>NW_027667804.1:70000-670000 GCF_963924665.1 Micromys minutus | reverse complement strand
GAAATTCCACTTATTTTGAGGTAAAAAGGCTGAAATTCCCATTATTTGGGGACAAAAAAGCAGAAATTTTCCTTATTTTTGGGCAAAATTGCAATAATTTCACTTATTTCATGGTAATAAGACAGAAATTTTCTTTATTTTGGGGCAAAAAAAAAAAACAGAAATTCCCTTTGTTTTGGGGGAAAAAGACAGAAATTCTACTTATTTGGAGGCAAAAAAGCAGAAATTCCTCTTATTTTGGAGCAACATTTCAGAAATTTCCCTAATTGTGGGTCAAAAAGGCAGAAATTCCCTATATGTTGGGGCAAAAAGACAGAAATTCTCCTTATTTTGGGGCAAAACTCAGAAATTCCACTTATTTTTGGGCAAAATTCCAGAAATTTCACTTATTTTGGGGCAAAATTGAGGAAATTTCACTTATTTTGTGGTAAAATTGCAGAAATTTCACTTATTTCAGAGGAAAAAGTCAGAAATTTTCCTTATTTTGGGGCAAAAAGGCAGAAATTCCCCGTATTTTGGAGCAAAATTGCAGAAATTCCCCTAATTGTGGGGCAAAAAGGCAGAAATTCCCTATATGTTGGGGCAAAAAGACAGAAATTCTCCTTATTTTGGGACAAAACTCAGAAATTCCACTTATTTTGGGGCAAAATTCCAGAAATTTCCCTTATTTTGGGGCAAAATTGCAGAAATTTCACTTATTTTGGGGCAAAATAGCAGAAATTTCACTTATTTCAAAAAAAAGCAGAATCTTTCTTATTTTGGGTCAAAAAGGCAGAAATTTCATTTATTTTGGTATATAATTGCAGAAATTTTTCTTATTTTGGGGCAAAAAGCAGAAATTTCCCATATTTTGGAGCAAAAAGGCAGAAATTCCCCTTATTTTGAGGTAAAAAGGCTGAAATTCCTTTTATTTGGGGGCAAAAAGGCAGAAATTTCCTTTATTTTCGGGCAAAATTGCAGAAATTTCACTTATTTCAGGGTAATAAGTCAGAAATTTTCCTTATTTTGGGGCAAAAAAGACAAAAATTCCCTTTGTTTTGGGGGAAAAATACAGAAATTCCAATTATTTAGAGGCAAAAAAGCAGAAATTCCCCTTATTATGGAGCAAAAATGAAGAAATTTCCCTTTTTATGGCAAAAAGGTATGCATTCTTCTTATTTTCGGGCAAAAAGGCAGAAATTCACCGTATTTTGGAACAAAATTGCAGAAATTCCCCTAATTGTGGGTCAAAAAGGCAGAAATTCCCTATATCTTGGTGCAAAAAGACAGAAATTCTCCTTATTTTGGGGCAAATCTCAGAAATTCCACTTATTTTGGGGCAAAATTCCAGAAATTTCACTTATTTTGAAGCAAAATTGCATAAATTTCAATTATTTTGGGGCAAAATTGCAGAAATTTCACTTATTTCAGGAAAATAGGCAGAAATTTTCCTTATTTTGAGGCAAAAAGGCAGAAATTCCTAATATTTTGTGGCAAAAATGCAGAAATTCCCCTTATTTTGAGGGAAAAAAGGTTGAAATTCCCATTATTTGGGGGCAAAAAGGCAGAAGTTTCTCTCATTTTCGGGCAAAATTGCAGAAATTTCACTTACTTCAGGGTAATAAGTCAGAAATTTTCCTTATTTTGGGGCAAAAAATACAGAACTTCCTTTTGTTTTGTGGGAAAAAGACAGAAATTCCACTTATTTAGAGGCAAAAAAGCAGAAATTCCCTTTATTTTGGAGCAAAAATGAAGAAATTTCCCTTTTTTATGGCAAAAAGGTATGCATTCTTCTAATTGTCGGGCAAAAAGACAGAAATTCCCCGTATTTTGGAGCAAAATTGCAGAAATTCCCCTCATTGTGGGGCAAAAAGGCAGAAATTCCCTATATGTTTGGGCAAAAAGACAGAAATTCTCCTTATTGTGGGGCAAAACTCAGAAATTCCACTTATTTTGGGGCAAAATTCCAGAAATTTTTCTTATTTTGGGGCAAAATTGCAGAAATTTTACTTATTTTCGGGCAAAATTGCAAAAATTTCACTTATTTCAAAAAAAAGCAGAAATTTTCTTATTTTGGGGCAAAAAGGCAGAAATTTCTTTTATTTTGGTACAAAATTGCAGAAATTTTTCTTATTTTGGGGCAAAAAGGCAGAAATTTCCCTTATTTTGGGGCAAAAATGCAGAAATTCCACTTATTTTGAGGTAAAAAGGCTGAAATTCCCATTATTTGGAAACAAAAAAGCAGAAATTTCCCTTATTTTGGGGCAAAATTGTAGAAATTTCACTTATTTCATGGTAATAAGACAGAAATTTTCTTTATTTTGGGGTAAAAAAAAACAGAAATTCCCTTTGTTTTGGGGGAAAAAGACAGAAATTTCACTTATTTAGAGGCAAAAAAGCAGAAATTCCTTTTATTTTGGAGCAAAATTTCAGAAATTCCCCTAATTGTGGGTCAAAAAGGCAGAAATTCCCTATATGTTGGGGCAAAAAGACAGAAATTCTTTTTATTTTGGGGCAAAATTCAGAAATTCCACTTATTTTCGGGCAAAATTCCAGAAATTTCACTTATTTTGGGGCAAAATTGCAGAAATTTCACTTATTTCAGAGAAAAAAGGCAGAAATTTTCCTTATTTTGGGGCAAAAAGTTAGAAATTCCTAATATTTTGTGGCAAAAATGCAGAAATTCCTTTTATTTTGAGGTAAAAAGGCTGAAATTCCCCTTATTTGGGGGCAAAAAGGCAGAAATTTTTCTTATTTTGGAACAAAATTGCATAAATTTCACTTACTTCAGGGTAATAAGTCAGAATTTTTCTTTTTTGGGGGCAAAAAAGACAGAAATTCCCTTTGTTTTGGGGAAAAAGGCAAAAATTCCACTTATTTAGAGGCAAAAACAGAAATTCCCCTTATTTTGGAGCAAAAATGAAGAAATTTCCCATTTTTATGACAAAAAGGTATGCATTCTTCTTATTTTTGGGCAAAAAGGCAGATATTCCCTGTATTTTGGAGCAAAATTGCAGAAATTCCCCTAATTGTGGGGCAAAAAGTCAGAAATTCCCTATATGTTGGGGCAAAAAGACAGAAATTCTCCTTATTTTGGGGCAAAACTCAGAAATTCCCTCATTTTGGGGCAAAATTGCAGAAATTTCACTTATTTCATGGTAATAAGACAGAAATTTTCTTTATTTTGGGGCAAAAAAACCAGAAATTCCCTTTGTTTTGGGGGAAAAATACAGAAATTCCACTTATTTAGAGGCAAAAAAGCAGAAATTCCCCTTATTTTGGAGCAAAATTTCAGAAATTCCCCTAATTATGGGTCAATAAGGCAGAAATTTCCTATATGTTGGGGCAAAAAGACAGAAATTCTCCTTATTTTGGGGCAAAACTCAGAAATTCCACTTATTTTGGGGCAAAATTCCAGAAATTTCACTTATTTTGGGGCAAAATTGCAGAAATTTCACTTATTTTGTGGCAAAATTGCAGAAATTTCACTTATTTCAGAGAAAAAAGGCAGAAATTTTCCTTATTTTGGGGCAAAAATTAGAAATTCCTAATATTTTGTGGCAAAAATGCAGAAATTCCTTTTATTTTGAGGTAAAAAGGCTGAAATTCCCCTTATTTGGAAGCAAAAAGGCAGAAATTTCCCTTATTTTGGAACAAAATTGCAAAAATTTCACTTACTTCAGGGTAATAAGTCAGAATTTTTCCTTTTTTGGGGCAAAAAAGACAGAAATTCCCTTTGTTTTGGGGGAAAAATACAGAAATTCCACTTATTTAGAGGCAAAAAAGCAGAAATTCCCCTTATTTTGGAGCAAAAATGAAGAAATTTCCCTTTTTTATGGCAAAAAGGTATGCATTCTTCTTATTTTCGGGCAAAAAGGCAGAAATTCACCGTATTTTGGAGCAAAATTGCAGAAATTCCCCTAATTGTGGGTCAAAAAGGCAAAAATTCCCTATATCTTGGGGCAAAAAGACAGAAATTCTCCTTATTTTGGGGCAAATCTAAGAAATTCCACTTATTTTGGGGCAAAATTCCAGAAATTTCACTTATTTTGGGGCAAAATTGCATAAATTTCAATTATTTTGGGGCAAAATTGCAGAAATTTCACTTATTTCAGAGAAAAAAGGCAGAAATTTTCCTTATTTTGGGGCAAATAGGCAGAAATTCCTAATATTTTGTGGCAAAAATGCAGAAATTCCCCTTATTTTGAAGGAAAAAAGGCTGAAATTCCCATTATTTGGGGACAAAAAAGCAGAAATTTTCCTTATTTTTGGGGCAAAACTCAGAAATTCCACTTATTTTGGGGCAAAATTCCAGAAATTTCCCTTATTTTGGAGCAAAATTGAAGAAATTTTACTTATTTTCGGGCAAAATTGCCGAAATTTCACTTATTTCAAAAAAAAGCAGAAATTTTCTTATTTTGGGGCAAAAAGGCAGCAATTTCTTTTATTTTGGTACAAAATTGCAGAAATTTTTCTTATTTTGGGGCAAAAAGGCAGAAATTTCCCTAATTTTGGGGCAAAAATGCAGAAATTCCACTTATTTTGAGGTAAAAAGGCTGAAATTCCCATTATTTGGGGACAAAAAAGCAGAAATTTTCCTTATTTTTGGGCAAAATTGCAATAATTTCACTTATTTCATGGTAATAAGACAGAAATTTTCTTTATTTTGGGGCAAAAAAACCAGAAATTCCCTTTGTTTTGGGGGAAAAAAACAGAAATTCTACTTATTTGGAGGCAAAAAAGCAGAAATTCCTCTTATTTTGGAGCAAAATTTCAGAAATTCCCCTAATTGTGGGTCAAAAAGGCAGAAATTCCCTATATGTTGGGGCAAAAAGACAGAAATTCTCCTTATTTTGGGGCAAAACTCAGAAATTCCACTTATTTTGGGGCAAAATTCCAGAAATTTCACTTATTTTGAGGCAAAATTGAGGAAATTTCACTTATTTTGTGGTAAAATTGCAGAAATTTCACTTATTTCAGAGAAAAAAGTCAGAAATTTTCCTTATTTTGTGGCAAAAAGGCAGAAATTCCCCGTATTTTGGAGCAAAATTGCAGAAATTCCCCTAATTGTGGGGCAAAAAGGCAGAAATTCCCTATATGTTGGGGCAAAAAGACAGAAATTCTTCTTATTTTGGGGCAAAACTCAGAAATTCCACTTATTTTGGGGCAAAATTCCAGAAATTTCCCTTATTTTGGGGCAAAATTGCAGAAATTTCACTTATTTTGGGGCAAAATAGCAGAAATTTCACTTATTTCAAAAAAAAGCAGAATCTTTCTTATTTTGGGTCAAAAAGGCAGAAATTTCATTTATTTTGGTATATAATTGCAGAAATTTTTCTTATTTTGGAGCAAAAAGGCAGAAATTCCCCTTATTTTGAGGTAAAAAGGCTGAAATTCCTTTTATTTGGGGGCAAAAGGCAGAAATTTCCTTTATTTTCGGGCAAAATTGCAGAAATTTCACTTATTTCAGGGTAATAAGTCAGAAATTTTCCTTATTTTGGGGCAAAAAAGAAAAAATTCCCTTTGTTTTGGGGGAAAAATACAGAAATTCCAATTATTTAGAGGCAAAAAAGCAGAAATTCCCCTTATTATGGATCAAAAATGAAGAAATTTCCATTTTTATGGCAAAAAGGTATTCATTCTTCTTATTTTCGGGCAAAAAGGCAGAAATTCACCGTATTTTGGAGCAAAATTGCAGAAATTCCCCTAATTGTGGGTCAAAAAGGCAGAAATTCCCTATATCTTGGGGCAAAAAGACAGAAATTCTCCTTATTTTGGGCAAATCTCAGAAATTCCACTTATTTTGGGGCAAAATTCCAGAAATTTCACTTATTTTAGGGCAAATTTGCATAAATTTCAATTATTTTGGGGCAAAATTGCAGAAATTTCACTTATTTCAGGGAAAAAAGGCAGAAATTTTCCTTATTTTGGGGCAAAAAGGCAGAAATTCCTAATATTTTGTGGCAAAAATGCAGAAATTCCCCTTATTTTGAGGGAAAAAAGGCTGAAATTCCCATTATTTGGGGACAAAAAAGCAGAAATTTTCCTTATTTTGGGGCAAAACTCAGAAATTCCACTTATTTTGGGGCAAAATTCCAGAAATTTCCCTTATTTTGGGGCAAAATTGCAGAAATTTTACTTATTTTCGGGCAAAATTGCCGAAATTTCACTTATTTCAAAAAAAAGCAGAAATTTTATTATTTTGGGGCAAAAAGGCAGCAATTTCTTTTATTTTGGTACAAAATTGCAGAAATTTTTCTTATTTTGGAGCAAAAAGACAGAAATTTCCCTTATTTTGGGGCAAAAATGCAGAAATTCCACTTATTTTGAGGTAAAAAGGCTGAAATTCCCATTATTTGGGGACAAAAAAGCAGAAATTTTCCTTATTTTTGGGCAAAATTGCAATAATTTCACTTATTTCATGGTAATAAGACAGAAATTTTCTTTATTTTGGGGCAAAAAAAAACCCAGAAATTCCCTTTGTTTTGGGGGAAAAAAGACAGAAATTCTACTTATTTGGAGGCAAAAAAGCAGAAATTCCTCTTATTTTGGAGCAACATTTCAGAAATTTCCCTAATTGTGGGTCAAAAAGGCAGAAATTCCCTATATGTTGGGGCAAAAAGACAGAAATTCTCCTTATTTTGGGGCAAAACTCAGAAATTCCACTTATTTTGGGGCAAAATTCCAGAAATTTCACTTATTTTGGGGCAAAATTGAGGAAATTTCACTTATTTTGTAGTAAAATTGCAGAAATTTCACTTATTTCAGAGAAAAAAGTCAGAAATTTTCCTTATTTTGGGGCAAAAAGGCAGAAATTCCCCGTATTTTGGAGCAAAATTGCAGAAATTCCCCTAATTGTGGGGCAAAAAGGCAGAAATTCCCTATATCTTGGGGCAAAAGGACAGAAATTCTCCTTATTTTGGGGCAAATCTCAGAAATTCCACTTATTTTGGGGCAAAATTCCAGAAATTTCACTTATTTTGGGGCAAAATTGCATAAATTTCAATTATTTTGGAGCAAAATTGCAGAAATTTCACTTATTTCAGGAAAATAGGCAGAAATTTTCCTTATTTTGAGGCAAAAAGGCAGAAATTCCTAATATTTTGTGGCAAAAATGCAGAAATTCCCCTTATTTTGAGGGAAAAAAGGCTGAAATTCCCATTATTTGGGGGCAAAAAGGCAGAAGTTTCTCTCATTTTCGGGCAAAATTGCAGAAATTTCACTTACTTCAGGGTAATAAGTCAGAAATTTTTCTTATTTTGGGGCAAAAAAGACAGAACTTCCTTTTGTTTTGTGGGAAAAATACAGAAATTCCACTTATTTAGAGGCAAAAAAGCAGAAATTCCCTTTATTTTGGAGCAAAAATGAAGAAATTTCCCTTTTTTATGGCAAAAAGGTATGCATTCTTCTAATTGTCGGGCAAAAAGACAGAAATTCCCCGTATTTTGGAGCAAAATTGCAGAAATTCCCCTCATTGTGGGGCAAAAAGGCAGAAATTCCCTATATGTTTGGGCAAAAAGACAGAAATTCTCCTTATTTTGGGGCAAAACTCAGAAATTCCACTTATTTTGGGGCAAAATTCCAGAAATTTTTCTTATTTTGGGGCAAAATTGCAGAAATTTTACTTATTTTCGGGCAAAATTGCAAAAATTTCACTTATTTCAAAAAAAAGCAGAAATTTTCTTATTTTGGGGCAAAAAGGCAGAAATTTCTTTTATTTTGGTACAAAATTGCAGAAATTTTTCTTATTTTGGGGCAAAAAGGCAGAAATTTCCCTTATTTTGGGGCAAAAATGCAGAAATTCCACTTATTTTGAGGTAAAAAGGCTGAAATTCCCATTATTTGGGGACAAAAAAGCAGAAATTTCCCTTATTTTGGGGCAAAATGTAGAAATTTCACTTATTTCATGGTAATAAGACAGAAATTTTCTTTATTTTGGGGTAAAAACACAGAAATTCCCTTTGTTTTGGGGGAAAAAGACAGAAATTTCACTTATTTAGAGGCAAAAAAGCAGAAATTCCTTTTATTTTGGAGCAAAATTTCAGAAATTCCCCTAATTGTGGGTCAAAAAGGCAGAAATTCCCTATATGTTGGGGCAAAAAGACAGAAATTCTTTTTATTTTGGGGCAAAACTCAGAAATTCCACTTATTTTTGGGCAAAATTCCAGAAATTTCACTTATTTTGGGGCAAAATTGCAGAAATTTCACTTATTTTGTGGCAAAATTGCAGAAATTTCACTTATTTCAGAGAAAAAAGGCAGAAATTTTCCTTATTTTGGGGCAAAAAGTTAGAAATTCCTAATATTTTGTGGCAAAAATGCAGAAATTCCTTTTATTTTGAGGTTAAAAGGCTGAAATTCCCCTTATTTGGAGGCAAAAAGGCAGAAATTTCCCTTATTTTGGAACAAAATTGCATAAATTTCAGTTACTTCAGGGTAATAAGTCAGAATTTTTCTTTTTTTGGGACAAAAAAGACAGAAATTTACTTTGTTTTGGGGAAAAAGGCAAAAATTCCACTTATTTAGAGGCAAAAAATCAGAAATTCCCCTTATTTTGGAGCAAAAATGAAGAAATTTCCCTTTTTTATGGCAAAAAGATATGCATTCTTCTTATTTTCGGGAAAAAGGCAGAAATTCACCGTATTTTGGAGCAAAATTGCAGAAATTCCTCTAATTGTGGGTCAAAAATGCAGAAATTCCCTATATGTTGGGGCAAAAAGACAGAAATTCTTTTTATTTTGGGGCAAAATTCAGAAATTCCACTTATTTTTGGGCAAAATTCCAGAAATTTCACTTATTTTGGGGCAAAATTGCAGAAATTTCACTTATTTTGTGGCAAAATTGCAGAAATTTCACTTATTTCAGAGAAAAAAGGCAGAAATTTTCCTTATTTTGGGGCAAAAAGTTAGAAATTCCTAA
The DNA here is from genome assembly GCF_963924665.1 of Micromys minutus. Classification (NCBI taxonomy): domain Eukaryota; kingdom Metazoa; phylum Chordata; class Mammalia; order Rodentia; family Muridae; genus Micromys; species Micromys minutus. The sequence continues at coordinate 661,103 of NW_027667804.1, read as the reverse complement.
TATTTTGTGGCAAAAATGCAGAAATTCCTTTTATTTTGAGGTAAAAAGGCTGAAATTCCCCTTATTTGGGGGCAAAAAGGCAGAAATTTTTCTTATTTTGGAACAAAATTGCATAAATTTCACTTACTTCAGGGTAATAAGTCAGAATTTTTCTTTTTTGGGGGCAAAAAAGACAGAAATTCCCTTTGTTTTGGGGAAAAAGGCAAAAATTCCATTTATTTAGAGGCAAAAACAGAAATTCCCCTTATTTTGGAGCAAAAATGAAGAAATTTCCCATTTTTATGACAAAAAGGTATGCATTCTTCTTATTTTCGGGCAAAAAGGCAGAAATTCCCTGTATTTTGGAGCAAAATTGCAGAAATTCCCCTAATTGTGGGGCAAAAAGTCAGAAATTCCCTATATGTTGGGGCAAAAAGACAGAAATTCTCCTTATTTTGGGGCAAAACTCAGAAATTCCCTCATTTTGGGGCAAAATTGCAGAAATTTCACTTATTTCATGGTAATAAGACAGAAATTTTCTTTATTTTGGGGCAAAAAAACCAGAAATTCCCTTTGTTTTGGGGGAAAAATACAGAAATTCCACTTATTTAAAGGCAAAAAAGCAGAAATTCCCCTTATTTTGGAGCAAAATTTCAGAAATTCCCCTAATTATGGGTCAATAAGGCAGAAATTTCCTATATGTTGGGGCAAAAAGACAGAAATTCTCCTTATTTTGGGGCAAAACTCAGAAATTCCACTTATTTTCGGGCAAAATTCCAGAAATTTCACTTATTTTGGGGCAAAATTGCAGAAATTTCACTTATTTTGTGGCAAAATTGCAGAAATTTCACTTATTTCAGAGAAAAAAGGCAGAAATTTTCTTATTTTGGGGCAAAAATTAGAAATTCCTAATATTTTGTGGCAAAAATGCAGAAATTCCCCTTATTTTGAGGTAAAAAGGCTGAAATTCCCCTTATTTGGGGGCAAAAAGGCAGAAATTTCCTTTATTTTGGAACAAAATTGCAAAAATTTCACTTACTTCAGGGTAATAAGTCAGAATTTTTCTTTTTTTGGGGCAAAAAAGACAGAAATTCCCTTTGTTTTGGGGGAAAAATACAGAAATTCCACTTATTTAGAGGCAAAAAAGCAGAAATTCCCCTTATTTTGGAGCAAAAATGAAGAAATTTCCCTTTTTTATGGCAAAAAGGTATGCATTCTTCTTATTTTCGGGCAAAAAGGCAGAAATTCACCGTATTTTGGAGCAAAATTGCAGAAATTCCCCTAATTGTGGGTCAAAAAGGCAGAAATTCCCTATATCTTGGGGCAAAAAGACAGAAATTCTCCTTATTTTGGGGCAAATCTCAGAAATTCCACTTATTTTGGGGCAAAATTCCAGAAATTTCACTTATTTTGGGGCAAAATTGCATAAATTTCAATTATTTTGGGGCAAAATTGCAGAAATTTCACTTATTTCAGGGAAAAAAGGCAGAAATTTTCCTTATTTTGGGGCAAATAGGCAGAAATTCCTAATATTTTGTGGCAAAAATGCAGAAATTCCCCTTATTTTGAAGGAAAAAAGGCTGAAATTCCCATTATTTGGGGACAAAAAAGCAGAAATTTTCCTTATTTTTGGGGCAAAACTCAGAAATTCCACTTATTTTGGGGCAAAATTCCAGAAATTTCCCTTATTTTGGGGCAAAATTGCAGAAATTTTACTTATTTTCGGGCAAAATTGCCGAAATTTCACTTATTTCAAAAAAAAGCAGAAATTTTCTTATTTTGGGGCAAAAAGGCAGCAATTTCTTTTATTTTGGTACAAAATTGCAGAAATTTTTCTTATTTTGGGGCAAAAAGGCAGAAATTTCCCTTATTTTGGGGCAAAAATGCAGAAATTCCACTTATTTTGAGGTAAAAAGGCTGAAATTCCCATTATTTGGGGACAAAAAATCAGAAATTTTCCTTATTTTTGGGCAAAATTGCAATAATTTCACTTATTTCATGGTAATAAGACAGAAATTTTCTTTATTTTGGGGCAAAAAAAACAGAAATTCCCTTTGTTTTGGGGGAAAAAAACAGAAATTCTACTTATTTGGAGGCAAAAATGCAGAAATTCCTCTTATTTTGGAGCAAAATTTCAGAAATTCCCCTAATTGTGGGTCAAAAAGGCAGAAATTCCCTATATGTTGGGGCAAAAAGACAGAAATTCTCCTTATTTTGGGGCAAAACTCAGAAATTCCACTTATTTTGGGGCAAAATTCCAGAAATTTCACTTATTTTGAGGCAAAATTGAGGAAATTTCACTTATTTTGTGGTAAAATTGCAGAAATTTCACTTATTTCAGAGAAAAAAGTCAGAAATTTTCCTTATTTTGTGGCAAAAAGGCAGAAATTCCCCGTATTTTGGAGCAAAATTGCAGAAATTCCCCTAATTGTGGGGCAAAAAGGCAGAAATTCCCTATATGTTGGGGCAAAAAGACAGAAATTCTTCTTATTTTGGGGCAAAACTCAGAAATTCCACTTATTTTGGGGCAAAATTCCAGAAATTTCCCTTATTTTGGGGCAAAATTGCAGAAATTTCACTTATTTTGGGGCAAAATAGCAGAAATTTCACTTATTTCAAAAAAAAGCAGAATCTTTCTTATTTTGGGTCAAAAAGGCAGAAATTTCATTTATTTTGGTATATAATTGCAGAAATTTTTCTTATTTTGGAGCAAAAAGGCAGAAATTCCCCTTATTTTGAGGTAAAAAGGCTGAAATTCCTTTTATTTGGGGACAAAAGGCAGAAATTTCCTTTATTTTCGGGCAAAATTGCAGAAATTTCACTTATTTCAGGGTAATAAGTCAGAAATTTTCCTTATTTTGGGGCAAAAAAGACAAAAATTCCCTTTGTTTTGGGGGAAAAATACAGAAATTCCAATTATTTAGAGGCAAAAAAGCAGAAATTCCCCTTATTATGGAGCAAAAATGAAGAAATTTCCATTTTTATGGCAAAAAGGTATGCATTCTTCTTATTTTTGGGCAAAAAGGCAGAAATTCACCGTATTTTGGAGCAAAATTGCAGAAATTCCCCTAATTGTGGGTCAAAAAGGCAGAAATTCCCTATATCTTGGGGCAAAAAGACAGAAATTCTCCTTATTTTGGGCAAATCTCAGAAATTCCACTTATTTTGGGGCAAAATTCCAGAAATTTCACTTATTTTGGGGCAAAATTGCATAAATTTCAATTATTTTGGGGCAAAATTGCAGAAATTTCACTTATTTCAGGGAAAAAAGGCAGAAATTTTCCTTATTTTGGGGCAAAAAGGCAGAAATTCCTAATATTTTGTGGCAAAAATGCAGAAATTCCCCTTATTTTGAGGGAAAAAAGGCTGAAATTCCCATTATTTGGGGACAAAAAAGCAGAAATTTTCCTTATTTTGGGGCAAAACTCAGAAATTCCACTTATTTTGGGGCAAAATTCCAGAAATTTCCCTTATTTTGGGGCAAAATTGCAGAAATTTTACTTATTTTCGGGCAAAATTGCTGAAATTTCACTTATTTCAAAAAAAAGCAGAAATTTTCTTATTTTGGGGCAAAAAGGCAGCAATTTCTTTTATTTTGGTACAAAATTGCAGAAATTTTTCTTATTTTGGGGCAAAAAGACAGAAATTTCCCTTATTTTGGGGCAAAAATGCAGAAATTCCACTTATTTTGAGGTAAAAAGGCTGAAATTCCCATTATTTGGGGACAAAAAAGCAGAAATTTTCCTTATTTTTGGGCAAAATTGCAATAATTTCACTTATTTCATGGTAATAAGACAGAAATTTTCTTTATTTTGGGGCAAAAAAAAACCCAGAAATTCCCTTTGTTTTGGGGGAAAAAAGACAGAAATTCTACTTATTTGGAGGCAAAAAAGCAGAAATTCCTCTTATTTTGGAGCAACATTTCAGAAATTTCCCTAATTGTGGGTCAAAAAGGCAGAAATTCCCTATATGTTGGGGCAAAAAGACAGAAATTCTCCTTATTTTGGGGCAAAACTCAGAAATTCCACTTATTTTGGGGCAAAATTCCAGAAATTTCACTTATTTTGGGGCAAAATTGAGGAAATTTCACTTATTTTGTGGTAAAATTGCAGAAATTTCACTTATTTCAGAGAAAAAAGTCAGAAATTTTCCTTATTTTGGGGCAAAAAGGCAGAAATTCCCCGTATTTTGGAGCAAAATTGCAGAAATTCCCCTAATTGTGGGGCAAAAAGGCAGAAATTCCCTATATGTTGGGGCATAAAGACAGAAATTCTCCTTATTTTGGGGCAAAACTCAGAAATTCCACTTATTTTGGGGCAAAATTCCAGAAATTTCCCTTATTTTGGGGCAAAATTGCAGAAATTTCACTTATTTTGGGGCAAAATAGCAGAAATTTCACTTATTTCAAAAAAAAGCAGAAATTTTCTTATTTTGGTGCAAAAAGGCAGAAATTTCTAATATTTTGGTACAAAATTGCAGAAATTTTTCTTATTTTCGGGCAAAAAGGCAGAAATTTCCCATATTTTGGAGCAAAAAGGCAGAAATTCCCCTTATTTTGAGGTAAAAAGGCTGAAATTCCTTTTATTTGGGGGCAAAAAGGCAGAAATTTCCTTTATTTTCGGGCAAAATTGCAGAAATTTCACTTATTTCAGGGTAATAAGTCAGAAATTTTCCTTATTTTGGGGCAAAAAAGACAAAAATTCCCTTTGTTTTGGGGGAAAAATACAGAAATTCCAATTATTTAGAGGCAAAAAAGCAGAAATTCCCCTTATTATGGAGCAAAAATGAAGAAATTTCCATTTTTATGGCAAAAAGGTATGCATTCTTCTTATTTTCGGGGAAAAAGGCAGAAATTCACCGTATTTTGGAGCAAAATTGCAGAAATTCCCCTAATTGTGGGTCAAAAAGGCAGAAATTCCCTATACCTTGGGGCAAAAAGACAGAAATTCTCCTTATTTTGGGGCAAATCTCAGAAATTCCACTTATTTTGGGGCAAAATTCCAGAAATTTCACTTATTTTGGGGCAAAATTGCATAAATTTCAATTATTTTGGGGCAAAATTGCAGAAATTTCACTTATTTCAGGAAAATAGGCAGAAATTTTCCTTATTTTGGGGCAAATAGGCAGAAATTCCTAATATTTTGTGGCAAAAATGCAGAAATTCCCCTTATTTTGAAGGAAAAAAGGCTGAAATTCCCATTATTTGGGGACAAAAAAGCAGAAATTTTCCTTATTTTTGGGGCAAAACTCAGAAATTCCACTTATTTTGGGGCAAAATTCCAGAAATTTCCCTTATTTTGGGGCAAAATTGCAGAAATTTTACTTATTTTCGGGCAAAATTGCCGAAATTTCACTTATTTCAAAAAAAAGCAGAAATTTTCTTATTTTGGGGCAAAAAGGCAGCAATTTCTTTTATTTTGGTACAAAATTGCAGAAATTTTTCTTATTTTGGGGCAAAAAGGCAGAAATTTCCCTTATTTTAGGGCAAAAATGCAGAAATTCCACTTATTTTGAGGTAAAAAGGCTGAAATTCCCATTATTTGGGGACAAAAAAGCAGAAATTTTCCTTATTTTTGGGCAAAATTGCAATAATTTCACTTATTTCATGGTAATAAGACAGAAATTTTCTTTATTTTGGGGCAAAAAAAACAGAAATTCCCTTTGTTTTGGGGGACAAAAACAGAAATTCTACTTATTTGGAGGCAAAAATGCAGAAATTCCTGTTATTTTGGAGCAAAATTTCAGAAATTCCCCTAATTGTGGGTCAAAAAGGCAGAAATTCCCTATATGTTGGGGCAAAAAGACAGAAATTTTCCTTATTTTGGGGCAAAACTCAGAAATTCCACTTATTTTGGGGCAAAATTCCAGAAATTTCACTTATTTTGAGGCAAAATTGAGGAAATTTCACTTATTTTGTGGTAAAATTGCAGAAATTTCACTTATTTCAGAGAAAAAAGTCAGAAATTTTCCTTATTTTGTGGCAAAAAGGCAGAAATTCCCCGTATTTTGGAGCAAAATTGCAGAAATTCCCCTAATTGTGGGGCAAAAAGGCAGAAATTCCCTATATGTTGGGGCAAAAAGACAGAAATTCTTCTTATTTTGGGGCAAAACTCAGAAATTCCACTTATTTTGGGGCAAAATTCCAGAAATTTCCCTTATTTTGGGGCAAAATTGCAGAAATTTCACTTATTTTGGGGCAAAATAGCAGAAATTTCACTTATTTCAAAAAAAAGCAGAATCTTTCTTATTTTGGGTCAAAAAGGCAGAAATTTCATTTATTTTGGTATATAATTGCAGAAATTTTTCTTATTTTGGAGCAAAAAGGCAGAAATTCCCCTTATTTTGAGGTAAAAAGGCTGAAATTCCTTTTATTTGGGGGCAAAAGGCAGAAATTTCCTTTATTTTCGGGCAAAATTGCAGAAATTTCACTTATTTCAGGGTAATAAGTCAGAAATTTTCCTTATTTTGGGGCAAAAAAGACAAAAATTCCCTTTGTTTTGGGGGAAAAATACAGAAATTCCAATTATTTAGAGGCAAAAAAGCAGAAATTCCCCTTATTATGGAGCAAAAATGAAGAAATTTCCATTTTTATGGCAAAAAGGTATGCATTCTTCTTATTTTTGGGCAAAAAGGCAGAAATTCACCGTATTTTGGAGCAAAATTGCAGAAATTCCCCTAATTGTGGGTCAAAAAGGCAGAAATTCCCTATATCTTGGGGCAAAAAGACAGAAATTCTCCTTATTTTGGGCAAATCTCAGAAATTCCACTTATTTTGGGGCAAAATTCCAGAAATTTCACTTATTTTGGGGCAAAATTGCATAAATTTCAATTATTTTGGGGCAAAATTGCAGAAATTTCACTTATTTCAAGGAAAAAAGGCAGAAATTTTCCTTATTTTGGGGCAAAAAGGCAGAAATTCCTAATATTTTGTGGCAAAAATGCAGAAATTCCCCTTATTTTGAGGGAAAAAAGGCTGAAATTCCCATTATTTGGGGACAAAAAAGCAGAAATTTTCCTTATTTTGGGGCAAAACTCAGAAATTCCACTTATTTTGGGGCAAAATTCCAGAAATTTCCCTTATTTTGGGGCAAAATTGCAGAAATTTTACTTATTTTCGGGCAAAATTGCTGAAATTTCACTTATTTCAAAAAAAAGCAGAAATTTTCTTATTTTGGGGCAAAAAGGCAGCAATTTCTTTTATTTTGGTACAAAATTGCAGAAATTTTTCTTATTTTGGGGCAAAAAGACAGAAATTTCCCTTATTTTGGGGCAAAAATGCAGAAATTCCACTTATTTTGAGGTAAAAAGGCTGAAATTCCCATTATTTGGGGACAAAAAAGCAGAAATTTTCCTTATTTTTGGGCAAAATTGCAATAATTTCACTTATTTCATGGTAATAAGACAGAAATTTTCTTTATTTTGGGGCAAAAAAAACCCCAGAAATTCCCTTTGTTTTGGGGGAAAAAAGACAGAAATTCTACTTATTTGGAGGCAAAAAAGCAGAAATTCCTCTTATTTTGGAGCAACATTTCAGAAATTTCCCTAATTGTGGGTCAAAAAGGCAGAAATTCCCTATATGTTGGGGCAAAAAGACAGAAATTCTCCTTATTTTGGGGCAAAACTCAGAAATTCCACTTATTTTGGGGCAAAATTCCAGAAATTTCACTTATTTTGGGGCAAAATTGAGGAAATTTCACTTATTTTGTGGTAAAATTGCAGAAATTTCACTTATTTCAGAGAAAAAAGTCAGAAATTTTCCTTATTTTGGGGCAAAAAGGCAGAAATTCCCCGTATTTTGGAGCAAAATTGCAGAAATTCCCCTAATTGTGGGGCAAAAAGGCAGAAATTCCCTATATGTTGGGGCATAAAGACAGAAATTCTCCTTATTTTGGGGCAAAACTCAGAAATTCCACTTATTTTGGGGCAAAATTCCAGAAATTTCCCTTATTTTGGGGCAAAATTGCAGAAATTTCACTTATTTTGGGGCAAAATAGCAGAAATTTCACTTATTTCAAAAAAAAGCAGAAATTTTCTTATTTTGGTGCAAAAAGGCAGAAATTTCTAATATTTTGGTACAAAATTGCAGAAATTTTTCTTATTTTCGGGCAAAAAGGCAGAAATTTCCCATATTTTGGAGCAAAAAGGCAGAAATTCCCCTTATTTTGAGGTAAAAAGGCTGAAATTCCTTTTATTTGGGGGCAAAAAGGCAGAAATTTCCTTTATTTTCGGGCAAAATTGCAGAAATTTCACTTATTTCAGGGTAATAAGTCAGAAATTTTCCTTATTTTGGGGCAAAAAAGACAAAAATTCCCTTTGTTTTGGGGGAAAAATACAGAAATTCCAATTATTTAGAGGCAAAAAAGCAGAAATTCCCCTTATTATGGAGCAAAAATGAAGAAATTTCCATTTTTATGGCAAAAAGGTATGCATTCTTCTTATTTTCGGGGAAAAAGGCAGAAATTCACCGTATTTTGGAGCAAAATTGCAGAAATTCCCCTAATTGTGGGTCAAAAAGGCAGAAATTCCCTATACCTTGGGGCAAAAAGACAGAAATTCTCCTTATTTTGGGGCAAATCTCAGAAATTCCACTTATTTTGGGGCAAAATTCCAGAAATTTCACTTATTTTGGGGCAAAATTGCATAAATTTCAATTATTTTGGGGCAAAATTGCAGAAATTTCACTTATTTCAGGAAAATAGGCAGAAATTTTCCTTATTTTGAGGCAAAAAGGCAGAAATTCCTAATATTTTGTGGCAAAAATGCAGAAATTCCCCTTATTTTGAGGGGAAAAAGGCTGAAATTCCCATTATTTGGGGGCAAAAAGGCAGAAGTTTCTCTCATTTTCGGGCAAAATTGCAGAAATTTCACTTACTTCAGGGTAATAAGTCAGAAATTTTCCTTATTTTGGGGCAAAAAAGACAGAACTTCCTTTTGTTTTGTGGGAAAAAGACAGAAATTCCACTTATTTAGAGGCAAAAAAGCAGAAATTCCCTTTATTTTGGAGCAAAAATGAAGAAATTTCCCTTTTTTATGGCAAAAAGGTATGCATTCTTCTAATTGTCGGGCAAAAAGACAGAAATTCCCCGTATTTTGGAGCAAAATTGCAGAAATTCCCCTCATTGTGGGGCAAAAAGGCAGAAATTCCCTATATGTTTGGGCAAAAAGACAGAAATTCTCCTTATTGTGGGGCAAAACTCAGAAATTCCACTTATTTTGGGGCAAAATTCCAGAAATTTTTCTTATTTTGGGGCAAAATTGCAGAAATTTTACTTATTTTCGGGCAAAATTGCAAAAATTTCACTTATTTCAAAAAAAAGCAGAAATTTTCTTATTTTGGGGCAAAAAGGCAGAAATTTCTTTTATTTTGGTATAAAATTGCAGAAATTTTTCTTATTTGGGGCAAAAAGGCAGAAATTTCCCTTATTTTGGGGCAAAAATGCAGAAATTCCACTTATTTTGAGGTAAAAAGGCTGAAATTCCCATTATTTGGAAACAAAAAAGCAGAAATTTCCCTTATTTTGGGGCAAAATTGTAGAAATTTCACTTATTTCATGGTAATAAGACAGAAATTTTCTTTATTTTGGGGTAAAAAAAACAGAAATTCCCTTTGTTTTGGGGGAAAAAGACAGAAATTTCACTTATTTAGAGGCAAAAAAGCAGAAATTCCTTTTATTTTGGAGCAAAATTTCAGAAATTCCCCTAATTGTGGGTCAAAAAGGCAGAAATTCCCTATATGTTGGGGCAAAAAGACAGAAATTCTTTTTATTTTGGGGCAAAATTCAGAAATTCCACTTATTTTGGGGCAAAATTCCAGAAATTTCACTTATTTTGGGGCAAAATTGCAGAAATTTCACTTATTTTGTGGCAAAATTGCAGAAATTTCACTTATTTCAGAGAAAAAAGGCAGAAATTTTCCTTATTTTGGGGCAAAAAGTTAGAAATTCCTAATATTTTGTGGCAAAAATGCAGAAATTCCTTTTATTTTGAGGTAAAAAGGCTGAAATTCCCCTTATTTGGGGGCAAAAAGGCAGAAATTTTTCTTATTTTGGAACAAAATTGCATAAATTTCACTTACTTCAGGGTAATAAGTCAGAATTTTGCTTTTTTTGGGGCAAAAAAGACAGAAATTCCCTTTGTTTTGGGGAAAAAGGCAAAAATTCCACTTATTTAGAGGCAAAAACAGAAATTCCCCTTATTTTGGAGCAAAAATGAAGAAATTTCCCATTTTTATGACAAAAAGGTATGCATTCTTCTTATTTTCGGGCAAAAAGGCAGAAATTCCCTGTATTTTGGAGCAAAATTGCAGAAATTCCCCTAATTGTGGGGCAAAAAGTCAGAAATTCCCTATATGTTGGGGCAAAAAGACAGAAATTCTCCTTATTTTGGGGCAAAACTCAGAAATTCCCTCATTTTGGGGCAAAATTGCAGAAATTTCACTTATATCATGGTAATAAGACAGAAATTTTCTTTATTTTGGGGCAAAAAAACCAGAAATTCCCTTTGTTTTGGGGGAAAAATACAGATATTCCACTTATTTAGAGGCAAAAAAGCAGAAATTCCCCTTATTTTGGAGCAAAATTTCAGAAATTCCCCTAATTGTGGGTCAATAAGCCAGAAATTCCCTATATGTTGGGGCAAAAAGACAGAAATTCTCCTTATTTTGGGGCAAAACTCAGAAATTCCACTTATTTTGGGGCAAAATTCCAGATATTTCACTTATTTTGGGGCAAAATTGCAGAAATTTCACTTATTTTGTGGCAAAATTGCAGAAATTTCACTTATTTCAGAGAAAAAAGGCAGAAATTTTCCTTATTTTGGGGCAAAAATTAGAAATTCCTAATATTTTGTGGCAAAAATGCAGAAATTCCTTTTATTTTGAGGTAAAAAGGCTGAAATTCCCCTTATTTGGGGGCAAAAAGGCAGAAATTTCCCTTATTTTGCAACAAAATTGCAAAAATTTCACTTACTTCAGGGTAATAAGTCAGAATTTTTCCTTTTTTGGGGCAAAAAAGACAGAAATTCCCTTTGTTTTGGGGAAAAATGCAGAAATTCCACTTATTTAGAGGCAAAAAAGCAGAAATTCCCCTTATTTTGGAGCAAAAATGAAGAAATTTCCCTTTTTTATGGCAAAAAGGTATGCATTCTTCTTATTTTCGGGCAAAAAGGCAGAAATTCCCTGTATTTTGGAGCAAAATTGCAGAAATTCTTCTAATTGTGGGTCAAAAAGACAGAAATTCCCTATATCTTGGGGCAAAAAGACAGAAATTCTCCTTATTTTGGGGCAAATCTCAGAAATTCCACTTATTTTGGGGCAAAATTCCAGAAATTTCACTTATTTTGGGGCAAAATTGCATAAATTTCAATTATTTTGGGGCAAAATTGCAGAAATTTCACTTATTTCAGGGAAAAAAGGCAGAAATTTTCCTTATTTTGGGGCAAAAAGGCAGAAATTCCTAATATTTTGTGGCAAAAATGCAGAAATTCCCCTTATTTTGAAGGAAAAAAGGCTCAAATTCCCATTATTTGGGGACAAAAAAGCTGAAATTTTCCTTATTTTTGGTGCAAAACTCAGAAATTCCACTTATTTTGAGGCAAAATTCCAGAAATTTCCCTTATTTTGGGGCAAAATTGCAGAAATTTTACTTATTTTCGGGCAAAATTGCCGAAATTTCACTTATTTCAAAAAAAAGCAGAAATTTTCTTAGTTTGGGGCAAAAAGGCAGCAATTTCTTTTATTTTGGTACAAAATTGCAGAAATTTTTCTTATTTTGGGGCAAAAAGGCAGAAATTTCCCTTATTTTGGGGCAAAAATGCAGAAATTCCACTTATTTTGAGGTAAAAAGGCTGAAATTCCCATTATTTGGGGACAAAAAAGCAGAAATTTTCCTTATTTTTGGGCAAAATTGCAATAATTTCACTTATTTCATGGTAATAAGACAGAAATTTTCTTTATTTTGGGGCAAAAAAAACAGAAATTCCCTTTTTTTGGGGGGAAAAAAACAGAAATTCTACTTATTTGGAGGCAAAAAAGCAGAAATTCCTCTTATTTTGGAGCAAAATTTCAGAAATTCCCCTAATTGTGGGTCAAAAAGGAAGAAATTCCCTATATGTTGGGGCAAAAAGACAGAAATTCTCCTTATTTTGGGGCAAAACTCAGAAATTCCACTTATTTTGGGGCAAAATTCCAGAAATTTCACTTATTTTGAGGCAAAATTGAGGAAATTTCACTTATTTTGTGGTAAAATTGCAGAAATTTCACTTATTTCAGAGAAAAAAGTCAGAAATTTTCCTTATTTTGTGGCAAAAAGGCAGAAATTCCCCGTATTTTGGAGCAAAATTGCAGAAATTCCCCTAATTGTGGGGCAAAAAGGCAGAAATTCCCTATATGTTGGGGCAAAAAGACAGAAATTCTTCTTATTTTGGGGCAATACTCAGAAATTCCACTTATTTTGGGGCAAAATTCCAGAAATTTCCCTTATTTTGGGGCAAAATTGCAGAAATTTCACTTATTTTGGGGCAAAATAGCAGAAATTTCACTTATTTCAAAAAAAAGCAGAATCTTTCTTATTTTGGGTCAAAAAGGCAGAAATTTCATTTATTTTGGTATATAATTGCAGAAATTTTTCTTATTTTCGGGCAAAAAGGCAGAAATTTCCCATATTTTGGAGCAAAAAGGCAGAAATTCCCCTTATTTTGAGGTAAAAAGGCTGAAATTCCTTTCATTTGGGGGCAAAAAGCAGAAATTTCCTTTATTTTCGGGCAAAATTGCAGAAATTTCACTTATTTCAGGGTAATAAGTCAGAAATTTTCCTTATTTTGGGGCAAAAAAGACAAAAATTCCCTTTGTTTTGGGGGAAAAATACAGAAATTCCAATTATTTAGAGGCAAAAAAGCAGAAATTCCCCTTATTATGGAGCAAAAATGAAGAAATTTCCATTTTTATGGCAAAAAGGTATGCATTCTTCTTATTTTCGGGGAAAAAGGCAGAAATTCACCGTATTTTGGAGCAAAATTGCAGAAATTCCCCTAATTGTGGGTCAAAAAGGCAGAAATTCCCTATAACTTGGGGTAAAAAGACAGAAATTCTCCTTATTTTGGGGCAAATCTCAGAAATTCCACTTATTTTGGGGCAAAATTCCAGAAATTTCACTTATTTTGGGGCAAAATTGCATAAATTTCAATTATTTTGGGGCAAAATTGCAGAAATTTCACTTATTTCAGGAAAATAGGCAGAAATTTTCCTTATTTTGAGGCAAAAAGGCAGAAATTCCTAATATTTTGTGGCAAAAATGCAGAAATTCCCCTTATTTTGAGGGAAAAAAGGCTGAAATTCCCATTATTTGGGGCAAAAAGGCAGAAGTTTCTCTCATTTTCGGGCAAAATTGCAGAAATTTCACTTACTTCAGGGTAATAAGTCAGAAATTTTCCTTATTTTGGGGCAAAAAAGACAGAACTTCCTTTTGTTTTGTGGGAAAAAGACAGAAATTCCACTTATTTAGAGGCAAAAAAGCAGAAATTCCCTTTATTTTGGAGCAAAAATGAAGAAATTTCCCTTTTTTATGGCAAAAAGTTATGCATTCTTCTAATTGTCGGGCAAAAAGACAGAAATTCCCCGTATTTTGGAGCAAAATTGCAGAAATTCCCCTCATTGTGGGGCAAAAAGGCAGAAATTCCCTATATGTTTGGGCAAAAAGACAGAAATTCTCCTTATTTTGGGGCAAAACTCAGAAATTCCACTTATTTTGGGGCAAAATTCCAGAAATTTTTCTTATTTTGGGGCAAAATTGCAGAAATTTTACTTATTTTCGGGCAAAATTGCAAAAATTTCTCTTATTTCAAAAAAAAGCAGAAATTTTCTTATTTTGGGGCAAAAAGGCAGAAATTTCTTTTATTTTGGTACAAAATTGCAGAAATTTTTCTTATTTTGGGGCAAAAAGGCAGAAATTTCCCTTATTTTGGGGCAAAAATGCAGAAATTCTACTTATTTTGAGGTAAAAAGGCTGAAATTCCCATTATTTGGAAACAAAAAAGCAGAAATTTCCCTTATTTTCGGGCAAAATTGTAGAAATTTCACTTATTTCATGGTAATAAGACAGAAATTTTCTTTATTTTGGGGTAAAAAAAACAGAAATTCCCTTTGTTTTGGGGGAAAAAGACAGAAATTTCACATATTTAGAGGCAAAAAAGCAGAAATTCCTTTTATTTTGGAGCAAAATTTCAGAAATTCCCCTAATTGTGGGTCAAAAAGGCAGAAATTCCCTATATGTTGGGGCAAAAAGACAGAAATTCTTTTTATTTTGGGGCAAAACTCAGAAATTCCACTTATTTTCGGGCAAAATTCCAGAAATTTCACTTATTTTGGGGCAAAATTGCAGAAATTTCACTTATTTTGTGGCAAAATTGCAGAAATTTCACTTATTTCAGAGAAAAAAGGCAGAAATTTTCCTTATTTTGGGGCAAAAATTAGAAATTCCTGATATTTTGTGGCAAAAATGCAGAAATTCCTTTTATTTTGAGGTAAAAAGGCTGAAATTCCCCTTATTTGGGGGCAAAAAGGCAGAAATTTTTCTTATTTTGGAACAAAATTGCATAAATTTCACTTACTTCAGGGTAATAAGTCAGAATTTTTCTTTTTTTGGGGCAAAAAAGACAGAAATTCCCTTTGTTTTGGGGAAAAAGGCAAAAATTCCACTTATTTAGAGGCAAAAACAGAAATTCCCCTTATTTTGGAGCAAAAATGAAGAAATTTCCCATTTTTATGACAAAAAGGTATGCATTCTTCTTATTTTCGGGCAAAAAGGCAGAAATTCCCTGTATTTTGGAGCAAAATTGCAGAAATTCCCCTAATTGTGGGGCAAAAAGTCAGAAATTCCCTATATGTTGGGGCAAAAAGACAGAAATTCTCCTTATTTTGGGGCAAAACTCAGAAATTCCCTCATTTTGGGGCAAAATTGCAGAAATTTCACTTATTTCATGGTAATAAGACAGAAATTTTCTTTATTTTGGGGCAAAAAAACCAGAAAATCCCTTTGTTTTGGGGGAAAAATACAGAAATTCCACTTATTTAGAGGCAAAAAAGCAGAAATTCCCCTTATTTTGGAGCAAAATTTCAGAAATTCCCCTAATTGTGGGTCAATAAGGCAGAAATTCCCTATATGTTGGGGCAAAAAGACAGAAATTCTCCTTATTTTGGGGCAAAACTCAGAAATTCCACTTATTTTGGGGCAAAATTCCAGAAATTTCACTTATTTTGGGGCAAAATTGCAGAAATTTCACTTATTTTGTGGCAAAATTGCAGAAATTTCACTTATTTCAGAGAAAAAAGGCAGAAATTTTCCTTATTTTGGGGCAAAAATTAGAAATTCCTAATATTTTGTGGCAAAAATGCAGAAATTCCTTTTATTTTGAGGTAAAAAGGCTGAAATTCCCCTTATTTGGGGGCAAAAAGGCAGAAATTTCCCTTATTTTGCAACAAAATTGCAAAAATTTCACTTACTTCAGGGTAATAAGTCAGAATTTTTCCTTTTTTGGGGCAAAAAAGACAGAAATTCCCTTTGTTTGGGGGAAAAAGGCAGAAATTTTTCTTATTTTGGAACAAAATTGCATAAATTTCACTTACTTCAGGGTAATAAGTCAGAATTTTTCTTTTTTTGGGGCAAAAAAGACAGAAATTCCCTTTGTTTTGGGGAAAAAGGCAAAAATTCCACTTATTTAGAGGCAAAAACAGAAATTCCCCTTATTTTGGAGCAAAAATGAAGAAATTTCCCATTTTTATGACAAAAAGGTATGCATTCTTCTTATTTTCGGGCAAAAAGGCAGAAATTCCCTGTATTTTGGAGCAAAATTGCAGAAATTCCCCTAATTGTGGGGCAAAAAGTCAGAAATTCCCTATATGTTGGGGCAAAAAGACAGAAATTCTCCTTATTTTGGGGCAAAACTCAGAAATTCCCTCATTTTGGGGCAAAATTGCAGAAATTTCACTTATTTCATGGTAATAAGACAGAAATTTTCTTTATTTTGGGGCAAAAAAACCAGAAAATCCCTTTGTTTTGGGGGAAAAATACAGAAATTCCACTTATTTAGAGGCAAAAAAGCAGAAATTCCCCTTATTTTGGAGCAAAATTTCAGAAATTCCCCTAATTGTGGGTCAATAAGGCAGAAATTCCCTATATGTTGGGGCAAAAAGACAGAAATTCTCCTTATTTTGGGGCAAAACTCAGAAATTCCACTTATTTTGGGGCAAAATTCCAGAAATTTCACTTATTTTGAGGCAAAATTGAGGAAATTTCACTTATTTTGTGGTAAAATTGCAGAAATTTCACTTATTTCAGAGAAAAAAGTCAGAAATTTTCCTTATTTTGTGGCAAAAAGGCAGAAATTCCCCGTATTTTGGAGCAAAATTGCAGAAATTCCCCTAATTGTGGGGCAAAAAGGCAGAAATTCCCTATATGTTGGGGCAAAAAGACAGAAATTCTTCTTATTTTGGGGCAATACTCAGAAATTCCACTTATTTTGGGGCAAAATTCCAGAAATTTCCCTTATTTTGGGGCAAAATTGCAGAAATTTCACTTATTTTGGGGCAAAATAGCAGAAATTTCACTTATTTCAAAAAAAAGCAGAATCTTTCTTATTTTGGGTCAAAAAGGCAGAAATTTCATTTATTTTGGTATATAATTGCAGAAATTTTTCTTATTTTCGGGCAAAAAGGCAGAAATTTCCCATATTTTGGAGCAAAAAGGCAGAAATTCCCCTTATTTTGAGGTAAAAAGGCTGAAATTCCTTTCATTTGGGGGCAAAAAGGCAGAAATTTCCTTTATTTTCGGGCAAAATTGCAGAAATTTCACTTATTTCAGGGTAATAAGTCAGAAATTTTCCTTATTTTGGGGCAAAAAAGACAAAAATTCCCTTTGTTTTGGGGGAAAAATACAGAAATTCCAATTATTTAGAGGCAAAAAAGCAGAAATTCCCCTTATTATGGAGCAAAAATGAAGAAATTTCCATTTTTATGGCAAAAAGGTATGCATTCTTCTTATTTTCGGGGAAAAAGGCAGAAATTCACCGTATTTTGGAGCAAAATTGCAGAAATTCCCCTAATTGTGGGTCAAAAAGGCAGAAATTCCCTATAACTTGGGGTAAAAAGACAGAAATTCTCCTTATTTTGGGGCAAATCTCAGAAATTCCACTTATTTTGGGGCAAAATTCCAGAAATTTCACTTATTTTGGGGCAAAATTGCATAAATTTCAATTATTTTGGGGCAAAATTGCAGAAATTTCACTTATTTCAGGAAAATAGGCAGAAATTTTCCTTATTTTGAGGCAAAAAGGCAGAAATTCCTAATATTTTGTGGCAAAAATGCAGAAATTCCCCTTATTTTGAGGGAAAAAAGGCTGAAATTCCCATTATTTGGGGCAAAAAGGCAGAAGTTTCTCTCATTTTCGGGCAAAATTGCAGAAATTTCACTTACTTCAGGGTAATAAGTCAGAAATTTTCCTTATTTTGGGGCAAAAAAGACAGAACTTCCTTTTGTTTTGTGGGAAAAAGACAGAAATTCCACTTATTTAGAGGCAAAAAAGCAGAAATTCCCTTTATTTTGGAGCAAAAATGAAGAAATTTCCCTTTTTTATGGCAAAAAGTTATGCATTCTTCTAATTGTCGGGCAAAAAGACAGAAATTCCCCGTATTTTGGAGCAAAATTGCAGAAATTCCCCTCATTGTGGGGCAAAAAGGCAGAAATTCCCTATATGTTTGGGCAAAAAGACAGAAATTCTCCTTATTTTGGGGCAAAACTCAGAAATTCCACTTATTTTGGGGCAAAATTCCAGAAATTTTTCTTATTTTGGGGCAAAATTGCAGAAATTTTACTTATTTTCGGGCAAAATTGCAAAAATTTCTCTTATTTCAAAAAAAAGCAGAAATTTTCTTATTTTGGGGCAAAAAGGCAGAAATTTCTTTTATTTTGGTACAAAATTGCAGAAATTTTTCTTATTTTGGGGCAAAAAGGCAGAAATTTCCCTTATTTTGGGGCAAAAATGCAGAAATTCTACTTATTTTGAGGTAAAAAGGCTGAAATTCCCATTATTTGGAAACAAAAAAGCAGAAATTTCCCTTATTTTCGGGCAAAATTGTAGAAATTTCACTTATTTCATGGTAATAAGACAGAAATTTTCTTTATTTTGGGGTAAAAAAAACAGAAATTCCCTTTGTTTTGGGGGAAAAAGACAGAAATTTCACATATTTAGAGGCAAAAAAGCAGAAATTCCTTTTATTTTGGAGCAAAATTTCAGAAATTCCCCTAATTGTGGGTCAAAAAGGCAGAAATTCCCTATATGTTGGGGCAAAAAGACAGAAATTCTTTTTATTTTGGGGCAAAACTCAGAAATTCCACTTATTTTCGGGCAAAATTCCAGAAATTTCACTTATTTTGGGGCAAAATTGCAGAAATTTCACTTATTTTGTGGCAAAATTGCAGAAATTTCACTTATTTCAGAGAAAAAAGGCAGAAATTTTCCTTATTTTGGGGCAAAAATTAGAAATTCCTGATATTTTGTGGCAAAAATGCAGAAATTCCTTTTATTTTGAGGTAAAAAGGCTGAAATTCCCCTTATTTGGGGGCAAAAAGGCAGAAATTTTTCTTATTTTGGAACAAAATTGCATAAATTTCACTTACTTCAGGGTAATAAGTCAGAATTTTTCTTTTTTTGGGGCAAAAAAGACAGAAATTCCCTTTGTTTTGGGGAAAAAGGCAAAAATTCCACTTATTTAGAGGCAAAAACAGAAATTCCCCTTATTTTGGAGCAAAAATGAAGAAATTTCCCATTTTTATGACAAAAAGGTATGCATTCTTCTTATTTTCGGGCAAAAAGGCAGAAATTCCCTGTATTTTGGAGCAAAATTGCAGAAATTCCCCTAATTGTGGGGCAAAAAGTCAGAAATTCCCTATATGTTGGGGCAAAAAGACAGAAATTCTCCTTATTTTGGGGCAAAACTCAGAAATTCCCTCATTTTGGGGCAAAATTGCAGAAATTTCACTTATTTCATGGTAATAAGACAGAAATTTTCTTTATTTTGGGGCAAAAAAACCAGAAAATCCCTTTGTTTTGGGGGAAAAATACAGAAATTCCACTTATTTAGAGGCAAAAAAGCAGAAATTCCCCTTATTTTGGAGCAAAATTTCAGAAATTCCCCTAATTGTGGGTCAATAAGGCAGAAATTCCCTATATGTTGGGGCAAAAAGACAGAAATTCTCCTTATTTTGGGGCAAAACTCAGAAATTCCACTTATTTTGGGGCAAAATTCCAGAAATTTCACTTATTTTGGGGCAAAATTGCAGAAATTTCACTTATTTTGTGGCAAAATTGCAGAAATTTCACTTATTTCAGAGAAAAAAGGCAGAAATTTTCCTTATTTTGGGGCAAAAATTAGAAATTCCTAATATTTTGTGGCAAAAATGCAGAAATTCCTTTTATTTTGAGGTAAAAAGGCTGAAATTCCCCTTATTTGGGGGCAAAAAGGCAGAAATTTCCCTTATTTTGCAACAAAATTGCAAAAATTTCACTTACTTCAGGGTAATAAGTCAGAATTTTTCCTTTTTTGGGGCAAAAAAGACAGAAATTCCCTTTGTTTGGGGGAAAAAGGCAGAAATTTTTCTTATTTTGGAACAAAATTGCATAAATTTCACTTACTTCAGGGTAATAAGTCAGAATTTTTCTTTTTTTGGGGCAAAAAAGACAGAAATTCCCTTTGTTTTGGGGAAAAAGGCAAAAATTCCACTTATTTAGAGGCAAAAACAGAAATTCCCCTTATTTTGGAGCAAAAATGAAGAAATTTCCCATTTTTATGACAAAAAGGTATGCATTCTTCTTATTTTCGGGCAAAAAGGCAGAAATTCCCTGTATTTTGGAGCAAAATTGCAGAAATTCCCCTAATTGTGGGGCAAAAAGTCAGAAATTCCCTATATGTTGGGGCAAAAAGACAGAAATTCTCCTTATTTTGGGGCAAAACTCAGAAATTCCCTCATTTTGGGGCAAAATTGCAGAAATTTCACTTATTTCATGGTAATAAGACAGAAATTTTCTTTATTTTGGGGCAAAAAAACCAGAAAATCCCTTTGTTTTGGGGGAAAAATACAGAAATTCCACTTATTTAGAGGCAAAAAAGCAGAAATTCCCCTTATTTTGGAGCAAAATTTCAGAAATTCCCCTAATTGTGGGTCAATAAGGCAGAAATTCCCTATATGTTGGGGCAAAAAGACAGAAATTCTCCTTATTTTGGGGCAAAACTCAGAAATTCCACTTATTTTGGGGCAAAATTCCAGAAATTTCACTTATTTTGGGGCAAAATTGCAGAAATTTCACTTATTTTGTGGCAAAATTGCAGAAATTTCACTTATTTCAGAGAAAAAAGGCAGAAATTTTCCTTATTTTGGGGCAAAAATTAGAAATTCCTAATATTTTGTGGCAAAAATGCAGAAATTCCTTTTATTTTGAGGTAAAAAGGCTGAAATTCCCCTTATTTGGGGGCAAAAAGGCAGAAATTTCCCTTATTTTGCAACAAAATTGCAAAAATTTCACTTACTTCAGGGTAATAAGTCAGAATTTTTCCTTTTTTGGGGCAAAAAAGACAGAAATTCCCTTTGTTTTGGGGAAAAAGGCAAAAATTACACTTATTTAGAGGCAAAAAAGCAGAAATTCCCCTTATTTTTGAGCAAACATGAAGAAATTTCCCTTTTTTATGGCAAAAAGGTATGCATTCTTCTTATTTTCGGGCAAAAAGGCAGAAATTCCCTGTATTTTGGAGCAAAATTGCAGAAATTCCCCTAATTGTGGGGCAAAAAGGCAGAAATTCCCTATATGTTGGGGCAAAAAGACAGAAATTCTTTTTATTTTGGGGCAAAACTCAGAAATTCCACTTATTTTGGGGCAAAATTCCAGAAATTTCCATTATTTTGGGGCAAAATTGGAAAAATTTCACTTATTTCAGGAAAAAAAGGCAGATATTTTCCTTATTTTGGGGCAAAAAGGCCAAAATTTCCCTTGTTTTGGGGCAAAAATGCAGAAATTCCCCTTATTTTGTGGTAAAATGGCTGAAATTCTTCATATTTGGGGGCAAAAAGGCAGAAATTTCCTTTATTTTGGGGCAAAATTGCAGAAATTTCACTTATTTCAGGGTAATAAGTCAGAAATTTTTCTTATTTTGGGGCAAAAAAGACAGAAATTCTTTATGTTTTGGGGGAAAAAGACAGAAATTCCACTTATTTAGAGGCAAAAATGCAGAAATTCCCCTTATTTTGGAGCAAAAATGAAGAAATTTTCCTTTTTTATGGCAAAAAGGTATGCATTCTTCCTATTTTTGGGCAAAAAGGCAGAAATTCCTCGTTTTTTGGAGCAAAATTGCAGAAATTCCCCTAATTGTGGGGCAAAAAGGCAGAAATTTTTATATGTTAGGGCAAAAAGACAGAAATTCTCCTTATTTTGGGGCAAAACTCAGAAATCCCACTTATTTTGGGGCAAAATTCCAGAAATTTCACTTATTTTGGGGCCAAAATGCAGAAATTTCACTTATTTCAGGGTAAAAAGGCAGAAATTTTCCTTATTTTGGGGTTAAAACGCCAAAATTTCCCTTATTTTGGGGCAAAAATGCAGAAATTCCTTTTATTTTGAGGTAAAATGGCTGAAATTCCGTTTATTTGGGGGCAAAAAGGCAGAAATTTCCCTTATTTTGGAACAAAATTGCAAAAATTTCACTTACTTCAGGGTAATAAGTCAGAATTTTTCCTTTTTTGGGGCAAAAAAAACAGAAATTCCCTTTGTTTTGGGGGAAAAAGACAGAAATTCCACTTATTTAGAGGCAAAAAAGCAGAAATTCCCCTTATTTTGGAGCAAAAATGAAGAAATTTCCCTTTTTTATGGCAAAAAGGTATGCATTCTTCTTATTTTCGGGCAAAAAGGCAGAAATTCCCCGTATTTTGGAGCAAAAATGCAGAAATTCCCCTAATTGTGGGGCAAAAAGGCAGAAATTTCCTATATGTTGGGGCAAAAAGATCGAAATTCTCCTTTGTTTGGGGCAAAACTCAGAAATTCCACTTATGTTGGGGTAAAATTCCAGAAATTTCCCTTATTTTTGGGCAAAATTGCAGAAATTTGACTTATTTTCAGGCAAAATTGCAGAAATTTAACTTATTTCAAAAAAAAGCAGAAATTTTCTTATTTTGGGGCAAAAAGGCAGAAATTTCTTTTATTTTGGTACAAAATTGCAGAAATTTTCCTTATTTTAGGGCAAAAAGGAAGAAATTTCACATATTTTGGGCAAAAATGCAGAAATTCCCCTTATTTTGAGGGAAAAATGCTGAAATTCCCCTTATTTGAGGGCAAAAAGGCAGAAATTTCCCTTATTTTGGGGCAAAATTGCAGAAATTTCACTTATTTCAGGGTAATAAGTCAGAAATTTTCCTTATTTGGGGGCAAAAATACAGAAATTCCCTTTGTTTTGGGGGAAAAAGACAGAAATTCCACTTATTTAGAGGCAAAAAAAAAAAAAAGAAATTCCCCTTATTTTGAAGCAAAAATGAAGAAATTTCCCTTTTTTATGGCAAATAGCTATGCATTCTTCTTATTTTCGGGCAAAAAGGCAGAAATTCCCTGTATTTTGGAGAAAAATTTCAGAAATTCCCCTAATTGTGGGGCAAAAAGGCAAAAATTCCCTATATGTTGTGGCAAAAAGACAGAAATTCTCCTTATTTTGGGGCAAAACTCAGAAAGTCCACTTATTTTGGGGCAAAATTCCAGAAATTTCCCTTATTTTGGGGCAAAATTCCAGAAATTTCACTTATTTCAGAAAAAAAAAGCAGAAATTTTCTTATATTGGGGCAAAAAGGCAGAAAATTCTTTTATTTTGGTACAAAATTGCAGAAATTTTTCTTATTTTGGGGCAAAAAGGCAGAAATTTCCCTTATTTTGGGGCAAAAATGCAGAAATTCCATTTATTTTGAGGTAAAAAGACTGAAATTCCCATTATTTTGGGACAAAAAAGCAGAAATTTCCCTTATTTTGGGGCAAAATTGCAGAAATTTCACTTATTTCATGGTAATAAGTCAGAAATTTTCTTTATTTTGGGGCAAAAAAACAGAAATTCCCTTTGTTTTGGGGGAAAAAAAAGATATTCCACTTATTTAGAGGCAAAAAATCAGAAATTCCCCTTATTTTGGAGCAAAATTTCAGAAATTCCCTTAATTGTGGGTCAAAAAGTCAGAAATTCCTTATATGTTGGGGCAAAAAGACAGAAATTCTCCTTATTTTGGGGCAAAACTCAGAAATACCACTTATTTTGGGGCAAAATTCCAGAAATTTCACTTATTTTGGGGCAAAATTTCAAAAATTTCACTTATTTTGTGGCAAAATTGCAGAAATTTCACTTATTTCAGAGAAAAAAGGCAGAAATTTTCCTTATTTTGGGGCAAAAAGTTAGAAATTCCTAATATTTTGTAGCAAAAATGCAGAAATTCCTTTTTTTTGAGGTAAAAAGGCTGAAATTCCTCTTATTTGGGGGCAAAAAGGCAGAAATTTCCCTTATTTTGGAACAAAATTGCATAAATTTCACTTACTTCAGGGTAATAAGTCAGAATTTTTCCTTTTTTGGGGCAAAAAAGACAGAAATTCCCTTTGTTTTGGGGAAAAAAGGCAAAAATTCCACTTATTTAGAGGCAAAAAAGCAGAAATTCCCCTTATTTTGGAGCAAAAATGAAGAAATTTCCCTTTTTTATGGCAAAAAGGTATGCATTCTTCTTATTTTCAGGCAAAAAGGCAGAAATTCCCTGTATTTTAGAGCAAAATTGCAGAAATTCCCCTAATTGTGGGGCAAAAAGGCAGAAATTCCCTATATGTTGGGGCAAAAAGACAGAAATTCTCCTTATTTTGGGGCAAAACTCAGAAATTCCACTTATTTTGGGGCAAAATTCCAGAAATTTCTCTTATTTTGGGGCAAAATTGCAGAAATTTCAATTATTTTGGGGCAAAATTGCAGAAATTTCACGTATTTCAGGAAAATAAAGCAGAAATTTTCCTATTTTGGGGCAAAAAGGCAGAAATTCCTAATATTTTGTGGCAAAAATGCAGAAATTCCCTTTATTTTGAGGTATAAAGGCTGAAATCCCCCTTATTTGAGGGCAAAAAGGCAGAAATTTCCCTTATTTTGGGGCAAAATTGCAGAAATTTCACTTATTTCAGGGAAAAAAGGCAGAAATTTTCCTTATTTTGGGGCAAAAAGGCAGAAATTACTAATATTTCTTGGCAAAAATGCAGAAATTCCGCTTATTTTGAGGTAAAAATGCTGAAATTCCTCTTATTTCAGGGCAAAAAGGCAGAAATTTCCCTTATTTTGGGGCAAAAATACAGAAATTCCCCTTATTTTGTGGCAAAAAGGCAGAAATTTCTTTTATTTTGGGGCAAAATTGCAGAAATTTCACTTATTTCAAGGCATAATTCAAAAATTCTTTTTATTTTGTTGCAAAAAGAGAGAAATTCCGTTTATTTTTGGGTAAAAAGCAGAAATTTCACTTTTTTAAGGTAAAAAGGCAGAAATTCCTCTTATTTTGGGGCAAAAATGAAGAAATTTCCCTTTTTTGTGGCAGAAGGTATACATTCCCCTTATTTTCGGGCTAAAAAGCAGAAATTCCCCGTATTTTGGAGCAAATTTGCAGAAATTCCCCTAATTGTGAGGCAAAAAGCAGAAATTCCCTATATGTAAGGGCAAAAAGGCAGAAATTCCCCTTATTTTGGGGCAAAATTGCAGAAATTCTATTTATTTTGGGTCAAAATTGCAGAAATTTCACTTATTTTGGGGCAAAATTGCAGAAATTTCACTTATTTTGGGGCAAAATTGCAGAAATTTCACTTATTTTGGGGCAAAATTGAAGAAATTTCACTTATTTCATGGAAAAAAGGCAGAAATTTTCCTCATTTTGGGGCAAAATGGCAGAAATTACTAATATTTTGTGGCAAAAATGCAGAAATTCCCCTTATTTTGAGGGAAAAAAGGTTGAAATTCCCATTATTTGGGGGCAAAAAGGCCGAAGTTTCTCTCATTTTCGGGCAAAATTGCAGAAATTTCACTTACTTCAGGGTAATAAGTCAGAAATTTTCTTTATTTTGGGGCAAAAAAGACAGAACTTCCTTTTGTTTTGTGGGAAAAAGACAGAAATTCCACTTATTTAGAGGCAAAAAAGCAGAAATTCCCCTTATTTAGGAGCAAAAATGAAGAAATTTCTCTTTTTTATTGCAAAAAGGTATACATTCCCTTTATTTTCGGGCAAAAAGTCAGAAATTCCCCGTATTTTGGAGCAAAATTGCAGAAATTCTTCTAATTTTGGGGCAAAAATCAAAAATTCTCCTTATTTTGGGGCAAAATTTTAGAAATTTCTTTTATATTGGTACAGAATTGCAGAAGTATTTCTTATTTTGTGGCAAACAGGCAGTGATTTTCCATATTTTGGTGCAAAAAACTGAAATTCCCCTTATTTTGAGGTAAAATGCTGAAATACCCCATATTTTGGGGCAAAAAAACAGAAATTCTTCTCATTTTTGGGTAAAAAGGCACAAATTTCCCTTATTTTCTGGAAAAATTGCAGAAATTTCATTTATTTCAGGGCAAAAAGTCAGAAATTACTTTTATTTTGGGGCAAAAAGCAGAAATTTCTTTTATTTTGGTACAAAATTGTAGAAATTTTCCTTATTTTGGAACAAAAAGTCAGAAATTCCCCATATTTCGGGCAAAAGGCAGAAATTCCCCTTATTTTGAGGTAAAAAGTCTGAAATTCCCGTTATTTTGGGGCAAAAAAACAGAAATTCCCTTTACTTTGTGGCAAAAAAGCAGAAATTCCCATTAATTGGGGCAGAAAAGCAAAAATTTTCCTTATTTGGGGGCAATAAGGCAGAAATTTCCCATATTTTGTGGCAAAGAGGCAGAAATTCCCCTTATTTTGGGGCAAAATTGCAGAAATTTCACTTATTTCAGGGCAAAAAGTCAGAAAATTGCCTTATTTTGGGGCAAAATCAGAAATTCTCCTAATTTTGAGGCCAAAAAGAGAAATTCCCCTTATTTTGGGACAAAATTGTGGAAATTTCAAATATTTCAGGGCAAAAAGGCAGAAATTCCACATTATTTCGGGCAATAAGGAGAAATTCCCTGTATTTTGGAGCAAAATTTCAGAAATTCCCCTTATATTGGTGCAAAAATGCAGAAATTCCCTTTATTTTGGTTCAATAAGGCAGAAATTCCCGGTATTTTGAAGCAAAATTGCACATATTCCCCTTATTTTGAGGGAAAATGCAGAAATTCACATTATTTTGAGGCAAAAGACAGAAATTCTCCTTATTTTGGGGCCAAACTCAGAAATTCCACTTATTTTGGGGCAAAATTCCAGAAATATCCCTTATTTGGGGGCAAAATTGCAGAAATTTCACTTATTTTGGGGCAAAATTGCAGAAATTTCACTTATTTCAGAAAAAAAAGCAGAAATTTTTTTATTTTGAGGCAAAAAGGCAGAAATTTTTTTTATTTTGGTACAAAATTGCAGAAATTTTTCTTATTTTGGGGCAAAAAGGCAGAAATTTCCCATATTTTGGGGCAAAAATGCAGAAATTCCCCTTATTTTGAGGTAAAAGGCTGAAATTCCCATTATTTGGAGGCAAAAAGGCAGAAATTTCCCTTATTTTAGGGCAAAATTGCAGAAATTTCACTTATTTCAGGGTAATAAGTCAGAAATTTTCCTTATTTTGGGGCAAAAAAGACAGAAATTCCCTTTGTTTTGGGGGAAAAAACAGAAATTCCACTTATTTAGAGGCAAAAAAGCAGAATTTCCCCTTATTTTGAAGCAAAAATGAAGAAATTTCCCCTTTTTATGGCAAAAAGGTATGCATTCTTCTTATTTTCGGGCAAAAAGGCAGAAATTCCTTGAATTTTGGTCTAAAATTGCAGAAATTCCCCTAATTGTGGGGCAAAAAGGCAGAAATTCCCCACATTTTGGGGCAAAAAGGCACAAATTTCCCTTATTTTCGGGCAAAATTTCCGAAATTTTATTTATTTCAGGGCAAAAATTCAGAAATTACTTTTATTTTGGGGCAAAAAGCAGAAATTTCTTTTATTTTGGTGTAAAAATGAAGAAATTTTCCTTATTTTTGGAACAAAAAGTCAGAAATTCCCCATATTTTGGGCAAAAGGCAGAAATTCCCATTATTTTGAGCTAAAAAGGCTTAAATTCCCGTTATTTTGGGGCAAAAAGGCAGAAATTCCCTTTACTTTGTGGCAAAAGGCAGATATTCCCATTAATTGGGGCAGAAAAGCAAAAATTTTCCTTATTTGGGGGCAATAAGGCAGAAATTCCCCATATTTTGTGGCAAAAAAGCAGAAATTCCCCTTATTTGGAGGGAAAATGCTGAAATTCCCCTTATTTTGGCAAAAAGCCAGAAATTCCCCTTATTTTGGGGCAAAATTGCAGAAATTTCACTTATTTCAGGGCAAAAAGTCAGAAAATTGCCTTATTTTAGGGCAAAAAGCAGAAATTCTTTTAATTTTGAGGCCAAAAACAGAAATTCCTCTTATTTTGGGGTAAAATTGTGGAAATTTCAAATATTTCAGGGCAAAAACGCAGAAATTCCACATTATTTCGGGCAATAAGGCAGAAATTCCCTGTATTTTGGAGCAAAATTTCAGAAATTCCCCTTATATTGGTGCAAAATTGCAGAAATTCCCTTTATTTTGGTTCAATAAGGCAGAAAATTCCCGTATTTTGAAGCAAAATTGCACATATTCCCCTAATTTTGAGGGAAAATGCAGAAATTCACATTATTTTGGGGCAAAAAGACAGAAATTCTTTTTATTTTGGGGCAAAACTTAGAAATTCCACTTATTTTGGGGCAAAATTCCAGAAATTTCTTTTATTTTGGGGCAAAATTGCAGAAATTTCACTTATTTTGTGGAAAAATTGCAGAAATTTCACTTATTTCAGGGAAAAAAGGCAGAAATTTTTTGTATTTTGGAGCACAATGGCAGAAATTCTTAATATTTTGTGGCAAAAATGCAGAAATTCCCCTTATTTTGGGGCAATAAGACAGAAATTCCCCTTATTTTGTGGCAAAAAGGCAGAAATTTCTTTTTTTGGGGGGCAAAATTGCAGAAATTTCACTTACTTCAGGGAATAATTCAAAAATTCCTTTTATTTTGGGGCAAAAAGACAGAAATTTCCCTTTTTTGTGGCAAAAGGTATACATTCCCCTTATTTTCGGGCTAAAAATAAGAAATTTCCCGTATTTTAGAGCAAAATTGCAGAAATTCTCCTAATTGTGGGGCAAAAAGGCAGAAATTTCCTATATGTTGGGAAAAAAAGACAAAATTCTTTTTATTTTGGGGCAAAACTTATAAATTCCACTTATTTTGTGGCAAAATTCCAGAAATTTCAATTATTTTTGAGCAAAATTGGAGAAATTTCACTTATTTTGGGGCAAAATTGCAGAAATTTCACTTCTTTCAGAAAAAAAGGCAGAAATTTTCTTAATTGGGGGTAAAAAGGCAGCAATTTCCTTTATTTTGGTAAAAAATTGCAGAAAATTTTCTTATTTTGGGGCATAAAGGCAGAAATTTCCCATATTTTGGGGCAAAAATGCAGAAATTCCCTTTATTTTGAGGTAAAAAGGCTGAAATTCCCCTTATTTGGGATCAAAAGGCAAAATTTCACTTATTTAAGAGCAAAATTGCAAAAATTTCACTTATTTCAGGAAAAAAAGGCAGAAATTTTCCTTATTTTGGGGCAAAAAGGTAGAAATTCTTAATATTTTGTGGCAAAAATGCAGAAATTCCTTTTATTTTGAGGTAAAAAAGCGGAAATTCCCCTTATTTGGGGGCAAAAACGCAGAAATTTTCCTTATTTTAGGGCAAAATTGCAGAAATTTCACTTATTTCAGGGTAATAAGTCAGAAATTTTCTTTATTTTGGGGCAAAAAAGACATAAATTCCTTTTGTTTTGGGGGGAAAAGACAGAAATTCCACTTATTTAGAGTCAAAAAACAGAAATTCCCCTTATTTTGGAGCAAAAATGAAGAAATTTCACTTTTTTTATGCCAAAAAGGTATGCATTCTTCTTATTTTCAGGCAAAAAGGCAGAAATTCCCCATATTTTGAAGCAAAATTGCAGAAATTCCCCTAATTGTGGGGCAAAAAGGCAGAAATTCCCTATATGTTGGGGCAAAAAGACAGAAATTCTCCTTATTTTGGGGCAAAACTCAGAAATTCCACTTATTTTTGGGCAAAATTCCATAAATTTCTCTTATTTTGGGGCAAAATTGCAGAAATTTTCCTTATTTTGGCGCAAAATTGCAGAAATTTCACTAATTTTGGGGCAAAATTGCAGAAATTTCACTTATTTCAGGGAAAAAAGGCAGAAATTTTCCGTATTTTGGAGCACAATGGCAGAAATTCTTACTATTTTGTGGCAAAAATGCAGAAATTCCCCTTATTGTGAGGTAAAAAGGCTGAAATTCCCCTTATTTGGGGGCAAAAAGGCAGAAATTTCCCTTATTTTGGGGCAGAAAGACAGAAATTCCCCCTATTTTGTGGCAAAAAGGCAGAAATTTCTTTTATTTTGGGGCAAAATTGCAGAAATTTCATTAATTTCAGGGCATAATTAAAAAATTCCTTTTATTTTGGGGCAAAAAGTCAGAAATTCCGTTTATTTTTGGGTTAAAAGGCAGAAATCTCACTTATTTTGAGGTAAAAAAACAGAAATTTTTCTTATTTGGGGCAAAAATGAAGAAATTTCCCTTTTTTGTGGCTAAAGTTATACATTCTTTTTATTTTCGGGCTAAAAAGCAGAAATTCCCTGTATTTTGGAGCAAAATTGCAGATATTCCCCTAATTGTGGGGCAAAAAGGAAGAAATTCCCTATATGTTGGTGCAAAAAGATAGAAATTCTCCTTATTTTTGGGCAAAACTCATAAATTCCACTTATTTTGTGGCAAAATTCCAGAAATTTCACTTATTTTGGGGCAAGATTGCCGAAATTTCTTTTATTTTAGGGCAAAATTGCAGAAATTTCACTTATTTCAGAAAAAAAGCAGAAATTTTCTTATTTAAGGGCAAAAAGTCAGAAATTTCTTTTATTTTGGTACAAAATTGCAGAAATTTTTCTTATTTTGGGGCAAAAAGGCAGAAATTTCCCTTATTTTGGGGCAAAAATGCAGAAATTCCCTTTATTTTGATGTAAAAAGGTTGAAATTCCCTTTATTTGGGGGCAAAAAGGCAAAAATTTCACTTATTTTGGAGCAAAATTGCAGAAATTTCACTTATTTCAGGGAAAAAAGTAAGTAATTTTCCTTATTTTGGGGCAAAAAGGCAGAAATTCCTAATATTTTGTGGCAAAAATGCAGAAATTTTCCTTATTTTGAGGTATAAAGGCTTAAATTCCCCTTATTTGGGGGCAAATAGGCAGAAATTTCCCTTATTTTGGGGCAAAATTGCAGAAATTTCACTTATTTCAAGATAATAAGTCAGAAATTTTCCTTATTTTGGGGCAAAAAAAGACAGAAATTCCCTTTGTTTTGGGGAAAAAAGACAGAAATTCCACTTATTTAGAGACAAAAAATAGAAATTCCCCTTATTTTTGAGAAAAAATTAAAAAATTTCTCTTTTTATGGCAAAAAGGTATGCATTCTTCTTATTTTCGGGCAAAAAGGCAGAAATTCCCCGTATTTTGGAGCAAAATTGCAGAAATTCCCCTAATTGTGGGGCAAAAAGGCAGAAATTCCCCTCATTTTGGGGCAAAAAGGCACAAATTTCCCTTATTTTCGGGCAAAATTGCCAAAATTTCATTTATTTCAGGGCAAAAATTCAGAAATTACTTTTATTTTGGGACAAAAAGCAGAAATTTCTTTTATTTTGGTACAAAATTGAAGAATTTTTTCTTATTTTGGAACAAAAAGTCAGAAATTCCCCATATTTTGGGCAAAAGGAAGAAATTCCCACTATTTTGAGGTAAAAAGACTGAAATTCCCGTTATTTTGGGGCAAAAAGGCAGAATTTCCCTTTACTTTGTGGCAAAAATGGAGAAATTCCCGTTAATTCGGGCAGAAAAGCAAAAATTTTCCTTATTTGGGGGCAATAAAGCAGAAATTCCCCATATTTTGTGGCAAAAAGGCAGAAATTCCCCTTATTTACAGGTAAAATGCTGAAATTCCCCTTATTTTGGCAAAAAAGCAGAAATTCCCCTTAATTTGGGGCAAAATTGCAGAAATTTCACTTATTTCAGGGCAAAAAGTCAGAAAATTGCCTTATTTTGGGGCAAAAGCAGAAATTCTCCTAATTTTGGGGCCAAAAACAGAAATTCTCCTTATTTTGGGGTAAAATTGTGGAAATTTCAAATATTTCAGGGCAAAAAGGCAGAAATTCCACATTATTTCGGGCAATAAGGCAGAAATTCCCTGTATTTTGGAGCGAAATTTCAGAAATTCCCCTTATATTGGTGAAAAAATGCAGAGATTCCCTTTATTTTGGTTCAATAAGGCAGAAATTCCCGGTATTTTGAAGCAAAATTGCACATATTCCCCTAATTTTGAAGGAAAATGCAGAAATTCACATTATTATGAAGCAAAAAGACAGAAATTCTTCTTATTTTGAGGCACAACTCAGAAATTCCCCTTGTTTTGGGGCAAAATACCAGAAATTTCCCTTATTTTGGGGCAAATTTGCAGAAATTTCACATATTTTGGGGCAAAATTGCAGAAATTTAACTTATTTCGGAAAAAAAAGCAGAAATTTTCTTATTTTGGGGCTAAAAGGCAGAAATTTATTTTATTTTATACAAAACTTCAGAAATTTTTCTTATTTTGGGGCAAAAAGGAAGAAATTTTCCATATTTTGGGGCAAAAATGCAGTAATTCCCCTTATTTTGAGGTAAAAAGTATAAAATTCACCTTATTTGGGGGCAAAAAGGCAGAAATTTCCCTTATTTTGGGGCAAAATTGCAGAAATTTCACTTATTTCAGGGTAAGAAGTCAGAAATTTTCCTTATTTTGGGGCAAAAAAGACAGAAATTCCCTTTGTTTTGGGGGAAAAAGACAGAAATTCCACTTATTTAGAGGCCAAAAACAGAAATTCCCCTTATTTTGGAGCAAAAACGAAGAAATTTCCCTTTTTTGTGGCAAAAGGTATACATTCTCCTTATTTTCGGGCTAAAAAGCAAAAATTCCCTGTATTTTGGAGCAAAATTGCAGAAATTCCCCTAATTGTGGGGCAAAAAGGCAGAAATTCTGTATATGTTAGAGCAAAAAGACAGAAATTCTCCTTATTTTGGGGCAAAACTCAGAAATTCCACTTATTTTGGGGCAAAATTCCAGAAATTTCCCTTATTTTGGGGCAAAATTGCAGAAATTTCACTTATTTCAGGAAAAAAAGGAAGAAATTTTTTTTATTTTGGGGCAAAAAGGCAGAAATACCTAATATTTTGTTGCAAAAATGCAGAAATTCTCCTTATTTTGAGGTAAAAAGGCTGAAATTCCTTTTATTTGGGGGCAAAAAGGCAGAAATTTCCTTTATTTGGGGCAAAATTGCAGAAATTTCACTTATTTCAGGGTAATAAGTCAGAAATTTTCCTTATTTTGGGGCAAAAAAGACAGAAATTTCCTCTGTTTTGGGGGAAAAAGAGAGAAATTCCACCTATTTAGAGGCAAAAAAGCAGAAATTCCCATTATTTGTGAGCAAAAATGAAGAAATTTCCCTTTTTTATGGCAAAAAGGTATGCATTCTTCTTTTTTTCGGGCAAAAAGGCAGAAATTCCCCGTGTTTTGAAGCAAAATTGCAGAAATTCCCGTAATTGTTGGGCAAAAATATAGAAATTCCCTATATGTTCGGGCAAAAAGACAGAAATTCTCCTTTTTTTGGGGCAAAACTCAGAAATTCCACTTTTTTTGGGGCCAAATTCCAGAAATTTCCCTTATATTAAGGCAAAATTGCAGAAATTTCACTTATTTTGGGGCAAAATTGCAGATATTTCAATTATTTAAGTGAAAAAAAGCAGAAATTTTTTAATTTTGGAGCAAAAAGGCAGAAATTCCTAATATTTTGTGGCAAAAATGCAGAAATTCCCTTATTTTGAGGTAAAAAACTGAAATTCCCCTTATTTGGGAGCAAAAAGGCAGAAATTCCCCTTAATTTGGGGCAAAATTGCAGAAATTTCACTTATTTCAGGGTAATAAGTCAGAAATTTTCATTATTTTGGGGCAAAAAAACCAGAAATTCCCTTTGTTTTGGGGGAAAAAGACAAAAATTCCACTTATTTAGAGGCAAAAAAGCAGAAATTCCCCTTATTTTTGAGCAAAAATGAAGAAATTTCCCTTTTTTATGGCAAAAAGGTATGCATTCTTCTTATTTTCGGGCAAAAAGGCAGAAATTCCCAGTATTTTGAAGCAAAATTGCAGAAATTCCCCTAATTGTGGGGCAAAATGCAGAAATTCCCTATATGTTGGGGCAAAAAACAGAAATTCTCCTTATTTTGGGGCAAAACTCAGAAATTCCACTTATATTGGGGCAAAGTTCCAGAAATTTCCCTTATTTTGGGGTAAAATTGCAGAAATTTCACTTATTTTGGGGCAAAATTGCAGAAATTTCACTTATTTCAGAAAAAAAAGCAGAAATTTTTTTATTTCGGGGCAAAAAGGCAGAAATTTCTTTTATTTTGGTACAAAATTGCAGAAATTTTTCTTATTTTGTGGCAAAAAGGCAGAAAATCCCATATTTTGGGGCAAAAATGCAGAAATTCATTTTATTTTGAGGTAAAAAGACAGAAATTCCCCTTATTTTGTGGCAAAAAGGCAGAAATTTCCCTTATTTTGGGGCACACTTGCAGAAATTTCACTTATTTCAGGGTAATAAGTCAGAAATTTTTCTTATTTTGGGACAAAAAAGACAGAAATTCCCTTTGTTTTGGGGGAAAAATACAGAAATTCCACTTATTTAGAGGCAAAAATGCAGAAATTCCCCTTATTTTGGAGCAAAAATGAAGAAATTTCTCTTTTTTTGTGGCAAATGGTATACATTCCCCTTATTTTCGGGCTAAAAAGCAGAAATTCCCCGTATTTTGGAGCAAAATTGCAGAAATTCCCCTAATTGTGGGGCAAAAAGGCAGAAATTCCCTATATGTTAGGGCAAAAAGACAGAAATTCTCTTTATTTCGGGGCAAAATTCAGTAATGCAACTTATTTTGGGGCAAAATTCCAGAAATTTCTCTTATATTTGGGCAAAATTGCAGAAATTTCACTTATTTTGGGGCAAAATTGCAGAAATTTCACTTATTTTAAGGAAAAAAGGCAGAAACTTTCCTTATTTTGTGGCTAAAAGGCAGAAATTCCCCTTATTTTGGGGCAAAAAGGCAGAAATTCACCTTATTCTGGGGTAAAATTGCAGACATTTCACATATTTCAGGGCAAAAAGGCAGAAATTCGCCTTATTTGGGGGCAAAAATGCAGAAATTCCCCTTATTTTGAGATAAAAGTGCAGAAAATTCCCTTGTTTGGCGGCAAAAAGGCAGAAAATCCCCTTAATTTCGGGCAAAAAGGCAGATATTCCCTGTATTTTAGAGCAAAATTGCAGAAATTCCCCTAATATTGGGGCAAAAAGGCAGAAATTCCCTTTATTTTGGGGCAAAAATACAGAAATTCTCCTTATTTCGGGGCAAAAATCAGAAATTTCCCTAATTTTGGGGCAAAATTTTAGAAATTTCTTTTATTTTGGTACAGAATTGCAGAAATTTTTCTTATTTTGTGGCAAAAAGGCAGAAATTTTCTATATTTTGGTGCAAAAAGGCTGAAATTCTTCTTTTTTTGAGGTAAAATGCTGAAATTCCCCATATTTTGGGGCAAAAAGGCAGAAATTCTTCTCATTTTGGGGCAAAAAGGCACAAATTTCGCTTATTTTCGGGCCAAATTGCAGAATTTCATTTATTTCAGGGCAAATAGTCAGAAATTACTTTTATTTTGGGGCAAAAAGCAGAAATTTCTTTTATTTTGTTACAAATTGAAGAAATTTTCCTTATTTTGGAACAAAAAGTCAGAAATTCCCCCATATTTTGGGCAAAAGGCAGAAATACCCCTTATTTTGAGGTAAAAAGGCTGAAATTCCCGTTATTTTGGGGCAAAAAGGCGTAAATTCCCTTTACTTTGTGGCAAAAAGGCAGAAATTCCCGTTAATTGGGGCAGAAAAGCAAAAATTTTCCTTATTTGGGGGCAATAAGGCAGAAATTCCCCATATTTTGTGGAAAAATGTCAGAAATTCCCCTTATTTTGGGGCAAAATTCCAAAAATTTCCTTTTTTTGGGGGCACAATTGCAGAAATCTCTCTTATTTTGGAGCAAAATTGCAGAAATTTCACTTATTTCAAGGAAAAAACGCAGAAATTTTTTTTATTTTGGGGCAAAAAGGCAGAAATTACTTTTATTTTGGTACAAAATTGCAGAAATTTTCTTGATTTTGGGGCAAAAATACAGAAATTCCCCATATTTTAGGGCAAAAAGGCAGAAATTCCCCTTATTATGAGGTAAAAAGGCTGAAATTCCCCTTTTTTGGGGCAAAAAGACAGAAATTCCCCTTATTTTGTGGCAAAAAGGCAGAAATTTCCCTTATTTTGGGGCAAAATTGCAGAAATTTCACTGATTTTAGGGTAATAAGTCAGAAATTCCTGTTATTTTGGAGCAAAAATGAAGAAATTTTTCTTTTTTATGGCAAAAAGGTATACATTCCCTTTATTTTCGGGCAAAAAGGCAGAAATTACCCGTATTTTGGAGCAATATTGCAGAAATTCCCCTAATTTTGGGGCAAAAACGCAGAACTTCCCCTTATTTTGGGGTAAAGCTGCAGAAATTTCACTTATTTCACGGCAAAAAGGCAGAAATTCCCTTTATTATCGGCGAAAAAGGCAAAAAATCCCCGTATTTTGGAGCAAAATTGCAGAAATTCACCTAATTATGGGGTAAAACATGCAGTAATTTTCTTTATTTTGGGGCAAAAAGGCAGAAATTCCCCTTATTTTGAGGCAAAAGGCAGAAATTCCCCTTATTTTAGGACAAAATTGCAGAAATTTCCCTTATTTGGGGACAAAAAACAGGAATTCCCTTTATTTTGGGGCAAAATTGCAGAAAATTCCTTTATTATGGAGAAAAATTGCAGAAATTTCTTTTATTTTAAGGCAAATTTGCAGAAATTTCACTTATTTCAGGGTAATAAGTCAGAAATTTTCCTAATTTTGGGGCAAAAAGACAGAAATTCCCTTTGTTTTGGGGGAAAAAGACAGAAATTCCACTTATTTAGAGACAAAAATGCAGAAATTCCCCTTATTTTTGAGCAAAAATGAAGAAATTTCCCTTTTTTATGGCAAAAAGGTATGCATTCTTTTTATTTTCGGGGAAAAAGGCAGAAATTCCCCATATTTTGAAGCAAAATTGCAGAAATTCCCCTAATTGTGGGGCAAAACTGCAGAAATTCCCTATATGTTTGGGCAAAAAACAGAAATTCTCCTTATTTTGGGGCAAAACTCAGAAATTCCACTTATTTTGGGGCAAAATTCCAGAAATTTCCCTTATTTTGGGGCAGAATTGCAGAAATTTCACTAATTTTGGGGCAAAATTGCAGATATTTCACTTATTTAAGGGAAAAAAAGCAGAAATTTTTTTATTTTTGTGCAAAAAGGCAGAAATTCCTAATATTTTGTGGCAAAAATGCAGAAATTCCCCTTATTTTGAGGTAAAAAAGCTGAAATTCCCCTTATTTGGGGGCAAAAAGGCAGAAATTTCCCATAATTTGGGGCAAAATTGCAAAAATTTCACATATTTCAGCGTAATAAGTCAGAAATTTTCATTATTTTGGGGCAAAAAAGACAGAAATTCCCTTTGTTTTGGGGGAAAAAGGCAGAAATTCCACTTATTTAGAGGCAAAAAGCAGAAATTCCCCTTATTTTGGAGCAAAAATGAAGAAATTTCCCTTTTTTATGGCAAAAAGGTATGCATTCTTTTTATTTTTGGGCAAAAAGGCAGAAATTCCCCGTATTTAGGAGCAAAATTGCAGAAATTCCCTTAATTGTGGAACAAAAAGGCAGAAATTCCCTATATGTTAGGGCAAAAAGACAGAAATTCTCCTTATTTTGGGGCAAAACTCAGAGATTCCACATATTTTGGGGCAAAATTTTAGAAATTTCCCTCATTTTGAGGGAAAACTCAGAAATTTCTCTTATTTTGGGGCAAAATTGAAGAAATTTCACTTATTTAAGAAAAAAGAAAAGCAGAAATTTTCTTATTTTTGCGCAAAAAGTCAGAAATTTCTTTTACTTTGGTACAAAATTGCAGAAATTTTTCTTATTTTGTGGCAAAAAGGCAGAATTTTTCCATATTTTGGGACAAAAATGCAGAAATTCCCCTTATTTTGAGGTAAAAAGGCTGAAATTCTTCTTATTTGGGGGCAAAAAGGCAGAAATTTCCCTTATTTTGGGGCAAAATTGCAGAAATTTCACTTACTTCAGGGTAATAAGTCAGAAATTTTCCTTATTTTGGGGCAAAAATACAGAATTTCCCTTTGTTTTGGGGGAAAAAGACAGAAATTCCACTTATTTAGAGGCAAAAATGTAGAAATTCCCCTTATTTTGGAGCAAAAATGAAGAAATTTCCCTTTTTTATGGCAAAAAGGTATGCATTCTTCTTATTTTCGGGCAAAAAGGCAGAAATTCCTTATATTTTGGAGCAAAATTGCAGAAATTCCCCTAATTGTGGGGCAAAAAGGCAGAAATTCCCTATATGTTAGGACAAAAATACAGAAATTTTCCTTATTTTGAGGCAAAACTCAGAAATTTCACTTATTTTGTGGCAAAATTGCAGAAATTTCACTTATTTCAGGGAAAAAAAGCAGAAATTTTCTTATTTTGTGGCAAAAAAGCAGAAATTTATTTTATTTTGGTACAAAATTGCAGAAATTTTTCTTATTTTGGGTAAAAAAACAGAAATTTCCCATATTTTGGGGCAAAAATGCAGAAATTCCTTTTATTTTGAGGTAAAAAGGCTGAAATTCCCCTTATTTGGGGGCAAAAAGGCAGAAATTCCCCTTATTTTGGGGCAAAAAGCAGACATTTCCCTTATGTTGGGGAAAAATTTTAGAAATTTAACTTATTTCAGGGCAAAAAGTCAGAAATTTCCCTTATTTTGGGGCAAAAAGACAGAATTTCCGTTTATTTTTGGGGAAAAGTCAGAAATTGCACTTATTTTGAGCCAAAAGGCGAAAAATCACCTTATTTTGGGGTAAAAATGAAGAAATTTCCTTTTTTTATGGCAAAAAAATATACATTCTCTTTATTTTCGGGCAAAAAGGCAGAAATTCCCCGTATTTTGGAGTAAAATTGTAGAAATTCCCCTAATTTTGGGACCAAAACGCAGAACTTCCCCTTATTTTAGGGTAAAACTGCAGAAATTTCACTTATTTCGCGGCAAAATGGAAGAAATTCCCTTTATTTTCGGCGAAAAAGGCCGAAAATCCCCGTATATTGGAGCAAAATTGCAGAAATTCACCTAATTTTGGGGTAAAACATGCAGTAATTTTCTTTATTTTGGGGCAAAAGGGCAGAAATTCTTCGTTTTTTTGGGCAAAAAGCAGAAATTCCCCTTATTTCAGGGCAAAATTGCAGAAATTTCCCTTATTTGGGGACAAAAAACAGAAATTCCCTATATTTTGGGGCAAAATTGCAGAAAATTCCTTTATTATGGGAAAAAATTGCAGAAATTTCTTTTATTTTAAGGCAAAATTGCAGAAATTTCACTTATTTCAGAGAAAAAAGCAAAAATTTTTGTTATTTTAGGGCAAAATGCAGAAATTCCCATTATTTTGGGGCAAAAAGGCAGAAATTCACCTTATTTTGGGGTAAAATTGCAGACATTTCACATATTTCAGGGCAAAAATGTAGAAATTCCCCTTATTTGGGGGCAAAAAGGCAGAAATTCCCCTTATTTTGGGATAAAATTGCAGAAATTTCCTTGTTTGGGGGCAAAAAGGCAGAAAATCCCCTTAATTTTGGGCAAAAAGGCAGAAATTCCCCGTATTTTAGAGCAAAATTGCAGAAATTCCCCTAATGTTGGGGCAAAAATGCAGAAATTCCCTTTATTTGCGCAAATCGGCAGAAGTTCCCCTTATTTTCAGGAAAAGAGGCAGAAATTCCCTGTATTTTGAAGTAAAATTACAGAAACTCCCCTAATTTTGGGGCAAAAAGGCAGAAATTCCCTTTATTTTGGGGCAAAAATACAGAAATTCTCCTTATTTCTGGGCAAAAATTAGAAATTTCCCTATTTTTGGGACAAAATTTTAATAATTTCTTTTATTTTGGTACAGAATTGCAGAAATTTTTCTTATTTTGTGGCAAAAAGGCAGAAATTTTCTATATTTTGGTGCAAAAAGGCTGAAATTTCCCTTTTTTGAGGTAAAATGCTGAAATTCCCCATATTTTGGGGCAAAAAGGCAGAAATTTTCTATATTTTGGTGCAAAAAGGCTGAAATTCCCCTTTTTTTGAGGTAAAATGCTGAAATTCCCCTCATTTTGGGGCAAAAAGGCACAAATTTTCCTTATTTTCGGGCCAAATTGCATGAATTTCATTTATTTCAGGGCAAAAGTCAGAAATTACTTTTAATTTGGGGCAAAAAGCAGAAATTTCTTTTATTTTGGTACAAATTGAAGAAATTTTCCTTATTTTGGAACAAAAAGTCAGAAATTCCCCATATTTTGGGCAAAAGACAGAAATTCCCCTTATTTTGAGGTAAAAAGTTTGAAATTCCCATTATTTTGGGGCAAAAAGGCAGAAATTCCCCTTAGTCTCGGTGAAAATGGCAGAAAATCTCCGTATTTTGGAGCAAAATTGCAGAAATTCACCTAATTTTAGGAAAAAAAATACAGTAATTTTCTTTATTTTGTGACAAAAAGGCAGAAATTCTCCTTATTTTGGGGCAAAAGGCAGAAATTCCCCTTATTTTAGGGCAAAATTGCAGAAATTTCCCTTATTTGGGGGAAAAAACAGAAATTCCCCTTATTTTAGGGAAAAATTGCAGAAATTTCCCTTATTATGGGGAAAAATTGCAGAAATTTCCCTTATTTTAGGGCAAAATTGCAGAAATTTCACTTATTTCAGAGAAAAAAAGCAAAAATTTTTCTTATTTTGTGGCAAAAAGCAGAAATTTCCCTTATTTTGAGGTAATAAGTCTGAAATTCCGCTTATTTTGAGGCAAAACGGCAGAAATTCCCCTTATTTTGTGGTAAAATTGCAGAAATTTCAAATATTTCAAAGCAAAATTGCATAAATTCTTCTAATTTTGGGGCAAAAAGGCAGAAATTCCCTTATTTTGGGGTAAAACTGCAGAAATTTCACTAATTTTGCGGCAAAATGGCAGAAATTCTCCTTATTCTCGGCGAAAATGGCAAAAAATCTCCGTATTTTGGAGCAAAATTGCAGAAATTCACCTAATTTTGGGGTAAAAAATACAGTAATTTTCTTTATTTTGTGACAAAAAGGCAGAAATTCCCCTTATTTTGGGGCAAAAGGCAGAAATTCCCCTTATTTTAGGGCAAAATTGCAGAAATCTCCCTTATTTGGGGGAAAAACAGAAATTCCTCTTATTTTGGGGAAAAATTACAGAAATTTCCCTTATTATGGGGAAAAATTGCAGAAATTTTCCTTATTTTAGGGCAAAATTGCAGAAATTTCACTTATTTCAGAGAAAAAAAAGCAAAAATTTTTCTTATTTTGGGGCAAAAAGGCAGAAATACCCATTATTTTAAGGCAAAAAGGCAGAAATTCACCTTATTTTGGGGTAAAATGCTGAAATTCCCCATATTTTGGGGCAAAAGGCAGAAATTCCTTTCATTTTGGGGCAAAAAGGCACAAATTTCCTTTATTTTCGGGAAAAATTGCAGAAATTTCATTTATTTTAGGGTAAAAAGTCAGAAATTCCTTATATTTTGTGGCAAAAAGCAGAAAATTCCCTTATTTTGAGGTAATAAGGCTGAAATTCCCCTTATTTTGGGGCAAAAAGGCAGAAATTCCCCTTATTTTGTGGTAAAATTGCAGAAATTTCAAATATTTCAGGGCAAAATGGCAGAAATTCCTTTTATTTTGGGGCAAAAAGATGAAATCCCTAATTTTTGGCTAAAATTGAAGAAATTTCACTTATGTTGGGACAAAAAGGCAGAAATTCCACTTAATTTCGGGCAAAAAGGCAGAAATGACCTGTATTTTGGAGCAAAATTGCAGAAATTCTTTAATATTGGTGAAAAATGCAGAAATTCTCTTTATTTTGGGGCAAAAAGGCAGAAATTCTCCATATTTTGGTGCAAAAAGGCTAAATTCCCCTTATTTTGATGTAAAATGCTAAAATTCCCCATATTTTGGGGCAAAAGGCAGAAATTCCCAAAATTTGGGGTAAAAAGGCACAAATTTCCCTTATTTTCGGGCAAAATTGCAGAAATTTCATTTATTTCAGGGCAAAAAGTCAGCAATTCCCCATATTTTGGGGCAAAAAGCAGAAATTTCTTTTATTATGGTACAAAATTGAAGAAATTTTCCTTATTTTGGAACAAAAAGGCAGAAATTCCCCATATTTTGGAACAAAAGGGAGAAATTCTTCTTATTTTGAGGTAAAATGCAGAAATTCCCCAAATATTGGGGGAAAATGCAGAAATTCCCTTTATTTTGGGGCTAAAAGGCAGAAATTCCCCGTATTTTGAAGCAAAATTGCAGAAATTCTCATAATTTTCGGGCAAAAAGGCAAAAATTCTCCTTATTTTGGGGCAAAAAGACAGAAAATCTCCTTTTTTCGGGAGCAAAAAGTCAGAGATTCCCCTTATTTTGGGGCAAAATTGCAGAAATTTTCTTTACATTTAGGCAAAATTGCAGAAATTTCTCTTATTTTGGGGCAAAATTGCAGAAATTTCACTTATTTCAGGGAAAAAAGAAAAAAATTTTCCTTATTTTGGGGCAAAAACGCAGAAATTCCTAATATTTTGTGGCAAAAATGCAGAAATTCTCCTTATTTTGAGGTAAAAAGGCTGAAATTCCCCTTATTTGGGGGCAAAAAGGCAGAAATTTCCCTTATTTTGGGGCAAAATTTAGAAATTTCACTTATTTCAGTGTAATAAGTCAGAAATTCCCCTTATTTTGGGGCAAAAAAGACAGAAATTCCCTTTGTTTTGGGGGAAAAAGACAGAAATTTCACTTATTTAGGGGCAAAAAGGCAGAAATTCCCCTTATTTTGGAGCAAAAATAAAGAAATTTCCCTTTTTTTATGGCAAAAAGTTATGCATTCCCCTTATTTTCGGGCAAAAATGCAAAAATTCCCCATATTTTGAAGCAAAATTGCAGAAATTCTTCTAATTTTGGGGCAAAAGGCAGAAATTCCCTTTATTTTGGGGCAAAAATCAGAAATTCCCCTTATTTTGGGGCAAAAATCCAGAAATTTCCCTTATTTTGGGGCAAAATTGCCGGAATTTACCTTATTTTGGTGCAAAATTGCCGAAATTTCCCTTATTTGGGGCACAATTGCAGAAATTTCACTTATTTTCAAGGAAAACAAATGAAATTTACTTTATTTTGGGGCAAAAAGGGAGAAATACCCCTTATTTTGGGGCAAAATTGCAGAAATTTTTCTTATTTTGGGGCAAAAAGGCAGAAATTCCTTATATTTTGGGGCAAAAAGGCAGAAATTCCCCTTATTTTGAGTTAATAAGGCTGAAATTCCCCTTATTTTGGGGCAAAAAGGCAGAAATTCCTCTTATTTTGAGGTAAAATTGCAGAAATTTCAAATATTTCAGGGCAAAATGGCAGAAATTCTCCTTATTTTGGGGCAAAAAGATGAAATCCCTAATTTTTGGCTAAAATTGAAGAAATTTCACTTATTTCGGGACAAAAAGGCAGAAATTCCACTTAATTTCGGGCAAAAAGGCAGAAATGACCCGTATTTTGGAGCAAAATTGCAGAAATTCCTATAATATTGGTGAAAAATGCAGAAATTCCATTTATTTTGGGGAAAAAT
The DNA here is from genome assembly GCF_963924665.1 of Micromys minutus. Classification (NCBI taxonomy): domain Eukaryota; kingdom Metazoa; phylum Chordata; class Mammalia; order Rodentia; family Muridae; genus Micromys; species Micromys minutus. The sequence goes on along the minus strand of NW_027667804.1, from coordinate 618,041 downwards.
GCAGAAATTCTCCATATTTTGGTGTAAAAAGGCTGAAATTCCCCTTATTTTGAGGTAAAATGCTGAAATTCCCCATATTTTGGGGCAAAAGGCAGAAATTCCCAAAATTTGGGGTAAAAAGGCACAAATTACTCTTATTTTTGGGCAAAATTGCAGAAATTTCATTTATTTCAGGGTAAAAAGTCAGAAATTCCCCATATTTTGGGGCAAAAAGCAGAAATTTCCTTTATTATGGTACAAAATTGAAGAAATTTTCCTTATTTTGGAACAAAAAGGCCGAAATTCGTCATATTTTGGGCCAAAAGGCAGAAATTCTTCTTATTTTGAGGTAAAATGCAGAAATTCCTCTTATTTAGAGGTAAAATGCAGAAATTCCCCAAATATTGGGGGAAAATGAAGAAATTCCCTTTATTTTGGGGCTTAAAGGCAGAAATTCCCCGTATTTTGAAGCAAAATTGCAGAAATTCTCATAATTTTCGGGCAAAAAGGCAGAAATTCTCCTTATTTTGGGGCAAAAAGACAGAAAATCTCCTTTTTTTTGGGAGCAAAGAGTCAGAAATTCCCCTTATTTTGGGTCAAAATTGCAGAAATTTCCTTTACATTTGGGCAAAATTGCAGAAATTTCCCTTATTTTGGGGCAAAATTGCAGAAATTTCACTTATTTCAGAAAAAAAGCAGAAATTTTCTTATTTTGGGGCAAAAAGGCAGAAATTTCTTTTATTTTGGTATAAAATTGCAGAAATTTTTCTTATTTTGGGGAAAAAGGCAGATATTCCCCATATTTTGGGGCAAAAATGCAGAAATTCCCGTTATTTTGAGGTAAAAAGGCTGAAATTCCCCTTATTTTCGGGCAAAAAGTCAGAAATTCCTCTTATGTTGGGGCAAAAAGACAGAAATTTGGTTTATTTTTGGGGAAAAGGCAGAAATTGCACTTATTTTGAGTCAAAAAGGCGAAAATTCCTCTTATTTTGGGGCAAAAATGAAGAAGTTTCCCTTTTTTATGGCAAAAAGGTATACGTTCCCTTTATTTTCGGGCAAAAAGGCAGAAATTCCCCGTATTTTGGAGCAAAATTGCAGAAATTCCCCTAATCTTGAAGAAAAAGGCAGAAATTCCCCTTATTTTGAGGTAAAACTGCAGAAATTTCACTAATTTCTCGGCAAAATGGCAGAAATTCCCCTTATTCTCGGCGAAAATGGCAGAAAATCTCCGTATTTTGGAGCAAAATTGCAAAAATTCACCTAATTTTGGGAAAAAATACAGTAATTTTCTTTATTTTGTGACAAAAAGGCAGAAATGCTCCTTATTTTGGGGCAAAAGGCAGAAATTCCCCTTATTTTAGGGCAAAATTGCAGTAATTTCCCTTTATGGGGGCAAAAAACAGAAATTCTTATTATTTTGGGGAAAATTGCAGAAATTTCCCTTATTATGGGGAAAAATTGCAGAAATTTCCCTAATTTTAGGGCAAAATTGCAGAAATTTCACTTATTTCAGAGAACAAAAAGCAAAAATTTTTCTTATTTTGGGGCAAAAAGGCAGAAATTCCCATTATTTTGGGGCAAAAAGGCAGAAATTCACTTTATTTTGGGGTAAAATGCTGAAATTCCCCATATTTTGGGGCAAAAGGCCGAAAATCCCCTCATTTTGGGGCAAAAAGGCACAAGTTTCCCTTATTTCGGGCAAAATTGCAGAAATTTCATTTATTTCAGGGTAAAAAGTCAGAAATTCCTTATATTTTGTGGCAAAAAGCAGAAATTTCACATATTTTGAGGTAATAAGGCTGAAATTCTCCTTATTTTGGGGCAAAAAGGCAGAAATTCCCTTTATTTTGGGGTAAAATTGCAGAAATTTCAAATATTTCAGGGCAAAATGGCAGAAATTCCCCTTATTTTGGGGCAAAAAGACGAAATCCCTAATTTTTGGCTAAAATTGAAGAAATTTCACTTATTTCGGGACAAAAAGGCAGAAATTCCACTTAATTTCGGGCAAAAAGGCAGAAATGACCAGTATTTTGGAGCAAAATTGCAGAAATTCCCCTAATATTGGTGCAAAAATGCAGAAATTCTTTTTATTTTAGGGAAAAAAGGCAGAAATTCTCCATATTTTGGTGCAAAAAGGCTGAAATTCCCCTTACTTTAAGGTAAAATGCTGAAATTCCCCATATTTTGGGGCAAAAAGCAGAATTCCCCTTATTTTGGGGCAAAAAGCCCAAATTTCTCTTATTTTCAGGCAAAATTGCAGAAATTTCATTTATTTCAGGGCAAAAGTCAGCAATTCCCCATATTTTGGGGCAAAAAGCAGAAATTTCTTTTATTATGGTACAAAATGGAAGAAATTTTCCTTATTTTGGAACAAAAAGGCAGAAATTCCCCATATTTTGTGGCAAAAGGAAGAAATTCTTCTTATTTTGAGGTAAAATGCAGAAATTCACCAAATATTGGAAGAAAATGCAGAAATTCCCTTTATTTTGGGGCTAAAAGGCAGAAATTCCTTGTATTTTGAAGCAAAATTGCAGAAATTCTCATAATTTTCGGGCAAAAAGGCAGAAATTCTCCTTATTTTGGGGCAAAAAGACAGAAAATCTCCTTTTTTTCGGGAGCAAAAAGTCAGAAATTCCCCTTATTATGGGTCAAAATTGCAGAAATTTCCTTTACATTTGGGCAAAATTGCAGAAATTTCCCTTATTTTGGGGCAAAATTGCAGAAATTTCACTTATTTCAGAAAAAAGGCAGAAATTTTCTTATTTTGGGGCAAAAAGGCAGAAATTTCTTTTATTTTGTTACAAAATTGCAGAAATTTTTCTTATTTTGGGGCAAAAAGACAGAAATTTCCCATATTTTGTGGCAAAAAGGCAGAAATTCCCCTTATTTTGAGGTAAAAAGGCTGAAATTCCCCTTATTTTCGGGCAAAAAGTCAAAAATTCCCTTTATTTTGGGGCAAAATACAAAAATTATGTTTATTTTTGGGGAAAAGGCAGAAATTGCACTTATTTTGAGTCAAAAAGGCAGAAAATCCCCTTATTTTGGGGCAAAAATAAAGAAATTTCCTGTTTTAAGGCAAAAAGGTATACATTTACTTTATTTTCAGGCAAAAAGGCAGAAATTCTTCGTATTTTGGAGCAAAATTGCAGAAATTCCCCTAATTGTGAGGCAAAAAGGCATAAATTCCTTATATTTTACGGCAAAAAGACAGAAATTCTCCTTATTTTGGGGCATAAGTCAGAAATTCCCCTTATTTTAGGGCAAAATTGCAGAAATTTCCCTTATTATGGGGAAAAATTGCAGAAATTTCCCTTATTTTAGGGCAAAATTGCAGAAATTTCACTTATTTCAGAGAAAAAAAGCAAAATTTTTTTTTATTTTGGGGCAAAAAAAAAGAAATTCACCTTAATTTGGGCTTAAATTGCAGAAATTTCACATATTTCAGGGCAAAAAAGCAGAAATTTCCCTTATTTTAAGGCAAAATTGCAGAAATTTCATATATTTCAGGGTAAAAAGTCAGAAATTTTCTTTATTTTGGGGCAAAAAAGAAAGAAATTCCCTTTGTTTTGGGTTAAAATCAGAAATTCCACTTATTTAGAGGCAAAAATGCAGAAATTCCTTTTATTTTGGAGCAAAAATGAAGAAATTTCCCCTTTTTATGGCAAAAAGGTATGCATTCCCCTTATTTTTGGACAAAAAGGCAGAAATTCCCCGTATTTTGGAGCAAAATTGCAGAAATTCCTCTAATTGTGGGGCAAAAAGGCAGATATTCTCTATATGTTGGGGCAAAAAGACAGAAATTCTCCTTATTTTAGGGCAAAACTCAGAAATTCCACTTATTTTGGGGCAAAATTCCAGAAATTTCCCTTCTTTTGGGGCAAAATTGCAGAAATTTTACTTATTTCAGTGAAAAAAGGAAGAAATTTTCCTTATCTTGGGGAAAAAAGGCAGAAATTCTACTTATTTTGGGGCAAAAAGACAGAAAACCTCCTATTTTCGGGAGCAAACAGTCAGAAATTCCCCTTATTTTGGGTCAAAATTGCAGAAATTTCCTATACATTGGGACAAAATTGCTGAAATTTCCCTTATTTTGGGGCAAAATTGCAGAAATTTTACTTATTTCAGGGAAAACAGGCAAAAATTTTCTTATTTTGGGGCAAAAAGGCAGAAATTTCTTTTATTTTGGTACAAAATTGCAGAAATGTTTCTTATTTTGAAGCAACAAGTCAGAAATTCCTTATATTTTGGGGCAAAAAGGCAGAAATTCCCCTTATTTTGAGGTTAAAAAGGCTGAAATTCCCCTTATTTTGGGGCAAAAAGTCAGAAATTCCCCTTATTTTGGGGCAAAAAGACAGAAATTTCGTTTATTTTTGGGGAAAAGGCAGAAATTGCACTTATTTTGAGTCAAAAAGGCGGAAAATCTCCTTGTTTTGGGTCAAAAATGAAGAAATATCCCTTTTTAAGGCAAAAGGTATACATTCCTTTAATGTTCGGGCAAATAGACAGAAATTCCCCTAATTTTTGGGCAAAATTGCAGAAATTCCTTTAATTTTGGGGCAAAAAGGCAGACATTCCCCTTATTTTGGAGTAAAACTGCAGAAATTTCACTTATTACGCGGCAAAATGGCAGAAATTCCCCTTATTTTCGGCGAAAAAGGCAGAAAATCTCCGTATTTTGGAGCAAAATTGCAGAAATTCACCAAATTTTGGGGTAAAAATACAATAATTTTCTTTATTTTGGGGCAAAAAAGCAGAAATTCCCCATATTTTGGGGCAAAAAGGCAGAAATTCCCCTTATTTTGAGGGAAAAAGGCTGAAATTCTCTTTATTTTGGGGCAAAAAGGCAGAAATTCCCCTTATTTTGGAGCAAAAAGCAGACATTTCCCTTATTTTGGGAAAAAATTTTAGAAATTTCACTTATTTCAGGGCAAAAGTCAGAAATTTCTCTTATTTTGGAGCAAAAAGACAGAAATTCCATTTATTTTTGGGGAAAAGGCAGAAATTGCACTTTTTTGGATTCAAAAAGGCGGAAAATCCCCTTTTTTTGGGGCAAAAGTGAAGAAATTTCCTTTTTTTATGGCAAAAAGGTATACATTCTCTTTATTTTCGGGCAAAAAGGCAGAAATTCCCTGTATTTTGGAGCAAAATTGCAGAAATTCCCCTAATTTAGGGGCAAAAAGGGAGAAATTCTTCTTATTTTCGGGTAAAACTGCAGAAATTTCACTTATTTCGCGGCAAAATGGCAGAAATTCCCTTTATTTTCTGCGAAAAAGGCAGAAAATCCCCGTATTTTGGAGCAAAATTGCAGTAATTCACCTAATTTTTGGGGTATAAAATGCAGTAATTTTCTTTATTTTTGGTCAAAATGGCAGAAATTTCTCTTAATTCGAAGCAAAAGGCAGAAATTCCCCTTATTTTAGAGCAAAAGTGCAGAAATTTCCCTTATTTGGAAGCAAAAAACAGAAATTCCCCTTATTTTCGGGCAAAATTGCAGAAATTTCCCTTATTATGAAGAAAAATTGCAGAAATTTCCCTTATTTTAGGGCAAAATTGCAGAAATTTCACTTATTTTAGAGAAAAAAAAGCAAAAATTTTTCTTATTTTGGGGCAAAAGGAAGAAATTCCCATTATTTTGGGGCAAAGAGGTAGAAATTCACCTTATTTTGGGGTAAAATTGCAGAAATTTCACATATTTCAGGGCAAAAAGGCAGAAATTCCCCTTATTTTAAGGCAAAAAGGCAGAAATTCCTCTTATTTTGGGATAAAATTGCAGAAATTTCTTTTGTTTGGGGGCAAAAGGGCAGAAAATTCCCTTAATTTCAGGCAAAAAGGCAGAAATTCCCCGTATTTTGGAGCAAAATTGCAGAAATTCCCCTAATATTGGGGCAAAAATGCACAAAAAGGCAGAAGTTCCCCTTATTTTCGGGAAAAGAGGCCGAAATTCCCTGTATTTTGAAGCAAAATTGCAGAAACTCCCCTAATCTTGGGGCAAAAAAGCTGAAATTCCCTATATGTTGGGGCAAAAAGACAGAAATTCTCCTTATTTTGGGGCAAAACTCAGAAATTCCCCTTATTTTGGGGTAAAATTCCAGAAAATCCTCTTATTTTGGTGCAAAACTACAGAAATTTCACTTATTTTGGGGCAAAATTTCAGAAATTTCACTTATTTCAGAAAAAAGGCAGAAATTTTCTTATTTGGGGCAAAAAGGCAAAAATTTCTTTTATTTTGGTACAAAATTGCAGAAATTTTTTGTATTTTGGGGCAAAAAGGCAGAAATTCCCCATATTTTGAGGCAAAAATGCAGAAATTTACCTTATTTTGAGGTAAAAAGGCTGAAATTCCCCTTATTTTCGGGCAAAGAGTCAGAAATTCCCCTTATTTTGAGACAAAAAGACAGAAATTTCATTTATTTTTGGGGAAAAGGCAGAAATTGCACTTATTTTGAGTCAAAAAGGCGGAAAATCCCCTTATTTTGAGGCAAAAGTGAAAAAATTTCCCTTTTTTTATGGCAAAAAGATATACATTCCCTTTATTTTCGAACAAAAAGGTAGAAAATCCCCATATTTTGGAGCAAAATTGCAGTAATTCACCTAATTTTCGGGTAAAAAATACAGTAATTTTCTTTATTTTGGGGCAAAAAGGCAGAAGTTCTACTTATTTTGGGGCAAAAGGCAGAAATTCCCTTTATTTTATGGCAAAATTGCAGAAATTTCCCTTATTTGGGGGCAAAACACAGAAATTTTCCTTATTTTGGGGCAAAATTGAAGAAATTTCCTTTATTATGGGGAAAAATTGCAGAAATTTCCTTTATTTTAGGGCAAAATTGCAGAAATTTCACTAATTTCAGAGAAAAAAGCATAAATTTTTCTTATTTTTGGGCAAATGCAGAAATTCGATTATTTTGGCGCAAAAAGGCAGAAATTCACCTTATTTTGGGCTAAAATTGCAGAAATTTTACATATTTCAAGGCAAAAAGGCAGAAATTTCCCTTATTTTGGGGCAAAATTGCAGAAATTTCGCTTATTTCAGGGTAATAAGTCAGAAATTTTTTTTATTTTGGGGCAAAAAAGACAGAAATTCTCTTTGTTTTGGAGCAAAAATGAAGAAATTTCCCTTTTTTTATGGCAAAAAGGTATGCATTCCCCTTATTTTCGGGTAAAAAGGCAGAAATTCCCCGTATTTTGGAGCAAAAATGAAGAAATTGTTCTTTTTTATGGCAAAAAGGTATGCATTCCCCTTATTTTCAGGCAAAAAGGCAGAAATTCCCCGTATTTTGGAGCAAAATTGCAGAAATTTCCCTAATTGTGTGGCAAAAAGGCAGAAATTCTCTATATGTTGGGGCAAAAAGACAGAAATTCTCCTTATTTTAGGGCAAAACTCAGAAATTCCACTTATTATGGGGCAAAATTCCAGAAATTTTACTTATTTTGGGGCAAAATTGCAGAAATTTCACTTATTTTGGGGCAAAATTGCAGAAATTTCACTTATTTCAGGGAAAAAAGGCAGAAATTTTCCTTATTTTGGCGCAAAAAGGCAGAAATTCCTAATATTTTGTGGCAAAAATGCAGAAATTCCCCTTATTTTGAGGTAAAAAAGCTGAAATTCCCTTTATTTGGGGGTAAAAAGGCAGAAATTTTTTAAATTTTGGGGCAAAATTGCAGAAATTTACCTTATTTTGGGGCAAAATTGCAGAAATTTCCTTTATTTGGGGCAAAATTGCAGAAATTTCACTTATTTTCAGGTAAAAATCTGAAATTTCTTTTATTTTGGGGCAAACAGAGACAAATTCCCCTTATTTTGGGGCAAAATTGCAGAAATTTTTTTTATTTTGGTGCAAAAAGGCAGAAATTCTTTATATTTTGTGTCAAAAAGGCAGATATTTCCCTTATTTTGTGGTAATAAGGCTGAAATTCCCCTTATTTTGGGGCAAAAAAGCAGAAATTCCTTTTATTTTGGGGTAAAATTGCAGAAATTTCAAATATTTCAGGACAAAACGGCAAAAATTCCCCTTATTTTGAGGCAAAAAGATGAAATCCCTAATTTTTGGCTAAAATTGAAGAAATTTCACTTATTTCGAAACAAAAAGGAAGAAATTCCACTTAATTTCGGGCAAAAAGGCAGAAATGACCCGTATTTTGGAGCAAAATTGCAGAAATTCCCCTAATATTGGTGCAAAAATGCAGAAATTCCCTTTATTTTGGGGCAAAAAGGCAGAAATTCTCCATATTTTGGTGCAAAAAGGCTGAAATTCCCCTTATTTTGAGGTAAAATGCTGAAATTCCCCATATTTTGGGGCAAAAGGCAGAAATTCCCCTCATTTTGGGGCAAAAAGGCACAAATTTCTCTTATTTTTGGGCAAAATTGCAGAAATTTCATTTATTTCAGGGCAAAAAGTCAGAAATTCCCCTTATTTTGGGGCAAAAGCAGAAATTTCTTTTATTATGGTACAAAATTGAAGAAATTTTCCTTATTTTGGAACAAAAAGGCAGAAATTCCCCATATTTTGGAGCAATAGGCAGAAATTCTTTTTATTTTGAGGTAAAATGCAGAAATTCCCCTTATTTAGAGGTAAAATGCGGAAATTCCCCAAATATTGGGGGAAAATGCAGAAATTCCCTTTATTTTGGAGCTAAAAGGCAGAAATTCCCCATATTTTGAAGCAAAATTGCAGAAATTCTCTTAATTTTCGGGCAAAAAGGCAGAAATTCTCCTTATTTTAGAACAAAAAGACAGAAAATCTCCTTTTTTCGGGAGCAAAAAGTCAGAAATTCCCCTTATTTTGGGGCAAAATTGCAGAAATTTCCTTTACATTTGGGCAAAATTGCAGAAATTTCCCTTATTTTGGGGCAAAATTGCAGAAATTTCACTTATTTCAGAAAAAAGGCAGAAATTTTCTTATTTTAGGGCAAAAAGGCAGAAATTTCTTTTATTTTTGTACAAAATTGCAGAAATTTTTCTTATTTTGGGGCAAAAAGGCAGAAATTCCCCATATTTTTGGGCAAAAAGGCAGAAATTCCCCTTATTTTGAAGTAAAAAGGCTGAAATTCCCCTTATTTTGAGGTAAAATGCTGAAATTCCCCATATTTTGGGGCAAAAGGCAGAAATTCCCCTCATTTTGGGGCAAAAAGGCACAAATTTCTCTTATTTTTGGGCAAAATTGCAGAAATTTCATTTATTTCAGGGCAAAAAGTCAGAAATTCCCCTTATTTTGGGGCAAAAGCAGAAATTTCTTTTATTATGGTACAAAATTGAAGAAATTTTCCTTATTTTGGAACAAAAAGGCAGAAATTCCCCATATTTTGGAGCAATAGGCAGAAATTCTTTTTATTTTGAGGTAAAATGCAGAAATTCCCCTTATTTAGAGGTAAAATGCGGAAATTCCCCAAATATTGGGGGAAAATGCAGAAATTCCCTTTATTTTGGAGCTAAAAGGCAGAAATTCCCCATATTTTGAAGCAAAATTGCAGAAATTCTCTTAATTTTCGGGCAAAAAGGCAGAAATTCTCCTTATTTTAGAACAAAAAGACAGAAAATCTCCTTTTTTCGGGAGCAAAAAGTCAGAAATTCCCCTTATTTTGGGGCAAAATTGCAGAAATTTCCTTTACATTTGGGCAAAATTGCAGAAATTTCCCTTATTTTGGGGCAAAATTGCAGAAATTTCACTTATTTCAGAAAAAAGGCAGAAATTTTCTTATTTTAGGGCAAAAAGGCAGAAATTTCTTTTATTTTTGTACAAAATTGCAGAAATTTTTCTTATTTTGGGGCAAAAAGGCAGAAATTCCCCTTATTTTAGGGCAAAAAGTCAAAAATTCCCTTTGTTTTGAAGCAAAAAGACAGAAATTTCGTTTATTATTGGGGAAAAGGCAGAAATTGCACTTATTTTGAGTCAAAAGGGCGGAAAATCCCCTTATTTTGGGGCAAAAATGAAGAAATTTCCCTTTTTTATGGCAAAAATGTATACATTCCCTATATTTTCGGGCAAAAAGGCAGAAATTCCTCGTACTTTGGAGCAAAATTGCAGAAATTCCCCTAATTTTGGGGCAAAAAGGCAGAAATTCCCCTTATTGTGGGGTAAAACTGCAGAAATTTCACTTATTTCGCGGTAAAATGGCAGAAATCCCCCTTATTATCGGCGAAAAAGGCAGAAAATCCCGTATTTTGAAGCAAAATTGAAGAAATTCACCTAATTTTGGGGTAAAAAATACAGTTATTTTCTTTATTTTGGGGCAAAAACGCAGAAACTCTCTTTTTTGTGGCAAAAGGCAGGAATTCCCCTCATTTAAGGGCAAAATTGCAGAAATTTCTCTTATTTGGGGGCAAAAAACAGAAATGCCCCATATTTTGGGGCAAAATTGCAGAAATTTCCCTTATTATAGGGAAAAATTGCAGAAATATCCCTTATTTTAGGGCAAAATTGCAGAAATTTCACTTATTTCAGAGAAAAAAAGCAAAAATTTTTCTTATTTTGGGGCAAAAAGGCAGAAATTCCCATTATTTTTGGGCAAAAAGGCAGAAATTCACCTTATTTTGGGGTAAAATGGCAGAAATTTCACATATTTCAGGGAAACAGGCAGAAATTTCCCTTATTTTGGGGCAAAATTGCAGAAATTTTACTTATTTTTGGGTAACATTGCAGAAATTTCACTTATTTAAGGGAAAAAAGGCAGAAATTTTTTTTTATTTTGTGGCAAAAAGGCAGAAATTCCTAATATTTTGTGGCAAAAATGCAGAAATTCCCCTTATTTTGAGGTAAAAAGGCTTAAATTCCCCTTATTTGGGGGCAAAAAGGCAGAAATTTCCCTTATTTTGGGGCAAAATTGCAGAAATTTCACTTATTTCTGGGTAATAACTCAGAAATTCCCCTTATTTTGGTGCAAAAAAGACAGAAATTACTTTTGTTTTGGGGGAAAAAGACAGAAATTCCACTTATTTAGAGGCAAAAAGGCAGAAATTCCCCTTAATTTGAAGCAAAAATGAAGAAATTTCCCTTTTTTTATGGCAAAAAGGTATGCATTCCCCTTGTTTTCGGGCAAAAAGGCAGAAATTCCCCTTATTTTGGAGCAAAATTGCAGAAATTCTCCTAATTTTGGGCCAAAAGTCAGAAATTCCCTTTATTTTGGGGCAAAAATCAGAAATTCTCCTTACTTTGCGGCAAAATTCCAGAAATTTCCTTTATTTTGGGGCAAAATTGCAGGAATTTACCTTATTTTGGGGCAAAATTGCAGAAATTTCCTTTATATGGGCAAAATTGCAGAAATTTCACTTATTTTCAGGTAAAAAGGGTGAAATTTTCTATATTTTGGGGCTAAAAGGGAGAAATACCCCTTATTTTGGGGCACAATTGCAGAAATTTTCCTTATTTTGGGGCAAAGAAGACAGAAATTCCCTTTGTTTTGGGGGAAAGAGACAGAAATTCCCCTTATTTTGGAGCAAAAAGAGAGAAATTCGGGTTATTTTTGGAGAAAAGGCATAAATTGCACTTATTTGGAGTCAAAAAGGCGGAAAATCCCCTTATTTTGGGGCAAAAGTGAAGAAATTTCCTTTTTTTATGGCAAAAAGTTATACATTCTGTTTATTTTCGGGCAAAAAAGCAGAAATTCCCTGTATTTTGGAGCAAAATTGCAGAAATTCCACTAATTTAGGGGCAAAAAGGCAGAAATTCTTCTTATTTTCGGGTAAAACTGCAGAAATTTTACTTATTTCGCGGCAAAATGGCAGATATTCCCCTTATTTTCAGCGAAAAAGGCAGAAAATCCCCATATGTTGGAGCAAAATTGCAGTAATTCACCTAATTTTTGGGGTATAAAATGCAGTAATTTTCTTTATTTTTGGGCAAAATGGCAGAAATTTCCCTTAATTCGGGGCAAAAGGCAGAAATTCCCCTTATTTTAGAGCAAAATTGCTGAAATTTCCCTTATTTGGAAGCAAAAAACAGAAATTCCCCTTATTTTCGGGCAAAATTGCAGAAATTTTCCTTATTATGGGGAAAAATTGCAGAAATTTCCCTTATTTTAGGACAAAATTGCAGAAATTTCACTTATTTCAGAAAAAAAAAAACAAAAATTTTTCTTATTTTGGGGCAAAAATGCAAAAATTCCCATTATTTTGGGGCAAAGAGGCAGAAATTTACCTTATTTTTGAGTAAAATTGCAGAAATTTCACATATTTCAGGGCAAAAAGGCAGAAATTCCCCTTATTTTAAGGCAAAAAAGCAGAAATTTCCCTTATTTTGGGATAAAATTGCAGAAATTTTCTTTGTTTGGGGGCAAAAAGGCAGAAAATCCCATTAATTTCAGGCAAAAAGGCAGAAATTCCTTGTTTTTTGAAGCAAAATTGCAGAAATTCCCCTAATATTGGGGCAAAAATGCACAAAAATGCAGAAGTTCCCTTTATTTTCGGGAAAAGAAGGAGAAATTCCCTGTATTTTGAAGCAAAATTGCAGAAACTCCCCTAATCTTGGGGCAAAAAGGCAGAAATTCCCTATATGTTGGGGCAAAAAGACAGAAATTCTCCTTATTTTGGGGCAAAACTCAGAAATTCCACTTATTTTGGGGCAAAATTCCAGAATATTCTCTTATTTGGGGCAAAATTGCAAAAATTTCACTTATTTTGGGGCAAAATTTCAGAAATTTTAATTATTTCAGGAAAAAAAGGCAGAAATTTTCCTTATTTTGGGGCAAAAAGGCAGAAATTCCTAATATTTGTGGCAAAAATGCAGAAATTCCCCTTATTTTGAGGTAAAAAGGCTGAAATTTCCCTTTATTGGGGGCAAAAAGGCAGAAATTTCCCTTATTTTGGGGCAAAATTGGAGAAATTTCACTTATTTCAGGGTAATAAGTCAGAAATTCCCTTTATTTTGGGGCAAAAAAGACAGAAATTCCCTTTGTTTTGGGGGAAAAAGACAGAAATTCCACTTATTTAGAGGCAAAAAGGCAGAAATTCTCCTTATTTGGGAGCAAAAATAAAGAAATTTCCCTTTTTATGGCAAAAAGTTATGCATTCCCCTTATTTTCGGGCAAAAAGGCAGAAATTTCCCGTATTTTGGAGCAAAATTGCAGAAATTCCCCTAATTTTGGGGCAAAAGGCAGAAACTCTTTTTACTTTGGGGCAAAAATCAGAAATTCTTTTAATTTTGGGCCAAAATTCCAGAAATTTCCTTTATTTTGTGGCAAAATTGCAGAAATTTCCCTTATTTGGGGCAAAATTGCAGATATTTCACTCATTTTCAGGTTAAAAGTCAGAAATTTCCTTTATTTTGGGGCAAAAATGAGAAATTTCCCTTATTTTGGGGCAAAAAGGCAGAAATTCCCCTTATTTTGAGGTAATAAGGCTGAAATTCCCCATATTTTGGGGCAAAAAGGCAGAAATTCTCCTTATTTTGGGGTAAAATTGCAGAAATTTCAAATATTTCAGGGAAAAAGGCAGAAATTCCCATTATTTTGGGGCAAAAAGGCAGAAATTTTCCGTATTTTGGAGCAAAATTTCAGAAATTCCCTTAATATTGGGGCAAAAATGCTCAAAAGGGCAGAAGTTTCCCTTATTTTCGGGAAAAGAGGCACAAATTCCCTGTATTTTGAAGCAAAATTGCAGAAACTCAGCTAATATTGGGGCAAAAAGGTAGAAATTCCCTATATGTTGGGGCAAAAAGACAGAAATTCTCCTTATTTTGGGGCAAAACTCAGACATTCCACTTATTTTGGGGCAAAATTCCAGAAATTTCTCTTATTTTGGGGCAAAATTGAAAAAATTTCACTTATTTTGGGGCAAAATTGCAGAAATTTCACTTATTTTGGGGCAAAATTGCAGAAATTTCACTTATTTTAGGGAAAAAAGGCAGAAATTTTCCTTATTTTGGGGCAAAAAGGCAGAAATTCTTAATATTTTGTGGCAAAAATGCAGAAATTCCCCTTATTTTGAGGTAAAAAGGCTGAAATTCCCCTTATTTGGGGGCAAAAAGTCAGAAATTCCACTTATTTTGGGGCAAAACGACAGAAATTTTGTTTATTTTGGGGGAAAAGGCAGAAATTGCACTTATTTTGAGTCAAAAAGGCGTAAAATCCCCTTATTTTGGTTCAAAAATGAAGAAATTTTCCTTTTTTTATTGCAAAAGTTATATATTCCCTTTATTTTCGGGCAAAAAGGCAGAAATTCCCCGTATTTTGGAGCAAAATTGCAGAAATCCACCTAATTTTTGGGTAAAAATACAGTAATTTTCTTTCTTTTGGGGCAAAAAGGCAGAAATTCTTCTTAATTTGGGGCATAAGGCAGAAATTCCCCTTATTTTAGGGCAAAATTGCAGAAATTTCCCTTATTTGGGGGCAAAAAACAGAAATTCCTCTTATTTTGGGGAAAAAATTGCAGAAAATTTCCTTATTATAGGGAAAAAGTGCAGAAATTTCCCTTATTTTAGGGCAATATTGCAGAAATTTCACTTATTTCAGAAAAAAAAGCAAAAATTTTTCTTATTTTGGGGCAAAAAGGCAGAAATTCACCTTAGTTTGCAGTAAAATTGCAGAAATTTCACATATTTGAGGGCATAAAGGCAGAAATTCCCCTTATTTTCGGTCAAAAAGGCAGTAATTTCTTTTATTTTGGTACAAAATTAAAGAAATTTTCTTTTTTTTGGCAAAAAAGTAGAAATTCCTCATATTTTGGGACAAAAAGGAAGAAATTCCCCTTATTTTGAGGTAAAAATGCTGAAATTCCCATTATTTTGGGGCAAAAGGCAGAAATTTCCTTCATTTTGGGGCAAAAAGCAGACATTTCCATTATTTTGGGGACAAATTTTAGAAATTTCACTTATTTCAGTGCAAAAAGTCACAAATTCCCATTATTTTGGGGCAAAAATACAGAAATTCCATTTATTTTTGGGGAAAAGGCAGAAATTGCACTTATTTGGAGTCAAAAAGGCAAAAAATCCCCTTATTTTGGGGCAAAAGTGAAGAAATTTCCCTTTTTTATGGCAAAAAGGTATACATTCCCATTATTTTCGGGCTAAAAGGCAGAATTTCCCCGTATTTTGGAGCAAAATTGCAGAAATTCCCCTAATTTTGGGGCAAAAAGGTAGAAATTCTTCTTATTTTTGGGTAAAACTGCAGAAATTTCACTTATTTCGAGGCAAAATAGCAGAAATTCCCCTTCTTTTCGGCGAAAAAGCCAAAAAATCCCCGTATTTTGGAGCAAAATTGCAGTAATTCACCTAATTTTTGGGGTATAAAATGCAGTAATTTTCTTTATTTTTGGGCAAAATGGCAGAAATTGCCCTTAATTTGGGGCAAAAGGCAGAAATTCATCTTATTTTAGAGCAAAATTGCAGAAATTTCCATTATTTAAAAGCAAAAAACAGAAATTCCCCTTATTTTCGGGCAAAATTGCAGAAATTTCACTTATTTCAGAGAAAAAAAGGCAAGAATTTTTCTTATTTTGGGGCAAAAAGGCAGAAATTCCCATTATTTGGGGGCAAAGAGGCAGAAATTCACCTTATTTTGGGGTAAAATTGCAGAAATTTCACATATTTTAGGGCAAAAAGGCAGAAATTCCCCTTATTTTAAGGCAAAAAGGCAGAAATTCCCCTTATTTTGGGATAAAATTGCAGAAATTTCCTTTGTTTGGGGGAAAAAGGCAGAAAATCCCCTAAATTTCACGGAAAAAATAAGAAATTCCCCTATTTTGAAGCAAAATTGCAGAAATTCCCCTAATATTGGGGCAAAAATGTAGAAATTTTCTTCATTTGGGGCAAAAAGGCTGAAGTTTCACTTATTTTCGGGAAAAGAGGCAGAAATTTCCTGTATTTTGAAGCAAAATTGCAGAAACTTTCCTAATCTTGGTGCAAAAAGGCAGAAATTCCCTATATGTTGGGGCAAAAAGACAGAAATTCTCCTTATTTTGGGACAAAACTCAGAAATTCCACTTATTTTGGGGCAAAATTGCAGAAATTTCACTTATTTTGGGGCAAAATTGAAGAAATTTCACTTATTTCAGGGAAAAAAGGCAGAAATTTTCCTTATTTTGGGGCAAAAAGGCAGAAATTCCTAATAATTTGTGGAAAAAATGCAGAAATTCCCCTTATTTTGAGGTAAAAAGGCTGAAATTTCCCTTTTTTGGGGGCAAAAAGGCAGAAATTTCCCTTATTTTGGGGCAAAATTGCAGAAATTTCACTTATTTCAGGGTAATAAGTAAGAAATTCCCCTTATTTTGGGCCAAAAAAGACAGAAATTCCCTTTGTTTTGGTGGAAAAAGACAGAAATTCCACTTATTTAGAGGCAAAAAGGCAGAAATTCCCCTTATTTTGGAGCAAAAATGAAGAAATTTTCCTTTTTTATTGCAAAAAGGTATGCATTCCCCTTATTTTCGGGCAAAAAGGCAGAAATTTCCCGTATTTTGAAGCAAAATTGCAGAAATTCCCCTAATTTTGGGACAAAAGGCAGAAATTCCCTGCATTTTGGGGCAAAAATCAGAAATTCCCCTTACTTTGGGGCAAAATTCCAGAAATTTCCTTTATTTTGGGGCAAAATTGCAGGAATTTACCTTATTTTGGGGCAAAATTGCAGAATTTTTTTTTATTTTGAAGCAAAATTGTAGAAATTTCTTTTATTTTGTTATAGAATTGCAGAAATTTTTCTTATTTTGTGGCAAATAGGCAGAAATTCCCCTCATTTTGTGGCAAAAAGGCACAGATTTTTCTTATTTTCGGGCAAAATTGCAGAAATTTCATTTATTTCAGGGCAAAGTCAGAAATTCCTTTTATTTTGGGGCAAAAAGCAGAAATTTCTATTATTTTGGCACAAAATTGAAGAAATTTTCCTTATTTTTGAACAAAAAGATAGAAATTCCCTATACTTTGGGGCAAAAGGCAGAAATTCCCTTTATTTGGAGGTAAAAAGGCTGAAATTCCTTTTATTTTGGGGCAAAAAGGCAGAAATTTCCTTTACTTTGTGGCAAAAAAGGCAGAAAGTCTCGTTAATTGGGGCAGAAAAGAAGAAATTTCCCTCATTTGAGGGCAATAAGGCAGACATTCCCCATATTTTGTGGCAAAAAGGCAGAAATTCCCCTTATTTGGAGGTAAAATGCTGAAATTCCCCATATTTTGGGCAAAAAGGCAGAAATTCCCCTTATTTTGGGCAAAATTGCAGAAATTTCATTTATTTCCGGGTAAAAAGTCAGAAATTCCCTTTAGTAGGGGCAAAATTGCAGAAATTTCACTTATTTTCAGGTAAAGAGGCTGAAATTTCCTTTATTTTGGGGCAAAAAGGGAGAAATTCCTCTTAATATGGAACAAAATTGCAGAAATTTTTCTTATTTTGGGGCAAAATTGCAGAAATTTCACTTATTTTGAGGCAAAATTGCAGAAATTTCACTTATTTCAGGAAAAAAGGCAGAAATTTTCTTTATTTTGAGGCAAAAGGCAGAAATTCCTAATATTTTGTGGCAAAAATGCAGAAATTCCCCTTATTTTGAGGTAAAAAGGCTGAAATTTTCCTTATGTAAGGGCAAAAAGGCAGAAATTTTCCTTATTTTGGGGCAAAATTGCAGAAATTTCACTTTTTTTAAGGTAATAATTCAGAAATTTTCCTCATTTTGGGGCAAAAAAACAGAAATTCCCTTTGTTTTGGGGGAAAAAGACAGAAATTTTCATTATTTTGGGGCAAAAATGCAGAAATTCACTTTATTTTGGGCTAAAATTGCAGAAATTTCTCATATTTCAGGGCAAAAAGGCAGAAATTTCCCTTATTTTGGGGCAAAAGTGGAGAAATTTCACTTTTCAGGGTAATAAGTCAGAAATTTTCCTCATTTTGGAGCAAAAAAGAAAAAAATTCTCTTTGTTTTGGGGGGAAAAGACAGAAATTCCACTTATTTAGAGGCAAAAAGGCAGAAATTCCCCTTATTTTGGAGCAAAAATGAAGAAATTTCCCTTTTTTATGACAAAAAGTTATGCATTCCCCTTATTTTCGGGCAAAAAGGCAGAAATTCCCTGTATTTTGGAGCAAAATTGCAGAAATTTCCCTAATGGTGGGGCAAAAAGGCAAAAATTCTCTATATGTAGGGACAAAAAAACAGAAATTCTCCTTATTTTGGTGCAAAACTCAGAAATTCCACTTATTTTGGGGCAAAATTCCAGAAATTTCCCATATTTAGGGGCAAAATTGCAGAAATTTCACTTATTTTGGTACAAAATTGCAGAAATTTCACTTATTTCAGGGAAAAAAGGCAGCAATTTTCCTTATTTTGGGGCAAAAAAGCAGAAATTCCTAATATTTTGTGGCAAAAATGCAGAAATTCCCCTTATTTTGAGGTAAAAAGGCTGAAATTTCCCTTATTTGGGGGCAAAAAGGCAGAAATTTCCCTTATTTGGGGCAAAATTGCAGAAATTTCACTTATTTCAAGGTAATAAGTCAGAAATTCTCCTTATTTTGTGGCAAAAAAGAAAGAAGTTCCCTTTGTTTTGGGGGAAAAAGACAGAAATTCCACTTATTTAGAGGCAAAAAGGCAGAAATTTCCCTTATTTTGGAGCAAAAATGTAAAAATTTCCCTTTTTTATGGCAAAAAGTTATGCATTCCCCTTATTTTCGGGCAAAAATGCAGAAATTCCCCGTATTTTGAAGCAAAATTGCAGAAATTCCCATAATTTTGGGGCAAAAAGCAGTAATTCCCTTTATTTTGGGGCAAAAATCAGAAATTCCCCTTATTTTGGGGCAAAATTCCAGAAATTTCCTTTATTTTAGGGCAAAATTGCAGGAATTTACCTTATTTTCTGGCAAAATTGCAGAAATTTCTCTTATTTGGGGCAAAATTGCAGAAATTTCACTTATTTTCAAAAAAAAAGGCTGAAATTTCCTTTATTTTGGGGCAAAAAGGGAGAAATACCCCTTATTTTGGGGCAAAACTTGCAGAAATTTTTCTTATTTTGGGGCAAAAAGGCAGAAATTCCTTATATTTTGGGGCAAAAAGTCAGAAATTCCCCTTATTTTGAGGTAATAAGGCTGAAATTCTTATTTTGGGGCAAAAAGGCAGAAATTCCCCTTATTTTGGGGTAAAATTACAGAAATTTCAAATATTTCAGGTCAAAATGGCAGAAATTCTCCTTATTTTGGGGCAAAAAGATGAAATCCCTAATTTTTGGCTAAAATTGAAGAAATTTCACTTATTTCGGGACAAAAAGGCAGAAATTCCATTTAATTTCGGGCAAAAAGGCAGAAATGACCCGAATTTTGGAGCAGAATTGCAGAAATTCCCATAATATTGGTGCAAAAATGTAGAAATTTCCTTTATTTTGGGGAAAAATGCAGAAATTCTCCATATTTTGGTGCAAAAAGGCTGAAATTCCCCTTATTTTGAGGTAAAATCCTGAAATTCCCCATATTTTGGGGCAAAAGGCAGAAATTCCCCTCATTTTGGGTCAAAAAGGCACAAATTTCACTTATATTTGGGCAAAATTGCAGAAATTTCATTTATTTCAGGGTAAAAAGTCAGAAATTCCCCTTATTTTGGGGCAAAGAGCAGAAATTTTTTTTATTATGGTACAAAATTGAAGAAAATTTTCCTTATTTTGGAACATAAAGGCAGAAATTCCCCATATTTTGGGGCAAAAGGCAGAAATTCTTCTTATTTTGAAGTAAAATGCAGAAATTCCTCTTATTTAGAGGTAAAATGCAGAAATTCCCCAAATATTCGGGGAAAATGCAGAAATTCCCTTTATTTTGGGGCTAAAAGGCAGAAATTCCCCGTATTTTGAAGCAAAATTGCAGAAATTCCCCTAATTGTGGGGCAAAAATACAGAAATTCTCCTTATTTTGGGGCAAAAAGACAGAAAATCTCCTTTTTTCGGGGGCAAAATGTCAGAAATTCCCAGTATTTTGGGTCAAAATTGCAGAAATTTTTTTTACATTTGGGCAAAATTGCAGAAATTTCCCTTATTTTGGGGCAAAATTGCAGAAATTTCACTTATTTCAGAAAAAATGCAGAAATTTTCTTATTTTGGTGCAAAAAGGCAGAAATTTCTTTTATTTTGGTACGAAATTGCAGAAATTTTTCTTATTTTGGGGAAAAAGGCAGGAATTCCCCATATTTAGGGGCAAAAAGGCAGAAATTCCCTTTATTTTGAGGTAAAAAGTCTGAAATTCCCCTTATTTTCGGACAAAAAGTCAGAAATTCATCTTATATTGGGGCAAAAAGACAGAAATTTGGTTTATTTTTGGGGAAAAGGCAGAAATTGCACTTATTTTGAGTTAAAAAGGTGGAAAATCCCCTTATTTTGGGGCAAAAATAAAGAAATTTCTCTATTTTATGGAAAAAGCTATACATTCCCTTTATTTTCGTGCAAAAAGGCAGAAATTCCCCGTATTTTGGAGCAAAATTGCAGAAATTCCCCTAATTTTGGGTCAAAAAGGCAGAAATTCCCCTTATTTTGGGTTAAAACTGCAGAAATTTCAGTAATTTCGCGGCAAAATGGCAGAAATTTCCCTTATTCTCGGCGAATATGCCACTAAGTCTCTGTATTTTGGAGCAAAATTGCAGAAATTCACCTAATTTTGGGGTAAAAAATACAGTAATTTTCTTTATTTTGTGACAAAAAGGCAGAAATTCTCTTTATTTTGGGGCAAAAGGCAGAAATTCCCCTTATTTTAGGGCAAAATTGCAGAAATTTCCCTTATTTGGGGGCAAAAAACAGAAATTCCTTTTATTTTGAAGAAAAATTGCAGAAATTTCCCTTATTATGGGGAAAAATTGCAGAAATTTCCCTTATTTTAGGGCAAAATTGCAGAAATTTCACTTATTTCAGAGAAAAAAAGCAAAAATTTTTCTTATTTTGGGGCAAAAAGGCAGAAATTCCCATTATTTTGGGGCAAAAAGGAAGAAATTCACCTTATTTTGGGGTAAAATGCTGAAATTCCCTATATTTTGGGGCAAAAGGCAGAAATTCCCCTCATTTTGAGGCAAAAAGGCACAAATTTCCCTTATTTTCGGGCAAAATTGCAGAAATTTCATTTATTTCAGGGTAAAAAGTCAGAAATTCCTTATATTTTGTGGCAAAAAGCAGAAATTTCCCTTATTTTGAGGTAATAAGGCTGAAATTCCCCTTATTTTGGGGCAAAAAGGCAGAAATTCCCCTTATTTTGGGGTAAAATTGCAGAAATTTCAAATATTTCAGGGGAAAATAGCAGAAATTTTCCTTATTTTGGGGCAAAAAGATGAAATCCCTAATTTTTGGCTAAAATTGAAGAAATTTCACTTATTTCGGGACAAAAAGGCAGAAATTCCACTTAATTTCGGGCAAAAAGGCAGAAATGACCCGTATTTTGGAGCAAAATTGCAGAAATTCCCCTAATATTGGTGCAAAAATGCAGAAATTCCCTTTATTTTTCGGCAAAAAGGCAGAAATTCTCTATATTTTGGTGCAAAAAGGCTGAAATTCCCCTTATTTTGAGGTAAAATGCTGAAATTACCCATATTTTGGGGCAAAAGGCAGAAAATCCCCTTATTTTGGGGCTAAAAGGCAGAAATTCCCC
Organism: Micromys minutus; assembly: GCF_963924665.1. NCBI lineage: Eukaryota > Metazoa > Chordata > Mammalia > Rodentia > Muridae > Micromys > Micromys minutus. The sequence continues at coordinate 596,555 of NW_027667804.1, read as the reverse complement.
GTATTTTGAAGCAAAATTGCAGAAATTCTCATAATTTTCGGGCAAAAAGGCAGAAATTCTCTTTATTTTGGGGCAAAAAGACAGAAAATCTCCTTTTTTCGGGAGCAAAAAGTCAGAAATTCCTTTTATTTTGGGGCAAAATTGCAGAAATTTCCTTTACATTTGGGCAAAATTGCAGAAATTTCCCTTATTTTGGGGCAAATTTGCAGAAATTTCACTTATTTCAGAAAAAAGGCAGAAATTTTCTTATTTTGGGGCAAAAAGGCAGAAATTTCTTTTATTTTGGTACAAAATTGCAGAAATTTTTCTTATTTTGGGGCAAAAAGGCAGAAATTCCCCATATTTTGGGGCAAAAAGGCAGAAATTCCCCTTATTTTGAGGTAAAAAGGCTGAAATTCCCCTTATTTTCGGACAAAAAGTCAGAAATTCATCTTATATTGGGGCAAAAAACAGAAATTTGGTTTATTTTGGGGGAAAAGGCAGAAATTGCACTCATTTTGAGTTAAAAAGGAGGAAAATCACCTTAGTTTGGGGCAAAAATAAAGAAATTTCTCTTTTTTATGGAAAAAGCTATACATTCCCTTTATTTTCGTGCAAAAAGGCAGAAATTCCCCGTATTTTAGAGCAAAATTGCAGAAATTCCCCTAATTTTGGGGCAAAAAGGCAGAAATTCCCCTTATTTTGGGTTAAAACTGCAGAAATTTCAGTAATTTCGCGGCAAAATGGCAGAAATTTCCCTTATTCTCGGCGAATATAGCACTAAGTCTCCGTATTTTGGAGCAAAATTGCAGAAATTCACCTAATTTTGGGGTAAAAAATACAGTAATTTTCTTTATTTTGTGACAAAAAGGCAGAAATTCTCCTTATTTTGGGGCAAAAGGCAGAAATTCCCCTTATTTTAGGGCAGAATTGCAGAAATTTCCCTTATTTGGGGGCAAAAAACAGAAATTCCTTTTATTTTGAAGAAAAATTGCAGAAATTTCCCTTATTATGGGGAAAAATTGCAGAAATTTCCCTTATTTTAGGGCAAAATTGCAGAAATTTCACTTATTTCAGAGAAAAAAAGCAAAAATTTTTCTTATTTTGGGGCAAAAAGGCAGAAATTCCCATTATTTTGGGGCAAAAAGGAAAAAATTCACATTATTTTGGGGTAAAATGCTGAAATTCCCTATATTTTGGGGCAAAAGGCAGAAATTCCCCTCATTTTTAGGCAAAAAGGCACAAATTTCCCTTATTTTCGGGCAAAATTGCAGAAATTTCATTTATTTCAGGGTAAAAAGTCAGAAATTCCTTATATTTTGTGGCAAAAAGCAGAAATTTCCCTTATTTTGAGGTAATAAGGCTGAAATTCCCCTTATTTTGGGGCAAAAAGATGAAATCCCTAATTTTTGGCTAAAATTGAAGAAATTTCACTTATTTCGGGACAAAAAGGCAGAAATTCCACTTAATTTCGGGCAAAAAGGCAGATATGACCCGTATTTTGGAGCAAAATTGCAGAAATTCCCCTAATATTGGTGCAAAAATGCAGAAATTCCCTTTATTTTTCGGCAAAAAGGCAGAAATTCTCTATATTTTGGTGCAAAAAGGCTGAAATTCCCCTTATTTTGAGGTAAAATGCTGAAATTACCCATATTTTGGGGCAAAAGGCAGAAAATCCCCGTATTTTGGGGCTAAAAGGCAGAAATTCCCTGTATTTTGAAGCAAAATTGCAGAAATTCTCATAATTTTCGGGCAAAAAGGCAGAAATTCTCTTTATTTTGGGGCAAAAACACAGAAAATCTTTTTTTCGGGAGCAAAAAGTCAGAAATTCCTTTTATTTTGGGGCAAAATTGCAGAAATTTCCTTTACATTTGGGCAAAATTGCAGAAATTTCCCTTATTTTGGGGCAAAATTGCAGAAATTTCACTTATTTCAGAAAAAAGGCAGAAATTTTCTTATTTTGGGGCAAAAAGGCAGAAATTTCTTTTATTTTGGTACAAAATTGCAGAAATTTTTCTTATTTTGGGGCAAAAAGGCAGAAATTCCCCATATTTTGGGGCAAAAAGGCAGAAATTCCCCTTATTTTGAGGTAAAAAGGCTGAAATTTCCCTTATTTTCGGGCAAAAAGTCAGAAATTTCCCTTATTTTGAGGCAAAAATCAGAAATTTCGTTCATTTTTGGGGAAAAGGCAGAAATTGCACTTATTTTGAGTCAAAATGGCGGAAAATCCCCTTATTTTGGAGCAAAAATAAAGAAATTTCCCTTTTTTATGGCAAAAAGGTATACATTCCCTTTATCATCAGGCAAAAAGGCAGAAATTCCCCGTATTTTGGAGCAAAATTGCAGAAATTCCCCTAATTTTGGGGCAAAAATGCAGAAATTCCCCGTATTTTGTGGTAAAACTGCAGAAATTTCACTTATTTTGTGGCAAAATGGCAGAAATTCCCCTTATTTTCGGCGAAAAAGCAGAAAATCCCCGTATTTTGGAGCAAAATTGCAGAAATTCACCTAATTTTGGGGTAAAAAATACAGTAATTTTCTTTATTTTGGGTTAAAAAGGCAGAAATTCTTCTTATTTCGGGGTAAAATGCAGAAATTCCCCTTATTTTAGGGGAAAATTGCAGAAATTTCTTTTATTTGGGGGCAAAATACAGAAATTTCCCTTATTTTGGGGCAAAATTGCAGAAATTTCCCTTATTATGGGGAAAAATTGCAGAAATTTTCCTTATTTTAGGGCAAAATTGCAGAAATTTTACTTATTTCAGAGAAAAAAAGCAAAAATTTTTTTTATATTTGGGCAAAAAGGCAGAAATTTCCCTTATTTTGTGCTAAAATTGCAGAAATTTCACTTATTTCAGGGTAATAAATCAGAAATTTTCTATATTTTGGGGCAAAATAGACAGAAATTCCCTTTGTTTTTGGGGAAAAAGACAGAAATTCCACTTATTTAGAGGCAAAAATAGAGAAATTCCCCTTATTTTGGAGCAAAAATGAAGAAATTTCCCATTTTTATTGCAAAAAGGTATGCATTCCTTTTATTTTTGGGCAAAAAGGCAGAAATTCCCCGTATTTTGGAGCAAAATTGCAGAAATTCCCCTAATTGTGGGGCAAAAATGCAGAAATTCTCTATATGTTGGGGCAAAAAGACAGAAATTCTCTTTATTTTAGGGCAAAAGTCAGAAATTCCACTTATTTTGGGACAAAATTCCAGAAATTTATTTTACTTTGGGGCAAAATTGCAGAAATTTCCCTTATTTTGGGGCAAAATTGCAGAAATTTCACTTATTTCAGAAAAAATGCAGAAATTTTCTTATTTTGGGGCAAAAAGGCAGAAATTTCTTTTATTTTGGTACGAAATTGCAGAAATTTTTCTTATTTTGGGGAAAAAGGCAGAAATTCCCCATATTTAGGGGCAAAAAGGCAGAAATTCCCTTTATTTTGAGGTAAAAAGGCTGAAATTCCCCTTATTTTTGGACAAAAAGTCAGAAATTCATCTTATATTGGGGCAAAAAGACAGAAATTTGGTTTATTTTTGGGGAAAAGGCAGAAATTGCACTCATTTTGAGTTAAAAAGGCGAAAATCCCCTTATTTTGGGGCAAAAATAAAGAAATTTCTCTTTTTTATGGAAAAAGCTATACATTCCCTTTATTTTCGTGCAAAAAGGCAGAAATTCCCCGTATTTTGGAGCAAAATTGCAGAAATTCCCCTAATTTTGGGGCAAAAAGGCAGAAATTCCCCTTATTTTGGGTTAAAACTGCAGAAATTTCAGTAATTTCGCGGCAAAATGGCAGAAATTTCCCTTATTCTCGGCGAATATGCCACTAAGTCTCTGTATTTTGGAGCAAAACTGCAGAAATTCACCTAATTTTGGGGTAAAAACTACAGTAATTTTCTTTATTTTGTGACAAAAAGGCAGAAATTCTCCTTATTTTGGGGCAAAAGGGAGAAATTCCCCTTATTTTGGGTTAAAACTGCAGAAATTTCAGTAATTTCTTGGCAAAATGGCAGAAATTTCCCTTATTCTCGGCGAATATGGCACTAAGTCTCCGTATTTTGGAGCAAAATTGCAGAAATTCACCTAATTTTGGGGTAAAAAATACAGTAATTTTCTTTATTTTGTGACAAAAAGGCAGAAATTCTCCTTATTTTGGGGCAAAAGGCAGAAATTCCCCTTATTTTAGGGCAAAATTGCAGAAATTTCCCTTATTTGGGGGCAAAAACAGAAATTCCTTTTATTTTGAAGAAAAATTGCAGAAATTTCCCTTATTATGGGGAAAAATTGCAGAAATTTCCCTTATTTTAGGGCAAAATTGCAGAAATTTCACTTATTTCAGAGAAAAAAAGCAAAAATTTTTCTTATTTTGGGGCAAAAAGGCAGAAATTCCCATTATTTTGGGGCAAAAAGGAAGAAATTCACCTTATTTTGGGGTAAAATGCTGAAATTCCCTATATTTTGGGGCAAAAGGCAGAAATTCCCCTCATTTTGAGGCAAAAAGGCACAAATTTCCCTTATTTTCGGGCAAAATTGCAGAAATTTCATTTATTTCAGGGTAAAAAGTCAGAAATTCCTTATATTTTGTGGCAAAAAGCAGAAATTTCCCCTATTTTGAGGTAATAAGGCTGAAATTCCCCTTATTTTGGGGCAAAAAGGCAGAAATTCCCCTTATTTTGGGGTAAAATTGCAGAAATTTCAAATATTTCAGGGGAAAATAGCAGAAATTTTCCTTATTTTGGGGCAAAAAGATGAAATCCCTAATTTTTGGCTAAAATTGAAGAAATTTCACTTATTTCGGGACAAAAAGGCAGAAATTCCACTTAATTTCGGGCAAAAAGGCAGAAATGACCCGTATTTTGGAGCAAAATTGCAGAAATTCCCCTAATATTGGTGCAAAAATGCAGAAATTCCCTTTATTTTTGGGCAAAAAGGCAGAAATTCTCTATATTTTGGTGCAAAAAGGCTGAAATTCCCCTTATTTTGAGGTAAAATGCTGAAATTACCCATATTTTGGGGCAAAAGGCAGAAAATCCCCTTATTTTGGGGCTAAAAGGCAGAAATTCCCCGTATTTTGAAGCAAAATTGCAGAAATTCTCATAATTTTCGGGCAAAAAGGCAGAAATTCTCTTTATTTTGGGGCAAAAAGACAGAAAATCTCCTTTTTTCGGGAGTAAAAAGTCAGAAATTCCTTTTATTTTGGGGCAAAATTGCAGAAATTTCCTTTACATTTGGGCAAAATTGCAGAAATTTCCCATATTTTGGGGCAAAATTGCAGAAATTTCACTTATTTCAGAAAAAAGGCAGAAATTTTCTTATTTTGGGGCAAAAAGGCAGAAATTTCTTTTATTTTGGTACAAAATTGCAGAAATTTTTCTTATTTTGGGGCAAAAAGGCAGAAATTCCCCATATTTTGGGGCAAAAAGGCAGAAATTCCCCTTATTTTGAGGTAAAAAGGCTGAAATTTCCCGTATTTTCGGGCAAAAAGTCAGAAATTTCCCTTATTTTGAGGCAAAAAACAGAAATTTCGTTCATTTTTGGGGAAAAGGCAGAAATTGCACTTATTTTGAGTCAAAATGGCGGAAAATCCCCTTATTTTGGAGCAAAAATAAAGAAATTTCCCTTTTTTATGGCAAAAAGGTATACATTCCCTTTATTATCAGGCAAAAAGGCAGAAATTCCCCGTATTTTGGAGCAAAATTGCAGAAATTCCCCTAATTTTGGGGCAAAAAGGCAGAAATTCCCCTTATTTTGGGTTAAAACTGCAGAAATTTCAGTAATTTCGCGGCAAAATGGCAGAAATTTCCCTTATTCTCGGCTAATATGCCACTAAGTCTCCGTATTTTGGAGCAAAACTGCAGAAATTCACCTAATTTTGGGGTAAAAACTACAGTAATTTTCTTTATTTTGTGACAAAAAGGCAGAAATTCTCCTTATTTTGGGGCAAAAGGGAGAAATTCCCCTTATTTTGGGTTAAAACTGCAGAAATTTCAGTAATTTCGCGGCAAAATGGCAGAAATTTCCCTTATTCTCGGCGAATATGGCACTAAGTCTCCGTATTTTGGAGCAAAATTGCAGAAATTCACCTAATTTTGGGGTAAAAAATACAGTAATTTTCTTTATTTTGTGACAAAAAGGCAGAAATTCTCCTTATTTTGGGGCAAAAGGCAGAAATTCCCCTTATTTTAGGGCAAAATTGCAGAAATTTCCCTTATTTGGGGGCAAAAACAGAAATTCCTTTTATTTTGAAGAAAAATTGCAGAAATTTCCCTTATTATGGGGAAAAATTGCAGAAATTTCCCTTATTTTAGGGCAAAATTGCAGAAATTTCACTTATTTCAGAGAAAAAAAGCAAAAATTTTTCTTATTTTGGGGCAAAAAGGCAGAAATTCCCATTATTTTGGGGCAAAAAGGAAGAAATTCACCTTATTTTGGGGTAAAATGCTGAAATTCCCTATATTTTGGGGCAAAAGGCAGAAATTCCCCTCATTTTGAGGCAAAAAGGCACAAATTTCCCTTATTTTCGGGCAAAATTGCAGAAATTTCATTTATTTCAGGGTAAAAAGTCAGAAATTCCTTATATTTTGTGGCAAAAAGCAGAAATTTCCCCTATTTTGAGGTAATAAGGCTGAAATTCCCCTTATTTTGGGGCAAAAAGGCAGAAATTCCCCTTATTTTGGGGTAAAATTGCAGAAATTTCAAATATTTCAGGGGAAAATAGCAGAAATTTTCCTTATTTTGGGGCAAAAAGATGAAATCCCTAATTTTTGGCTAAAATTGAAGAAATTTCACTTATTTCGGGACAAAAAGGCAGAAATTCCACTTAATTTCGGGCAAAAAGGCAGAAATGACCCGTATTTTGGAGCAAAATTGCAGAAATTCCCCTAATATTGGTGCAAAAATGCAGAAATTCCCTTTATTTTTGGGCAAAAAGGCAGAAATTCTCTATATTTTGGTGCAAAAAGGCTGAAATTCCCCTTATTTTGAGGTAAAATGCTGAAATTACCCATATTTTGGGGCAAAAGGCAGAAAATCCCCTTATTTTGGGGCTAAAAGGCAGAAATTCCCCGTATTTTGAAGCAAAATTGCAGAAATTCTCATAATTTTCGGGCAAAAAGGCAGAAATTCTCTTTATTTTGGGGCAAAAAGACAGAAAATCTCCTTTTTTCGGGAGCAAAAAGTCAGAAATTCCTTTTATTTTGGGGCAAAATTGCAGAAATTTCCTTTACATTTGGGCAAAATTGCAGAAATTTCCCATATTTTGGGGCAAAATTGCAGAAATTTCACTTATTTCAGAAAAAAGGCAGAAATTTTCTTATTTTGGGGCAAAAAGGCAGAAATTTCTTTTATTTTGGTACAAAATTGCAGAAATTTTTCTTATTTTGGGGCAAAAAGGCAGAAATTCCCCATATTTTGGGGCAAAAAGGCAGAAATTCCCCTTATTTTGAGGTAAAAAGGCTGAAATTTCCCTTATTTTCGGACAAAAAGTCAGAAATTCATCTTATATTGGGGCAAAAAGACAGAAATTTCGTTCATTTTTGGGGAAAAGGCAGAAATTGCACTTATTTTGAGTCAAAATGGCGGAAAATCCCCTTATTTTGGAGCAAAAATAAAGAAATTTTTCTTTTTTATGGCAAAAAGGTATACATTCCCTTTATTATCAGGCAAAAAGGCAGAAATTCCCCGTATTTTGGAGCAAAATTGCAGAAATTCCCCTAATTTTGGGGCAAAAAGGCAGAAATTCCCCTTATTTTGAGTTAAAACTGCAGAAATTTCAGTAATTTCGCGGCAAAATGGCAGAAATTTCCCTTATTCTCGGCTAATATGCCACTAAGTCTCCGTATTTTGGAGCAAAACTGCAGAAATTCACCTAATTTTGGGGTAAAACTACAGTAATTTTCTTTATTTTGTGACAAAAAGGCAGAAATTCTCCTTATTTTGGGGCAAAAGGCAGAAATTCCCCTTATTTTGGGTTAAAACTGCAGAAATTTCAGTAATTTCGCGGCAAAATGGCAGAAATTTCCCTTATTCTCGGCGAATATGGCACTAAGTCTCCGTATTTTGGAGCAAAATTGCAGAAATTCACCTAATTTTGGGGTAAAAAATACAGTAATTTTCTTTATTTTGTGACAAAAAGGCAGAAATTCTCCTTATTTTGGGGCAAAAGGCAGAAATTCCCCTTATTTTAGGGCAAAATTGCAGAAATTTCCTTTATTTGGGGGCAAAAACAGAAATTCCTTTTATTTTGAAGAAAAATTGCAGAAATTTCCCTTATTATGGGGAAAAATTGCAGAAATTTCCCTTATTTTAGGGCAAAATTGCAGAAATTTCACTTATTTCAGAGAAAAAAAGCAAAAATTTTTCTTATTTTGGGGCAAAAAGGCAGAAATTCCCATTATTTTGGGGCAAAAAGGAAGAAATTCACCTTATTTTGGGGTAAAATGCTGAAATTCCCTATATTTTGGGGCAAAAGGCAGAAATTCCCCTCATTTTGAGGCAAAAAGGCACAAATTTCCCTTATTTTCGGGCAAAATTGCAGAAATTTCATTTATTTCAGGGTAAAAAGTCAGAAATTCCTTATATTTTGTGGCAAAAAGCAGAAATTTCCCTTATTTTGAGGTAATAAGGCTGAAATTCCCCTTATTTTGGGGCAAAAAGGCAGAAATTCCCCTTATTTTGGGGTAAAATTGCAGAAATTTCAAATATTTCAGGGGAAAATAGCAGAAATTTTCCTTATTTTGGGGCAAAAAGATGAAATCCCTAATTTTTGGCTAAAATTGAAGAAATTTCACTTATTTCGGGACAAAAAGGCAGAAATTCCACTTAATTTCGGGCAAAAAGGCAGAAATGACCCGTATTTTGGAGCAAAATTGCAGAAATTCCCCTAATATTGGTGCAAAAATGCAGAAATTCCCTTTATTTTTGGGCAAAAAGGCAGAAATTCTCTATATTTTGGTGCAAAAAGGCTGAAATTCCCCTTATTTTGAGGTAAAATGCTGAAATTACCCATATTTTGGGGCAAAAGGCAGAAAATCCCCTTATTTTGGGGCTAAAAGGCAGAAATTCCCCGTATTTTGAAGCAAAATTGCAGAAATTCTCATAATTTTCAGGCAAAAAGGCAGAAATTCTCTTTATTTTGGGGCAAAAAGACAGAAAATCTCCTTTTTTCGGGAGCAAAAAGTCAGAAATTCCTTTTATTTTGGGGCAAAATTGCAGAAATTTCCTTTACATTTGGGCAAAATTGCAGAAATTTCCCTTATTTTGGGGCAAATTTGCAGAAATTTCACTTATTTCAGAAAAAAGGCAGAAATTTTCTTATTTTGGGGCAAAAAGGCAAAAATTTCTTTTATTTTGGTACAAAATTGCAGAAATTTTTCTTATTTTGGGGCAAAAAGGCAGAAATTCCCCATATTTTGGGGCAAAAAGGCAGAAATTCCCCTTATTTTGAGGTAAAAAGGCTGAAATTTCCCTTATTTTCGGGCAAAAAGTCAGAAATTTCCCTTATTTTGAGGCAAAAAACAGAAATTTGGTTTATTTTTGGGGAAAAGGCAGAAATTGCACTTATTTTGAGTCAAAATGGCGGAAAATCCCCTGATTTTGGAGCAAAAATAAAGAAATTTCCCTTTTTTATGGCAAAAAGGTATACATTCCCTTTATTATCAGGCAAAAAGGCAGAAATTCCCCGTATTTTGGAGCAAAATTGCAGAAATTCCCCTAATTTTGGGGCAAAAATGCAGAAATTCCACGTATTTTGGGGTAAAACTGCAGAAATTTCACTTATTTTGTGGCAAAATGGCAGAAATTCCCCTTATTTTCAGCGAAAAAGCAGAAAATCCCCGTATTTTGGAGCAAAATTGCAGAAATTCACCTAATTTTGGGGTAAAAAATACAGTAATTTTTTTTATTTTGGGTTAAAAAGGCAGAAATTCTTCTTATTTCGGGGTAAAATGCAGAAATTCCCCTTATTTTAGGGGAAAATTGCAGAAATTTCTTTTATTTGGGGGCAAAATACAGAAATTTCCCTTATTTTGGGGCAAAATTGCAGAAATTTCCCTTATTTTAGGGCAAAATTGCAGAAATTTTACTTATTTCAGAGAAAAAAAGCAAAATTTTTTTTTTATATTGGGGCAAAAAGGCAGAAATTCCCATTATTTTGGGGCAAAAAGGCAGAAATTCACCTTATTTTGTGCTAAAATTGCAGAAATTTCACATATTTCAGGGCAAAAAGGCAGAAATTTCCCTTATTTTGGGGCAAAATTGCAAAAATTTCACTTATTTCAGGGTAATAAATCAGAAATTTTCTATATTTTGGGGCAAAATAGACAGAAATTCCCTTTGTTTTTGGGGAAAAAGACAGAAATTCCACTTATTTAGAGGCAAAAATAGAGAAATTCCCCTTATTTTGGAGCAAAAATGAAGAAATTTCCCATTTTTATTGCAAAAAGGTATGCATTCCTTTTATTTTTGGGCAAAAAGGCAGAAATTCCCCGTATTTTGGAGCAAAATTGCAGAAATTCCCCTAATTGTGGGGCAAAAATGCAGAAATTCTCTATATGTTGGGGCAAAAAGACAGAAATTCTCCTTATTTTAGGGCAAAAGTCAGAAATTCCACTTATTTTGGGACAAAATTCCAGAAATTTATTTTATTTTGGGGCAAAATTGCAGAAATTTCCCTTATTTTGGGGAAAAATTGCAGAAATTTCACTTATTTCAGAAAAAATGCAGAAATTTTCTTATTTTGGGGCAAAAAGGCAGAAATTTCTTTTATTTTGGTACGAAATTGCAGAAATTTTTCTTATTTTGGGGAAAAAGGCAGAAATTCCCCATATTTAGGGGCAAAAAGGCAGAAATTCCCTTTATTTTGAGGTAAAAAGGCTGAAATTCCACTTATTTTCGGACAAAAAGTCAGAAATTCATCTTATATTGGGGCAAAAAGACAGAAATTTGGTTTATTTTTGGGGAAAAGGCAGAAATTGCACTCATTTTGAGTTAAAAAAGCGGAAAATCCCCTTATTTTGGGGCAAAAATAAAGAAATTTCTCTTTTTTATGGAAAAAGCTATACATTCCCTTTATTTTCGTGCAAAAAGGCAGAAATTCCCCGTATTTTGGAGCAAAATTGCAGAAATTCCCCTAATTTTGGGGCAAAAAGGCAGAAATTCCCCTTATTTTGGGTTAAAACTGCAGAAATTTCAGTAATTTCGCGGCAAAATGGCAGAAATTTCCCTTATTCTCGGCGAATATGCCACTAAGTCTCCGTATTTTGGAGCAAAACTGCAGAAATTCACCTAATTTTGGGGTAAAAAGTACAGTAATTTTCTTTATTTTGTGACAAAAAGGCAGAAATTCTCCTTATTTTGGGGCAAAAGGCAGAAATTCCCCTTATTTTGGGTTAAAACTGCAGAAATTTCAGTAATTTCGTGGCAAAATGGCAGAAATTTCCCTTATTCTCGGCGAATATGGCACTAAGTCTTCGTATTTTGGAGCAAAATTGCAGAAATTCACCTAATTTTGGGGTAAAAAATACAGTAATTTTCTTTATTTTGTGACAAAAAGGCAGAAATTCTCCTTATTTTGGGGCAAAAGGCAGAAATTCCCCTTATTTTAGGGCAAAATTGCAGAAATTTCCCTTATTTGGGGGCAAAAACAGAAATTCCTTTTATTTTGAAGAAAAATTGCAGAAATTTCCCTTATTATGGGGAAAAATTGCAGAAATTTCCCTTATTTTAGGGCAAAATTGCAGAAATTTCACTTATTTCAGAGAAAAAAAGCAAAAATTTTTCTTATTTTGGGGCAAAAAGGCAGAAATTCCCATTATTTTGGGGCAAAAAGGAAGAAATTCACCTTATTTTGGGGTAAAATGCTGAAATTCCCTATATTTTGGGGCAAAAGGCAGAAATTCCCCTCATTTTGAGGCAAAAAGGCACAAATTTCCCTTATTTTCGGGCAAAATTGCAGAAATTTCATTTATTTCAGGGTAAAAAGTCAGAAATTCCTTATATTTTGTGGCAAAAAGCAGAAATTTCCCCTATTTTGAGGTAATAAGGCTGAAATTCCCCTTATTTTGGGGCAAAAAGGCAGAAATTCCCCTTATTTTGGGGTAAAATTGCAGAAATTTCAAATATTTCAGGGGAAAATAGCAGAAATTTTCCTTATTTTGGGGCAAAAAGATGAAATCCCTAATTTTTGGCTAAAATTGAAAAAATTTCACTTATTTCGGGACAAAAAGGCAGAAATGACCCGTATTTTGGAGCAAAATTGCAGAAATTCCCCTAATATTGGTGCAAAAATGCAGAAATTCCCTTTATTTTTGGGCAAAAAGGCAGAAATTCTCTATATTTTGGTGCAAAAAGGCTGAAATTCCCCTTATTTTGAGGTAAAATGCTGAAATTACCCATATTTTGGGGCAAAAGGCAGAAAATCCCCTTATTTTGGGGCTAAAAGGCAGAAATTCCCCGTATTTTGAAGCAAAATTGCAGAAATTCTCATAATTTTCGGGCAAAAAGGCAGAAATTCTCTTTATTTTGGGGCAAAAAGACAGAAAATCTCCTTTTTTCGGGAGCAAAAAGTCAGAAATTCCTTTTATTTTGGGGCAAAATTGCAGAAATTTCCTTTACATTGGGGCAAAATTGCAGATATTTCCCTTATTTTGGGGCAAAATTGCAGAAATTTCACTTATTTCAGAAAAAAGGCAGAAATTTTCTTATTTTGGGGCAAAAAGGCAGAAATTTCTTTTATTTTGGTACAAAATTGCAGAAATTTTTCTTATTTTGGGGCAAAAAGGCAGAAATTCCCCATATTTTGGGGCAAAAAGGCAGAAATTCCCCTTATTTTGAGGTAAAAAGGCTGAAATTTCCCTTATTTTTGGGCAAAAAGTCAGAAATTTCCCTTATTTTGAGGCAAAAAACAGAAATTTCGTTCATTTTTGGGGAAAAGGCAGAAATTGCACTTATTTTGAGTCAAAATGGCGGAAAATCCCCTTATTTTGGAGCAAAAATAAAGAAATTTTCCTTTTTTATGGCAAAAAGGTATACATTCCCTTTATTATCAGGCAAAAAGGCAGAAATTCCCCGTATTTTGGAGCAAAATTGCAGAAATTCCCCTAATTTTGGGGCAAAAATGCAGAAATTCCCCGTATTTTGGGGTAAAACTGCAGAAATTTCACTTATTTTGTGGCAAAATGGCAGAAATTCCCCTTATTTTCGGCGAAAAAGCAGAAAATCCCCGTATTTTGGAGCAAAATTGCAGAAATTCACCTAATTTTGGGGTAAAAATTACAGTAATTTTCTTTATTTTGGGTTAAAAAGGCAGAAATTCTTCTTATTTCGGGGTAAAATGCAGAAATTCCCCTTATTTTAGGGGAAAATTGCAGAAATTTTTTTTATTTGGGGGCAAAATACAGAAATTTCCCTTATTTTGGGGCAAAATTGCAGAAATTTCCCTTATTATGGGGAAAAATTGCAGAAATTTTCCTTATTTTAGGGCAAAATGGCAGAAAATTTACCTATTTCAGAGAAAAAAAGCAAAAATTTTTTTATATTGGGGCAAAAAGGCAGAAATTCCCATTATTTTGGGGCAAAAAGGCAGAAATTCACCTTATTTTGTGCTAAAATTGCAGAAATTTCACATATTTCAGGGCAAAAAGGCAGAAATTTCCCTTATTTTGGGGCAAAATTGCAAAAATTTCACTTATTTCAGGGTAATAAATCAGAAATTTTCTATATTTTGGGGCAAAATAGACAGAAATTCCCTTTGTTTTTGGGGAAAAAGACAGAAATTCCACTTATTTAGAGGCAAAAATAGAGAAATTCCCCTTATTTTGGAGCAAAAATGAAGAAATTTCCCATTTTTATTGCAAAAAGGTATGCATTCCTTTTATTTTTGGGCAAAAAGGCAGAAATTCCCCGTATTTTGGAGCAAAATTGCAGAAATTCCCCTAATTGTGGGGCAAAAATGCAGAAATTCTCTATATGTTGGGGCAAAAAGACAGAAATTCTCCTTATTTTAGGGCAAAAGTCAGAAATTCCACTTATTTTGGGACAAAATTCCAGAAATTCATTTTATTTTGGGGCAAAATTGCAGAAATTTCACTTATTTTGTGGCAAAATTGCAGAAATTTCACTTATTTCAGGGAAAAAAGGCAGAAATTTTTCTTATTTTTGGCAAAAACTCAGAAATTCCTAATATTTTGTTGCAAAAATGCAGAAATTCCCTTTATTTTGAGGTAAAAAGGCTGAAATTTCCTTTATTTGGGGGCAAAAAGGCAGAAATTTCCTTTATTTGGGGCAAAATTGCAGAAATTTCACTTATTTTCAGGTAAAAAGCCTGAAATTTCTTTTATTTTGGGGCAAAAAGAGAGAAATTCCATTATTTTTGGCAAAATTGCAGAAATTTTCCTTATTTTGGGGCAAAAAGGCAGAAATTTTTTATATTTTCGGGCAAAAGGCAGAAATTTCCCTTATTTTGAGGTAATAAGGCTGAAATTCCCCTTATTTTGGGGCTAAAAGGCAGAAATTCCCCTTATTTTGGGGTAAAATTGAAGAAATTTCAAATATTTCAGGGCAAAATGGCAGAAATTTCCCTTATTTTGGGGTGAAAAATGAAATTTCTAATTTTTGGCTAAAATTGAAGAAATTTCACTTATTTCGGGACAAAAAGGCAGAAATTCCACTTAATTTCGGGCAAAAAGGCAGAAATGACCCGTATTTTGGTGCAAAATGGCAGAAATTCCCCTAATATTGGTGCAAAAATGCAGAAATTCCCTTTATTTTGGGGCAAAAAGGCAGAAATTCTTCATATTTTGGTGCAAAAAGGCTGAAATTCCCCTTATTTTGAGGTAAAATCCTGAAATTCCCCATATTTTGGGGCAAAAGGCAGAAATTCCCCTCATTTGGGGGCAAAAAGGCACAAATTTCCTTTATTTTCGGGCAAAATTGCAGAAATTTCATTTATTTCAGGGCAAAAAGTCAGCAATTCCCCATATTTTGGGGCAAAAAGCAGAAATTTCTTTTATTATGGTACAAAATTGAAGAAATATTCCTTATTTGGAAAAATGGCAGAAATTCCCCATATTTTGGGGCAAAAGGAAGAAATTCTTCTTATTTTGAGGTAAAATGCAGATATTCCCCAAATATTGGGGAAAAATGCAGAAATTCCCTTTATTTTGGGGCTAAAAGGCAGAAAATCCCCATATTTTGAAGCAAAATTGCAGAAATTCTCATAATTTTCGGGCAAAAAGGCAGAAATTCTCCTTATTTTGGGGCAAAAAGACAGAAAATCTTTCTTCAGGAGCAAAAAGTCAGAAATTTCCCTTATTTTGGGGCAAAATTGCAGAAATTTCCTTTACATTTGGGCAAAATTGCAGAAATTTCCCTTAGTTTGGGGCAAAATTGCAGAAATTTCACTTATTTCAGAAAAAAGATAGAAATTTTTATATTTTGGGGCAAAAAGGCAGAAATTTCTTTTATTTTGGTACAAAATTGCAGAAATTTTTCTTATTTTGGGGCAAAAAGGCAGAAATTCCCCATATTTTGTGGCAAAAAGTCAGAAATTCCCTTTATTTTGAGGTAAAAAGGCTGAAATTTCCCTTATTTTTGGGCAAAAAGTCAGAAATTCCCCTTATTTTGAGGCAAAAAGACAGAAATTTTGTTTATTTTTGGAGAAAAGGCAGAAATTGCACTTATTTTGAGTCAAAAAGGCGGAAAATCCCCTTATTTTAAAGCAAAAATAAAGAAATTTCCCTTTATTATGGCAAAAAGGTATACATTCCCTTTATTTTCAGGCAAAAAGGCAGAAATTCCCCATATTTTGGAGCAAAATTGCAGATATTCTTCTAATTTTGGGTCAAAAATGCAGAAATTCCCCGTATTTTGGGGTAAAACTGCAGAAATTTCACTTATTTTGCAGCAAAATGGCAAAAATTCCCCTTATTTTCGGTGAAAAAGCAGAAAATCCCCATATTTTAGAGCAAAATTGAAAAAATTCACCTAATTTTGGGGTAAAAAATACAGTAATTTTCTTAATTTTGGGTTAAAAAGGCAGAAATTCTTCTTATTTTAGGGTAAAAGGCAGAAATTCCCCTTATTTTAGGGCAATATTGCAGAAATTTCTTTTATTTGGGGCAAAAAACAGAAATTTCCCTTATTTTGGGGCAAAATTGCAGAAATTTTCCTTATTATGGGGAAAAATTGCAGAAATTTCCCTTATTTTAGGGCAAAATTGCAGAAATTTTACTTATTTCAGAGAAAAAAAGCAAAAATTTTTCTTATATTGGGGCAAAAGACAGAAATTCCCATTATTTTGGGGCAAAAAGGCAGAACTTCACCTTATTTTAGGCTAAAATTGCAGAAATTTCACATATTTCAGGGCAAAAAGGCAGAAATTTCCCTTATTTTGGGGCAAAATTGCAAAAATTTCACTTATTTCAGGGTAATAAGTCAGAAATTTTCCTTATTTTGGGGCAAAAAAGACAGAAATTCCCTTTGTTTTGGGGGAAAAAGACAGAAATTCCACTTATTTAGAGGCAAAAAGGCAGAAATTCCCCTTATTTTGGAGCAAAAATGAAGTAATTTCCCATTTTTAGGGCAAAAAGGTATGCATTCACCTTATTTTTGGGCAAAAAGGCAGAAATTCCTCGTATTTTGGAGCAAAATTGTAGAAATTCCCCTAATTGTGGGGCAAAAAGGCAGAAATTCTCTATATGTTGGGGCAAAAAGACAGAAATTCTCCTTATTTTAGGGCAAAAGTCAGAAATTACACTTAGTTTGGGGCAAAATTCCAGAAAGTTATTTTATTTTGGGGCAAAATTGCAGAAATTTCACTTATTTTGGGGCAAAATTGCAGAAATTTCACTTATTTCAGAAAAAAAGGCAGAAATTTTCCTTATTTTGGGGCAAAAAGTCAGAAATTCCTAATATTTTTGGTAAAAATGCAGAAATTCCTTTTATTTTGAGGTAAAAAGGCTGAAATTTCTCTTATTTGGGGGCAAAAAGGCAGAAATTTTTTTTATTTTCAGGCAAAATTTCAGGAATTTACCTTATTTTTGGGCAAAATTGCAGAAATTTCCTTTATTTGGGGAAAAATTGCAGAAATTTCACTTATTTTCAGGTAAAAAGGCTGAAATTTCTTTTATTTTGGGGCAAAAAGAGAGAAATTCCTCTTATTTTGGGGCAAAATTGCAGAAATTTTCCTTATTTTGGGGCAAAAAGACAGAAATTCCTTATATTTTGGGGCAAAAAGGCAGAAATTTCCCTCATTTTGAGGTAATAAGGCTGAAATTCCCCTTATTTTGGGGCAAAAAGGCAGAAATTCCCCTTATTTTGGGGTAAAATTGCAGAAATTTCAAATATTTCTGGGCAAAATGGTGGAAATTTTTTTTATTTTGGGGCAAAAATATGAAATCCATAATTTTTGGCTAAAATTGAAGAAATTTCACTTATTTCGGGACAAAAAGGCAGAAATTCCACTTAATTTCGGGCAAAAAGGCAGAAATAACCCGTATTTTGGAGCAAAATGGGAGAAATTCCCCTAATATTGGTGCAAAAATGCAGAAATTCCCTTTATTTTGGGGCAAAAAGGCAGAAATTCTCCATATTTTGGTGCAAAAAGGCTGAAATTCCCCTTATTTTGAGGTAAAATCCTGAAATTCCCCATATTTTGGGGCAAAACGCAGAAATTGCCTATATTTGGGGGAAAAAAGGCTCAAATTTCCCTTATTTTCGGGCAAAATTGCAGAAATTTCATTTATTTCAGGGTAAAAAGTCAGAAATTCCCCTTGTTTTGGGGCAAAAAGCAGAAATTTCTTTTATTATGGTACAAAATTGAAGAAATTTTCCTTATTTTGGAACAAAAAGGCAGAAATTCCTCATATTTTGGGGCAAAAGGCAGAAATTCTTCTTATTTTTAGTAAAATGCAGAAATTTTCCTTATTTAGAGGTAAAATGCAGAAATTCCCCAAATATTGGGGGAAAATGCAGATATTCCCTTTATTTTGGGGCTAAAAGGCAGAAATTCCCTGTATTTTGAAGCAAAATTGCAGAAATTCTCATAATTTTCGGGCAAAAAGTAAAAAATTCCTTTTATTTTGGGGCAAAATTGCAGAAATTTCCTTTACATTTGGGCAAAATTTCAGAAATTTCCCTTATTTTGAGGAAAAATTGCAGAAATTTCACTTATTTCAGAAAGAAGGCAGAAATTTTCTTATTCTGGGGCAAAAAGGCAGAAATTTCTTTTATTTTGGTACAAAATTGCAGAAATTATTCTTATTTTGGGGCAAAAAGGCAGAAATTCCCCATATTTTGGGGCAGAAAGGCAGAAATTCCCCTTATTTTGAGGCAAAAAGGCAGAAATTCCCCTTATTTTGAGGTAAAAAGGCTGAAATTTCTCTTATTTTTGGGCAAAATGTCAGAAATTCCCCCTATTTTGGGGTAAAAAGACAGAAATTTCGTTTATTTTTAAGGAAAATGCAGAAATTGCACTTATTTTGAGTCAAAAAGGCGGAAAATCCTTTTATTTTGGGGCAAAAATAAAGAAATTTTCCTTTTTTATGGCAAAAAGGTATACATTCCCTTTATTTTCGGGCTTAAAGGGAGAAATTCCTTGTATTTTGGAGCAAAATTGCAGAAATTCCCCTAATTTTGGGGCAAAAAGGCAGAAATTCCTTGTATTTTGGAGTAAAACTGCAGAAATTTCACTTATTTTGTGGCAAAATGGCAGAAATTCGCGTTATTTTCGGCGAAAAAGGCAGAAAATCCCCGTATTTTGGAGCAAAATTGCAGAAATTCACCTAATTTGGGGTAAAAAATACAGTAATTTTCTTTATTTTGGGGCAAAAAGGAAGAAATTCTCCTTATTTTGGGGCAAAAGGCAGAAATTCCCCTTATTATAGCGTAAAATTGCAGAAATTTCTTTTATTTGGGGGCAAAAAACAGAAATTCCCCTTATTTTGGGGTAAAATTGCAGAAATTTCCCTTATTATGAAGAAAAATTGCAGAAATTTCCCTTATTTTAGGGCAAAATTGCAGAAATTTCACTTATTTCAGAGAAAAAAAGCAAAAATTTTTCTTATTTTGGGGCAAAAAGGCAGAAATTCCCATTATTTAGGGGCAAAAAGGCAGAAATTCACCTTATTTTGGGCTAAAATTGCAGAAATTTCACATATTTCAGGGCAAAAAGGC
The DNA here is from genome assembly GCF_963924665.1 of Micromys minutus. Classification (NCBI taxonomy): domain Eukaryota; kingdom Metazoa; phylum Chordata; class Mammalia; order Rodentia; family Muridae; genus Micromys; species Micromys minutus. The sequence continues at coordinate 577,410 of NW_027667804.1, read as the reverse complement.
AGAAATTTCCCCTATTTTGGGGCAAAATTGCAGAAATTTCACTTATTTCAGGGTAATAAGTCAGAAATTTTCTTTATTTTGGGGCAAAAAAGACAGAAATTCCCTTTGTTTTGGGGGAAAAAGACAGAAATTCCACTTATTTAGAGGCAATAAGGCAGAAATTCCCCTTATTTGGGAGCAAAAATAAAGAAATTTCTCTTTTTTATGGCAAAAATGTATGCATTCTCCTTATTTTTGGGCAAAAATGCAGAAAATCCCCGTATTTTGGAGCAAAATTGCAGAAATTCCCCTAATTGTGGGCCAAAAAGGCAGAAATTCTCTATATGTTGGGGCAAAAAGACAGAAATTCTCCTTATTTTAGGGCAAAACTCAGAAATTTCACTTATTTTGGGGCAAAATTCCAGAAATTTCTTTTATTTTTGGGCAAAATTTGCAGAAATTTCACTTATTTTGGGGCAAAATTGCAGAAATTTCACTTATTTCAGGGAAAAAAGGCAGAAATTTTCCTTATTTTGGGGCAAAAAGTCAGACATTCCTAATATTTTGTGGCAAAAATGCAGAAATTTCCCTTATTTTGAGGTAAAAAGGCTGAAAGTTCCCTTATTTGGGGTCAAAAAGGCAGAAATTTTTTTTATTTTGGGGCAAAATTGCAGGAATTTACCTTATTTTGGGGCAAAATTGCAGAAATTTTTTTTTATTTGGGGCAAAATTGCAGAAATTTCACTTATTTTCAGGTAAAAAGGCTGAAATTTTTTTTATTTTGGGGCAAAAGAGAGAAATTCCCCTTATTTTGGGGCAAAATTGCAGAAATTTTCCTTATTTTTGGGTAAAAATGCAGAAATTCCTTATATTTTGTGGCAAAAATGCAGAAATTTCCCTCATTTTGAGGTAATAAGGCTGAAATTCTCCTTATTTTGGGGCAAAAAGGCAAAATTCCCCTTATTTTGGGGTAAAATTGCAGAAATTTCAAATATTTCAAGGCAAAATGGCAGAAATTTTTCTTATTTTGGGGCAAAAAGATGAAATCCCTAATTTTTAGCTAAAATTGAAGAAATTTCACTTATTTCGGGACAAAAAGGCAGAAATTCCACTTAATTTCGGGCAAAAAGGCAGAAATGACCCGTATTTTGGAGCAAAATTGCAGAAATTCCCCTAATATTGGTGCAAAAATGCAGAAATTCCCTTTATTTTGGGGCAAAAAGGCAGAAATTCTTCATATTTTGGTGCAAAAAGGCTAAAATTCCCTTATTTTGAGGTAAAATGCTGAAATTCCCCATTTTTTGGGGCAAAAGGCAGAAATTCCCCTCATTTTGGAGCAAAAGGCAGAAATTTCTTTTATTATGGTACAAAATTGAAGAAATTTTCCTTATTTTGGAACAAAAAGGCAGAAATTCCCCATATTTTGGGGCAAAAGGCAGAAATTCTTCTTATTTTGAGGTAAAATGCAGAAATTCCATTTATTTAGAGGTAAAATGCAGAAATTCCCCAAATATTGGGGGAAAATGCAGAAATTCCCTTTATTTTGGGGCTAAAAGGCAGAAATTCCCCATATTTTGAAGCAAAATTGCAGAAATTCTCATAATTTTCGAGCAAAAAAGGCAGAAATTCTCCTTATTTTGGGGAAAAAGACAGAAAATCTCCCTTTTTCGTGAGCAAAAAGTAAGAAATTCCCCTTATTTTGGGTCAAAATTGCAGAAATTTCACTTATTTCAGAGAAAAAAAGCAAAAATTTTTCTTATTTTGGGGCAAAAAGGCAGAAATTCACTTTATTTTGGGCTAAAATTGCAGAAATTTCACATATTTCAGGGCAAAAAGGCAGAAATTTCCCTTAATTTGGGGCAAAAATGAAGAAATTTCCCTTTTTTATGGCAAAAATATATGCATTCCCCTTATTTTCAGGCAAAAAGGCAGAAATTCCCCGTATTTTGGAGCAAAATTACAGAAATTCCCCTAATTGTGGGGCAAAAAGGCAGAAATTCTCCTTATTTTGGAGCTAAACTCAGAAATTCCACTTATTTTGGGGCAAAATTCCAGAAATTTCCCTTATTTTGGGGCAAAATTGCAGAAATTTCACTTATTTTGGGGCAAAATTGCAGAAATTTCCCTTATTTTGGGGCAAAATTGCAGAAATTTCACTTATTTCAGGGAAAAAAAGCAGAAATTTTCCTTATTTTGGGGCAAAAAGGCAGAAATTCCTAATATTTTGTGGCAAAAATGCAGAAATTCCTAATATTTTGTTGCAAAAATGCAGAAATTTCCCTTATTTTGAGGTAAAAAGGCTGAAATTTTCCATATTTGGGGGCAAAAATGCAGAAATTTCCCTTATTTTGGGGCAAATTTGCAGAAATTTCACTTATTTCAGGGTAAAAAGTCAGAAATTTTCCTTATTTTGGTGCAAAAAAGACAGAAATTCCCTTTGTTTTGGGGGAAAAAGACAGAAATTCCACTTATTTAGAGGCAAAAAGCAAAAGTTCCCCTAATTTTGGAGCAAAAATGAAGAAATTTCTTCTTTTTATGGCAAAAAGGTATGCATTCTTCTTATTTTCGGACAAAAAGGCAAAAATTCCCCATATTTTAGGACAAAAGGCAGAAATTCCTTTTATTTTGGAGCAAAATTGCAGAAATTTCCCTAATTTTGGGGCAAAAAACAGAAATTCCCCTTATTTTGAAGCAAAATTTCAGAAATTTCCCTTATTATGGGGAAAAATTGCAGAAATTTCTCTTATTTTAGGGCAAAATTGCAGAAATTTCACTAATTGTGGGCAAAAAGGCAGAAATTCTCCTTATTTTGGGGCAAAACTCAGAAATTCCACTTATATTGGGCCAAAATTCCAGAAATTTTCCTTATGTTGGGGCAAAATTTCAGAAATTTTACTTATTTTGGGGCAAAATTGCAGAAATTTCACTTATTTCAGGGAAAAAAGGCAGAAATTGTCCTTATTTTAAGGCAAAAATGCAGAAATTCCTAATATTTTGTGCCAAAATTCAGAAATTCGCCTTATTTTGAGGTAAAAAGTCTGAAATTCACCTTATTTGGGGGCAAAAAGGCAGAAATTTCCTTTATATTGGGGCAAAATTGCAGAAATTTCACTTATTTCAGGGTAATAAGTCAGAAATTTTCCTTATTTTGGGGCAAAAATGACAGAAATTCCCTTTGTTTTGGGGGAAAAAGATACAAATTCCACTTATTTAGAGGCAAAAAAGCAGAAATTCCCCTTAATTTAGGGCAAAATTGCAGAAATTTCCCTTATTTGGGGGCAAAAAAACAGAAATTCTTCTTATTTTGGAGCAAAATTCCAGAAATTTCCTTTATTATGGGGAAAAATTGCAGAAATTTCTTTTATTTTAGGACAAAATTGCAGAAATTTCACTTATTTCAGAGAAAAAAAGCAAAAATTTTTCTTATTTTCGAGCAAAAAGGCAGAAATTCCCATTATTTTGGGGCAAAAAGGCAGAAATTCACCTTATTTTGGGCTAAAATTGCAGAAATTTCACATATTTCAGGGCAAAAAGGCAGAAATTTCCCTTAATTTGGGGCAAAACTGAAGAAATTTTCCTTTTTTATGGCAAAAAGGTATGCATTTTCCTTATTTTCGGGCAAAAAGGCAGAATTTCCCCGTATTTTGGAGAAAAATTGCAGAAATTCCCCTAATTGTGGGGCAAAAAGGCAGAAATTCCCCTTATTTTGGGGCAAAACTCAGAAATTCCACTTATTTTGGGGCAAAATTCCAGAAATTTCCCTTATTTTGGGGCAAAATTGCACAAATTTCACATATTTTGGGGCAAAATTGCAGAAATTTCACTTATTTCAGGGAAAAAAAGGCAGAAATTTTCCTTATTTTGGGGCTAAAAGGCAAAAATTCCTAATATTTTGTAGCAAAAATGCAGAAATTCCTAATATTTTGTTGCAAAAATGCAGAAATTTTTTTCATTTTGAGGTAAAAAGGCTGAAATTCCCCATATTTGGAGGCAAAAAGACAGAAATTTCCCTTATTTTGGGGCAAATTTGCAGAAATTTCACTTATTTCAGGGTAAAAAGTCAGAAATTTTCCTTATTTTGGTGCAAAAAAGACAGAAATTCCCTTTATTTTTGGGGAAAAAGACAGAAATTCCACTTATTTAGAGGCAAAAAGCAAAAGTTCCCCTTATTTTGGAGCAAAAATAAAGAAATTTCCCTTTTTTATGGCAAAAAGGTATGCATTCTTCTTATTTTCGGACAAAAAGGCAGAAATTCCCCATATTTTAGGACAAAAGGCAGAAATTCCTTTTATTTTGAAGCAAAATTGCAGAAATTTCTTTTATTATTGGGAAAAATTGCAGCAATTTCTCTTATTTTAGGGCAAAATTGCAGAAATTTCACTAATTGTGGGCAAAAAGGCAGAAATTCTCTTTATTTTGGGGCAAACCTCAGAAATTCCACTTATTTTGGGACTAAATTCCAGAAATTTTTCTTATTTTGGGGCAAAATTGCAGAAATTTTACTTATTTTGGGGCAAAATTGCAGAAATTTCACTTATTTCAGGGAAAAAAGGCAGAAATTTTCTTTATTTTGGGGCAAAAAGGCAGAAATTCCTAATATTTTGTGCCAAAATTCCGAAATTCCCCTTATTTTGAGGTAAAAAGGCTGAAATTACCCTTATTTGGGGGCAAAAAAGCAGAAATTTCACTTATATTGGGGCAAAATTGCAGAAATTTCACTTATTTCAGTGTAATAAGTCAGAAATTTTTTTTATTTTGGGGCAAAAATGACAGAAATTCCCTTTGTTTTGGAGTAAAAAGACAGAAATTCCACTTATTTAGAGGCAAAAAAGCAGAAATTCCCCTTAATTTAGGGCAAAATTGCAGAAATTTCTCTTATTTGGGGGCAAAAAAACAGAAATTCTTCTTATTTTGGGGCAAACTTGCAGAAATTTCCTTTATTATGGGGAAAAATTATATTAATTTCTTTTATTTTAGGGCAAAATTGCAGAAATTTCACTTATTTCAGGAAAAAAAGCAAAAATTTTTCTTATTTTGGGGCAAAAAGGCAGAAATTCCCATTATTTTGGGGCAAAAATGCAGAAATTCACCTTATTTTGGGCTAAAATTGCAGAAATTTCTTATATTTCTGGGCAAAAAGGCAGAAATTTCCCTTAATTTGGGGCAAAAATGAAGAAATTTCCCTTTTTTATGGCAAAAAGGTATGCATTCCCCTTATTTTCGGGCAAAAAGGCAGAAATTCCCCGTATTTTGGAGCAAAATTGCAGAAATTCCCCTAATTTTGGGGCAAAAAGGCAGAAATTCTCCTTATTTTGGGGCAAAACTCAGAAATTCCACTTATTTTGGGGCAAAATTCCAAAAATTTCCCTTATTTTGGGGCAAAATTGCAGAAATTTCACATATTTTGGGGCAAAATTGCAGAAATTCCACTTATTTCAGGGAAAAAAAAGGCAGAAATTTTCCTTATTTTGGGGCAAAAAGGCAGAAATTTCTAATATTTTGTGGGAAAAATGCAGAAATTTTTAATATTTTGTTGCAAAAATGCAGAAATTTCCCTTATTTTGATGTAAAAAGGTTGAAATTCCCCATATTTGGAGGCAAAAAGGTAGAAATTTTCCTTATTTTGGGGCAAATTTGCAGAAATTTCACTTATTTCAGGGAAATAAGTCAGAAATTTTCCTTATTTTGGTGCAAAAAAGACAGAAATTCCCTTTGTTTTGAAAAAAAAAGACAGAAATTCCTCAAATTTAGAGGCAAAAAAGCAGACATTCCTTTTAATTTAGGGCAAAATTGCAGAAATTTCCCTTATTTGGGGGCAAAAAAAAGAAATTCCTTTTATTTTAAGGCAAAATTCCAGAAATTTCCTTTATTATGGGAAAAAATTGCAGAAATTTCTTTTATTTTAAGGCAAAATTGCAGAAATTTCACTTATTTCAGAGAAAAAAAGCAAAAATTTTTCTTATTTTGGGGCAAAAATGCAGAAATTCCCATTATTTTGAGGCAAAAAGGCAGAAATTCACCTTATTTTGGGCTAAAATTGCAGAAATTTCACATATTTCAAGGAAAAAGGCAGAAATTTCCCTTAATTTGGGGCAAAAATGATGAAATTTCCCTTTTTTATGGCAAAAAGTTATGCATTCTCCTTATTTTCGGGCAAAAAGGCAGAAATTCTTCTTATTTTGGGGCAAAATTGCAGAAATTTCTCTTATTTCAAGGAAAAAAGGCAGAAATTTTCCTTATTTTGGTGTAAAAAAGCAGAAATTCTCCATATTTTGGTGCAAAAATCAGAAATTTCCCTTATTTTGAGGTAAAATGCTGAAATTCCCCTTATTTTTGGGAAAAAGGCAGAAATTTTCTTATTTTTGAGACAAATTTGCAGAAATTTCACTTATTTCAGTGTAATAAGTCACAAATTTTCCTTATTTTGGGGCAAAAAAGACAGAAATTCTCTTTGTTTTGGAAAAAAAAATAACAGAAATTCCACTTATTTAGAGGCAAAAAGGCAAAAGTTCCCCTTATTTTAAAGCAAAAATGAAGAAATTTCCCTTTTTTATGGCAAAAAGGTATGCATTTTTCCTATTTTTGGACAAAAGGCAGAAATTCCTTTTATTTTGGAGCAAAATTGCAGAAATTTCCCTAATTGTGGGGCAAAAAACAGAAATTCCCCTTATTTTGAAGCAAAATTGCAGAAATTTCCCTTATTATGGGGAAAAATTGCAGAAATTTCTCTTATTTTAGGGCAAAATTGCAGAAATTTCACTAATTGTGGGCAAAAAGGCAGAAATTCTCCTTATTTTGGGGCAAAACTCAGAAATTCCACTTATTTTGGGGCAAAATTCCAGAAATTTTCCTTATTTTGGGGCAAAATTTCAGAAATTTTACTTATTTTGGGGGAAAATTGCAGAAATTTCACTTATTTCAGGGAAAAAAGGCAGAAATTTTCTTTATTTTGGGGCAAAAAAGCAGAAATTCCTTATATTTTGTGCCAAAATTCAGAAATTCCCCTTATTTTGAGGTAAAAAGGCTGAATTTCCCCTTATTTGGGGGCAAAAAGGCAGAAATTTCTCTTATATTGGGGCAAAATTGCAGAAATTTCACTTATTTCAGGGTAATAAGTCAGAAATTTTCTTTATTTTTGGGCAAAAATGACAGAAATTCCCTTTGTTTTGGGGGAAAAAGACAGAAATTCCACTTATTTAGAGGCAAAAAAGCAGAAATTCCCCTTATTTTAGGGCAAAATTGCAGAAATTTCCTTTATTTGGGGGCAAAAACCAGAAATTCTTCTTATTTTGGAGCAAAATTCCAGAAATTTCCTTTATTATGGGGAAAAATTGCAGAAATTTCTTTTAATTTAGAACAAAATTGCAGAAATTTCACTTATTTCAGAGAAAAAAAGCAAAAATTTTTCTTATTTTGGGGCAAAAAGGCAGAAATTCACTTTATTTTGGGCTAAAATTGCAGAAATTTCACATATTTCAGGGCAAAAAGGCAGAAATTTCCCTTAATTTGGGGCAAAAATGAAGAAATTTCCCTTTTTTATGGCAAAAAGGTATGCATTCCCCTTATTTTCAGGCAAAAAGGCAGAAATTCCTCGTATTTTGGAGCAAAATTGCAGAAATTCCCTTAATTGTGGGGCAAAAAGGCAGAAATTCTCCTTATTTTGGGGCAAAACTCAGAAATTCCACTTATTTTGAAGCAAAATTCCAGAAATTTCCCTTATTTTGGGGGAAAATTGCAGAAATTTTACTTATTTTAAGGCAAAATTGCAGAAATTTCACTTATTTTGGGGCAAAATTGCAGAAATTTTATATTTCAGGGAAAAAAAGCAGAAATTTTCCTTATTTTGGGGCAAATAGGCAGAAATTCCTAATATTTTGTGGCAAAAATGAAGAAATTTCTAATATTTTGTGGCAAAAATGAAGAAATTTCCCTTATTTTGAGGTAAAAAGGCTGAAATTCCCCATATTAGGGGCAAAAAGGCAGAATTTTCCCTTATTTTGGTGCAAATTTGCAGAAATTTCACGTATTTCAGGGTAATAAGTCAGAAATTTTCTTTATTTTTGGGCAAAAATGACAGAAATTCCCTTTGTTTTGGGGGAAAAAGACAGAAATTTCACTTATTTAGAGGCAAAAAAGCAGAAATTCCCCTTATTTTAGGGCAAAATTGCAGACATTTCCCTTATTTGGGGGCAAAAAAACAGAAATTCTTCTTATTTTGGGGCAAAATTTCAGAAATTTCCTTTATTATGGGGAAAAATTGCAGAAATTTCTTTTATTTCAGGGCAAAATTGCAGAAATTTCACTTATTTCAGAGAAAAAAAGCAAAAATTTTTCTTATTATGGGGCAAAAAGGCAGAAATTCACTTTATTTTGGGCTAAAATTGCAGAAATTTCACATATTTCAGGGCAAAAAGCAGAAATTTCCCTTAATTTGGGGCAAAAATGAAGAAATTTCCCTTTTTTATGGCACAAAGGTATGCATTCCCCTTATTTTCAGGCAAAAAGACAAAAATTCCCTGTATTTTGGAGCAAAATTGCAGAAATTCCCCTAATTGTGGGGCAAAAAAAAGAAATTCCCCTTATTTTAAGGCACAATTCCAGTTATTTCCTATATTATAAGGAAAAATTGCAGAAATTTCTTTTATTTAAGGGCAAAAATGCAAAAATATCACTTATTTCAGAGAAAAAAAGCAAAAATTTTTCTTATTTTGGAGCAAAAAGGCAGAAATTCCCATTATTTTGGGGCAAAAAGGTAGAAATTCACCTTATTTTGGGCTAAAATTGCAGAAATTTCACATATTTCAGGGCAAAAAGAAAAATTTTCCCTTAATTTGGGGCAAAAATGAAAACATTTCCCTTTTTTATGGCAAAAAGGTATGCATTCCCCTTATTTTCAGGCAAAAAGGCAGAAATTCCCAGTATTTTGGAGCAAAATTGCAGAAATTCCCCTAATTGTGGGGCAAAAAGGCAGAAATTCTCCTTATTTTGTGGCAAAACTCAGAAATTCCACTTATTTTGAAGCAAAATTCCAGAATTTTCCCTTATTTTGGGGCAAAATTGCAGAAATTTCACTTATTTTGGGGCAAAATTGCAGAAATTTCACTTATTTTGGGGCAAAATTTAAGAAATTTTACTTATTTCAGATAAAAAAAGCAGAAATTTTCCTTATTTTGGGGCAAAAGCAGAAATTCCTAATATTTTGTGGCAAAAATGCAGAAATTCCTAATATTTTGTTGCAAAAATGCAGAAATTTCCCTTATTTTGAGGTAAAAAGGCTGAAATTCCCCATATTTGGAAACAAAAAGGCAGAATTTTCCCTTATTTTGGGGCAAATTTGCAGAAATTTCACTTATTTCAGGGTAAAAAGTCAGAAATTTTTCTTATTTTGGTGCAAAAAAGACAGAAATTCCCTTTGTTTTGGGGGAAAAAGACAGAAATTCCACTTATTTAGAGGCAAAAAGGCAAAAGGTCCCCTTATTTTGGAGAAAAAATGAAGAAATTTCCCTTTTTTATGGCAAAAAGGTATGCTTTCTTCTTATTTTCGGACAAAAAGACTGATATTCCCCATATCTTAGGACAAAAGGCAGAAATTCCTTTTATTTCGGAGCAAAATTGCAGAAATTTCCCTAATTGTGGGGCAAAAAACAGAAATTCCCCTTATTTTGAAGCATAATTGCAGAAATTTCCCTTATTATGGGGAAAAATTGCAGAAATTTCTCTTATTTTAGGGCAAAATTGAAGAAATTTCACTAATTGTGGGCAAAAAGGCAGAAATTCTCCTTATTTTGGGGCAAAACTCAGAAATTCCACTTATTTTGGGGCAAAATTCCAGAAATTTCCCTTATTTTGGGGCAAAATTGCAGAAATTTTACTTATTTTGGGGCAAAATTGCAGAAATTTCACTTATTTCAGGGAAAAAAGGCAGAAATTGTCCTTATTTTGGGGCAAAAATGCAGAAATTTTTAATATTTTGTGCAAAAATTCAGAAATTCCCCTTATTTTGAGGTAAAAAGGCTGAAATTCACCTTATTTGGGGGCAAAAAAGCAGAAATTTCCCTTATATTGGGGCAAAATTGCAGAAATTTCACTTATTTCAGGGTAATAAGTCAGAAATTTTCCTTATTTTGGGGCAATAATGATAGAAATTCCCTTTGTTTTGGGAGAAAAAGACAGAAATTCCACTTATTTAGAGGCAAAAAAGCAGAAATTCCTTTTAATTTAGGGTAAAATTGCAGAAATTTCCCTTATTTAGGTGCAAAAAACCAGAAATTCCCTTTATTTTAAGGCAAAATTCCAGAAATTTCCTATATTATAAGGAAAAATTGCAGAAATTTCTTTTATTTAAGGGCAAAAATGCAGAAATTTCACTTATTTCAGAGAAAAAAAGCAAAAATTTTTCTTATTTTGGAGCAAAAATGCAGAAATTCCCATTATTTTGGGGCAAAAAGGCAGAAATTCACCTTATTTTGGGCTAAAATTGCAGAAATTTCACATATTTCAGGGCAAAAAAGCAGAAATTTCTCTTAATTTGGGGCAAAAATGAAAAAATTTCCCTTTTTTATGGCAAAAAGGTATGCATTCCCCTTATTTTCAGGCAAAAAGGCAGAAATTCCCTGTATTTTGGAGCAAAATTGCAGAAATTCCCCTAATTGTGGGGCAAAAATGCAGAAATTTTCCATATTGTGGGGCAAAATTGCAGAAACTTCACTTATTTCAGGGAAAAACAGCAGAAATTTTTCTTATTTTGCTGCAAAAAGGTAGAAATTCTCCATATTTTGGTGCAAAATTCAGAAATTTCCCTTATTTTGAGGTAAAATGCTGAAATTCCTTTTATTTTTGTGCAAAAGGCAGAAATTTCCCTATTTTTGGGGCAAATTTGCAGAAATTTCACTTATTTCAGGGTAATAAGTCAGAAATTTTCCTTATTTTGGGGCAAAACAGACAGAAATTTTCTTTGTTTTGTTGGAAAAAAGGAGAAATTCCACTTATTTAGAAGCAAAAAGGCAAAAGTTCCCCTTATTTTGGAGCAAAAATGAAGAAATTTCCCCTTTTTATGGCAAAAAGATATGCATTGTTATTTTTGGACAAAAAGGCAGAAATTCCCCATATTTTGGGGCAAAAGGCAGAAATTCCCCTTATTTTGGGGCAAAATTGCAGAAATTTCCCTGATTTTGGGGCAAAAAATAGAAATTCCCCTTATTTTGAAGCAAAATTGCAGAAATTTCCCTTATTATGGGGAAAAATTGCAGAAATTTCCCTTATTTTAGGGCAAAATATCAGAAATTTCACTAATTGTGGGGCAAAAAGGCAGAAATTCTTCTTTTTTTGGAAAAAAACTCAGAAATTCCACTTATTTTGGGTAAAAATTCTAGAAATTTCCCTTATTTTGGGGCAAAATTGCAGAAATTTTACTTATTATAGGGCAAAATTGCAGAAATTTCACTTATTTCAGGGAAAAAAGGCAGAAATTTTTTTTTATTTTGGGGCAAAAAGGCAGAAATTCCTAATATTTTGTGCCGAAATTCAGAAATTCCCCTTATTTTGAGGTAAAAAGGCTGAAATTCTCCTTATTTGGGGGAAAAAACGCAGAAATTTTCCTTATATTGGGGCAAAATTGCAGAAATTTCACTTATTTCAGGGTAATAAGTCAGAAATTTTCCTTATTTTGGGGCAAAAATGACAGAAATTCCCTTTGTTTTGGGGGAAAAAGACAGAAATTCCACTTATTTAGAGGCAAAAAGCAGAAATTCCCCTTATTTTAGGGCAAAATTGCAGAAATTTTCCTTATTTGGGGGCAAAAAACAGAAATTCCCCTTATTTTGGGACAAAATTCCAGAAATTATCTTTTTTATGGGGAAAAATTGCAGAAATTTCCCTTATTTTAGGGCAAAATTTCAGAAATTTCACTTATTTCAGAGAAAAATGCAAAAATTTTTCTTATTTTGGAGCAAAATGGCAGAATTTCCCATTATTTTGGGGCAAAAAGGCAGAAATTCACCTTATTTTGGGCTAAATATTCAGAAATTTTACATATTTCAGGGCAAAAAGGCAGAAATTTCCCTTAATTTGGGGCAAAAATGAAGAAATTTCCCTTTTTTATGGCAAAAAGGTATGCATTCCCCTTATTTTCAGGCAAAAAGGCAGAAATTCCTTGTATTTTGGAGCAAAATTGCATAAATTCTCCTAATTGTGGGGCAAAAGGCAGAAGTTCTCCTTATTTTGGGGCAAAACTCAGAAATTCCACTTATTTTGGGGCAAAATTGCAGAAATTTCTTTTATTTTGGGGCAATATTGGAGAAATTTCACTAATTTTGGGGCAAAATTGCAGAAATTTCACTTATTTCACGGAAAAAAAGGCAGAAATTTTCCTTATTTTGGGGCAAAAATGCAGAAATTCCTAATATTTTGTTGCAAAAATGCAGAAATTTCCCCTACTTTGAGGCAAAAAGGCTGAAATTCCCGTTATTTGGGGGCAAAAAGGCAGAAATTTTTCTTATTTTGGGCCAAATTTGCAGAAATTTCACTTATTTCAGGATTATAAGTCAGAAATTTTTCTTATTTTGGGGCAAAAAAAGACAAAAATTCCCTTTGTTTTTGGGAAAAAAGACAGAAATTCCACTTATTTAGAGGCAAAAAGGCAAAAGGTCCCCTTATTTTGGAGCAAAAATGAAGAAATTTCCCTTTTTTATGGCAAAAAGGTATGCATTCTTCTTATTTTCAGACAAAAAGGCAGAAATTCCCCATATTTTGGGGCAAAAGGCAGAAATTCCCCTTATTTTGAAACAAAATTGCAGAAATTTCCATTATTATGGAAAAAATTGCAGAAATTTCCCTTATTTTAGTACAAAATTGTAGAAATTTCCCAAATTGTGGGACAAAAAACAGAAATTCCCCTTATTTTGAAGCAAAATTGCAGAAATTTCCCTTATTATGGGGAAAAATTGCAGAAATTTCCCTTATTTTAGGGCAAAATTGTAGAAATTTCACTAATTGTGGGGCAAAAAGGCAGAAATCCTCCATATTTTGGGGCAAAACTCAGAAATTCCACTTATTTTGGGGCAAAATTCCAGAAATTTTTCTTATTTTGGGGCAAAATTTCAGAAATTTCACTTATTTCAGGGAAAAAAGGCAGAATTTTTTTTTATTTTGGGGCAAAAAGGCAGAAATTCCTAATATTTGGTGCCAAAATTCAGAAATTCCACTTATTTTGAGGTAAAAAGGCTGAAATTCCCCTTATTTGGGGGCAAAAAGGCAGAAATTTCCCTTATATTGGGACAAAATTGCAGAAATTTCACTTATTTCAGGGTAATAAGTCAGAAATTTTCCTTATTTTGGGGCAAAAATGACAGAAATTCCCTTTGTTTTGGGGGAAAAAGACAGATATTCCACTTATTTAGAGGCAAAAAAGCAGAAATTCCCCCTATTATAGGGCAAAATTGCAGAAATTTCCCTTATTTGGGGGCAAAAAAACAGAAATTCCCTTTATTTTGTGGCAAAATTCCAGAAATTTCCCTTATTATGGAAAAAAATTTCAGAAATTTGCCTTATTTTAGGGCAAAATTGCAGAAATTTCACTTATTTCAGAGAAAAAAGGCAAAAATGTTTCTTATTTTGGGGCAAAAAGGCAGAAATTCCCATTATTTTGGGGCAAAAAGGCAGAAATTCACCTTATTTTGGACTAAAATTGAAGAAATTTCACATATTTCAGGGCAAAAAGGCAGAAATTTCCATTAATTTGGGGCAAAAATGAAGAAATTTCCATTTTTTTATGGCAAAAAGTTACGCATTCCCCTTGTTTTCCGGCAAAAAGGCAGAAATTCCCCGTACTTTGGAGCAAAATTGCAGATATTTCCCTAATTGTGGGGCAAAAAGGCAGAAATTCTCCTTATTTGGGGCAAAACTCAGAAATTCCACTTATTTTGGGGCAAAATTCCAGAGATTTTCCTTATTTTGGGGCAAAATTGCAGAAATTTCACTAATTGTGGGGCAAAAAACAGAATTTCCCCTTTATTTTGAAGCAAAATTTCAGAAATTTCCCTTATTATGGGAAAAATTGCAGAAATTTCCCTTATTTTAGGGCAAAATTGTAGAAATTTCACTAATTGTGGGGCAAAAAGGCAGAAATCCTCCATATTTTGGGGCAAAACTCAGAAATTCCACTTATTTTGGGGCAAAATTCCAGAAATTTTCTTTATTTTGAAGAAAAATTGCAGAAATTTTACTTATTTTGGGACAAAATTGCAGAAATTTCACTTATTTCAGGGAAAAAAGGCAGAAATTTTCCTTATTTTGGGGCAAAAAGGCAGAAATTCCTAATGTTTTCTGCCAAAATTCAGAAATTCCTATTATTTTGAGGTAAAAAGGCTGAAATTCCCCTTATTTGGGGTCAAAAAGGCAGAAATTTCCCTTATATTGGGGCAAAATTGCAGAAATTTCAATTATTTCAGGGTAATAAGTCAGAAATTTTCCTTATTTTGGGGCAATAATGAAAGAAATTCCCTTTGTTTTGGGGGAATAAGACAGAAATTCCACTTATTTAGAGGCAAAAAAGCAGAAATTCCCCCTATTTTAGGGCAAAATTGCAGAAATTTCCCTTATTTGGGGGCAAAAAAACAGAAATTCTCCTTATTTTGAGGCAAAATTCCAGAAATTATCTTTATTATGGGGGAAAATTGCAGAAATTTCTTTTATTTTAGGGCAAAATTGCAGAAATTTCATTTATTTCAGAGAAAAAAAAGCAAAAATTTTTCTTATTTTGGGGCAAAAGGGCAGAAATTCTCATTATTTTGGGGCAAAAAGGCAGAAATTCACCTTATTTTGGGCTAAAATTGCAGAAATTTCACATATTTCCGGGCAAAAAGGCAGAAATTTCCCTTAATTTGGGGCAAAAGTGAAGAAATTTCCCTTTTTTATGGCAAAAAGGTATGCATTCCCCTTATTTTCAGGCAAAAAGGCAGAAATTCCCCATATTTTGGAGCAAAATTGCAGAAATTCCCCTAATTGTGGGGCAAAAATGCAGAAATTCTCCTTATTTTTGGACAAAACTCAGAAATTCCACTAATTTTGGGTAAAATTGCAGAAATTTCCCTTATTTTGAGGCAAAATTGCAGAAATTTCACTTATTTCAGGAATTAAAGGAAGAAATTTTCCTTATTTTGGGGCAAAAATGCAGAAATTCCTAATATTTTGTGGCAAAAATGCAGAAATTCCTAATATTTTGTTGCAAAAATGCAGAAATTTCCCTTATTTTGTGGTAAAAAGGCAGAAATTCCCCTTATATGGAGGCAAAAATGCAGAAATTTCCCTTATTTTGGTGCAAAATTGCAGAAATTTCACTTATTTTAGGGAAAAAACGGGAGAAATTTTCCTTATATTGGGGCAAAAAGGCAGAAATTCTCCATATTTTGGTGCAAAAATCAGAAATTTCCCTTATTTTGAGGTAAAATGCTGAAATTCCCCTTTTTTGGGGGCAAAAGGCAGAAATTTCCCTATTTTTGGGGCAAATTTGCAGAAATTTCACTTATTTCAGGGTAATAAGTCAGAAATTTTCCTTATTTTGGGGCAAAAATGACAGAAATTCCCTTTGTTTTGGGGGAAAAAGACAGAAATTCCACTTATTTGGAGGCAAAAAAGCAGAAATTCCCTTTATTTTAGGGCAAAATTGCAGAAATTTCCCTTATTTGGGGGCAAAAATACAGAAATTCCCCTTATTTTGTGGCAAAATACCAGAAATTTCCCTTATTATGGGGAAAAATTGCAGAAATTTCCCTTATTTTCGGGCAAAATTGCAGAAATTTCACTTATTTCAGAGAAAAAAGGCACAAATTTTTCTTATTTTGGGGCAAAAAGGGAGAAATTCCCATTATTTTGGGGCAAAAAGGCAGAAATTCACCTTATTTTGGGCTAAAATTGCAGAAATTTCACATATTTCAGGGCAAAAAGGCAGAAATTTCCATTAATTTGGGGCAAAAATGAAGAAATTTCCCTTTTTTATGGCAAAAAGGTATGCATTCCCCTTATTTCGGGCAAAAGGCAGAAATTCCCCGTGTTTTGGAGCAAAATTGCAGAAATTCCCCTAATTGTGTGGCAAAATTCCAGAAATTTCCCTTATTTTGGGGCAAAATTGCAGAAATTTCCCTTATTTTAGGGCAAAATTGTAGAAATTTCACTAATTGTGGGGCAAAAAGGCAGAAATCCTCCATATTTTGGGGCAAAACTCAGAAATTCCACTTATTTTGGGGCAAAATTCCAGAAATTTTCTTTATTTTGAAGAAAAATTGCAGAAATTTTACTTATTTTGGGACAAAATTGCAGAAATTTCACTTATTTCAGGGAAAAAAGGCAGAAATTTTCCTTATTTTGGGGCCAAAAGGCAGAAATACCTAATGTTTTGTGCCAAAATTCAGAAATTCCTATTATTTTGAGGTAAAAAGGCTGAAATTCCCCTTATTTGGGGTCAAAAAGGCAGAAATTTCCCTTATATTGGGGCAAAATTGCAGAAATTTCAATTATTTCAGGGTAATAAGTCAGAAATTTTCCTTATTTTGGGGCAATAATGAAAGAAATTCCCTTTGTTTTGTGGGAATAAGACAGAAATTCCACTTATTTAGAGGCAAAAAAGCAGAAATTCCCCCTATTTTAGGGCAAAATTGCAGAAATTTCCCTTATTTGGGGGCAAAAAAACAGAAATTCTCCTTATTTTGGGGCAAAATTCCAGAAATTATCTTTATTATGGGGGAAAATTGCAGAAATTTCTTTTATTTTAGGACAAAATTGCAGAAATTTCATTTATTTCAGAGAAAAAAAAGCAAAAATTTTTCTTATTTTGGTTCAAAAGGGCAGAAATTCTCATTATTTTGGGGCAAAAAGGCATTAATTCACCTTATTTTGGGCTAAAATTGCAGAAATTTCACATATTTCAGGGCAAAAAGGCAGAAATTTCCCTTAATTTGGGGCAAAAGTAAAGAAATTTCCCTTTTTTATGGCAAAAAGGTATGCATTCCCCTTATTTTCAGGCAAAAAGGCAGAAATTCCCCATATTTTGAAGCAAAATTGCAGAAATTCCCCTAATTGTGGGGCAAAAATGCAGAAATTCTCCTTATTTTTGGACAAAACTCAGAAATTCCACTTATTTTGCGGCAAAATTGCAGAAATTTCCCTTATTTTGAGGCAAAATTGCAGAAATTTCACTTATTTCAGGAAAAAAAGGCAGAAATTTTCCTTATTTTGGGGCAAAAATGTAGAAATTCCTAATATTTTGTGGCAAAAATGCAGAAATTCCTAATATTTTGTTGCAAAAATGCAGAAATTTCCCTTATTTTGAGGTAAAAAGGCTGAAATTCCCCTTATATGGAGGCAAAAATGCAGAAATTTCCCTTATTTTGGTGCAAAATTGCAGAAATTTCACTTATTTTAGGGAAAAAAAGGGAGAAATTTTCCTTATTTTGGGGCAAAAAGGCAGAAATTCTCCATATTTTGGTGCAAAAATCAGAAATTTCCCTTATTTTGAGGTAAAATGCTGAAATTCCCCTTATTTGGGGCAAAAGGCAGAAATTTCCCTATTTTTGGGGCAAATTTGCAGAAATTTCACTTATTTCAGGGTAATAAGTCAGAAATTTTCCTTATTTTGGGGCAAAAATGACAGAAATTCCCTTTGTTTTTGGGGAAAAAGACAGAAATTCCACTTATTTAGAGGCAAAAAAGCAGAAATTCCCTTTATTTTAGTGCAAAATTGCAGAAATTTCCCTTATTTGGGGGCAAAAAATACAGAAATTCCCCTTATTTTGTGGCAAAATACCAGAAATTTCCCTTATTATGGGGAAAAATTGCAGAAATTTCCCTTATTTTTGGGCAAAATTGCAGAAATTTCACTTATTTCAGAGAAAAAAGGCACAAATTTTTCTTATTTTGGGGCAAAAAGGCAGAAATTCCCATTATTTTGGGGCAAAAGGCAGAAATTAACCTTATTTTGGGCTAAAATTGCAGAAATTTCACATATTTCAGGGCAAAAAGGCAGAAATTCCCATTAATTTGGGGCAAAAATGAAGAAATTTCCCTTTTTTATGGCAAAAAGGTATGCATTCCCCTTATTTCGGGCAAAAAGGCAGAAATTCCCCGTGTTTTGGAGCAAAATTGCAGAAATTCCCCTAATTGTGCGGCAAAATTCCAGAAATTTCCGTTATTTTGGGGCAAAATTGCAGAAATTTCACTTATTTTGGGGCAAAATTGCAGAAATTTCACTTATTTCAGGGAAAAAAGGCAGAAATTTTCCTTATTTTGGGGCAAAAAGGCAGAAATTCTCTATATTTTGGTGCAAAAATCAGAAATTTCCCTTATTTTGAGGTAAAATGCTGAAATTCCCCATCTTTTGGGGCAAAAGGCAGAAATTTCCCTTTTTTTGGGGCAAATTTGCAGAAATTACACTTATTTCCGGGAAAAAAAGCAGAAATTTTTCTTATTTTGGGGCAAAAAGGCAGAAATTCCTAATATTTTGTTGCAAAAATGCAGAAATTTCCCTTATTTTGAGATAAAAAGGCTGAAATTCCCCTTATTTGGGGGCAAAAAGGCAGAAATTTTTCTTATTTTGGGGCAAATTTGCAGAAATTTCACTTTTTTCAGGGTTATAAGTCAGAAATTTTCTTTATTTTGGGGCAAAAAAGACAGAAATTCCCTTTGTTTTGGGGGAAAAAAACAGAAATTCCACTTATTTAGAGGCAAAAAGGCAAAAGGTCCCCTTATTTTAGAGCAAAAATGAAGAAATTTCTTTTTTTATGGCAAAAAGGTATGCATTCTTCTTATTTTCAGACAAAAAGGCAGAAATTCCCCATATTTTCAGACAAAAAGGCAGAAATTTCCCTTATTTTTGGGCAAAATTGCAGAAATTTCCCTAATTGTGGGGCAAAAAACAGAAATTCCCCTTATTTTTAAGCAAAATTGCAGAAATTTCCCTTATTATGAGGAAAAATTGCAGAAATTTCCCTTATTTTACGGCAAAATTGCAAAATTTCACTAATAGTGGCGTAAAAAGGCAGAAATTCTCCTTCTTTTGGGGCAAAACTCAGAAATTCCACTTATTTTGGGGCAAAATTCCAGAAATTTCCCTTATTTTGGAGCAAAATTGATGAAATTTTACTTATTTTGGGGCAAAATTGCAGAAATTTCACTTATTTCAGGGAAAAAAGCAGAAATTTTCCTTATTTTTGGGGCAAAAAGGCAGAAATTCCTAACATTTTGTGCCAAAATTCAGAAATTCCTCTTATTTTGAGGTATAAAGGCTGAAATTCCCCTTATTTGGGGGCAAAAAGGCAGAAATTTCCCTTATATTGGGGCTAAATTGCAGAAATTTCACTTATTTCAGGGTCATATGTCAGAAATTTTCCTTATTTTGGGGCAAAAATGACAGAAATTCCCTTTGTTTTTGGGGAAAAAGACAGAAATTCCTCTTATTTAGAGGCAAAAAAGCAGAAATTCCCTTTATTTTAGGGCAAAATTGCAGAAATTTCCCTTATTTGGGGGCAAAAAAACAGAAATTCCCCTTATTTTGTGGCAAAATTCCAGAAATTTCCCTTATTATGGGGAAAAATTGCAGAAATTTCCCTTATTTTAGGGCAAAATTGCAGAAATTTCACTTATATCAGAGAAAAAATGCAAAAATTTTTCTTATTTTGGGGCAAAAAGGCAGAAATTCCCATTATTTTGGGGCAAAAGGCAGAAATTCACCTTATTTTGGGCTAAAATTGCAGAAATTTCACATATTTCAGGGCAAAAAGTCAGAAATTTCCCTTAATTTGGGGCAAAAATGAAGAAATTTCCCTTTTTTATTGCAAAAAGGTATGCATTCCCCTTATTTCGGGCAAAAAGGCAGAAATTCCCCATATTTTGGAGCAAAATTGCAGAAATTCCCCTAATTGTGGGGCAAAATTCCAGAAATTTTCCTTATTTTGTGGCAAAATTGCAGAAATTTCACTTATTTTGGGGCAAAATTGCAGAAATTTCACTTATTTCAGGGAAAAAAGGCAGAAATTTTCCTTATTTTGGGGCAAAAAGGCAGAAATTCTCCATATTTTGGTGCAAAAATTAGAAATTTCCCTTATTTTGAGGTAAAATGCTGAAATTCCCCTTATTTTGGGGCAAAAGGCAGAAATTTTCCTTTTTGGGGGCAAATTTGCAGAAATTCCCCTTATTTTGGGGCAAAAGGCAGAAATTTCCCTTTTTTTTAGGGCAAAAAGGCAGAAATTTCTAATATTTTGTGGCAAAAATGCAGAAATTCCTAATATTTTGTTGCAAAAATGCAGAAATTTCCCTTCTTTTGAGATAAAAATGCTGAAATTCCCCTTATTTGGGGGCAAAAAGGCAGAACTTTTTCTTATTTTGGGGCAAATTTGCAGAAATTTCACTTATTTCAGGGTTATAAGTCAGAAATTTTCCTTATTTTGGGGCAAAAAAGACAGAAATTCCCTTCGTTTTGAGGGAAAAAGACAGAAATTCCACTTATTTAGAGGCAAAAAGGCAAAAGTTCCCCTTATTTTGGAGCAAAAATGAAGAAATTTCCCTTTTTTTGGCAAGAAGGTATGCATTCTTCTTATTTTCAGACAAAAAGGCAGAAATTCCACATATTTTGGGGCAAAAGACAGAAATTTCTTTTATTTATGGGCAAAATTGGAGAAATTTCCCTAATTGTGAGGCAAAAAACAGAAATTCCCCTTTTTTGGGGGCAAAATTGCAGAAATTTCCCTTATTATAAGGACAAATTGCAGAAATTTCCCTTATTTTACGGCAAAATTGCAGAAATTTCACTAATTGTGACGCAAAAAGGCAGAAATTCTCCTCATTTTGGGGCAAAAGTCAGAAATTCCACTTATTTTGGGGCAAAATTCCAGAAATTTCCCTTATTTTGAGGGAAAATTGCAGAAATTTTACTTATTTTGGGGCAAAATTGGAGAAATTTCACTTATTTCAGGGAAAAAAGCAGAAATTTTATTTATTTTGCGGCAAAAAGGCAGAAATTCCTAATATTTTGTGCCAAAATTCAGAAATTCCCCTTAATTTGAGGTAAAAAGGCTGAAATTCCCCTTATTTGGGGGCAAAAAGGCAGAAATTTCCCTTATATTGGGGCAAAATTGCAGAAATTTCACTTATTTCAGGGTAATAAGTCAGAAATTTTCCTTATTTTGGGGCAAAAATGACAGAAATTCCCTTTGTTTTGGGGGAAAAAGACAGAAATTCCACTTATTTAGAGGCAAAAAAGCAGAAATTCCCCTTATTTTTGGGCAAAATTGCAGAAATTTCCCTTATTTGGGGGCAAAAAAACAGAAATTCCCCTTATTTTGTGGCAAAATTCCAGAAATTTCCCTTATTATGGGAAAAAATGCAGAAATTTCCCTTATTTTAGGGCAAAATTGCAGAAATTTCACTTATTTCAGAGAAAAAAGGCAAAAATTTTTTCTTATTTTGGGGCAAAAAGGCAGAAATTCCCATTATTTTGGGGCAAAAAGGCAGAAATTCACTTTATTTTGGGCTAAAATTGCAGAAATTTCACATATTTCAGGGCAAAAAGTCAGAAATTTCCCTTTATTTGGGGCAAAAATGAAGAAATCTCTCTTTTTTTTATGGCAAAAAGGTATGCATTCCCCTTATTTCGGGCAAAAAGGCAGAAATTCCCCGTATCTTGGAGCAAAATTGCAGAAATTCCCCTAATTGTGGGGCAAAATTCCAGAAATTTTCCTTATTTTGGGGCAAAATTGGAGAAATTTCACTTATTTTGGGGCAAAATTGCAGAAATTTGACTTATTTCAGGGAAAAAAGGAAGAAATTTTCCTCATTTTTGGGCAAAAAGGCAGAAATTCTCCATATTTTGGTGCAAAAATCAGAAATTTCACTTATTTTGAGGTAAAATGCTGAAATTCCCCTTATTATGGGGCAAAAGGCAGAAATTTCCCTTTTTTTGGGTCAAATTTGCAAAAATTTCACTTATTTCCGGGAAAAAAGGCAGTAATTTTCCTTATTTTGGGGCAAAAAGTCAGAAATTCCTAATACTTTGTGGCAAAAATGCAGAAATTCCTAATATTTTGTTGCAAAAATGCAGAAATTTCCCTTATTTTGAGATAAAAAGGCTGAAATTCCCCTTATTTTAAGGCAAAAAGGTAGAAATTTTTCTTATTTTGGGGCAAATTTGCAGAAATTTCACTTATTTCAGGGTATAAGTCAGAAATTTTCCTTATTTTTGGGCAAAAAAAAAACAGAAATTTTCTTTGTTTTGGGGGAAAAGGACAGAAATTCCACTTATTTAGAGGCAAAAAGGCAAAAGTTCCCCTTATTTTGGAGCAAAAATGAAGAAATTTCCCTTTTTTATGGCAAAAAGGTATGCATTCTTCTTATTTTCAGACAAAAAGGCAGAAATTCCCCATATTTCGGGGCAAAAGGCAGAAATTTCCCTTATTTTTGGGCAAAATTGCAGAAATTTCCCTAATTGTGGGGCAAAAAACAGAAATTCTTCTTATTTTGGGGCAAAATTGCAGATATTTCCCTTATTATGAGGCAAAATTGCAGAAATTTCCCTTATTTTACGGCAAAATTGGAGAAATTTCACTAATTGTTGCGCAATAATGCAGAAATTCTCTTTATTTTGGAGCAAAACTCAGAAATTCCACTTATTTTTGGGCAAAATTCCAGAAATTTCCTTATTTTGAGTCAAAATTGCAGAAATTTTACTTATTTTGGGGCAAAATTGCAGAAATTTCACTTATTTCAGGGAAAAAAGCAGAAATTTTTATTATTTTGGGGCAAAAAGGCAGAAATTCCTAATATTTTGTGCCAAAATTCAGAAATTCCCCTTATTTTGAGGTAAAAAGGCTGAAATTCCCCTTATTTGAAGGCAAAAAGGCAGAAATTTCCCTTATATTTGGGAAAAATTGCAGAAATTTCACTTATTTCAGGGTAATAAGTCAGAAATTTCCCTTAATTTGGGGCAAAAATGAAGAAATTTCTTTTTTTTATGGCAAAAATGTATGCATTCCCCTTATTTCGGGCAAAAAGGCAGAAATTCCCTGTATTTTGGAGCAAAGTTGCAGAAATTCCCCTAATTGTGGGGCAAAATTGCAGAAATTTCACTTATTTCAGGGAAAAAAGGCAGAAATTTTCCTTATTTTGGGGCAAAAAGGCAGAAATTTTACATATTTTGGTGAAAAAATCAGAAATTTCCCTTATTTTGAGGTAAAATGCTGAAATTCCCCTTATTTTGGGGCAAAAGGCAGAAATTTCCCTTTTTTGGGGGCAAATTTGCAGAAATTTCACTTATTTCCGGGAAAAAAGGCAGAAATATTCCTTATTTTGGGCCAAAAAGGCAGAAATTCCTAATATTTTGTGGCAAAAATGCAGAAATTCTTAATATTTTGTTGCAAAAATGCAGAAATTTCCCTTATTTTGAGATAAAAATGCTGAAATTCCCCTTATTTGGGGGCAAAAAGGCAGAAATTTTTCTTATTTTGGGGCAAACTTGCAGAAATTTCACTTATTTCAGGGCTATAAGTCAGAAATTTTTCTTATTTTGGGGCAAAAAAGACAGAAATTGCCTTTGTTTTGGGGGAAAAGGACAGAAATTCCACTTATTTAGAGGCAAAAAGGCAAAAGTTCCCCGTATTTTGGAGCAAAAATGAAGAAATTTCCCTTTTTTATGGCAAAAAGGTATGCATTTTTCTTATTTTCAGACAATAAGACAGAAATTCCACTTATTTAGAGGCAAAAAAGCAGAAATTTTCCTTATTTTAGGGCAAAATTGCAGAAATTTCCCTTATTTGGGGGCAAAATCAGAAATTCCCCTTATTTTGTGGCAAAATTCCAGAAATTTCCCTTATTATGGGGAAAAATTGAAGAAATTTCCCTTATTTTATGGCAAAATTGCAGAAATTTCACTAATTGTGGCGCAAAAATGCAGAAATTCTCTTTATTTTGGGGCAAAACTCAGAAATTCCACTTAATTTGGGGAAAAATTCCAGATATTTCCCTTATTTTGGGGCAAAATTGCAGAAATTTTACTTATTTCAGGGGAAAAAGGCAGAAATTTTTTCTATTTTGGGGCAAAAGCAGAAATTCCTAATATTTTGTGGAAAAAATGCAGAAATTCCCCTTATTTTGAGGTAAAATGCTGAAATTTTCCTTATTTTGGGGCAAAAGGCAGAAATTTTCCTATTTTTGGGACAAATTTGCAGAAATTTCACTTATTTCATGGTAATAGTTCAGAAATTTTTCTTATTTTGGGGCAAAAAGGCAGAAATTCTCTTTGTTTTGAGGGAAAAAAAAGAAATTCCTCTTATTAAGAGGCAAAAAGGCAAAAGTTACCCTTATTTTAGAGCAAAAATGAAGAAATTTCCCTTTTTAATGGCAAAATAGTATGCATTTTTCTTATTTTCGGACAAAAAGGCAGAAATTCCCCATATTTTGGGGCAAAAGGAGGAAATTCTCTTTATTTTGGGCAAAATTGCAGAAATTTCCCTAATTGTGGGGCAAAAAACAGAAATTCCCCTTATTTAGTGGCAAAATTGCAGAAATGTCCCTTATTATGGAGAAAAATTGCAGAAATTTCCCTTATTTTAGGGCAAAATTGCAGAAATTTCCCTTATTTTAGGGCAAAATTGCAGAAATTTCACTTATTTCAGAGAAAAAAGGCAAAAATTTTTCTTATTTTGGGGCAAAAAGGCAGAAATTCCCATTATTTTGGGGCAAAAAGGCAGAAATTCACCTTATTTTGGGCTAAAATTGCAGAAATTTCACATATTTCAGGGCAAAAAGGCAGAAATTTCCCTTAATTTGTGGCAAAAATGAAGAAATTTCCCTTTTTTATGGCAAAAAGGTATGCATTCCCTTTATTTTCGGGCAAAAAGGCAGAAATTCCCCGTATTTTGGAGCAAAATTGCAGAAATTCCCCTAATTGTGGGGCAAAAATGCAGAAATTCTCCTTATTTTTGAAAAAAACTCAGAAATTCCACTTATTTTGGGGCAAAATTGCAGAAATTTCCCTTATTTTGGGGCAAAATTGCCGTAATTTCACTTATTTTAAGGCAAAATTGAAGAAATTTCACTTATTTCAGAGAAAAAAGGCAGAAATTTTCCTCATTTTGGGGCAAAAAGGCAGAAATTTCCCTTATTTTGAGGGAAAATGCTGAAATTTTACTTATTTTGGGGCAAAAGGCAGAAATTTTCCTATTTTTGGGACAAATTTGCAGAAATTTCACTTATTTCATGGTAATAAGTCAGAAATTTTTTTTATTTTGGGGCAAAAAAGACAGAAATTCTCTTTGTTTTGGGGAAAAAAAAACAGAAATTCCTCTAAATTAGAGGCAAAAAGGCAAATGTTCCCCTTATTTTGGAGCAAAAATGAAGAAATTTCCCTTTTTTATGGCAAAAAGGTATGCATTTTTCTTATTTTCAGACAAAAAGGCAGAAATTCCCCATATTTTGGGGTAAAAGGCAGAAATTCTCCTTATTTTGGGGCAAAATTGCAGAAATTTCCCTAATTGTGGGGCAAAAAACAGAAATTCCCCTTATTTTGTGGCAAAATTGCAGAAATTTCCCTTATTATGGGGAAAAATTGCAGAAATTTCCCTTATTTTGGGCTAAAATTGCAGAAATTTCACATATTTCAGGGCAAAAATTCAGAAATTCCCCTCAAATTGGGGCAAAAATGAAGAAATTTCCTATTTTTATGGCAAAAAGGTATGCATTCCCCTTATTTTGGGCAAAAAGGCAGAAATTCCCCGTATTTTGGAGAAAAATGGCAGAAATTCTCCTAATTGTGGGGCAAAATTCGAGAAATTTTCTTTATTTTGGGACAAAATTGCAGAAATTTCACTTATTTTGGGGCAAAATTGCAGAAATTTCACTTATTTCAGGAAAAAAAGGCATAAATTTTTCCTTATTTTGGGGCAAAAGCAGAAATTCCTAATATTTTGTGGCAAAAATGCAGAAATTTCTAATATTTTGTTGCAAAAATGCAGATATTTCCCTTATTTTGAAATAAAAAGGCTGAAATTCCCCTTATTTAGGGGCAAAAAGGCAGAAATTTTTCTTATTTTGGGGCAAAATTGCAGAAATTTCACCTATTTCAGGGTAATAAGTCAGAAATTTTCCTTATTTTGGGGCGAAAATGACAGAAATTCCCTTTGTTTTGGGGGAAAAAGACAGAAATTCCACTTATTTAGAGGAAAAAAAGCAGAAATTCTCCTTATTTTAGGGCAAAATTGCAGAAAATTCCGTTATTTGGGAGCAAAAAAACAGAAATTCCCCTTATTTTGTGGCAAAATTTTAGAACTTTCCCTTATTATGGGAAAAAATTGCAGAAATTTCCCTTATTTTAGGGCAAAATTGCAGAAATTTCAGTTATTTAAGAGAAAAGGCAAAAATTTTTCTTATTTTGGGGCAAAAAGGCAGAAATTCCCATTATTTTGGGGCAAAAGGCAGAAATTCACCTTATTTTAGGCTAAAATTGCAGAAATTTAACATATTTCAGTGCAAAAATTCTGAAATTTCCCTTAATTTGGGGCAAAAATGAAGAAATTTCCCTTTTTTATGGCAAAAAGGTATGCATTCCCTCTATTTTGGGCAAAAAGGCAGAAATTCCCCGTATTTTGGAGCAAAATTGCAGAAATTCCCCTAATTGTGGGGCAAAATTCCAGAAATTTTCCTTATTTTGGGGCAAAATTGCAGAAATTTCACTTATTTTGGGGCAAAATTGCAGAAATTTCACTTATTTCAGGGAAAAAAGGCAGAAATTTTCCTTATTTTGGGGAAAAAGTCAGAAATTCTCCATATTTTGGTGCAAAAATTAGAAATTTCCCTTATTTTTGGGCAAAATTGCAGAAATTTCCCTAATTGTGGGACAAAAACAGAAATTCCCCTTATTTTGGGGCAAAATTGCAGAAATTTCCCTTATTATGAGGAAAAATTGCAGAAATTTCCCTTATTTTACGGCAAAATTGCAGAAATTTCACTAATTGTGGCGCAAAAAGGCAGAAATTCTCCTTATTTTGGGGCAAAACTCAGAAATTCCACTTAATTTGGGGAAAAATTCCAGAAATTTCCCTTATTTTGGGGCAAAATTGTAGAAATTTTACTTATTTTGGGGCAAAATTTCAGAAATTTCAATTATTTTGGTGCAAAATTGCAGAAATTTCACTTATTTCAGGAAAAAAAGGCAGAAATTTTCCTTATTTTGGGGAAAAAGGCAGAAATTCTCCATATTTTGGGGCAAAAATCAGAAATTTCCCTTATTTTGAGGTAAAATGCTGAAATTCCTCTTATTTTGGGGCAAAAGGCAGAAATTTCCCTGTTTTGGGGGCAAATTTGCAGAAATTTCACTTATTTCCAGGAAAAAAGGCAGAAATTTTCCTTATTTTGCGGCAAAAAGGCAGGAATTCCTAATATTTTGTGGCAAAAATGCAGAAATTCCTAATATTTTGTTGCAAAAATGCAGAAATTTCCCTTATTTTGAGATAAAAAGGCTGAAATTCCCTTTATTTAGGGCCAAAAAGTCAGAAATATTTCTTATTTTGGGGCAAATTTGCAGAAATTTCAGTTATTTCAGGGTTATAAGTCAGAAATTTTCCTTATTTTGGGGCAAAAAAGACAGAAATTGCCTTTTATTTGGGGGAAAAGGACAGAAATTCCACTTATTTAGAGGCAAAAAGGCAAAAGTTCCCCTTATTTTGGAGCAAAAATGAAGAAATTTCCCTTTTTTATGGCAAAAAGGTATGCATTCTTCTTATTTTAAGACAAAAAGGCAGAAATTCCCCATATTTTGGGGCACAGGGCAGAAATTTCCCTTATTTTTGGGCAAAATTGCAGAAATTTCCCTAATTGGGGGGCAAAAAACAGAAATTCCCCTTATTTTGGGGCAAAATTGCAGAAATTTCCCTTATTATGAGGAAAAATTGCAGAAATTTCCCTTATTTTACGGCAAAATTGCAGAAATTTCACTAATTGTGGCGCAAAAAGGCAGAAATTCTCCTTATTTTGGGGCAAAACTCAGAAATTCCACATATTTTGGGGCAAAATTCCAGAAATTTCCCTTATTTTGGGGCAAAATTGCAGAAATTTTACTTATTTTGGGGCAAAATTGCAGAAATTTCACTTATTTCAGGGAAAAAAGCAGAAATTTTCCTTATTTTGGGGCAAAAAGGCAGAAATTCCTAATATTTTGTGCCAAAATTCAGAAATTCCCCTTATTTTGAGGTAAAAAGGCTGAAATTCCCCTTATTTGGGGGCAAAAAGACAGAAATTTCCCTTATATTGGGGAAAAAGTGCAGAAATTTCACTTATTTCAGGGTAATAAGTCAGAAATTTTCCTTATTTTGGGGCAAAAATGACAGAAATTCCCTTTGTTTTGGGGGAAAAAGACAGAAATTCCACTTATTTAGAGGCAAAAAGCAAAAATTCCCCTTATTTTGGGGCAAAATTGCAGAAATTTCCCTTATTAGGGGGCAAAAAAACAGAAATTCCCCTTATTTTGTGGCAAAATTCCAGAAATTTCCCTTATTATGGGGAAAAATTGCAGAAATTTCCCTTATTTTAGGGCAAAATTGCAGAAATTTCACTTATTTCAGAGAAAAAAGGCAAAAATTTTTCTTATTTTGGGGCAAAAAGGCAGAAATTCCCATTATTTTGGGGCAAAAAGGCAGAAATTCACCTTATTTTGGGCTAAAATTGCAGAAATTTCACATATTTCAGGGCAAAAAGTCAGAAATTTCCCTTAATTTGGGGCAAAAATGAAGAAATTTCCCTTTTTATGGCAAAAAGGTATGCATTCCCTTTATTTCGGGATAAAAGGCAGAAATTCCCCGTATTTTGGAGCAAAATTGCAGAAATTCTCCTAATTGTGGGGCAAAATTCCAGAAATTTTCCTTATTTTGGGGCAAAATTGCAGAAATTTCACTTATTTTGGAGCAAAATTGCAGAAATTTGACTTATTTCAGGGAAAATAGGCAGAAATTTTCCTTATTTTGGGGCAAAAAGGCAGAAATTCTCCATATTTTGGTGCAAAAATCAGAAATTTCCCTTATTTTGAGGTAAAATGCTGAAATTCCCCTTATTATGGTGCAAAAGGCAGAAATTTCCCTTTTTTGGGGGCAAATTTGCAGAAATTTCACTTATTTCCGGGAAAAAAGGCAGAAATTTTTCTAATTTTGGGGCAAAAATGAAGAAATTCCTAGTATTTTGTGGCAAAAATGCAGAAATTCCTAATATTTTGTTTCAAAAATGCAGAAATTTCCCTTATTTTGAGATAAAAAGGCGGAAATTCCCCTTATTTGGGGGCAAAAAGGCAGAAATTTTTCTTATTTTGGGGCAAATTTGCAGAAATTTCACTTATTTCAGGGTTATACGTCAGAAATTTTCCTTATTTTGGAGCAAAAAAGAAAGAAATTCCCTTTGTTTTGGGGGGAAAAGACAGAAATTCCACTTATTTAGAGGCAAAAAGGCAAAAGTTCCCCTTATTTTGGAGCAAAAATGAAGAAATTTCCCTTTTTTATGGCAAAAAAGTTATGCATTCTTCTTATTTTCAGACAAAAAAGCAGAAATTCCCCATATTTTGGGGCAAAAGGCAGAAATTTCCCTTATTTTAGGGCAAAATTGCAGAAATTTCACTTATTTCAGAGAAAAAAGGCAAAAATTTTTCTTATTTGGGGCTAAAAGGCAGAAATTCCCATTATTTTGGGACAGAAAGGCAGAAATTCACCTTATTTTGGGCTAAAATTGCAGAAATTTCACATATTTCAGGGCAAAAAGTCAGAAATTTCCCCTAATTTGGGGCAAAAATGAAGAAATTTTTTTTTTATGGCAAAAAGGTATGCATTCCCCTTATTTTGGGCAAAAAGGCAGAAATTCCCCGTATTTTGGAGCAAAATTGCAGAATTTCCTTTAATTGTGGGGCAAAATTCCAGAAATTTTCCTTATTTTGGGGCAAAATTGCAGAAATTTCACTTATTTTGGGGCAAAATTGCAGAAATTTCACTTATTTCAGGGAAAATAGGCAGAAATTTTTTTTATTTTGGGGCAAAAAGGCAGAAATTCTCCATATTTTGTGGCAAAAATGCAGAAATTCCCCTTATTTTGAGGTAAAATGCTGAAATTCCCCTTATTTTGGGGCAAAAGGCAGACATTTCCCTATTTTTGGGGCAAATTTGCAAAAATTTCACTTATTTCAGGGTTATACATCAGAAATTTTCCTTATTTTGGGGCAAAAAGACAGAAATTCTCTTTGTTTTGGGGGAAAAAAACAGAAATTCCACTTATTTAGAGGCAAAAAGGCAAAAGTTCCCCTTATTTTGGAGTAAAAATGAAGAAATTTCCCTTTTTTATGGCAAAAAGGTATGCATTTTTCTTATTTTCGGACAAAAATAAGAAATTCCCCATATTTTGGGGCAAAAGGCAGAGATTCCCATTATTTTGGGGCAAAATTGCAGAAATTTCCCTAATTGTGGGGCAAAAAACAGAAATCCCCCTTATTTTGTGGAAAAATTCCAGAAATTTCCCTTATTATGGGGAAAAATTGCAGAAATTTTCCTTATTTTAGGGCAAAATTGCAGAAATTTTACTTATTTTGGGGCAAAATTGCAGAAATTTCAATTATTTCAGGGAAAAAAGCAGAAATTTTAATTATTTTGGGGCAAAAAGGCAGAAATTCCTAATATTTTGTGCCATAATTCAGAAACTCCCCTTATTTTGAGGTAAAAAGCTGAAATTCCCCTTATTTGTGAGCAAAAAGGCAGAAATTTCCCTTATATTGGGGAAAAATTGCAGAAATTTCACTTATTTCAGGGTAATAAGTCAGAAATTTCCCTTAATTTGGGGCAAAAATGAAGAAATTTCTCTTTTTTATGGCAAAACGGTATGCATTCCCCTTATTTCGGGCAAAAAGGCAGAAATTTCCCTTATTTTAGGGCAAAATTGCAGAAATTTCCCTTTTTTGGGAGCCAAAAAACAGAAATTCCCCTTATTTTGTGGCAAAATTCCAGAAATTTCCCTTATTATTGGGAAAAATTGCAGAAATTTCCCTTATGTTAGGGCAAAATTGCAGAAATTTCACTTATTTCAGAGAAAAAAGGCAAAAATTTTTCTTATTTTGGGGCAAAAAAGGCAGAAATTCCCATTATTTTGGGGCAAAAAGGCAGAAATTCACCTTATTTTGGGCTAAAATTGCAGAAATTTCACATATTTCAGGGCAAAAAGTCAAAAATTTCCCTTAATTTGGGGCAAAAATGAAGAAATTTCTCTTTTTTATGGCACAAAGGTATGCATTCCCCTTATTTTGGGCAAAAAGGCAGAAATTCCCTGTATTTTGGAGCAAAATTGCAGAAATTCCCCTAATTGTGGGGCAAAATTACAGAAATTTTCCTTATTTTAGGGCAAAATTGCAGAAATTTCACTTATTTTGGGGCAAAAAATCAGAAATTTCACTTATTTCAGGGAAAAAAGGCAGAAATTTTCCTTATTTTGGGGCAAAAAGGCAGAAATTTTCCATATTTTGGTGCAAAAATTAGAAATTTCCCTTATTTTGAGGTAAAATGCTGAAATTCCCCTTATTTTGGGGCAAAAGGCAGAAATTTCCCTTTTTTGGGGGCAAATTTGCAGAAATTTCACTTTTTTCCGGGAAATAAGGCAGAAATTTTCCTTATTTTGGGCCAAAAAGGCAGGAATTCCTAATATTTTGTGGCAAAAATGCAGAAATTCCTAATATTTTGTTGCAAAAATGCAGAAATTTCCCTTATTTTGAGATAAAAAGGCTGAAATTCCCCTTACTTGGGGGCAAAAAGGCAGAAATTTTTCTTATTTTGGGGCAAATTTGCAGAAATTTTACTTATTTCACGGTTATAAGTCAGAAATTTTCCTTATTTTGGGGCAAAAAAGACAGAAATTGCCTTTGTTTTGGGGGAAAATGACAGAATTTCCACTTATTTAGAGGCAAAAAGGCAAAAGTTCCCCTTATTTTGGAGCAAAAATTAAGAAATTACCCTTTTTTATGGCAAAAAGGTATGCATTCTTCTTATTTTCAGACAAAAAGACAGAAATTCCACTTATTTAGAGGCAAAAAAGCAGAAATTCCCCTTATTTTTGGGCAAAATTGCAGAAATTTCTTTAATTGTGGGGCAAACAAAAGAAATTCCCCTTATTTTGGGGCAAAATTGCAGAAATTTCCATTATTATGAGGAAAAATTGCAGAAATTTCTCTTATTTTACGGCAAAATTGCAGAAATTTCACTAATTGTGGCGCAAAAAGGCAGAAATTCTCCTTATTTCGGGGCAAAACTCAGAAATTCCACTTAT
Organism: Micromys minutus; assembly: GCF_963924665.1. Classification (NCBI taxonomy): domain Eukaryota; kingdom Metazoa; phylum Chordata; class Mammalia; order Rodentia; family Muridae; genus Micromys; species Micromys minutus. The sequence goes on along the minus strand of NW_027667804.1, from coordinate 545,118 downwards.
TTTGGGGCAAAATTCCAGAAATTTCCCTTATTTTGGGGCAAAATTGCAGAAATTTTACTTATTTTGGGGCAAAATTGCAGAAATTTCACTTATTACAGGGAAAAAAGCAGAAATTTTCCTTATTTTGGGGCAAAAAGGCAGAAATTCCTAATATTTTGTGCCAAAATTCAGAAATTCCCCTTATTTTGAGGTAAAAAGGCTGAAATTCCCCTTATTTGGGGGCAAAAAGGCAGAAATTTTTCTTATATTGGGGCAAAATTGCAGAAATTTCACTTATTTCAGGGTAATAAGTCAGAAATTTTCCTTATTTTGGGGCAAAAATGATAGAAATTCCCTTTGTTTTGGAGGAAAAAGACAGAAATTCCACTTATTTAGAGGCAAAAAAGCAGAAATTCCCCTTATTTTAGGAGAAAATTGCAGAAATTTCCCTTATTTGGGGGCAAAAAAACAGAAATTCCTCTTATTTTGGGGCAAAATTCCAGAAATTTCCCTTATTATGGGGAAAAATTGCAGAAATTTCCTTTAAATAGGGCAAAATTGCAGAAATTTCACTTATTTCAGAGAAAAAAGGCAAAAATTTTTTTTATTTTGGGGCAAAAAGGCAGAAATTCCCATTATTTTGGGGCAAAAAGGCAGAAATTCACCTTATTTTGGGCTAAAATTGCAGAAATTTCACATATTTCAGGGCAAAAAGGCAGAAATTTCCCTTAATTTGTGGCAAAAATGAAGAAATTTCCCTTTTTTATGGCAAAAAGGTATGCATTCCCTTTATTTTCGGGCAAAAAGGCAGAAATTCCCCGTATTTTGGAGCAAAATTGCAGAAATTCCCCTAATTGTGGGGCAAAAATGCAGAAATTCTCCTTATTTTTGAAAAAAACTCAGAAATTCCACTTATTTTGGGGCAAAATTGCAGAAATTTCCCTTATTTTGGGGCAAAATTGCCGAAATTTCACTTATTTTAAGGCAAAATTGCAGAAATTTCACTTATTTCAGAGAAAAAAGGCAGAAATTTTCCTTATTTTGGGGCAAAAAGGCAGAAATTCCCCTTATTTTGAGGGAAAATGCTGAAATTTTACTTATTTTGGGGCAAAAGGCAGAAATTTTCCTATTTTTGGGACAAATTTGCAGAAATTTCACTTATTTCATGGTAATAAGTCAGAAATTTTTTTATTTTGGGGCAAAAAAGACAGAAATTCTCTTTGTTTTGGGAAAAAAAAACAGAAATTCCTCTAATTTAGAGGCAAAAAGGCAAATGTTCCCCTTATTTTAAAGCAAAAATGAAGAAATTTCCCTTTTTTATGGCAAAAAGGTATGCATTTTTCTTATTTTCAGACAAAAAGGCAGAAATTCCCCATATTTTGGGGCAAAAGGCAGAAATTCTCCTTATTTTGGGGCAAAATTGCAGAAATTTCCCTAATTGTGGGGCAAAAAACAGAAATTCCCCTTATTTTGTGTCAAAATTGCAGAAATTTCCCTTATTATGGGGAAAAATTGCAGAAATTTCCCTTATTTTAGGGCAAAATTGCAGAAATTTCACTTATTTCAGAGAAAAAAGGCAAAAAATTTTTCTTATTTTGGTGCAAAAAGCAGAAATTCCCATTATATTGGGGCTAAAAGGCAGAAATTCACCTTATTTTGGGCTAAAATTGCAGAAATTTCACATATTTCAGGGCAAAAGATCAGAAATTTCCCTCAAATTGGGGCAAAAATGAAGAAATTTCCTATTTTTATGGCAAAAAGGTATGCATTCCTCTTATTTTGGGCAAAAAGGCAGAAATTCCCCGTATTTTGGAGAAAAATGGCAGAAATTCCCCTAATTGTGGGGCAAAATTCGAGAAATTTTCTTTATTTTGGGGCAAAATTGCAGAAATTTCACTTATTTTGGGGCAAAATTGCAGAAATTTCACTTATTTCAGGAAAAAAAGGCATAAATTTTTCCTTATTTTGGGGCAAAAGCAGAAATTCCTAATATTTTGTGGCAAAAATGCAGAAATTCCTAATATTTTTTTGCAAAAATGCAGATATTTCCATTATTTTGAAATAAAAAGGCTGAAATTCCCCTTATTTAGGGGCAAAAAGGCAGAAATTTTTCTTATTTTGGGGCAAAATTGCAGAAATTTCACCTATTTCAGGGTAATAAGTCAGAAATTTTCCTTATTTTGGGGCGAAAATGACAGAAATTCCCTTTGTTTTGGGGGAAAAAGACAGAAATTCCACTTATTTAGAGGCAAAAAAGCAGAAATTCTCCTTATTTTAGGGCAAAATTGCAGAAATTTCCCTTATTTGGGAGCAAAAAAACAGAAATTCCCCTTATTTTGTGGCAAAATTCTAGAAATTTCCCTTATTATGGGAAAAAATTGCAGAAATCCCTTATTTTAGGGCAAAATTGCAGAAATTTCACTTATTTCAGAGAAAAAAGGCAAAAATTTTTCTTATTTTGGGGCAAAAAGGCAGAAATTCCCATTATTTTGGGGCAAAAAGGCAGAAATTCACCTTATTTTAGGCTAAAATTGCAGAAATTTAACATATTTCAGTGCAAAAATTCTGAAATTTCCCTTAATTTGGGGCAAAAATGAAGAAATTTCCCTTTTTTATGGCAAAAAGTATGCATTCCCTCTATTTTGGGCAAAAAGGCAGAAATTCCCCGTATTTTGGAGCAAAATTGCAGAAATTCCCCTAATTGTGGGGCAAAATTCCAGAAATTTTCCTTATTTTGGGGCAAAAGTGCAGAAATTTCACTTATTTTGGGGCAAAATTGCAGAAATTTCACTTATTTCAGGGAAAAAAGGCAGAAATTTTCCTTATTTTGGGGAAAAAGTCAGAAATTCTCCATATTTTGGTGCAAAAATCAGAAATTTCCCTTATTTTTGGGCAAAAGTGCAGAAATTTCCCTAATTGTGGGACAAAAACAGAAATTCCCCTTATTTTGGGGCAAAATTGCAGAAATTTCCCTTATTATGAGGAAAAATTGCAGAAATTTCCCTTATTTTATGGCAAAATTGCAGAAATTTCACTAATTGTGGCGCAAAAAGGCAGAAATTCTCCTTATTTTGGGGCAAAACTCAGAAATTCCACTTAATTTGGGGAAAAATTCCAGAAATTTCCCTTATTTTGGGGCAAAATTGAAGAAATTTTACTTATTTTGGGGCAAAATTTCAGAAATTTCACTTATTTTGCTGCAAAATTGCAGAAATTTCACTTATTTCAGGGAAAAAGGCAGACATTTTCCTTATTTTGGGGAAAAAGACAGAAATTCTCTATATTTTGGGGCAAAAATCAGAAATTTCCCTTATTTTGAGGTAAAATGCTGAAATTCCCCTTATTTTGGGGCAAAAGGCAGAAATTTCCCTTTTGTGGGGGCAAATTTGCAGAAATTTCACTTATTTCCAGGAAAAAAGGCAGAAATTTTCCTTATTTTGCGGCAAAAAGGCAGGAATTCCTAATATTTTGTGGCAAAAATGCAGAAATTCCTAATATTTTGTTGCAAAAATGCAGAAATTTCCCTTATTTTGAGATAAAAAGGCTGAAATTCCCTTTATGTAGGGCCAAAAAGGCAGAAATATTTCTTATTTTGGGGCAAATTTGTAGAAATTTCACTTATTTCAGGGTTATAAGTCAGAAATTTTCCTTATTTTGGGGCAAAAAAGACAGAAATTGCCTTTGTTTTGGGGGAAAAGGACAGAAATTCCCTTATTTAGAGGCAAAAAGGCAAAAGTTCCCCTTACTTTGGAGCAAAAATGAAGAAATTTCCCTTTTTTATGGCAAAAAGGTATGCATTCTTCTTATTTCCAGACAAAAAGGCAGAAATTCCCCATATTTTGGGGCACACGGCAGAAATTTCCCTTATTTTTGGGAAAAATTGGAGAAATTTCTCTAATTGGGGGGCAAAAAACAGAAATTCCCCTTATTTTGGGGCAAAATTGCAGAAATTCCCCTTATTATGAGGAAAAATTGCAGAAATTTCCCTTATTTTACGGCAAAATTGCAGAAATTTCACTAATTGTGGCGCAAAAAGGCAGAAATTCTCCTTATTTTGGGGCAAAACTCAGAAATTCCACTTATTTTGGGGCAAAATTCCAGAAATTTCCCTTATTTTGGGGCAAAATTGCAGAAATTTTACTTATTTTGGGGCAAAATTGCAGAAATTTCACTTATTTCAGGGAAAAAAGCAGAAATTTTCCTTATTTTGGGGCAAAAAGGCAGAAATTCCTAATATTTTGTGCCAAAATTCAGAAATTCCCCTTATTTTGAGGTAAAAAGGCTGAAATTCCCCTTATTTGGGTGCAAGAAGACAGAAATTTCCCTTATATTGGGGAAAAAGTGCAGAAATTTCACTTATTTCAGGGTAATAAGTCAGAAATTTTCCTTATTTTGGGGCAAAAATGACAGAAATTCCCTTTGTTTTGGGGGATAAAGACAGAAATTCCACTTATTTAGAGGCAAAAAGCAAAAATTCCCCTTATTTTGGGGCAAAATTGCAGAAATTTCCCTTATTAGGGGGCAAAAAAACAGAAATTACTCTTATTTTGTGGCAAAATTCCAGAAATTTCCCTTATTATGGGGAAAATTTGCAGAAATTTCCCTTATTTTAGGGCAAAATTGCAGAAATTTCACTTATTTCAGAGAAAAAAGGCAAAAATTTTTCTTATTTTGGGGCAAAAAGGCAGAAATTCCCATTATTTTGGGGCAAAAAGGCAGAAATTCACCTTATTTTGGGCTAAAATTGCAGAAATTTCACATATTTCAGGGCAAAAAGTCAGAAATTTCCCTTAATTTGGGGCAAAAATGAAGAAATTTCCCTTTTTTATGGCAAAAAGGTATGCATTCCCTTTATTTCGGGATAAAAGGCAGAAATTCCCCGTATTTTGGAGCAAAATTGCAGAAATTCTCCTAATTGTGGGGCAAAATTCCAGAAATTTTCCTTATTTTGGGGCAAAATTGCAGAAATTTCACTTATTTTGGGGCAAAATTGCAGAAATTTGACTTATTTCAGGGAAAATAGGCAGAAATTTTCCTTATTTTGGGGCAAAAAGGCAGAAATTCTCCATATTTTGGTGCAAAAATCAGAAATTTCCCTTATTTTGAGGTAAAATGCTGAAATTCCCCTTATTATGGGGCAAAAGGCAGAAATTTCCCTTTTTTTGGGGCAAATTTGCAGAAATTTCACTTATTTCCGGGAAAAAAGGCAGAAATTTTTCTAATTTTGGGGCAAATATGAAGAAATTCCTAGTATTTTGTGGCAAAAATGCAGAAATTCCTAATATTTTGTTGCAAAAATGCAGAAATTTCCCTTATTTTGAGATAAAAAGGCTGAAATTCCCCTTATTTGGGGGCAAAAAGGCAGAAATTTTTCTTATTTTGGGGCAAATTTGCAGAAATTTCACTTATTTCAGGGTTATACGTCAGAAATTTTCCTTATTTTGGAGCAAAAAAGAAAGAAATTCCCTTTGTTTTGGGGGGAAAAGACAGAAATTCCACTTATTTAGAGGCAAAAAGGCAAAAGTTCCCCTTATTTTGGAGCAAAAATGAAGAAATTTCCCTTTTTTATGGCAAAAAATTTATGCATTCTTCTTATTTTCAGACAAAAAAGCAGAAATTCCCCATATTTTGGGGCAAAAGGCAGAAATTTCCCTTATTTTAGGGCAAAATTGCAGAAATTTCACTTATTTCAGAGAAAAAAGGCAAAAATTTTTCTTATTTGGGGCTAAAAGGCAGAAATTCCCATTATTTTGGGACAAAAAGGCAGAAATTCACCTTATTTTGGGCTAAAATTGCAGAAATTTCACATATTTCAGGGCAAAAAGTCAGAAATTTCCCCTAATTTGGGGCAAAAATGAAGAAATTTTCCTTTTTTATGGCAAAAAGGTATGCATTCCCCTTATTTTGGGCAAAAAGGCAGAAATTCCCCGTATTTTGGAGCAAAATTGCAGAATTTCCCCTAATTGTGGGGCAAAATTCCAGAAATTTTCCTTATTTTGGGGCAAAATTGCAGAAATTTCACTTATTTTGGGGCAAAATTGCAGAAATTTCACTTATTTCAGGGAAAATAGGCAGAAATTTTCCTTATTTTGGGGCAAAAAGGCAGAAATTCTCCATATTTTGTTGCAAAAATTAAAAATTTCCCTTATTTTGAGGTAAAATGCTGAAATTCCCTTTATTTTGGGGCAAGAGGCAGAAATTTCCCTTTTTTGGGGCAAATTTGCAGAAATTTCACTTATTTCCGAAAAAAAAAGGCAGAAATTTTCCTTATTTTGGGGCAAAAAGGCAGAAATTCCTAATATTTTGTGGCAAAAATGCAGAAATTCCTAATATTTTGTTGCAAAAATGCAGAAATTTCCCTTATTTTGAGATAAAAAGGCTGAAATTCCACTTATTTAGGGGCAAAAAGGCAGAAATTTTTCTTATTTTGGGGCAAATTTGCAGAAATTTCACTTATTTCAGGGTTATAAGTCAGAAATTTTCCTTATTTTGGGGCAAAAAAGACAGAAATTCCCTTTGTTTTGGGGGAAAAAGACAGAAATTCCACTTATTTAGAGGCAAAATGGCAAAAGTTCCCCTTATTTTGGAGCAAAAATGAAGAAATTTCCCTTTTTTATGGCAAAAAGATATGCATTCTTTTTATTTTCAGACAAAAAGGCAGAAATTACCCATATTTTGGAGCAAACGGCAGAAATTTCCCTTATTTTTGGGCAAAATTGCAGAAATTTCCCTAATTGTGGATCAAAAAACAGAAATTCCCCTTATTTTGGGGCAAAATTGCAGAAATTTCCCTTATGAGGAAAAATTGCAGAAATTTCCCTTATTTTACGGCAAAATTGCAGAAATTTCACTAATTGTGGAGCAAAAACGCAGAAATTCTCCTTATTTTGGGGCAAAACTCAGAAATTCCACTTACTTTGGGGCAAAATTCCAGATATTTCCCTTATTTTGGGGCAAAATTGCAGAAATTTTACTTATTTTGGGGCAAAATTGCAGAAATTTCACTTATTTCAGGGAAAAAAGCAGAAATTTTCCTTATTTTGGGGCAAAAAGGCAGAAATTCCTAATATTTTGTGCCAAAATTCAGAAATTCCCCTTATTTTGAGGTAAAAAGGCTGAAATTCCCCTTATTTGGGTGCAAAAAGACAGAAATTTCCCTTATATTGGGGAAAAAGTGCAGAAATTTCACTTATTTCAGGGTAATAAGTCAGAAATTTTCCTTATTTTGGGGCAAAAATGACAGAAATTCCCTTTGTTTTGGGGGATAAAGACAGAAATTCCACTTATTTAGAGGCAAAAAGCAAAAATTCCCCTTATTTTGGGGCAAAATTGCAGAAATTTCCCTTATTAGGGGGCAAAAAAACAGAAATTACTCTTATTTTGTGGCAAAATTCCAGAAATTTCCCTTATTATGGGGAAAAATTGCAGAAATTTCCCTTATTTTAGGGCAAAATTGCAGAAATTTCACTTATTTCAGAGAAAAAAGGCAAAAATTTTTCTTATTTTGGGGCAAAAAGGCAGAAATTCCCATTATTTTGGGGCAAAAAGGCAGAAATTCACCTTATTTTGGGCTAAAATTGCAGAAATTTCACATATTTCAGGGCAAAAAGTCAGAAATTTCCCTTAATTTGGGGCAAAAATGAAGAAATTTCCCTTTTTTATGGCAAAAAGGTATGCATTCCCTTTATTTCGGGATAAAAGGCAGAAATTCCCCGTATTTTGGAGCAAAATTGCAGAAATTCTCCTAATTGTGGGGCAAAATTCCAGAAATTTTCCTTATTTTGGGGCAAAATTGCAGAAATTTCACTTATTTTGGGGCAAAATTGCAGAAATTTGACTTATTTCAGGGAAAATAGGCAGAAATTTTCCTTATTTTGGGGCAAAAAGGCAGAAATTCTCCATATTTTGGTGCAAAAATCAGAAATTTCCCTTATTTTGAGGTAAAATGCTGAAATTCCCCTTATTATGGGGCAAAAGGCAGAAATTTCCCTTTTTTTGGGGCAAATTTGCAGAAATTTCACTTATTTCCGGGAAAAAAGGCAGAAATTTTTCTAATTTTGGGGCAAATATGAAGAAATTCCTAGTATTTTGTGGCAAAAATGCAGAAATTCCTAATATTTTGTTGCAAAAATGCAGAAATTTCCCTTATTTTGAGATAAAAAGGCTGAAATTCCCCTTATTTGGGGGCAAAAAGGCAGAAATTTTTCTTATTTTGGGGCAAATTTGCAGAAATTTCACTTATTTCAGGGTTATACGTCAGAAATTTTCCTTATTTTGGAGCAAAAAAGAAAGAAATTCCCTTTGTTTTGGGGGGAAAAGACAGAAATTCCACTTATTTAGAGGCAAAAAGGCAAAAGTTCCCCTTATTTTGGAGCAAAAATGAAGAAATTTCCCTTTTTTATGGCAAAAAAGTTATGCATTCTTCTTATTTTCAGACAAAAAAGCAGAAATTCCCCATATTTTGGGGCAAAAGGCAGAAATTTCCCTTATTTTAGGGCAAAATTGCAGAAATTTCACTTATTTCAGAGAAAAAAGGCAAAAATTTTTCTTATTTGGGGCTAAAAGGCAGAAATTCCCATTATTTTGGGACAAAAAGGCAGAAATTCACCTTATTTTGGGCTAAAATTGCAGAAATTTCACATATTTCAGGGCAAAAAGTCAGAAATTTCCCCTAATTTGGGGCAAAAATGAAGAAATTTCCCTTTTTTATGGCAAAAAGGTATGCATTCCCCTTATTTTGGGCAAAAAGGCAGAAATTCCCCGTATTTTGGAGCAAAATTGCAGAATTTCCCCTAATTGTGGGGCAAAATTCCAGAAATTTTCCTTATTTTGGGGCAAAATTGCAGAAATTTCACTTATTTTGGGGCAAAATTGCAGAAATTTCACTTATTTCAGGGAAAATAGGCAGAAATTTTCCTTATTTTGGGGCAAAAAGGCAGAAATTCTCCATATTTTGTTGCAAAAATTAAAAATTTCCCTTATTTTGAGGTAAAATGCTGAAATTCCCTTTATTTTGGGGCAAGAGGCAGAAATTTCCCTTTTTTGGGGCAAATTTGCAGAAATTTCACTTATTTCCGAAAAAAAAGGCAGAAATTTTCCTTATTTTGGGGCAAAAAGGCAGAAATTCCTAATATTTTGTGGCAAAAATGCAGAAATTCCTAATATTTTGTTGCAAAAATGCAGAAATTTCCCTTATTTTGAGATAAAAAGGCTGAAATTCCACTTATTTAGGGGCAAAAAGGCAGAAATTTTTCTTATTTTGGGGCAAATTTGCAGAAATTTCACTTATTTCAGGGTTATAAGTCAGAAATTTTCCTTATTTTGGGGCAAAAAAGACAGAAATTCCCTTTGTTTTGGGGGAAAAAGACAGAAATTCCACTTATTTAGAGGCAAAATGGCAAAAGTTCCCCTTATTTTGGAGCAAAAATGAAGAAATTTCCCTTTTTTATGGCAAAAAGATATGCATTCTTTTTATTTTCAGACAAAAAGGCAGAAATTACCCATATTTTGGGGCAAACGGCAGAAATTTCCCTTATTTTTGGGCAAAATTGCAGAAATTTCCCTAATTGTGGATCAAAAAACAGAAATTCCCCTTATTTTGGGGCAAAATTGCAGAAATTTCCCTTATGAGGAAAAATTGCAGAAATTTCCCTTATTTTACGGCAAAATTGCAGAAATTTCACTAATTGTGGAGCAAAAACGCAGAAATTCTCCTTATTTTGGGGCAAAACTCAGAAATTCCACTTACTTTGGGGCAAAATTTCAGATATTTCCCTTATTTGGGGGCAAAATTGCAGAAATTTTACTTATTTTGGGGCAAAATTGCAGAAATTTCACTTATTTCAGGAAAAAAAGCAGAAATTTTCCTTATTTTGGGGCAAAAAGGCAGAAATTCCTAATATTTTGTGCCAAAATTCAGAAATTCCCCTTATTTTGAGGTAAAAAGGCTGAAATTCCCCTTATTTGGGGGCAAAAAGACAGAAATTTCCCTTATATTGGAAAAAAAGTGCAGAAATTTCACTTATTTCAGGGTAATAAGTCAGAAATTTTCCTTATTTTGGGGCAAAAATGAGAGAAATTCCCTTTGTTTTGGGGGAAAAAGACAGAAATTCCACTTATTTAGAGGCAAAAAGCAAAAATTCCCCTTATTTTGGGGCAAAATTGCAGAAATTTCCCTTATTAGGGGGCAAAAAAACAGAAATTACTCTTATTTTGTGGCAAAATTCCAGAAATTTCCCTTATTATGGGGAAAAATTGCAGAAATTTCCCTTATTTTAGGGCAAAATTGCAGAAATTTCACTTATTTCAGAGAAAAAAGGCAAAAATTTTTCTTATTTTGGGGCAAAAAGGCAGAAATTCCCATTATTTTGGGGCAAAAAGGCAGAAATTCACCTTATTTTGGGCTAAAATTGCAGAAATTTCACATATTTCAGGGCAAAAAGTCAGAAATTTCCCTTAATTTGGGGCAAAAATGAAGAAATTTCCCTTTTTTATGGCAAAAAGGTATGCATTCCCTTTATTTCGGGATAAAAGGCAGAAATTCCCCGTATTTTGGAGCAAAATTGCAGAAATTCTCCTAATTGTGGGGCAAAATTCCAGAAATTTTCCTTATTTTGGGGCAAAATTGCAGAAATTTCACTTATTTTGGGGCAAAATTGCAGAAATTTGACTTATTTCAGGGAAAATAGGCAGAAATTTTCCTTATTTTGGGGCAAAAAGGCAGAAATTCTCCATATTTTGGTGCAAAAATCAGAAATTTCCCTTATTTTGAGGTAAAATGCTGAAATTCCCCTTATTATGGGGCAAAAGGCAGAAATTTCCCTTTTTTTGGGGCAAATTTGCAGAAATTTCACTTATTTCCGGGAAAAAAGGCAGAAATTTTTCTAATTTTGGGGCAAATATGAAGAAATTCCTAGTATTTTGTGGCAAAAATGCAGAAATTCCTAATATTTTGTTGCAAAAATGCAGAAATTTCCCTTATTTTGAGATAAAAAGGCTGAAATTCCCCTTATTTGGGGGCAAAAAGGCAGAAATTTTTCTTATTTTGGGGCAAATTTGCAGAAATTTCACTTATTTCAGGGTTATACGTCAGAAATTTTCCTTATTTTGGAGCAAAAAAGAAAGAAATTCCCTTTGTTTTGGGGGGAAAAGACAGAAATTCCACTTATTTAGAGGCAAAAAGGCAAAAGTTCCCCTTATTTTGGAGCAAAAATGAAGAAATTTCCCTTTTTTATGGCAAAAAAGTTATGCATTCTTCTTATTTTCAGACAAAAAAGCAGAAATTCCCCATATTTTGGGGCAAAAGGCAGAAATTTCCCTTATTTTAGGGCAAAATTGCAGAAATTTCACTTATTTCAGAGAAAAAAGGCAAAAATTTTTCTTATTTGGGGCTAAAAGGCAGAAATTCCCATTATTTTGGGACAAAAAGGCAGAAATTCACCTTATTTTGGGCTAAAATTGCAGAAATTTCACATATTTCAGGGCAAAAAGTCAGAAATTTCCCCTAATTTGGGGCAAAAATGAAGAAATTTTCCTTTTTTATGGCAAAAAGGTATGCATTCCCCTTATTTTGGGCAAAAAGGCAGAAATTCCCCGTATTTTGGAGCAAAATTGCAGAATTTCCCCTAATTGTGGGGCAAAATTCCAGAAATTTTCCTTATTTTGGGGCAAAATTGCAGAAATTTCACTTATTTTGGGGCAAAATTGCAGAAATTTCACTTATTTCAGGGAAAATAGGCAGAAATTTTCCTTATTTTGGGGCAAAAAGGCAGAAATTCTCCATATTTTGTTGCAAAAATTAAAAATTTCCCTTATTTTGAGGTAAAATGCTGAAATTCCCTTTATTTTGGGGCAAGAGGCAGAAATTTCCCTTTTTTGGGGCAAATTTGCAGAAATTTCACTTATTTCCGAAAAAAAAGGCAGAAATTTTCCTTATTTTGGGGCAAAAAGGCAGAAATTTCTAATATTTTGTGGCAAAAATGCAGAAATTCCTAATATTTTGTTGCAAAAATGCAGAAATTTCCCTTATTTTGAGATAAAAAGGCTGAAATTCCACTTATTTAGGGGCAAAAAGGCAGAAATTTTTCTTATTTTGGGGCAAATTTGCAGAAATTTCACTTATTTCAGGGTTATAAGTCAGAAATTTTCCTTATTTTGGGGCAAAAAAGACAGAAATTCCCTTTGTTTTGGGGGAAAAAGACAGAAATTCCACTTATTTAGAGGCAAAATGGCAAAAGTTCCCCTTATTTTGGAGCAAAAATGAAGAAATTTCCCTTTTTTATGGCAAAAAGATATGCATTCTTTTTATTTTCAGACAAAAAGGCAGAAATTACCCATATTTTGGGGCAAACGGCAGAAATTTCCCTTATTTTTGGGCAAAATTGCAGAAATTTCCCTAATTGTGGATCAAAAAACAGAAATTCCCCTTATTTTGGGGCAAAATTGCAGAAATTTCCCTTATGAGGAAAAATTGCAGAAATTTCCCTTATTTTACGGCAAAATTGCAGAAATTTCACTAATTGTGGAGCAAAAACGCAGAAATTCTCCTTATTTTGGGGCAAAACTCAGAAATTCTACTTACTTTGGGGCAAAATTTCAGATATTTCCCTTATTTGGGGGCAAAATTGCAGAAATTTTACTTATTTTGGGGCAAAATTGCAGAAATTTCACTTATTTCAGGAAAAAAAGCAGAAATTTTCCTTATTTTGGGGCAAAAAGGCAGAAATTCCTAATATTTTGTGCCAAAATTCAGAAATTCCCCTTATTTTGAGGTAAAAAGGCTGAAATTCCCCTTATTTGGGGGCAAAAAGACAGAAATTTCCCTTATATTGGAAAAAAAGTGCAGAAATTTCACTTATTTCAGGGTAATAAGTCAGAAATTTTCCTTATTTTGGGGCAAAAATGAGAGAAATTCCCTTTGTTTTGGGGGAAAAAGACAGAAATTCCACTTATTTAGAGGCAAAAAGCAAAAATTCCCCTTATTTTGGGGCAAAATTGCAGAAATTTCCCTTATTAGGGGGCAAAAAAACAGAAATTACTCTTATTTTGTGGCAAAATTCCAGAAATTTCCCTTATTATGGGGAAAAATTGCAGAAATTTCCCTTATTTTAGGGCAAAATTGCAGAAATTTCACTTATTTCAGAGAAAAAAGGCAAAAATTTTTCTTATTTTGGGGCAAAAAGGCAGAAATTCCCATTATTTTGGGGCAAAAAGGCAGAAATTCACCTTATTTTGGGCTAAAATTGCAGAAATTTCACATATTTCAGGGCAAAAAGTCAGAAATTTCCCTTAATTTGGGGCAAAAATGAAGAAATTTCCCTTTTTTATGGCAAAAAGGTATGCATTCCCTTTATTTCGGGATAAAAGGCAGAAATTCCCCGTATTTTGGAGCAAAATTGCAGAAATTCTCCTAATTGTGGGGCAAAATTCCAGAAATTTTCCTTATTTTGGGGCAAAATTGCAGAAATTTCACTTATTTTGGGGCAAAATTGCAGAAATTTGACTTATTTCAGGGAAAATAGGCAGAAATTTTCCTTATTTTGGGGCAAAAAGGCAGAAATTCTCCATATTTTGGTGCAAAAATCAGAAATTTCCCTTATTTTGAGGTAAAATGCTGAAATTCCCCTTATTATGGGGCAAAAGGCAGAAATTTCCCTTTTTTTGGGGCAAATTTGCAGAAATTTCACTTATTTCCGGGAAAAAAGGCAGAAATTTTTCTAATTTTGGGGCAAATATGAAGAAATTCCTAGTATTTTGTGGCAAAAATGCAGAAATTCCTAATATTTTGTTGCAAAAATGCAGAAATTTCCCTTATTTTGAGATAAAAAGGCTGAAATTCCCCTTATTTGGGGGCAAAAAGGCAGAAATTTTTCTTATTTTGGGGCAAATTTGCAGAAATTTCACTTATTTCAGGGTTATACGTCAGAAATTTTCCTTATTTTGGAGCAAAAAAGAAAGAAATTCCCTTTGTTTTGGGGGGAAAAGACAGAAATTCCACTTATTTAGAGGCAAAAAGGCAAAAGTTCCCCTTATTTTGGAGCAAAAATGAAGAAATTTCCCTTTTTTATGGCAAAAAAGTTATGCATTCTTCTTATTTTCAGACAAAAAAGCAGAAATTCCCCATATTTTGGGGCAAAAGGCAGAAATTTCCCTTATTTTAGGGCAAAATTGCAGAAATTTCACTTATTTCAGAGAAAAAAGGCAAAAATTTTTCTTATTTGGGGCTAAAAGGCAGAAATTCCCATTATTTTGGGACAAAAAGGCAGAAATTCACCTTATTTTGGGCTAAAATTGCAGAAATTTCACATATTTCAGGGCAAAAAGTCAGAAATTTCCCCTAATTTGGGGCAAAAATGAAGAAATTTTCCTTTTTTATGGCAAAAAGGTATGCATTCCCCTTATTTTGGGCAAAAAGGCAGAAATTCCCCGTATTTTGGAGCAAAATTGCAGAATTTCCCCTAATTGTGGGGCAAAATTCCAGAAATTTTCCTTATTTTGGGGCAAAATTGCAGAAATTTCACTTATTTTGGGGCAAAATTGCAGAAATTTCACTTATTTCAGGGAAAATAGGCAGAAATTTTCCTTATTTTGGGGCAAAAAGGCAGAAATTCTCCATATTTTGTTGCAAAAATTAAAAATTTCCCTTATTTTGAGGTAAAATGCTGAAATTCCCTTTATTTTGGGGCAAGAGGCAGAAATTTCCCTTTTTTGGGGCAAATTTGCAGAAATTTCACTTATTTCCGAAAAAAAAAGGCAGAAATTTTCCTTATTTTGGGGCAAAAAGGCAGAAATTCCTAATATTTTGTGGCAAAAATGCAGAAATTCCTAATATTTTGTTGCAAAAATGCAGAAATTTCCCTTATTTTGAGATAAAAAGGCTGAAATTCCACTTATTTAGGGGCAAAAAGGCAGAAATTTTTCTTATTTTGGGGCAAATTTGCAGAAATTTCACTTATTTCAGGGTTATAAGTCAGAAATTTTCCTTATTTTGGGGCAAAAAAGACAGAAATTCCCTTTGTTTTGGGGGAAAAAGACAGAAATTCCACTTATTTAGAGGCAAAATGGCAAAAGTTCCCCTTATTTTGGAGCAAAAATGAAGAAATTTCCCTTTTTTATGGCAAAAAGATATGCATTCTTTTTATTTTCAGACAAAAAGGCAGAAATTACCCATATTTTGGGGCAAACGGCAGAAATTTCCCTTATTTTTGGGCAAAATTGCAGAAATTTCCCTAATTGTGGATCAAAAAACAGAAATTCCCCTTATTTTGGGGCAAAATTGCAGAAATTTCCCTTATGAGGAAAAATTGCAGAAATTTCCCTTATTTTACGGCAAAATTGCAGAAATTTCACTAATTGTGGAGCAAAAACGCAGAAATTCTCCTTATTTTGGGGCAAAACTCAGAAATTCCACTTACTTTGGGGCAAAATTTCAGATATTTCCCTTATTTGGGGGCAAAATTGCAGAAATTTTACTTATTTTGGGGCAAAATTGCAGAAATTTCACTTATTTCAGGAAAAAAAGCAGAAATTTTCCTTATTTTGAGGCAAAAAGGCAGAAATTCCTAATATTTTGTGCCAAAATTCAGAAATTCCCCTTATTTTGAGGTAAAAAGGCTGAAATTCCCCTTATTTGGGGGAAAAAGACAGAAATTTCCCTTATATTGGAAAAAAAGTGCAGAAATTTCACTTATTTCAGGGTAATAAGTCAGAAATTTTCCTTATTTTGGGGCAAAAATGAGAGAAATTCCCTTTGTTTTGGGGGAAAAAGACAGAAATTCCACTTATTTAGAGGCAAAAAGCAAAAATTCCCCTTATTTTGAGGCAAAATTGCAGAAATTTCCCTTATTAGGGGGCAAAAAAACAGAAATTACTCTTATTTTGTGGCAAAATTGCAGAAATTTCCCTTATTATGGGGAAAAATTGCAGAAATTTCCCTTATTTTAGGGCAAAATTGCAGAAATTTCACTTATTTCAGAGAAAAAAGGCAAAAATTTTTCTTATTTTGGGGCAAAAAGGCAGAAATTCCCATTATTTTGGGGCAAAAAGGCAGAAATTCACCTTATTTTGGGCTAAAATTGCAGAAATTTCACATATTTCAGGGCAAAAAGTCAGAAATTTCCCTTAATTTGGGGCAAAAATGAAGAAATTTCCCTTTTTTATGGCAAAAAGGTATGCATTCCCTTTATTTCGGGATAAAAGGCAGAAATTCCCCGTATTTTGGAGCAAAATTGCAGAAATTCTCCTAATTGTGGGGCAAAATTCCAGAAATTTTCCTTATTTTGGGGCAAAATTGCAGAAATTTCACTTATTTTGGGGCAAAATTGCAGAAATTTGACTTATTTCAGGGAAAATAGGCAGAAATTTTCCTTATTTTGGGGCAAAAAGGCAGAAATTCTCCATATTTTGGTGCAAAAATCAGAAATTTCCCTTATTTTGAGGTAAAATGCTGAAATTCCCCTTATTATGGGGCAAAAGGCAGAAATTTCCCTTTTTTTGGGGCAAATTTGCAGAAATTTCACTTATTTCCGGGAAAAAAGGCAGAAATTTTTCTAATTTTGGGGCAAATATGAAGAAATTCCTAGTATTTTGTGGCAAAAATGCAGAAATTCCTAATATTTTGTTGCAAAAATGCAGAAATTTCCCTTATTTTGAGATAAAAAGGCTGAAATTCCCCTTATTTGGGGGCAAAAAGGCAGAAATTTTTCTTATTTTGGGGCAAATTTGCAGAAATTTCACTTATTTCAGGGTTATACGTCAGAAATTTTCCTTATTTTGGAGCAAAAAAGAAAGAAATTCCCTTTGTTTTGGGGGGAAAAGACAGAAATTCCACTTATTTAGAGGCAAAAAGGCAAAAGTTCCCCTTATTTTGGAGCAAAAATGAAGAAATTTCCCTTTTTTATGGCAAAAAAGTTATGCATTCTTCTTATTTTCAGACAAAAAAGCAGAAATTCCCCATATTTTGGGGCAAAAGGCAGAAATTTCCCTTATTTTAGGGCAAAATTGCAGAAATTTCACTTATTTCAGAGAAAAAAGGCAAAAATTTTTCTTATTTGGGACTAAAAGGCAGAAATTCCCATTATTTTGGGACAAAAAGGCAGAAATTCACCTTATTTTGGGCTAAAATTGCAGAAATTTCACATATTTCAGGGCAAAAAGTCAGAAATTTCCCCTAATTTGGGGCAAAAATGAAGAAATTTTCCTTTTTTTATGGCAAAAAGGTATGCATTCCCCTTATTTTGGGCAAAAAGGCAGAAATTCCCCGTATTTTGGAGCAAAATTGCAGAATTTCCCCTAATTGTGGGGCAAAATTCCAGAAATTTTCCTTATTTTGGGGCAAAATTGCAGAAATTTCACTTATTTTGGGGCAAAATTGCAGAAATTTCACTTATTTCAGGGAAAATAGGCAGAAATTTTCCTTATTTTGGGGCAAAAAGGCAGAAATTCTCCATATTTTGTTGCAAAAATTAAAAATTTCCCTTATTTTGAGGTAAAATGCTGAAATTCCCTTTATTTTGGGGCAAGAGGCAGAAATTTCCCTTTTTTGGGGCAAATTTGCAGAAATTTCACTTATTTCCGAAAAAAAAAGGCAGAAATTTTCCTTATTTTGGGGCAAAAAGGCAGAAATTCCTAATATTTTGTGGCAAAAATGCAGAAATTCCTAATATTTTGTTGCAAAAATGCAGAAATTTCCCTTATTTTGAGATAAAAAGGCTGAAATTCCACTTATTTAGGGGCAAAAAGGCAGAAATTTTTCTTATTTTGGGGCAAATTTGCAGAAATTTCACTTATTTCAGGGTTATAAGTCAGAAATTTTCCTTATTTTGGGGCAAAAAAGACAGAAATTCCCTTTGTTTTGGGGGAAAAAGACAGAAATTCCACTTATTTAGAGGCAAAATGGCAAAAGTTCCCCTTATTTTGGAGCAAAAATGAAGAAATTTCCCTTTTTTATGGCAAAAAGATATGCATTCTTTTTATTTTCAGACAAAAAGGCAGAAATTACCCATATTTTGGGGCAAACGGCAGAAATTTCCCTTATTTTTGGGCAAAATTGCAGAAATTTCCCTAATTGTGGATCAAAAAACAGAAATTCCCCTTATTTTGGGGCAAAATTGCAGAAATTTCCCTTATGAGGAAAAATTGCAGAAATTTCCCTTATTTTACGGCAAAATTGCAGAAATTTCACTAATTGTGGAGCAAAAACGCAGAAATTCTCCTTATTTTGGGGCAAAACTCAGAAATTCCACTTACTTTGGGGCAAAATTTCAGATATTTCCCTTATTTGGGGGCAAAATTGCAGAAATTTTACTTATTTTGGGGCAAAATTGCAGAAATTTCACTTATTTCAGGAAAAAAAGCAGAAATTCCCCTAATTTTGGGACAAAAAGGCAGAAATTCTCTTTATTTTGGGGAAAAACTAAGAAATTCCACTTATTTTGGGGCCAAATTGCAGAAATTTCACTTTTTTCAGGAAAAAAGGCAGAAATTTTCCTTATTTTGGGGCAAAAAGGCAGAAATTCTCCATATTTAGGTGCAAAAATCAGAAATTTTTCTTATTTTGAGGTAAAATGCTGAAATTCCCCTTATTTTGGGGCAAAAGGCAGAAATTTCCCTTTTTTGGGGCAAATTTGCAGAAATTTCACTTATTTCCGGGAAAAAAGGCAGAAATTTTCCTTATTTTGTGACAAAAAGGCAGAAATTCCTAATATTTTGTGGCAAAAATGCAGAAATTCCTAATATTTTGTTGCAAAAATGCAGAAATTTCCCTTATTTTGAGATAAAAAGGCTGAAATTCCCCTTATTTGGGGGCAAAAAGGCAGAAATTTTCCTTATTTTGGGGCAAATTTGCAGAAATTTCACTTATTTCAGGGTTATACGTCAGAAATTTTCCTTATTTTGGAGCAAAAAAGACAGAAATTCCCTTTGTTTTGGGGGAAAAGGACAGAAATTCCACTTATTTAGAGGCAAGAAGGCAAAAGTTCCCCTTATTTTAGAGCAAAAATGAAGAAATTTCCCTTTTTTTATGGCAAAAAGGTATGCATTCTTCTTATTTTCAGACAAAAAGGCAGAAATTCCCCATATTTTGGGGCAAAAGGCAGAAATTTCCCTTATTTTAGGGCAAAATTGCAGAAATTTCACTTATTTCAGAGAAAAAAGGCAAAAATTTTTCTTATTTTGGGGCAAAAAGGCAGAAATTCCCATTATTTTGGGAAAAAAGGCAGAAATTCACCTTATTTTGGGCTAAAATTGCAGAAATTTCACATATTTCAGGGCAAAAGTCAGAAATTTCCCCTAATTTGGGGCAAAAATGAAGAAATTTCCCTTTTTTATGGCAAAAAGGTATGCATTCCCCTTATTTTGGCAAAAAGACAGAAATTCCCCGTATTTTGGAGCAAAATTGCAGAATTTCCCCTAATTGTGGGGCAAAATTCCAGAAATTTTCCTTATTTTGGGGCAAAATTGCCGAAATTTCACTTATTTTGGGGCAAAATTGCAGAAATTTCACTTATTTCAAAGAAAATAGGCAGAAATTTTCATTATTTTGGGGCAAAAAGGCAGAAATTCTCCATATTTTGTTGCAAAAATCAGAAATTTCCCTTATTTTGAGGTAAAATGCTGAAATTCCCCTTTTTTTGGGGCAAAAGGCAGAAATTTCCCTTTTTTGGGGCAAATTTGCAGAAATTTCACTTATTTCCGAAAAAAAAGGCAGAAATTTTTCTTATTTTGCTGCAAAAAGGCAGAAATTCCTAATATTTTGTTGCAAAAATGCAGAAATTTCTTTTATTTTGAAATAAAAAGGCTGAAATTCCCCTTATTTGGGGGCAAAAATGCAGAAATTTTTTTATTTTGTGGCAAATTTGCAGAAATTTCACTTATTTCAGGGTTATAAGTCAGAAATTTTCCTTATTTTGGGGCAAAAAAGACAGAAATTCCCTTTGTTTTGGGGGAAAAAGACAGAAATTTCACTTATTTAGAGGCAAAAAGGCAAAAGTTCCCCTTATTTTAAAGCAAAAATGAAGAAATTTCTCTTTTTTATGCCAAAAAGTTATGCATTCTTCTTATTTTCAGACAAAAAGGCAGAAATTCCCCAAATTTGGGGCAAAAGGCAGAAATTTCCCTTATTTTTTGGCAAAATTGCAGAAATTTCCCTAATTGTGGGGCAAAAAACAGAAATTCCCCTTATTTTGGGGCAAAATTGCAGAAATTTGCTTTATTATGAGGAAAAATTGCAGAAATTTCCCTTATTTTACGGCAAAATTGCAGAAATTTCACTAATTGTGGCGCAAAAAGGCAGAAATTCTCCTTATTTCGGGGCAAAACTCAGAAATTCCACTTATTTTGGGGCAAAATTACAGAAATTTCCCTTATTTTGGGGCAAAATTGCAGAAATTTTACTTATTTTGGGGCAAAATTGCAGAAAATTCACTTATTGCAGAAAAAAAAGCAGAATTTTTTTTTATTTTGGGGCAAAAAAACAGAAATTCCTAATATTTTGTGCCAAAATTCAGAAATTCCCATTATTTTGAGGTAAAAAGACTGAAATTCCCCTTATTTGGGGGCAAAAAGGAAGAAATTTCCCTTATATTCGGGCAAAATTGCAGAAATTTCACTTATTTCAGGGTAATAGTCAGAAATTTTCCTTATTTTGGGGCAAAAATGACAGAAATTCCCTTTGTTTTGGGGGAAAAAGACAGAAATTCCACTTATTTAGAGGCAAAAAAGCAAAAATTCCCCTTATTTTAGGGCAAAATTGCAGAAATTTCCCTTATTTGGGGGCAAAAAAACAGAAATTCCCTTTATTTTGTGGCAAAATTCCAGAAATTTCCCTTATTATGGGGAAAAATTGCAGAAATTTCCCTTATTTTAGGGCAAAATGGCAGAAATTTCACTTATTTCAGAGAAAAAAGGCAAAAATTTTTCTTATTTTGGGGCAAAGGCAGAAATTTCCCTATTTTGGGGGCAAATTTGCAGAAATTTCACTTATTTCATGGTAATAAGTCAGAAATTTTCCTTATTTTGGGGCCAAAAAACAGAAATTCTCTTTGTTTTGGGGGAAAAAAACAGAAATTTCAGTTATTTAGAGGCAAAAAGGCAAAAGTTCCCCTTATTTTGGAGCAAAAAAGAAGAAATTTCCCTTTTTTATGGCAAAAAGGTATGCATTTTTCTTATTTTCGGACGAAAAGGCAGAAATTCCCCATATTTTGGAGCAAAAGGCAGAAATTCCCCTTATTTTTGGGCAAAATTGCAGAAATTTCCCTAATTATGGGGCAAAAAACAGAAATTCTTTTTATTTTGAAGCAAAATTGCAGAAATTTCCCTTATTATGGGGAAAAATTGTAGAAATTTCCCTTATTTTAGGGCAAAATTGCAGAAATTTCACTAATTGTGGGGCAAAAAAGGCAGAAATTCTCCTTATTTTGGAACAAAACTCAGAAATTCCACTTATTTTGGGGCAAAATTCCAGAAATTTCCCTTATTTTGGGGCAAAATTGTAAAAATTTTACTTATTTTGTGGCAAAATTGCAGAAATTTCACTTATTTCAGGGAAAAAAGAAAGAAATTTGTTTTATTTTGGGGCAAAAAGGCAGAAATTCGTAATATTTTGTGCCAAAATTAAGAAATTCCCCTTATTTTAGGTAAAAAGGCTGAAATTCCCCTTATTTGGGGGCAAAAATGCAGAAATTTCCCTTATATTGGGACAAAATTGCAGAAATTTCACTTATTTCAAGGTAATAAGTCAGAAATTTTCCTTATTTTTCGGTAAAAATGACAGAAATTCCCTTTGTTTTGTGGAGAAAGACAAAAATTCCACTTATTTAGAGGCAAAAAAGCAGAAATTCCTCTTATTTTAGGGCAAAATTGCAGAAATTTCTTTTATTTGGGGGCAAAAAAACAGAAATTCCCCTTATTTTGTGGCAAAATTCCAGAAATTTCCATTATTATGGGGAAAAATTGCAGAAATTCACTTTATTTTGGGGCAAAATTGCAGAAATTTCCCGAATTGTGGGGCAAAAAAAAAAATTCCCCTTATTTTGTGGCAAAATTCCAGAAATTTCCCTTATTATGGGGAAAAATTGCAGAAATTTCCCTTATTTTAGGGCAAAATTGCAGAAATTTCACTTATTTCAGAGAAAAAAGGCAAAAATTTTTCTTATTTTTGGGCAAAAAGGCAGAAATTCCCATTATTTTGGGGCAAAAAGGCAGAAATTCACCTTATTTTGGGCTAAAATTGCAGAAATTTCACATATTTCAGGGCAAAAAGTCAGAAATTTCCCTTAATTTGGGGCAAAAATGAAGAAATTTCCCTTTTTTATTGCAAAAAGTTATGCATTCCCCTTATTTCGGGCAAAAAGGCAGAAATTCCCCGTATTTTGGAGCAAAATTGCAGAAATTCCCCTAATTGTGGGGCAAAAAGGCAGAAATTCTCCTTATTTTGGGGCCAAACTCAGAAATTCCACTTATTCTGGGGCAAAATTCCAGAAATTTCCCTTATTTTGGGGCAAAATTGTAGAAATTTTACTTATTTTGGGGCAAAAAAGAAAGAAATTCCCTTTGTTTTGGGGGGAAAAGACAGAAATTCCACTTATTTAGAGGCAAAAAGGCAAAAGTTCCCCTTATTTTGGAGCAAAAATGAAGAAATTTCCCTTTTTTATGGCAAAAAAGTTATGCATTCTTCTTATTTTCAGACAAAAAAGCAGAAATTCCCCATATTTTGGGGCAAAAGGCAGAAATTTCCCTTATTTTAGGGAAAAATTGCAGAAATTTCACTTATTTCAGAGAAAAAAGGCAAAAATTTTTCTTATTTGGGGCTAAAAGGCAGAAATTCCCATTATTTTGGGACAAAAAGGCAGAAATTCACCTTATTTTGGGCTAAAATTACAGAAATTTCACATATTTCAGGGCAAAAAGTCAGAAATTTTTTCCTAATTTGGGGCAAAAATGAAGAAATTTTCCCTTTTTATGTAAAAAGGTATGCATTCCCCTTTTTTTGGGCAAAAAGGCAGAAATTCCCCGTATTTTGGAGCAAAATTGCAGAATTTCCCCTAATTGTGTGGCAAAATTCCAGAAATTTTCCTTATTTTGGGGCAAAATTGCAGAAATTTCACTTATTTCAGGGAAAATAGGCAGAAATTTTCCTTATTTTGGGGCAAAAAGGCAGAAATTCTCCATATTTTGTTGCAAAAATTAAAAATTTCCCTTAATTTGAGGTAAAATGCTGAAATTCCCTTTATTTTGGGGCAAAAGGCAGAAATTTTCCTTTTTTGGGGCAAATTTGCAGAAATTTCACTTATTTCTTAAAAAAAGGCAGAAATTTTCCTTATTTTGGGGCAAAAAGGCAGAAATTCCTAATATTTTGTGGCAAAAATGCAGAAATTCCTAATATTTTGTTGCAAAAATGCAGAAATTTCCCTTATTTTGAAATAAAAAGGCTGAAATTCCCCTTATTTGGGGGTAAAAATGCAGAAATTTTTCTTATTTTGCGGCAAATTTGCAGAAATTTCACTTATTTCAAGGTTATAGGTCAGAAATTTTCCTTATTTTGGGGCAAAAAAGACTGAAATTCCCTTTGTTTTGGGGGAAAAATACAGAAATTCCACTTATTTAGAGGCAAAAAGGCAATAGTTCCCCTTATTTTGGAGCAAAAATGAAGAAATTTCCCTTTTTTATGGCAAAAAGGTATGCATTCTTCTTATTTTTAGACAAAAAGGCAGAAATTCCCCATATTTTGGGGCAAAAGGAAGAAATTTCCCTTTTTTTGGACAAAATTGCAGAAATTTCCCTAATTGTGGGGCAAAAAATGGAAATTCCCCTTATTTTGGGGCAAAATTGCAGAAATTTCCCTTATTATGAGGAAAAATTGCAGAAATTTCCCTTATTTTATGGCAAAATTGTAGAAATTTCACTAATTGTGGCGCAAAAAGGCAGAAATTCTCCTTATTTTGGGGCAAAACTCAGAAATTCCACTTAATTTGGGGAAAAATTCCAGAAATTGCCCTTATTTTGGGGCAAAATTGCAGAAATTTTACTTATTTCGGGGCAAAATTGCAGAAATTTCACTTATTTCAGGGAAAAAATCAGAAATTTTCTTTATTTTGGGGAAAAAATGCAGAAATTCCTAATATTTTGTTCCAAAATTCAGAAATTTCCCTTATTTTGAGGTAAAAAGGCTGAAATTCCCCTTATTTGGCTGCAAAAAGGCAGAAATTTTCCTTATATTGGGGCAAAATTGCAGAAATTTCACTTATTTCAGGGTAATAAGTCAGAAATTTTTTTTATTTTGGGGCAAAAATCACAGAAATTCCCTTTGTTTTGGGGGAAAAAGACAGAAATTCCACTTATTTAGAGCCAAAAAAGCAGAAATTCCCCTTATTTTAGGGCACAATTGCAGAAATTTCCCTTATTTGGGGGCAAAAAAACAGAAATTCCCCTTATTTTGTGGCAAAATTCTAGAAATTTCCCTTATTATGGGGAAAAATTGCAGAAATTTCCCTTATTTTAGGGCAAAATTGCAGAAACTTCACTTATTTCGGAGAAAAAAGGCAAAATTTTTTCTTATTTTGGGGCCAAAAGGCAGAAATTCCCATTATTTTGGGGCAAAAAGGCAGAAATTCACCTTATTTTGGGCTAAAATTGCAGAAACTTCACATATTTCATGGCAAAAAGCCAGAAATTTCCCTTAATTTGGGGCAAAAATGAAGAAATTTCCCTTTTTTATGGCAAAAACGTATGCATTCCCTTTATTTCGAGATAAAAGGCAGAAATTCCCCATATTTTGGAGCAAAATTGCAGAAATTCCCCTAATTGTGGGGCAAAATTCCAGAAATTTTCCTTATTTTGGGGCAAAATTGCAGATATTCCACTTATTTTGGGGCAAAATTGCAGAAATTTCACTTTTTTTAGGGAAAAAAGGCAGAAATTTTCCTTATTTTGGGGCAAAAAGGCAGAAATTCTCCATATTTAGGTGCAAAAATCAGAAATTTTTCTTATTTTGAGGTAAAATGCTGAAATTCCCCTTATTTTGGGGCAAAAGGCAGAAATTTCCCTTTTTTGGGGCAAATTTGCAGAAATTTCACTTATTTCTGGGAAAAAAGGCAGAAATTTTCCTTATTTTGTGGCAAAAAGGCAGAAATTCCTAATATTTTGTGGCAAAAATGCAGAAATTCCTAATATTTTGTATCAAAAATGCAGAAATTTCCCTTATTTTGAGATAAAAAGGCTGAAATTCCCCTTATTTGGGGGCAAAAAGGCAGAAATTTTTCTTATTTTGGGGCAAATTTGCAGAAATTTCACTTATTTCAGGGTTATACGTCAGAAATTTTCCTTATTTTGGAGCAAAATAGACAGAAATTGCCTTTGTTTTGGGGGAAAAGGACAGAAATTCCACTTATTTAGAGGCAAGAAGGCAAAAGTTCCCCTTATTTTAGAGCAAAAATGAAGAAATTTCCCTTTTTTATGGCAAAAATGTATGCATTCTTCTTATTTTCAGACAAAAAGGCAGAAATTCCCCATATTTTGGGGCAAAAGGCAGAAATTTCCCTTATTTTAGGGCAAAATTGCAGAAATTTCACTTATTTCAGAGAAAAAAGGCAAAAATTTTTCTTATTTTGGGGCAAAAAGGCAGAAATTCCCATTATTTTGGGAAAAAAGGCAGAAACTCACCTTATTTTGGGCTAAAATTGCAGAA
This sequence comes from Micromys minutus, assembly GCF_963924665.1. NCBI lineage: Eukaryota > Metazoa > Chordata > Mammalia > Rodentia > Muridae > Micromys > Micromys minutus. The sequence goes on along the minus strand of NW_027667804.1, from coordinate 519,458 downwards.
ATTTCACATATTTCAGGGCAAAAGTAAGAAATTTCCCCTAATTTGGGGCAAAAATGAAGAAATTTCCCTTTTTTATGGCAAAAAGTTATGCATTCCCCTTATTTTGGCAAAAAGGCAGAAATTCCCCGTATTTTGGAGCAAAATTGCAGAATTTCCCCTAATTGTGGGGCAAAATTCCAGAAATTTTCCTTATTTTGGGGCAAAATTGCCGAAATTTCACTTATTTTGGGGCAAAATTGCAGAAATTTCACTTATTTCAGGGAAAATAGGCAGAAATTTTTTTTATTTTGGGGCAAAAAGGCAGAAATTCTCCATATTTTGTTGCAAAAATCAGAAATTTTCCTTATTTTGAGGTAAAATGCTGAAATTCCCCTTTTTTGGGGGCAAAAGGCAGAAATTTCCCTTTTTTGGGGCAAATTTGCAGAAATTTCACTTATTTCCGAAAAAAAAGGCAGAAATTTTTCTTATTTTGCTGCAGAAAGGCAGAAATTCCTAATATTTTGTTGCAAAAATGCAGAAATTTCCCTTATTTTGAAATAAAAAGGCTGAAATTCCCCTTATACGGGGGCAAAAATGCAGAAATTTTTCTTATTTTGTGGCAAATTTGCAGAAATTTCACTTATTTCAGGGTTATAAGTCAGAAATTTTCCTTATTTTGGGGCAAAAAAGACAGAAATTCCCTTTGTTTTGGAGGAAAAAGACAGAAATTTCACTTATTTAGAGGCAAAAGGCAAAAGTTCCCTTATTTTAAAGCAAAAATGAAGAAATTTCTCTTTTTTATGGCAAAAAGGTATGCATTCTTCTTATTTTAAGACAAAAAGGCAGAAATTCCCCATATTTTGGGGCAAAAGGCAGAAATTTCCCTTATTTTTTGGCAAAATTGCAGAAATTTCCCTAATTGTGGGGCAAAAAACAGAAATTCCCCTTATTTGGGGCAAAATTGCAGAAATTTCCCTTATTATGAGGAAAAATTGCAGAAATTTCCCTTATTTTACGGCAAAATTGCAGAAATTTCACTAATTGTGGCGCAAAAAGGCAGAAATTCTCCTTATTTCGGGGCAAAACTCAGAAATTCCACTTATTTTGGGGCAAAATTACAGAAATTTCCCTTATTTTGGGGCAAAATTGCAGAAATTTTACTTATTTTGGGGCAAAATTGCAGAAAATTCACTTATTTCAGGGAAAAAAGCAGAAATTTTTTTAATTTTGGGGCAAAAAAACAGAAATTCCTAATATTTTGTGCCAAAATTCAGAAATTCCCCTTATTTTGAGGTAAAAAGACTGAAATACCCCTTATTTGGGGGCAAAAAGGCAGAAATTTCCCTTATATTGGGGCAAAATTGCAGAAATTTCACTTATTTCAGGGTAATAGTCAGAAATTTTCCTTATTTTGGGGCAAAAATGACAGAAATTCCCTTTGTTTTGGGGGAAAAAGACAGAAATTCCACTTATTTAGAGGCAAAATGCAGAAATTCCCTTTATTTTAGGGCAAAATTGCAGAAATTTTCCTTATTTGGGGGCAAAAAAAAAGAAATTCCCCTTATTTGTGGCAAAATTCCAGAAATTTCCCTTATTATGGGGAAAAATTGCAGAAATTTCCCTTATTTTAGGGCAAAATGGCAGAAATTTCACTTATTTCAGAGAAAAAAGGCAAAAATTTTTCTTATTTTGGGGCAAAGGCAGAAATTTCCCTATTTTGGGGGCAAATTTGCAGAAATTTCACTTATTTCATGGTAATAAGTCAGAAATTTTCCTTATTTTGGGGCCAAAAAACAGAAATTCTCTTTGTTTTGGGGGAAAAAACAGAAATTCCAGTTATTTAGAGGCAAAAAGGCAAAAGTTCCCCTTATTTTGGAGCAAAAAAGAAGAAATTTCTTTTTTTTATAGCAAATAGATATGCATTTTTCTTATTTTCGGACGAAAAGGCAGAAATTCCCCATATTTTGGAGCAAAAGGCAGAAATTCCCCTTATTTTGGGGCAAAATTGCAGAAATTTCCCTAATTGTGGGGCAAAAAACAGAAATTCTTTTTATCTTGAAGCAAAATTGCAGAAATTTCCCTTATTATGGGGAAAAATTGTAGAAATTTCTCTTATTTTAGGGCAAAATTGCAGAAATTTCACTAATTGTGGGGCAAAAAAGGCAGAAATTCTCCTTATTTTGGAACAAAACTCAGAAATTCCACTTATTTTGGGGCAAAATTCCAGAAATTTCCCTTATTTTGGGGCAAAATTGTAGAAATTTTACTTATTTTGTGGCAAAATTGCAGAAATTTCACTTATTTCAGGGAAAAAAGACAGAAATTTGTTTTATTTTGGGGCAAAAAGGCAGAAATTCCTAATATTTTGTGCCAAAAGTAAGAAATTCCCCTTATTTTAGGTAAAAAGGCTGAAATTCCCCTTATTTGGGGGCAAAAACGCAGAAATTTCCCTTATATTGGGACAAAATTGCAGAAATTTCACTTATTTCAGGGTAATAAGTCAGAAATTTTCCTTATTTTGGGGTAAAAATGACAGAAATTCCCTTTGTTTTGTGGAAAAAGACAGAAATTCCACTTATTTAGAGGCAAAAAAGCAGAAATTCCCCTTATTTTAGGGCAAAATTGCAGAAATTTCTTTTATTTGGGGGCAAAAAAACAGAAATTCCCCTTATTTTGTGGCAAAATTCCAGAAATTTCCCTTATTATGGGGAAAAATTGCAGAAATTCCCCTTATGTTGGGGCAAAATTGCAGAAATTTCCCGAATTGTGGGGCAAAAAACAGAAATTCCCCTTATTTTGTGGCAAAATTCCAGAAATTTCCCTTATTATGGGGAAAAATTGCAGAAATTTCCCTTATTTTAGGGCAAAATTGCAGAAATTTCACTTATTTCACAGAAAAAAGGCAAAAATTTTTCTTATTTTGGGGCAAAAAGGCAGAAATTCCCATTATTTTGGGGCAAAAAGGCAGAAATTCACCTTATTTTGGGCTAAAATTGCAGAAACTTCACATATTTCAGGGCAAATAGTCAGAAATTTCCCTTTATTTGGGGAAAAAATGAAGAAATTTCCCTTTTTTATGGCAAAAAGTTATGCATTTTCCTTGTTTCGGGCAAAAAGGCAGAAATTCCCCGTATTTTGGAGCAAAATTGCAGAAATTCCCCTAATTGTGGGGCAAAAAGGCAGAAATTCTCTTTATTTTGGGGAAAAACTAAGAAATTCCACTTATTTTGGGGCAAAATTGCAGAAATTTCACTTTTTTCAGGGAAAAAAGGCAAAAATTTTCCTAATTTTGGGGCAAAAAAACAGAAATTCTCTATATTTAGGTGCAAAAATCAGAAATTTTTCTTATTTTGAGGTAAAATGCTGAAATTCCCCTTATTTTGGGGCAAAAGGCAGAAATTTCCCTTTTTTGGGGAAAATTTGCAGAAATTTCACTTATTTCCGGGAAAAAAGGCAGAAATTTTCCTTATTTTGTGGCAAAAAGGCAGAAATTCCTAATATTTTGTTGCAAAAATGCAGAAATTTCCCTTATTTTGAAATAAAAAGGCTGAAATTCCCCTTATTTGGGGGCAAAAATGCAGAAATTTTTCTTATTTTGTGGCAAATTTGCAGAAATTTACTTATTTCAGGGTTATAAGTCAGAAATTTTCCTTATTTTGGGGCAAAAAAGACAGAAATTCCCTTTGTTTTGGGGGAAAAAGACAGAAATTTCACTTATTTAGAGGCAAAAAGGCAAAAGTTCCCCTTATTTTAAAGCAAAAATGAAGAAATTTCTCTTTTTTATGGCAAAAAGTTATGCATTGTTCTTATTTTAAGACAAAAAGGCAGAAATTCCCCATATTTTGGGGCAAAAGGCAGAAATTTCCCTTATTTTTTGGCAAAATTGCAGAAATTTCCCTAATTGTGGGGCAAAAAACAGAAATTCCCCTTATTTTGGGGCAAAATTGCAGAAATTTCTCTTATTATGAGGAAAAATTGCAGAAATTTCCCTTATTTTACGGCAAAATTGCAGAAATTTCACTAATTGTGGCGCAAAAAGGCAGAAATTCTCCTTATTTCGGGGCAAAACTCAGAAATTCCACTTATTTTGGGGCAAAATTCCAGAAATTTCCCTTATTTTGGGGCAAAATTGCAGAAATTTTACTTATTTTGGGGCAAAATTGCAGAAAATTCACGTATTTCAGGGAAAAAAGCAGAAATTTTTTTTATTTTGGGGCAAAAAAACAGAAATTCCTAATATTTTGTGCCAAAATTAAGAAATTCCCCTTATTTTGAAGTAAAAAGACTGAAATTCCCCTTATTTGGGGGCAAAAAGGCAGAAATTTCCCTTATATTGTGGCAAAATTGCAGAAATTTCACTTATTTCAGGGTAATAGTCAGAAATTTTCCTTATTTTGGGGCAAAAATGACAGAAATTCCCTTTGTTTTGGGGGAAAAAGACAGAAATTCCACTTATTTAGAGGCAAAAAAGCAGAAATTCCCCTTATTTTAGGGCAAAATTGCAGAAATTTCCCTTATTTGGGGGCAAAAAAACAGGAATTCCCCTTATTTTGTGGCAAAATTCCAGAAATTTCCCTTATTATGGGGAAGAATTGCAGAAATTTCCCTTATTTTATGGCAAAATTGCAGAAATTTCACTTATTTCAGAGAAAAAAGGCAAAAATTTTTCTTATTTTGGGGCAAAAAGGCAGAAATTCCCATTATTTTGGGGCAAAAAGGCAGAAATTCACCTTATTTTGGGCTAAAATTGCTGAAATTTCACATATTTCAGGGCAAAAATTCAGAAATTTCCCTTAATTTGGGGCAAAAATGAAGAAATTTCCCTTTTTTATGGCAAAATGGTATGCATTCCCCTTATTTTGGGCAAAAAGACAGATATTCCCCGTATTTTGAAGCAAAATTGCAGAAATTCCTCTAATTGTGGGGCAAAATTCCAGAAATTTTACTTATTTTGGGGCAAAATTGCAGAAATTTCACTTATTTTGGGGCAAAATTGCAGAAATTTCCCTTATTTTGAAGCAAAATTGCAGAAATTTCACTTATTTCAGGGAAAAAAGGCAGAAATTTTCCTTATTTTGGGGAAAAAGGCAGAAATTCTCCATATTTTGGTGCAAAAATCAGAAATTTTTCTTATTTTGAGGTAAAATGCTGAAATTCCCCTTATTTTGGGGCAAAAGGTAGAAATTTCCTTTTTTTGGGGCAAATTTGCAGAAATTTCACTTATTTCCGGGAAAAAAGCAGAAATTTTCCTTATTTTGGGGCAAAAAGGCAGAAATTCCTAATATTTTGTGGCAAAAATGCAGAAATTCCTAATATTTTGTTGCAAAAATGCAGAAATTTCCCTTATTTTGAGATAAAAAGGCTGAAATTCCCCTTATTTGGGGTCAAAAAGGCAGAAATTTTTCTTATTTTGGGGCAAATTTGCAGAAATTTCACTTATTTCAGGGTTATAAGTCAGAAATTTTCCTTATTTTGGGGCAAAAAAGACAGAAATTCCCTTTGTTTTGGGGGAAAAAGACAGAAATTCCACTTATTTAGAGGCAAAAAGGCAAAAGTTCCCCTTATTTTGGAGCAAAAATGAAGAAATTTCTCTTTTTTATGGCAAAAAGGTATGCATTTTTCTTATTTTAAGACAAAAAGGCAGAAATTCCTCATATTTTGGGGCAAAAGGCAGAAATTTCCCTTATTTTTGAACAAAATTGCAGAAATTTCCCTAATTGTGGGGCAAAAAAACAGAAATTCCCCTTATTTTGGGGCAAAATTGCAGAAATTTCCCTTATTATGAGAAAAAATTGCAGAAATTTCCCTTATTTTACGGCAAAATTGCAGAAATTTCACTAATTGTGGCGCAAAAAGGCAGAAATTTTCCTTATTTTAGGGCAAAACTCAGAAATTCCACTTATTTTGGGGCAAAATTCTAGAAATTTCTCTTATTTTGGGGCAAAATTGCAAAAATTTCACTTATTTTGGGGCAAAATTGCAGAAATTTCACTTATTTCAGGGAAAAATACAGAAATTTTCCTTATTTTGGGAAAAAAAGCAGAAATTCCTAATATTTTGTGCCAAAATTTAGAAATTCCCCTTATTTTGAGGTAAAAAGGCTGAAATTCCCCTTATTTGGGGGCAAAAAGGCAGAAATTTCCTTTATATTGGGGCAAAATTGCAGAAATTTCACTTATTTCAGGGTAATAAGTCAGAAATTTTTCTTATTTTTGGGCAAAAATGACAAAATTTCCCTTTGTTTTGGGGGAAAAAGACAAAAATTCCACTTATTTAGAGGCAAAAAAGCAAAAATTCCCCTTATTTTAGGGCAAAATTGCAGAAATTTCCCTTATTTGGGGGCAAAAAACAGAAATTCCCCTTATTTTGTGGCAAAATTCCAGAAATTTCCCTTATTATGGGGAAGAATTGCAGAAATTTCCCTTATTTTAGGGCAAAATTGCAGAAATTTCACTTATTGCTGAGAAAAGAGGCAAAAATTTTTCTTATTTTGGGGCATAAAGGCAGAAATTCCCATTATTTTGGGGCAAAAAGGCAGAAATTTACCTTATTTTGGGCTAAAATTGCAGAAATTTCACATATTTCAGGGCAAAAAGTCAGAAATTTCCCTTAATTTGGGGCAAAAATGAAGAAATTTCCCTTTTTTATGGCAAAAAGTTATGCATTCCCCTTATTTCGGGCAAAAAGGCAGAAATTCCCCGTATTTTGGAGCAAAATTGCAGAAATTCCCCTAATTGTGGGGCAAAATTCCAGAAATTTTCCTTATTTTGGGGCAAAATTGCAGAAATTTCATTTATGTTGGGGCACAATTGCAGAAATTTCACTTATTTCAGGGATAAATACAGAAATTTTCCTTATTTTGGGGCAAAAAGGCAGAAATTCCTAATATTTTGTGCCAAAATTCAGAAATTCCCCTTATTTTGAGGTAAAAAGGCTGAAATTTCCCTTATTTGGGGGCAAAAAGGCAGAAATTTCCCTTATATTTGGGCAAATTTGCAGAAATTTCACTTATTTCAGGGTAATAAGTCAGAAATTTTCCTTATTTTTGGGCAAAAATGACAGAAATTCCCTATGTTTTGGGGGAAGAAGACAGAAATTCCACTTATTTAGAGGCAAAAAAGCAGAAATTCCCCTTATTTTAGGGCAAAATTGCAGAAATTTCCCTTATTTACGGGCAAAAAAACAGAAATTCCCCTTATTTTGTGGCAAAATTCCAGAAATTTCCCTTATTATGGGGAAGAATTGCAGAAATTTCCCTTATTTTAGGGCAAAATTGCAGAAATTTCACTTATTTCAGAGAAAAAAGGCAAAAATTTTTCTTATTTTAGGGCAAAAAGGCAGAAATTCCAATTATTTTGGGGCATAAATGCAGAAATTCACCTTATTTTGGGCTAAAATTGCAGAAATTTCACATATTTCAGAGCAAAAAGTCAGAAATTTCCCTTAATTTGGGGCAAAAATGAAGCAATTTTTCTTTTTTATTGCATAAAGTTATGCATTCCCCTTATTTCGGGCAAAAAGGCAGAAATTCCCCGTATTTTGGAGCAAAATTGCAGAAATTCCCCTAATTGTGGGGCAAAAAGGCAGAAATTCTTATTTTGGGGCCAAACTCAGAAATTCCACTTATTTTGGGGCAAAATTCCAGAAATTTCCCTTATTTTGGGGCAAAATTGTAGAAATTTTACTGATTTTGGTGCAAAATTGCAGAAATTTCACTTATTTCAGGGAAAAATACAGAAATTTTCCTTATTTTGGGGCAAAAAGGCAGAAATTCCTAATATTTTGTGCCAAAATTCAGAAATTCCCTTTATTTTGAGGTAAAAAGGCTGAAATTCCCCTTATTTGGGGGCAAAAAGGAAGAAATTTCCCTTATATTGGGGCAAAATTGCAGAAATTTCACTTATTTCAGGGTAATAAGTCAGAAATTTTCCTTATTTTGGGGCAAAAATGACTGAAATTCCCTTTTTTGAGGGGAAAATGACAGAAATTCCACTTATTTAGAGGCAAAAGAGCAGAAATTCCCCTTATTTTAGGGCAAAATTGCAGAAATTTCCCTTATTTACGGGCAAAAAAACAGAAATTCCCCTTATTTTGGGGCAAAATTCCAGAAATTTCCCTTATTATGGGGAAAAATTGCAGAAATTTCCTTTAAATAGGGCAAAATTGCAGAAATTTCACTTATTTCAGAGAAAAAAGGCAAAAATCTTTCTTATTTTGGGGCAAAAAGGCAGAAATTCCCATTATTTTGGGGCAAAAAGGCAGAAATTCACCTTATTTTGGGCTAAAATTGCTGAAATTTCACATATTTCAGGGCAAAAAGTCAGAAATTTCCCTTAATTTGGGGCAAAAATGAAGAAATTTCCCTTTTTTATGGCAAAAAGGTATGCATTCCCCTTATTTTGGGCAAAAAGGCAGATATTCCCCGTATTTTGAAGCAAAATTGCAGAAATTCCCCTAATTGTGGGGCAAAATTCCAGAAATTTTCCTTATTTTGGGGCAAAATTGCAGAAATTTCACTTATTTTGGGGCAAAATTGCAGAAATTTCCTTTATTTTGAAGCAAAATTGCAGAAATTTCACTTATTTCAGGGAAAAAAGGCAGAAATTTTCCTTATTTTAGGGAAAAAGGCAGAAATTCTCCATATTTTGGTGCAAAAATCAGAAATTTTTCTTATTTTGAGGTAAAATGCTGAAAATCCCCTTATTTTGGGGCAAAAGGCAGAAATTTCCCTTTTTTGGGGCAAATTTGCAGAAATTTCACTTATTTCCGGGAAAAAAGCAGAAATTTTCCTTATTTTGGGGCAAAAAGGCAGAAATTCCTAATATTTTGTGGGAAAAATGCAGAAATTCCTAATATTTTGTTGCAAAAATGCAGAAATTTCCCTTATTTTGAGATAAAAAGGCTGAAATTCCCCTTATTTGGGGGCAAAAAGGCAGAAATTTTTCTTATTTTGGGGCAAATTTGCAGAAATTTTACTTATTTCAGGGTTATAAGTCAGAAATTTTCCTTATTTTGGGGCAAAAAAGACAGAAATTCCCTTTGTTTTGGGGGAAAAAGACAGAAATTCCACTTATTTAGAGGCAAAAAGGCAAAAGTTCCCCTTATTTTGGAGCAAAAATGAAGAAATTTCTCTTTTTTATGGCAAAAAGGTATGCATTTTTCTTATTTTAAGACAAAAAGGCAGAAATTCCCCATATTTTGGGGCAAAAGGCAGAAATTTCCCTTATTTTTGAACAAAATTGCAGAAATTTCCCTAATTGTGGGGCAAAAAAACAGAAATTCCCCTTATTTTGGGGCAAAATTGCAGAAATTTCCCTTATTATGAGAAAAAATTGCAGAAATTTCCCTTATTTTACGGCAAAATTGCAGAAATTTCACTAATTGTGGCGCAAAAAGGCAGAAATTTTCCTTATTTTAGGGCAAAACTCAGAAATTCCACTTATTTTGGGGCAAAATTCCAGAAATTTCTCTTATTTTGGGGCAAAATTGCAGAAATTTCACTTATTTTGGGGCAAAATTGCAGAAATTTCACTTATTTCAGGAAAAAATACAGAAATTTTCCTTATTTTGGGGCAAAAAGGCAGAACTTCCTAATATTTTGTGCCAAAATTCAGAAATTCCCTTTATTTTGAGGTAAAAAGGCTGAAATTCCCCTTATTTGGGGGCAAAAAGGCAGAAATTTCCTTTATATTGGGGCAAAATTGCAGAAATTTCACATATTTCAGGGTAATAAGTCAGAAATTTTTCTTATTTTTGGGCAAAAACGACAGAAATTCCCTTTGTTTTGGGGGAAAAAGACAAAAATTCCACTTATTTAGAGGCAAAAAAGCAAAAATTCCCCTTATTTTAGGGCAAAATTGCAGAAATTTCCCTTATTTGGGGGCAAAAAACAGAAATTCTCCTTATTTTGTGGCAAAATTCCAGAAATTTCCCTTATTATGGGGAAGAATTCCAGAAATTTCCCTTATTTTAGGGCAAAATTGCAGTAATTTCACTTATTGCTGAGAAAAGAGGCAAAAATTTTTCTTATTTTGGGGCAAAAAGGCAGAAATTCCCATTAATTTGGGGCAAAAATGAAGAAATTTCTCTTTTTTATGGCAAAAAGTTATGCATTCCCCTTATTTCGGGCAAAAAGGCAGAAATTCCCCGTATTTTGGAGCAAAATTGCAGAAATTCCCCTAATTGTGGGGCAAAATTCCAGAAATTTTCCTTATTTTGGGGCAAAATTGCAGAAATTTCATTTATGTTGGGGCACAATTGCAGAAATTTCACTTATTTCAGGGAAAAATACAGAAATTTTCCTTATTTTGGGGCAAAAAGGCAGAAATTCCTAATATTTTGTGCCAAAATTCAGAAATTCCCCTTATTTTGAGGTAAAAAGGCTGAAATTCCCCTTATTTGGGGGCAAAAAGGCAGAAATTTCCCTTATATTTGGGCAAATTTGCAGAAATTTCACTTATTTCAGGGTAATAAGTCAGAAATTTTCCTTATTTTTGGGCAAAAATGACAGAAATTCCCTATGTTTTGGGGGAAAAAGACAGAAATTCCACTTATTTAGAGGCAAAAAAGCAGAAATTCCCCTTATTTTAGGGCAAAATTGCAGAAATTTCCCTTATTTACGGGCAAAAAAACAGAAATTCCCCTTATTTTGTGGCAAAATTCCAGAAATTTCCCTTATTATGGGGAAGAATTGCAGAAATTTCCCTTATTTTAGGGCAAAATTGCAGAAATTTCACTTATTTCAAAGAAAAAAGGCAAAAATTTTTCTTATTTTAGGGCAAAAAAGCAGAAATTCCCATTATTTTGGGGCAAAAATGCAGAAATTCACCTTATTTTGGGCTAAAATTGCAGAAATTTCACATATTTCAGAGCAAAAAGTCAGAAATTTCCCTTAATTTGGGGCAAAAATGAAGCAATTTCCCTTTTTTATTGCATAAAGTTATGCATTCCCCTTATTTCGGGCAAAAAGGCAGAAATTCCCCGTATTTTGGAGCAAAATTGCAGAAATTCCCCTAATTGTGGGGCAAAAAGGCAGAAATTCTCCTTATTTTGGGGCCAAACTCAGAAATTCCACTTATTTTGGGGCAAAATTCCAGAAATTTCCCTTATTTTGGGGCAAAATTGTAGAAATTTTACTGATTTTGGGGCAAAATTGCAGAAATTTCACTTATTTCAGGGAAAAAAGGCAGAAATTCTTTTTATTTTGGGGCAAAAAGGCAGAAAATCCTAATATTTTGTGCCAAAATTCAGAAAATCCCTTTATTTTGAGGTAAAAAGGCTGAAATTGCCCTTATTTGGGGGCAAAAAGGAAGAAATTTCCCTTATATTGGGGCAAAATTGCAGAAATTTCACTTATTTCAGGGTAATAAGTCAGAAATTTTCCTTATTTTGGGGCAAAAATGACAGAAATTCCCTTTTTTGAGGGGAAAATGACAGAAATTCCACTTATTTAGAGGCAAAAGAGCAGAAATTCCCCTTATTTTAGGGCAAAATCGCAGAATTTTCCCTTATTTACGGGCAAAAAAACAGAAATTCCCCTTATTTTGGGGCAAAATTCCAGAAATTTCCCTTATTATGGGGAAAAATTGCAGAAATTTCCTTTAAATAGGGCAAAATTGCAGAAATTTCACTTATTTCAGAGAAAAAAGGCAAAAATCTTTCTTATTTTGGGGCAAAAAGGCAGAAATTCCCATTATTTTGGGGCAAAAAGGCAGAAATTCACCTTATTTTGGGCTAAAATTGCTGAAATTTCACATATTTCAGGGCAAAAAGTCAGAAATTTCCCTTAATTTGGGGCAAAAATGAAGAAATTTACCTTTTTTATGGCAAAAAGGTATGCATTCCCCTTATTTTGGGTAAAAAGGCAGATATTCCCCGTATTTTGAAGCAAAATTGCAGAAATTCCCCTAATTGTGGGGCAAAATTCCAGAAATTTTCCTTATTTTGGGGCAAAATTGCAGAAATTTCACTTATTTTGGGGCAAAATGGCAGAAATTTCCCTTATTTTGAAGCAAAATTGCAGAAATTTCACTTATTTCAGGGAAAAAAAGCAGAAATTTTCCTTATTTTGGGGAAAAAGTCAGAAATTCCACTTATTTAGAGGCAAAAAGGCAAAAGTTCCCCTTATTTTGGAGCAAAAATGAAGAAATTTCTCTTTTTTATGGCAAAAAGGTATGCATTTTTCTTATTTTAAGACAAAAAGGCAGAAATTCCCCATATTTTGGGGCAAAAGGCAGAAATTTCCCTTATTTTTGAACAAAATTGCAGAAATTTCCCTAATTGTGGGGCAAAAAAACAGAAATTCCCCTTATTTTGGGGCAAAATTGCAGAAATTTCCCTTATTATGAGAAAAAATTGCAGAAATTTCCCTTATTTTACGGCAAAATTGCAGAAATTTCACTAATTGTGGCGCAAAAAGGCAGAAATTTTCCTTATTTTAGGGCAAAACTCAGAAATTCCACTTATTTTGGGGCAAAATTCCAGAAATTTCTCTTATTTTGGGGCAAAATTGCAGAAATTTCACTTATTTTGGGGCAAAATTGCAGAAATTTCACTTATTTCAGGAAAAAATACAGAAATTTTCCTTATTTTGGGGCAAAAAGGCAGAAATTCCTAATATTTTGTGCCAAAATTCAGAAATTCCCCTTATTTTGAGGTAAAAAGGCTGAAATTCCCCTTATTTGGGGGCAAAAAGGCAGAAATTTCCTTTATATTGGGGCAAAATTGCAGAAATTTTACTTATTTCAGGGTAATAAGTCAGAAATTTTTCTTATTTTTGGGCAAAAATGACAGAAATTCTTTTTGTTTTGGGGGAAAAAGACAAAAATTCCACTTATTTAGAGGCAAAAAAGCAGAAATTCCCCTTATTTTAGGGCAAAATTTCAGAAATTTCCCTTATTTGGGGGCAAAAAACAGAAATTTTTTTTATTTTGTGGCAAAATTCCAGAAATTTCCCTTATTATGGGGAAAAATTGCAGAAATTTCCCTTATTTTGGGCAAAATTGCAGAAATTTCACTTATTTCAGAGAAAAAAAGGCTAAAATTTTTTTATTTTGGGGCAAAAACGCAGAAATTCCCATTACTTTTGGGCAAAAAGGCAGAAATTCACTTTATTTTGGGCTAAAATTGCAGAAATTTCACATATTTCAGGGCAAGAAGTCAGAAATTTCCCTTAATTTGGGGCAGAAATGAAGAAATTTCCCTTTTTTATGGCACAAAGGTATGCATTCCCCTTATTTCGGGCAAAAAGGCAGAAATTCCCCGTATTTTGGAGCAAAATTGCAGAAATTTCCCTAAGTGTGGGGCAAAATTCCAGAAATTTTTCTTATTTTGGGGCAAAATTTCATAAATTTCACTTATTTTGGGCCAAAATTGCAAAATTTTCACTTATTTTGGGGCAAAATTGCAAAAATTTTACTTATTTCAGGGAAAAAAGGCAGAAATTTTCCTTATTTTGGGGCAAAAAGGCAGAAATTCCCCTTATTTTGAGGTAAAATGCTGAAATTCCCCTTATTTTGGGGCAAAAGGCAGAAATTTCCCTATTTTTGGAGCAAATTTGCAGAAATTTCACTTATTTCATGGTAATAAGTCAGAAATTTTCCTTATTTTGAGGCAAGACAGAAATTTTCTTTGTTTTGGGGGAAAAAAACAGAAATTCCACTTATTAAGAGGCAAAAAAGCAAAAGTTCCCCTTATTTTGGAGCAAAATTAAGAAATTTCCCTTTTTTACGGCAAAAAGGTATGCATTTTTCTTATTTTCGGACAAAAAGGCAGAAATTCCCCATATTTTGGGGCAAAAGGCAGAAATTCTGAATATTTTGGGGCAAAATTGCAGAAATTTCCCTAATTGTGGGGCAAAAAACAGAAATTCCCCTTATTTTGAAGCAAAATTGCAGAAATTTCCCTTATTATGGGGAAAAATTGCAGAAATTTCCCTTATTTTAGGGCAAAATGGCAGAAATTTCACTAATTGTGGGGCAAAAAGGCAGAAATTCTCCTTATTTTGGGGCCAAACTCAGAAATTCCACATATTTTGGGGCAAAATTCCAGAAATTTCCCTAATTTTAGGGCAAAATTGTAGAAATTTTACTTATTTTGGGGCAAAATTGCAGAAATTTCACTTATTTCAGGGAAAAAAGGCAGAAATTTTTTTATTTTGGGGCAAAAAGGCAGAAATTCCTAATATTTTGTGCCAAAATTCAGAAATTCCCCTTATTTTGAGGTAAAAAGGCTGAAATTCCCCTTATTTGGGGGCAAAAAGGCAGAAATTTCCTTTATATTGGGGCAAAATTGCAGAAATTTCACTTATTTCAGGGTAATAAGTCAGAAATTTTTCTTATTTTTGGGCAAAAATGACAGAAATTCCCTTTGTTTTGGGGGAAAAAGACAAAAATTCCACTTATTTAGAGGCAAAAAACAGAAATTCCCCTTATATTAGGGCAAAATTGCAGAAATTTCCCTTATTTGGGGGCAAAAAAACAGAAATTCCCCTTATTTTGTGGCAAATTCCAGAAATTTCCCTTATTATGGGGAAGAATTGCAGAAATTTCCCTTATTTTAGGGCAAAATTGCAGAAATTTCACTTATTTCAGAGAAAAAAGGCAAAAATTTTTCTTATTTTGGGGCAAAAAGGCAGAAATTCCCATTATTTTGGGGCAAAAAGGCAGAAATTCCCCTTATTTGGGGCAAAATTGCAGAAATTTCCCTGATTTTGAGGCAAAAAAAAGAAATTCCCCTTATTTTGAAGCAAAATTGCAGAAATTTCCCTTATTATGGGGAAAAATTGCAGAAATTTCTCTTATTTTAGGGCAAAATTGAAGAAATTTCACTAATTGTGGGCAAAAAGGCAGAAATTCTCCTTATTTTGGGGCAAACTCAGAAATTCCACTTATTTTGGGGCAAAATTTTAGTAATTTTCCTTATTTTGGGGCAAAATTTCAGAAATTTTACTTATTTTGGGGCAAAATTGCAGAAATTTCACTTATTTCAGGGATAAAAGGCAGAAATTGTCCTTATTTTGGGGCAAAAATGCAGAAATTCCTAATATTTTGTGCCAAAATTCAGAAATTCCCCTTATTTTGAGGTAAAAAGGCTGAAATTCACCTTATTTGGGGGCAAAAAAGCAGAAATTTCCCTTATATTGGGGCAAAATTGCAGAAATTTCACTTATTTCAGGGTAATAAGTCAGAAATTTTCCTTATTTTGGGGCAAAAATGATAGAAATTCCCTTTGTTTTGGGGGAAAAAGACAGAAATTCCACTTATTTAGAGGCAAAGAAGCAGAAATTCCCCTTAATTTAGGGCAAAATTGCAGAAATTTCCCTTATTTAGGGGCAAAAAACCAGAAATTCCCCTTATTTTAAGGCAAAATTCCAGAAATTTCCTATATTATAAGGAAAAATTGCAGAAATTTCTCTTATTTAAGGGCAAAATTGCAGAAATTTCACTTATTTCAGAGAAAAAAAGCAAAAATTTTTCTTATTTTGGAGCAAAAGGCAGAAATTCCCATTATTTTGGGGCAAAAAGGCAGAAATTCACCTTATTTTGGGCTAAAATTGCAGAAATTTCACATATTTCAGGGCAAAAAGGCAGAAATTTCTCTTAATTTGGGGCAAAAATGAACAAATTTCCCTTTTTTATGGCAAAAAGGTATGCATTCCCCTTATTTTCAGGCAAAAAGGCAGAAATTCCCTGTATTTTGGAGCAAAATTTCAGAAATTCCTCTAATTGTGGGGCAAAAAGGCAGAAATTTTCCATATTTTGGGGCAAAATTGCAGAAACTTCACTTATTTCAGGGAAAAACAGCAGAATTTTTTCTTATTTTGGTGCAAAAATGCAGAAATTCTCCATATTTTGGTGCAAAATTCAGAAATTTCCCTTATTTTGAGGTAAAATGCTGAAATTCCTTTTATTTTTGGGCAAAAGGCAGAAATTTCCCTATTTTTGGGGCAAATTTGCAGAAATTTCACTTATTTCAGGGTAATAAGTCAGAAATTTTCCTTATTTTGGGGCAAAACAGACAGAAATTCTCTTTGTTTTGGGGGAAAAAAACAGAAATTCCACTTATTTAGAAGCAAAAAGGCAAAAGTTCCCCTTATTTTGGAGCAAAAATGAAGAAATTTCCCTTTTTTATGGCAAAAATATATGCATTCTTATTTTCGGTCAAAAAGGCAGAAATTCCTCATATTTTGGGGCAAAAGGCAGAAATTCCCCTTATTTGGGGCAAAATTGCAGAAATTTCCCTGATTTTGAGGCAAAAAACAGAAATTCCCCTTATTTTGAAGCAAAATTGCAGAAATTTCCCTTATTATGGGGAAAAATTGCAGAAATGTCCCTTATTTTAGGGCAAAATTGCAGAAATTTCACTAATTGTGGGGCAAAAAGGCAGAAATTCTTCTTTTTTTGGAATAAAACTCAGAAATTCCACTTATTTTGGGTCAAAATTCTAGGAATTTCCCTTATTTTGGGGCAAAATTGTAGAAATTTTACTGATTTTGGGGCAAAATTGCAGAAATTTCACTTATTTCAGGGAAAAAAGGCAGAAATTTTTTTATTTTGGGGCAAAAAGGCAGAAATTCCTAATATTTTGTGCCAAAATTCAGAAATTCTCCTTATTTTGAGGTAAAAAGGCTGAAATTCCCCTTATTTGGGGGCAAAAAGGAAGAAATTTCCTTTATATTGGGGCAAAATTGCAGAAATTTCACTTATTTCAGGGTAATAAGTCAGAAATTTTTCTTATTTTTGGGCAAAAATGACAGAAATTCCCTTTGTTTTGGGGGAAAAAGACAAAAATTCCACTTATTTAGAGGCAAAAAAGCAGAAATTCCCCTTATATTAGGGCAAAATTGCAGAAATTTCCCTTATTTGGGGGCAAAAAAACAGAAATTCCCCTTATTTTGTGGCAAATTCCAGAAATTTCCCTTATTATGGGGAAGAATTGCAGAAATTTCCCTTATTTTAGGGCAAAATTGCAGAAATTTCACTTATTTCAGAGAAAAAAGGCAAAAATTTTTCTTATTTTGGGGCAAAAAGGCAGAAATTCCCATTATTTTGGGGCAAAAAGGCAGAAATTCACCTTATTTTGGGCTAAAATTGCTGAAATTTCACATATTTCAGGGCAAAAAGTCAGAAATTTCCCTTAATTTGGGGCAAAAATGAAGAAATTTCCCTATTTTATGGCAAAAAGGTATGCATTCCCCTTATTTTGGGCAAAAAGACAGATATTCCCCGTATCTTGAAGCAAAATTGCAGAAATTCCTCTAATTGTGGGGCAAAATTCCAGAAATTTTCCTTATTTTGGGGCAAAATTGCAGAAATTTCACTTATTTTGGGGCAAAGTTGCAGAAATTTCCCTTATTTTTAAGCAAAATTGCAGAAATTTCACTTATTTCAGGGAAAAAAGGCAGAAATTTTCCTTATTTTGGGGAAAAAGGCAGAAATTCTCCATATTTTGGTGCAAAAATCAGAAATTTTTCTTATTTTGAGGTAAAATGCTGAAATTCCCCTTATTTTGGGGCAAAAGGCAGAAATTTCCCTTTTTTTGGGGCAAATTTGCAGAAATTTCACTTATTTCTGGGAAAAAAGCAGAAATTTTCCTTATTTTGGGGCAAAAAGGCAGAAATTCCTAATATTTTGTGGCAAAAATGCAGAAATTCCTAATATTTTGTTGCAAAAATGCAGAAATTTTCTTATTTTGAGATTAAAAAGGCTGAAATTCCCCTTATTTGGGGGCAAAAAGGCAGAAATTTTTCTTATTTTGGGGCAAATTTGCAGAAATTTCACTTATTTCAGGGTTATAAGTCAGAAATTTTCCTTATTTTGGGGCAAAAAAGACAGAAATTCCCTTTGTTTTGGGGGAAAAAGACAGAAATTCCACTTATTTAGAGGCAAATAGGCAAAAGTTCCCCTTATTTTGGAGCAAAAATGAAGAAATTTCTCTTTTTTATGGCAAAAAGGTATGCATTTTTCTTATTTTAAGACAAAAAGGCAGAAATTCCCCATATTTTGGGGCAAAAGGCAGAAATTTCCCTTATTTTTGAACAAAATTGCAGAAATTTCCCTAATTGTGGGGCAAAAAAACAGAAATTCCCGTTATTTTGGGGCAAAATTGCAGAAATTTCCCTTATTATGAGAAAAAATTGCAGAAATTTCCCTTATTTTACGGCAAAATTGCAGAAATTTCACTAATTGTGGCACAAAAAGGCAGAAATTTTCCTTATTTTAGGGCAAAACTCAGAAATTCCACTTATTTTGGGGCAAAATTCCAGAAATTTCTCTTATTTTGGGGCAAAATTGCAGAAATTTCACTTATTTTGGGGCAAAATTGCAGAAATTTCACTTATTTCAGGGAAAAATACAGAAATTTTCCTTATTTTGGGGCAAAAAGGCAGAAATTCCTAATATTTTGTGCCAAAATTCAGAAATTCCCCTTATTTTGAGGTAAAAAGGCTGAAATTCCCCTTATTTGGGGGCAAAAAGGCAGAAATTTCCTTTTTATTGGGGCAAAATTGCAGAAATTTCACTTATTTTAGGGTAATAAGTCAGAAATTTTTCTTATTTTTGGGCAAAAATGACAGAAATTCCCTTTGTTTTGGGGGAAAAAGACAAAAATTCCACATATTTAGAGGCAAAAAAGCAGAAATTCCCCATATTTTAGGGCAAAATTGCAGAAATTTCCCTTATTTGGGGGCAAAAAACAGAAATTCCCCTTATTTTGTGGCAAAATTCCAGAAATTTCCCTTATTATGGGGAAGAATTGCAGAAATTTCCCTTATTTTAGGGCAAAATAGCAGAAATTTCACTTATTGCTGAGAAAAGAGGCAAAATTTTTTCTTATTTTGGGGCAAAAAGGCAGAAATTACCATTATTTTGGGGCAAAAAGGCAGAAATTCACCTTATTTTGGGCTAAAATTGCTGAAATTTCACATATTTCAGGGCAAAAAGTCAGAAATTTCCCTTAATTTGGGGCAAAAATGAAGAAATTTCCCTATTTTATGGCAAAAAGGTATGCATTCCCCTTATTTTGGGCAAAAAGACAGATATTCCCCGTATCTTGAAGCAAAATTGCAGAAATTCCTCTAATTGTGGGGCAAAATTCCAGAAATTTTCCTTATTTTGGGGCAAAATTGCAGAAATTTCACTTATTTTGGGGCAAAATTGCAGAAATTTCCCTTATTTTTAAGCAAAATTGCAGAAATTTCACTTATTTCAGGGAAAAAAGGCAGAAATTTTCATTATTTTGGGGAAAAAGGCAGAAATTCTCCATATTTTGGTGCAAAAATCAGAAATTTTTCTTATTTTGAGGTAAAATGCTGAAATTCCCCTTATTTTGGGGCAAAAGGCAGAAATTTCCCTTTTTTTGGGGCAAATTTGCAGAAATTTCACTTATTTCCGGGAAAAAAGCAGAAATTTTCCTTATTTTGGGGCAAAAAGGCAGAAATTCCTAATATTTTGTGGCAAAAATGCAGAAATTCCTAATATTTTGTTGCAAAAATGCAGAAATTTTCTTATTTTGAGATTAAAAAGGCTGAAATTCCCCTTATTTGGGGGCAAAAAGGCAGAAATTTTTCTTATTTTGGGGCAAATTTGCAGAAATTTCACTTATTTCAGGGTTATAAGTCAGAAATTTTCCTTATTTTGGGGCAAAAAAGACAGAAATTCCCTTTGTTTTGGGGGAAAAAGACAGAAATTCCACTTATTTAGAGGCAAATAGGCAAAAGTTCCCCTTATTTTGGAGCAAAAATGAAGAAATTTCTCTTTTTTATGGCAAAAAGGTATGCATTTTTCTTATTTTAAGACAAAAAGGCAGAAATTCCCCATATTTTGGGGCAAAAGGCAGAAATTTCCCTTATTTTTGAACAAAATTGCAGAAATTTCCCTAATTGTGGGGCAAAAAAACAGAAATTCCCGTTATTTTGGGGCAAAATTGCAGAAATTTCCCTTATTATGAGAAAAAATTGCAGAAATTTCCCTTATTTTACGGCAAAATTGCAGAAATTTCACTAATTGTGGCACAAAAAGGCAGAAATTTTCCTTATTTTAGGGCAAAACTCAGAAATTCCACTTATTTTGGGGCAAAATTCCAGAAATTTCTCTTATTTTGGGGCAAAATTGCAGAAATTTCACTTATTTTGGGGCAAAATTGCAGAAATTTCACTTATTTCAGGGAAAAATACAGAAATTTTCCTTATTTTGGGGCAAAAAGGCAGAAATTCCTAATATTTTGTGCCAAAATTCAGAAATTCCCCTTATTTTGAGGTAAAAAGGCTGAAATTCCCCTTATTTGGGGGCAAAAAGGCAGAAATTTCCTTTTTATTGGGGCAAAATTGCAGAAATTTCACTTATTTTAGGGTAATAAGTCAGAAATTTTTCTTATTTTTGGGCAAAAATGACAGAAATTCCCTTTGTTTTGGGGGAAAAAGACAAAAATTCCACATATTTAGAGGCAAAAAAGCAGAAATTCCCCATATTTTAGGGCAAAATTGCAGAAATTTCCCTTATTTGGGGGCAAAAAACAGAAATTCCCCTTATTTTGTGGCAAAATTCCAGAAATTTCCCTTATTATGGGGAAGAATTGCAGAAATTTCCCTTATTTTAGGGCAAAATAGCAGAAATTTCACTTATTGCTGAGAAAAGAGGCAAAATTTTTTCTTATTTTGGGGCAAAAAGGCAGAAATTACCATTATTTTGGGGCAAAAAGGCAGAAATTCACCTTATTTTGGGCTAAAATTGCAGAAATTTCACATATTTCAGGGCAAAAATTCGAAATTTCCCTTAATTTGGGGCAAAAATGAAGAAATTTCTTTTTTTTATGGCAAAAAGTTATGCATTCCCCTTATTTCGTGCAAAAAGGCAGAAATTCCCCGTATTTTGGAGCAAAATTGCAGAAATTCCCCTAATTGTGGGGCAAAATTCCAGAAATTTTCCTTATTTTGGGGCAAAATTGCAGAAATTTCATTTATGTTGGGGCACAATTGCAGAAATTTCACTTATTTCAGGGAAAAATACAGAAATTTTCCTTATTTTGGGGCAAAAAGGCAGAAATTCCTAATATTTTGTGCCAAAATTCAGAAATTCCCCTTATTTTGAGGTAAAAAGGCTGAAATTTCCCTTATTTGGGGACAAAAACGCAGAAATTTCCCTTATATTTGGGCAAATTTGCAGAAATTTCACTTATTTCAGGGTAATAAGTCAGAAATTTTCCTTATTTTTGGGCAAAAATGACAGAAATTCCCTATGTTTTGGGGGAAAAAGACAGAAATTCCACTTATTTAGAGGCAAAAAAGCAGAAATTCCCCTTATTTTAGGGCAAAATTGCAGAAATTTCCTTTATTTACGGGCAAAAAAACAGAAATTCCCCTTATTTTGTGGCAAAATTCCAGAAATTTCCCTTATTATGGAAAAGAATTGCAGAAATTTCCCTTATTTTAGGGCAAAATTGCAGAAATTTCACTTATTTCAGAGAAAAAAGGCAAAAATTTTTCTTATTTTAGGGCAAAAAGGCAGAAATTCCCATTATTTTGGGGCAAAAATGCAGAAATTCACCTTATTTTGGGCTAAAATTGCAGAAATTTCACATATTTCAGAGCAAAAAGTCAGAAATTTCCCTTAATTTGGGGCAAAAATGAAGCAATTTCACTTTTTTATTGCATAAAGTTATGCATTCCCCTTATTTCGGGCAAAAAGGCAGAAATTCCCCGTATTTTGGAGCAAAATTGCAGAAATTCCTCTAATTGTGGGGCAAAAAGGCAGAAATTCTCCTTATTTTGGGGCCAAACTCAGAAATTCCACTTATTTTGGGGCAAAATTCCAGAAATTTCCCTTATTTTGGGGCAAAATTGTAGAAATTTTACTGATTTTGGGGCAAAATTGCAGAAATTTCACTTATTTCAGGGAAAAAAGGCAGAAATTTTTTTATTTTGGGGCAAAAAGGCAGAAAATCCTAATAGTTTGTTCCAAAATTCAGAAATTCCCTTTATTTTGAGGTAAAAAGGCTGAAATTCCCCTTATTTGGGGGCAAAAAGGAAGAAATTTTCCTTATATTGGGGCAAAATTGCAGAAATTTCACTTATTTCAGGGTAATAAGTCAGAAATTTTCCTTATTTTGGGGCAAAAATGACAGAAATTCCCTTTGTTTTGGGGGAAAAAGACAGTAATTCCACTTATATAAAGGCAAAATGCAGAAATTCCCCTTATTTTAGAGCAAAATTGCAGAAATTTCCCTTATTTGGGGGCAAAAAAACAGAAATTCCCCTTATTTTGTGGCAAAATTCCAGAAATTTCCCTTATTATGGGGAAAAATTGCAGAAATTTCCCTTATTTTGGGGCAAAATTGCAGAAAATTCACTTATTGCTGAGAAAAGAGGCAAAAATTTTTCTTATTTTGGGGCAAAAAGGCAGAAATTCCCATTACTTTGGGGCAAAAAGGCAGAAATTCACCTTACTTTGGGCTAAAATTGCAGAAATTTCACATATTTCAAGGCAAGAAGTCAGAAATTTCCCTTATTTTGGGGCAAAAATGAAGAAATTTCCCTTTTTTATGGCAAAAAGGTATGCATTCCCCTTATTTCGGGCAAAAAGGCAGAAATTCCCCGTATTTTGGAGCACAATTGCAGAATTTCCCCTAATTGTGGGGCAAAATTCCAGAAATTTTCCTTATTTTGGGGCAAAATTGCAGAAATTTCACTTATTTTGGGGCAAAATTGCAGAAATTTCACTTATTTCAGGGAAAATAGGAAGAAATTTTCCTTATTTTGGGGCAAAAATGCAGAAATTCTCCATATTTTGTTGCAAAAATCAGAAATTTCCCTTATTTTGATTTAAAATGCTGAAATTCCCCTTTTTTGGGGCAAAAGGCAGAAATTTCCCTTTTTTGGGGCAAATTTGCAGAAATTTCACTTATTTCCGGAAAAAAGGCAGAAATTTTTCTTATTTTGGGGCAAAAATGCAGAAATTCCTAATATTTTGTTGCAAAATTGCAGAAATTTCCCTTATTTTGAAATAAAAAGGCTGAAATTCCCCTTATTGAAGGCAAAAAGGCAGAAATTTTTCTTATTTTGTGGCAAATTTGCAGAAATTTCACTTATTTCAGGGTTATAAGTCAGAAATTTTCCTTATTTTGGGGCAAAAAAGACAGAAATTCCCTTTGTTTTGGGGGAAAAAGACAGAAATTTCACTTATTTAGAGGCAAAAAGGCAAAAGTTCCCCTTATTTTAAAGCAAAA
Organism: Micromys minutus; assembly: GCF_963924665.1. NCBI lineage: Eukaryota > Metazoa > Chordata > Mammalia > Rodentia > Muridae > Micromys > Micromys minutus. The sequence goes on along the minus strand of NW_027667804.1, from coordinate 496,259 downwards.
ATGAAGAAATTTCTCTTTTTTATGGCAAAAAGTTATGCATTCTTCTTATTTTCAGACAAAAAGGCAGAAATTCCCCATATTTTGGGGCAAAAGGCAGAAATTTCCCTTATTTTTTGGCAAAATTGCAGAAATTTCCCTAATTGTGGGGCAAAAAACAGAAATTCCCCTTATTTTGGGGCAAAATTGCAGAAATTTCCCTTATTATGAGGAAAAATTGCAGAAATTTCCCTTATTTTACGGCAAAATTGCAGAAATTTCATAATTGTGGCGCAAAAAGGCAGAAATTCTCCTTATTTCGGGGCAAAACTCAGAAATTCCACTTATTTTGGGGCAAAATTCCAGAAATTTCCCTTATTTTGGGGCAAAATTGCAGAAATTTTACTTATTTTGGGGCAAAATTGCAGAAAATTCACGTATTTCAGGGAAAAAAGCAGAATTTTTTTTTATTTTGGGGCAAAAAAACAAAAATTCCTAATATTTTGTGCCAAAATTCAGAAATTCCCCTTATTTTGAGGTAAAAAGACTGAAATTCCCATTATTTGGGGGCAAAAATGCAGAAATTTCCCTTATATTGTGGCAAAATTGCAGAAATTTCACTTATTTCAGGGTAATAGTCAGAAAATTTCCTTATTTTGGGGCAAAAATGACAGAAATTCCCTTTGTTTTGGGGGAAAAAGACAGAAATTCCACTTATTTAGAGGCAAAAAAGCAGAAATTCCCCTTATTTTAGGGCAAAATTGCAGAAATTTCCTTTATTTGGGGGCAAAAAACAGAAATTCCCCTTATTTTGTGGCAAAATTCTAGAAATTTCCCTTATTATGGGGAAAAATTGCAGAAATTTCCCTTATTTTAGGACAAAATTGCAGAAATTTCACTTATTTCAGAGAAAAAAGGCAAAAATTTTTCTTATTTTGGGGCAAAAGGCAGAAATTTCCCTATTTTTGGGGCAAATTTGCAGAAATTTCACTTATTTCATGGTAATAAGTCAGAAATTTTCCTTATTTTGGGGCAAAAAAGACAGAAATTCTCTTTGTTTTGGGGGAAAAAAATAGAAATTCCAGTTATTTAGAGGCAAAAAGGCAAAAGTTCCCCTTATTTTGGAGCAAAAAAGAAGAAATTTCCCTTTTTTATGGCAAAAAGGTATGCATTTTTCTTATTTTCGGACGAAAAGGCAGAAATTCCCCATATTTTGGAGCAAAAGGCAGAAATTCCCCTTATTTTGGGGCAAAATTGCAGAAATTTCCCTAATTGTGGGGCAAAAAACAGAAATTCTTTTTATTTTGAAGCAAAATTGCAGAAATTTCCCTTATTATGAGGAAAAATTGTAGAAATTTCCCTTATTTTAGGGCAAAATTGCAGAAATTTCACTAATTGTGGGGCAAAAAGGCAGAAATTCTCCTTATTTTGGAACAAAACTCAGAAATTCCACTTATTTTGGGGCAAAATTCCAGAAATTTCCCTTATTTTGGGGCAAAATTGTAGAAATTTTACTTATTTTGTGGCAAAATTGCAGAAATTTCACTTATTTCAGGGAAAAAAGACAGAAATTTGTTTTATTTTGGGGCAAAAAGGCAGAAATTCCTAATATTTTGTGCCAAAATTAAGAAATTCCCCTTATTTTAGGTAATAAGGCTGAAATTCTCCTTATTTGGGGGCAAAAACGCAGAAATTTCCCTTATATTGGGACAAAATTGCAGAAATTTCACTTATTTCAGGGTAATAAGTCAGAAATTTTCCTTATTTTGGGGTAAAAATGACAGAAATTCCCTTTGTTTTGTGGAAAAAGACAGAAATTCCACTTATTTAGAGGCAAAAAAGCAGAAATTCTCCTTATTTTAGGTCAAAATTGCAGAAATTTCTTTTATTTGGGGGCAAAAAAACAGAAATTCCCCTTATTTTGTGGTAAAATTCCAGAAATTTTCCTTATTATGGGGAAAAATTGCAGAAATTCCCCTTATTTTGGGGCAAAATTGCAGAAATTTTCCGAATTGTGGGGCAAAAAACAGAAATTCCCCTTATTTTGTGGCAAAATTCCAGAAATTTCCCTTATTATGGGAAAAAATTGCAGAAATTTCCCTTATTTTAGGGCAAAATTGCAGAAATTTCAGTTATTTCAGAGAAAAAAGGCAAAAATTTTTCTTATTTTGGGGCAAAAAGGCAGAAATTCCCATTATTTTGGGGCAAAAAGGCAGAAATTCACCTTATTTTGGGCTACAATTGCAGAAATTTAACATATTTCAGGGCAAAAATTCAGAAATTTCCCTTAATTTGGGGCAAAAATGAAGAATTTTCCCTTTTTTATGGCAAAAAGGTGTGTATTTTCCTTATTTCGGGCAAAAAGGCAGAAATTCCCCGTATTTTGGAGCAAAATTGCAGAAATTCCCCTAAGTGTGGAGCAAAATTCCAGAAATTTTTCTTATTTTGGGGCAAAATTGCAAAATTTTCACTTATTTTGGGGCAAAATTGTAAAATTTTCACTTATTTCAGGGAAAATAGGCAGAAATTTTCCTTATTTTGGGGCAAAAAGGCAGAAATTCTCCATATTTTGTTGCAAAAATCAGAAATTTCCCTTATTTTGAGGTAAAATGCTGAAATTCCCCTTTTTTGGGGGCAAAAGGCAGAAATTTCCCTTTTTTGGGGCAAATTTGCAGAAATTTCACTTATTTCCGAAAAAAAAGGCAGAAATTTTTCTTATTTTGGGGCAAAAAGGCAGAAATTCCTAATATTTTGTTGCAAAAATGCAGAAATTTCCCTTATTTTGAAATAAAAAGGCTGAAATTCCCCTTATTTGAAGGCAAAAAGGCAGAAATTTTTCTTATTTTGGGGCAAATTTGCAGAAATTTCACTTATTTCAGGGTTATAAGTCAGAAATTTTGCTTATTTTGGGGCAAAAAAGACAGAAATTCCCTTTGTTTTGGGGGAAAAAGACAGAAATTTCACTTATTTAGAGGCAAAAAGGCAAAAGTTCCCGTTATTTTAAAGCAAAAATGAAGAAATTTCTCTTTTTTATGGCAAAAAGTTATGCATTCTTCTTATTTTCAGACAAAAAGGCAGAAATTCCCCATATTTTGGGGCAAAAGGCAAAAATTCCCTTATTTTTTGGCAAAATTGCAGAAATTTCCCTAATTGTGGGGCAAAAAACAGAAATTCCCCTTATTTTGGGGCAAAATTGCAGAAATTTCCCTATTATGAGGAAAAATTTCAGAAATTTCCCTTATTTTACGGCAAAATTGCAGAAATTTCACTAATTGTGGCGCAAAAAGGCAGAAATTCTCCTTATTTTGGGGCCTAGCTCAGAAATTCCACTTATTTTGGAGCAAAATTCCAGAAATTTCCCTTATTTTGGGGCAAAATTGTAGAAATTTTACTTATTTTGGGGCAAAATTGCAGAAATTTCACTTATTTTAGGGAAAAAAGGCAGAAATTTTTTTATTTTGGGGCAAAAAGGCAGAAATTCCTAATATTTTGTGCCAAAATTCAGAAATTCCCTTTATTTTGAGGTAAAAAGGCTGAAATTTCCCTTATTTGGGGGCAAAAAGGAAGAAATTTCCCTTATATTGGGGCAAAATTGCAGAAATTTCACTTATTTCAGGGTAATAAGTCAGAAATTTTCCTTATTTTGGGGCAAAAATGACAGAAATTCCCTTTGTTTTGGGGGAAAAAGACAGTAATTGCACTTATTTAGAGGCAAAATGCAGAAATTCTCCTTATTTTAGGGCAAAATTGCAGAAATTTTCCTTATTTACGGGCAAAAAAACAGAAATTTCCCTAATTTTGGGACAAAATTGCAGAAATTTCACTTATTTCAGGGAAAAAAGGCAGAAATTTTTTTTGGGGTGCAAAATGGCAGAAATTTTTTTATTTTGGTACAAAATTGCAGAAATTTTTATTTTGGCGCAAAAAGTCAGAAATTCCCCATATTTTGGGGGAAAAGGGCAGAAATTCCTCTTATTTTGAGGTAAAAAGGCTGAAATTCCCCTTATTTTGGGGCAAAAAGAGAGAAATTTCGTTTATTTTGGGGAAAAGGCAGAAATTGCACTTATTTTGATTCAAAAAGATGGAAAATCCCCTTATTCTGGGGCAAAAATGAAGAAATTTGCTTTTTTTATGGCAAAAAGGTATATATTCCCTTTATTTTCGGGCAAAAGGCAGAAATTCCCCATATTTTGGAGCAAAATTGCAGAAATTCCCCTAATTTTTGGGCAAAAAGGCAGAAATTCCCCTTATTTTGGGGTAAAACTGCAGAAATTTCACTTATTTTGCGGCAAAATGTCAGAAATTCCCCTTATTTTCCGCAAAAAAGGCAGAAAATCCCCTTATTTTATGGCAATATTGCAGAAATTTCTTTTATTTGGGGGCAAAAACAGAAATTCCCCTTATTTTGGGGCAAAATTGCAGAAATTTCCCTTATTATGGGGAAAATTGCAGAAATTTCCCTTATTTTAGGGCAAAATTACAGAAATTTCACTTATTTCAGAGAAAAAAAGCAAAAATTTTTCTTATTTTGGGGCAAAAAGGCAGAAATTCCCATTATTTTGAAGCAAAAAGGCAGAAATTCTCCTTATTTTGGGGTAAAATTGCAGAAATTTCACATATTTAAGGGCAAAACGGCAGAAATTCCCCTTATTTTGGGGCAAAAAGGCAGAAATTCCCCTTATTTTGGCATAAAATTGCAGAAATTTCCCTTATTTGGGGGCAAAAAGGTAGAAAATCCACTTAATTTCGGGTAGAAAGGCAGAAATTCCTCGTATTTTGGAGCAAAATTGCAGAAACTCCCCTAATTTTGGGGCAAAAAGGCAGAAATTCCCTTTATTTTGGGGCAAAAATAGAGAAATTCTCATTATTTTGGGGCAAAAATCAGAAATTTCCCTTATTTTGGGGCAAAATTTTAGAAATTTCTTTTATATTGTTACAGACTTGCAGAAATTTTTCTTATTTTGTGGCAAAAAGGCAGAAATTCCCCATTTTTTGGTGCAAAAAGGCTGAAATTCCCCTTATTTTGAGGTAAAATCCTGAAATTCCCCATATTTTGGGGCAAAAAGGCAGAAATTCCCCTCATTTGGGGGCAAAAAGGCACAAATTTCCCTTATTTTCGAGCATAATTGCAGGACTTTCATTTATTTCAGGGCAAAAACTCAGAAATTCCTTTTATTTTGGGGCAAAAAGCAGAAATTTCTTTTATTTTGATACAAAATTGTAGAAATTTTCCTAATTTTGAAACAAAAAAACAAAAATTACCCATATTTTGGGGGAAATGTCAGAAATTCCCCTTATTTTGAGGTAAAAAGCCTGAAATTCCCATTATTTTGGGGCAAAAAGGCAGAAATTCCCTTTACTTTGTGGCAAAAAGGCAAAAATTCCCGTTAATTGGAGCAGAAAAGCAGAAATTTTCCTTATTTAAGGGCAATAGGGCAGAAATTCGCCATATTTTGTGGCAAAAAGGCAGAAATTCCCCTTATTTGGAGGTAAAATGCTGAAATTCCCCTTATTTTCGGCAAAAAGGCAGAAATTCCTATTATTTTGGGGCAAAATTGCAGAAATTTCAATTATTTCAGGGCAAAAAGTCAGAAATTTGCCTTATTTGGGGCAAAAAGCAGAAATTCCCCTAATTTTGGGGCCAAAAACAGAAATTCCATTTATTTTGGGGTAAAATTGCAGAAATTTCAAATATTTCAGGGCAAAAAGGCAGAAATTCCACTTTATTTCGGACAATAATGCAGAAATTCCCCCATATTTTAAAGCTAAATTTCAAAAATTCCCCTTATATTGGTGGAAAAATGCAGAAATTCCCTTTATTTTTGTGCAATAAGGCAGATTTCCCCGTATTTTGAAGCAAAATTGCACATATTCCCCTAATTTTGAGGGAAAATGCAAAAATTCACATTATTTTGGAACAAAAAGACAGAAATTCTCCTTATTTCAGGGCAAAATTCCAGAAATTCCCCTTATTTTGGGGCAAAATTGCAGAAATTTCCTTTATTTTGGGGCAAAATTGCAGAAATTTTCTTTATTTTGGGGCAAAATTTCAGAAATTTCACTTATTACAAGAAAAAAGTGCAGAAATTTCTCTTATTTTGGGGCAAAAAGGCAGAAATTTCTTTTATTTTGGTAAAAAATTGCAGAAATTTTCTTTATTTTGGGGCAAATATGAAGAAATTCCCCATATTTTGGGGCAAAAAGGCAGAGATTCCCGTTATTATGAGGTAAAATGCTGAAATTCCCCTTATTTTCGGGCAAAAAGATAGAAATTCCCTTTATTTTGTGGCAAAAAGGCAGAATTTTCCCTTATTTTGGGGCAAAATTGCAGAAATTTCACTTATTTCAGAGCAAAATTCAAAAATTCCTTTTATTTTTGGGCAAAAAGACAGAAATTTTGTTTATTTTTGGGTAAATAGGCAGAAATTTCACTTATTGTGAGGTAAGAAGGCAGAAATTCCTCTTATTTTGGGGCAAAAATGAAAAAATTTCCCTTTTTTGTGCAAAACGTATATATTCCCCTTATTTTCGGGCAAAAAAGCGAAAATTCCTTGTTTTTTGGAGCACAATTGCAGAAAATCCCCTAATTGTGGGGCAAAAAGGCAGAAATTCCCTATATGTTGGGGCAAAAAGACTGAAATTCTCCTTATTTTGGGGCAAAACTCAGAAATTCCACTTATTTTGGGGCAAAATTCCAGAAATTTTCCATATTTTGTGGCAAAATTGCAGAAATTTCACTTATTTTGGGGCAAAATTGCAGAAATTTCACTTATTTCAGGTAAAAAAGGCAGAAATTTTTCTTATTTTGGGGCAAAAAGGCAGAAATTCCTAATATTTTGTGGAAAAAGTGAAGAAATTCCCCTTATTTTGAGGTAAAAAGGCTGAAATTCTCCTTATTTGGGGGCAAAAGGGCAGAAATTTCCCTTATTTTGGGGCAAAATTGCAGAAATTTCACTTATTTCAGGGTAATACGTCAGAAATTTTCCTTATTTTGGGGCAAAAAAGACAGAAATTCCCTTTGTTTTGGGGGGAAAAGACAGAAATTCCAATTATTTAGAGGCAAAATGGCAGAAATTCCCCTTATTTTGAAGCAAAAATGAAGAAATTTCCCTTTTTTATGGCAAAAAGATATGCATTCCCCTTATTTTCAGGCAAAAAGGCAGAAATTCCCCGTATTTTGGAGCAAAATTGCAGAAATTCCCCTAATTGTGGGGCAAAAAGGCAGAAATTCCCTATATGTTGGAGCAAAATTGCAGAAATTCTCCTTATTTTGGGGCAAAACTCAGAAATTCCACTTATTTTGGGGCCAAATTGCAGGAATTTACCTTATTTTGGGGCAAAATTGCAGAAATTTTCTTTATTTGGGGCAAAATTGCAGAAATTTCACTTATTTTCAGGTAAAAAGGCTGAAATATTTTTTATTTTGGGGCAAAAAGGAAGAAATTCCCCTTATTTTGGGGCAAAATTGCAGAAATTTTCCTTATTTTGGGGCAAAAAGGCAGAAATTCTTTATATTTTGGGGCAAAAAGGCAGAAATTCCTTTTATTTTGTGGTAATAAGGCTGAAATTCCCCTTATTTTGGGACAAAAAGGCAGAAATTCCCCTTATTTTGGGGTAAAATGGCAGAAATTTTAAATATTTCAGGGCAAAATGGCAGAAATTTCCCTTATTTTGGGGCAAAAAGATGAAATCCCTAATTTTTGGCTAAAATTGCAGAAACGTCACTTATTTCTGGATGAAAAGGCAGAAATTCCACTTATTTTCGGGCAAAAAGGCAGAAATGACCCATATTTTGGAGCAAAATTGCAGAAATTCTCCTAATATTGGTGCAAAAATGCAGAAATTCCCTTTATTTTGGGGCAAAAAAGGCAGAAATTTTCCATATTTTGGTGCAAAAAGGCTGAAATTCTTCTTATTTTAAGGTAAAATGCTGAAATTCCCCATATTTTGGGGCAAAAGGCAAAAATTCTTCTTATTTTGTGGCAAAAAGTCACAAATTTCCCTTATTTTTGGGCAAAATTGCCGAAATTTCATTTATTTCAGGGCAAAAAGTCAGAAATTCCTTTTAATTTGGGGCAAAGAGCAGAAATTTCTTTTATTATGGTACAAAATTGAAGAAATTTTTCTTATTTTGAAACATAAAGGCAGAAAATTCCCCTTATTTTGAGGCAAAAGGCAGAAATTATTCTTATTTTGAGGTAAAATGCAGTAATTCCCTTTATTTTGGGGCTAAAAGGCAGAAATTCCCCATATTTTGAAGCAAAATTGCAGAAATTCTCATAATTTTTGGGCAAAAAGGCAGGAATTCTCATTATTTTGGAGCAAAAACAGAGAAAATCTCCTTTTTCGGGAGCAAACAGTCAAAAATTCCCCTTATTTTGGGGCTAAATTGCAGAAATTTCCTTTACATTGGGGCAAAATTGCATAAATTTGCCTTATTTTAGGGCAAAATTGCAGAAATTTCACTTATTTCAGGGAAAAAAGGCGGAAATTTCTGAGTTTTTTTCTCTGAAATAAGTGAAATTTCTGCAATTTTGCCCCAGAATAAGGGAAATTTCTGCAATTTTTTTCCATAGTAAGGGAAATTTCTGCAATTTTGCCCCAAAATGAGGAGAATTTCTGCCTTTTTGCCCCAAAATTAGGGGAGTTTCTGCAATTTTGCTTCAAAATACAGGGAATTTCTTCCTCTTTTCCCGAAAATAAGGGGAACTTCTGCCTTTTTGCCCCAAATAAAGGGAATTTCTGCATTTTTGCCCCAATATTAGGGGAATTTCTGCAATTTTGCTCCAAAATACGGGGAAATTCTGCCTTTTTACCCAAAATTAAGAGGATTTTCTGCCTTTTTGCTCCCAAATTAGGGAAATTTCTGCAATTTTATCCCAAAATAAAGGGAATTTCTGCCTTTTTGCCCCAAAATAAGGGGAATTTCTGCCTTTTTGCCCTGAAATATGTGAAATTTCTGCAATTTTACCCCAAAATAAGGTAAATTTCTGCCTTTTTGCCCATAAATAATAGAAATTTCTGCCTTTTTGCCCCAAAATAAGGGGAAATTCTGCCTTTTTGCCCCAAATAAAGGGAATTTCTGCATTTTTGCCCCAATATTAGGGAAATTTTTGCAATTCTATCCCAAAATAAGGGGAATTTCTGCCTTTTTGCCCCAAAATAAGGGGAATTTCTGCATTTTTGCCCGAAATTAAGTGGAATTTTTGCCTTTTTGTCCCGAAATAAGTGAAATTTCTTTAATTTTAGCCAAAAATTAGGGATTTCATCTTTTTGCCCCCAAAAAAGGGGAATTTCTGCAATTTTGCCCCAAAATAAATGAAATTTCTGCAATTTTGCCCCAAAATAAGGGAAATTTCTGGAATTTTGCTCCAAAATAAGTGGAATTTCTGGGTTGTGCCCCAAAATAAGGAGAATTTCTGTCTTTTTGCCCCAACATATAGGGAATTTCTGCCTTTTTGCCCCACAATTAGGGGAATTTCTGCAATTTTGCTCCAAAATACGGGGAATTTCTGCATTTTTGCCAGAAAATAAGGGGAATGCATACCTTTATTGCCATAAAAAGGGAAATTTCTTCATTTTTGCCCCAAATTAAGGGAAATTTCTGCCTTTTTGCCCTGAAATATGTGAAATTTCTGCAATTTTAGCCCAAAATAAGGTGAATTTTTTCTTTTTGCCCCAAAATAATGGGAATTTCTGTTTTATTGCCCCAAAATAATAAAAGTTTTTGCTTTTTTTCTCTGAAATAAGTGAAATTTCTGCAATTTTGCCCTAAAATAAGGGAAATTTCTGCAATTTTCCCCATAATAAGGAAAATTTCTGCAATTTTGCCCCAAAATAAGGAGAATTTCTGGTTTTTTGCCCCCAAATACGGGAAATTTCTGCAATTTTGCCCTAAAATAAGTGGAATTTCTGCCTTTTGCCCCAAAATAAGGAGAATTTCTGCCTTTTTGCCCCAAAATAAAGAATATTACTGTATTTTTTACCCCCAAATTAGGTGAATTTCTGCAATTTTGCTCCAAAATACGGGGATTTTCTGCCTTTTTCGTCGAAAATAAGGGGAATTTCTGCCATTTTGCTGTGAAATAAGTGAAATTTCTGGAGTTTTACCCCAATATAAGGGGAATTTCTGCCTTTTTGCCCCAAAATTAGGGGAATTTCTGCAATTTTGCTCCAAAATATGGGGAATTTCTGCCTTTTTGCCCGAAAATTAAGGGAATGTTTACCTTTTTGCCATAAAAAAGGGAAATTTCTTAATTTTTGCCCCAAAATAAGGGGATTTTCCACCTTTTTGACTCAAAATAAGTGCAATTTCTGCCTTTTCCCCAAAAATAAATGAAATTCTGCTTTTTGCCCCAAAATAAGGGGAATTTCTTACTTTTTGCCCTGAAATAAATGAAATTTGTGCAATTTTGCCCGAAAATAAGGGAAATTTGTGCCTTTTTGCCCCAAAATAATGGGAATTTCTGCCTTTAGCCCCAAAAAATAGAAAATTTCAGCATTTTACCTCAAAATAAGGGGAATTTCTGCCTTTTTGCCCTGAAATATATGAAGTTTCTGCAATTTTACCCCAAAATAAGGTGAATTTCTGACTTTTTGCCCCAAAATAATGGGAATTTCTGCCTTTTTGCCTCAAAATAAGAAAAATTTTTGCTTTTTTTTTCGGAAATAAGTGAAATTTCTGAAATTTTGCCCTAAAATAAGGGAAATTTATGCAATTTTTCCCCATAATAAAAAAAATTTCTGCAATTTTGCCGCAAAATAAGAGGAATTTATGTTTTTTGCCCCCAAATAAAGCAAATTTCTGCAATTTGGCCCCAAAATAAAGGGATTTTCTGTTTTTTGCTCCCAAATAAGGGAAATTTCTGCAATTTTGCCCTAAAATAAGGGAAATTTCTGCAATTTTGTCCTAAAATAAGGGGAATTTCTGCCATTTGCCCCAAAATAAGGGGAATTTCTGCCTTTTGCCCCAAAATATAGGGAATTTCTGCCTTTTTGTCCGAAAATAAGAAGAATGCACTCCTTTTTGCCATAAAAAAGGGAAATTTTTTCATTTTTGCTCCAAAAGAAGGGGAACTTTAGCCTTTTTGCCTCTAAATAAGTGGAATTTCTGTCTTTTTCCCCCAAAACAAAGGGAATTTCTGTCATTTTTGCCCCAAAATAAGGAAAATTTTTGACTTATTACCCTAAAATAAGTGAAATTTCTGCAATTTTGCCCCAAAATAAGGGAAATTTCTGCCTTTTTGCCCCCAAATAAGGGGAATTTCTGACTTTTTGCACCCGAAGAAAGATTTTCTGTCTTTTTGCCCCAAAATAAGGAGAATTTCAGCATTTTTGCCCGAAAATTATGAGAATTTCTGCAATTTTTTTTCAAAATACGGAAAATTTCTGCCTTTTAGCTCCAAAATAAAGGGAATTTCTGCATTTTCTCCACATGTTAGGGGAATTTCTGCATTTGACCTGTAAATAATGGGAATTTCTGCATTTTACCTCAAAATAAGTAGAATTTCTGCTTTTTACCTCAAATTATGGGGAATTTATGCCGTTTTGTTCCAAAATAAAGAAAATTTCTTCAATTTTGTACCATAATAAAAGAAATTTCTAATTTTTGCCCCGAAAAAAAAGGAATTTCTGACTTTTTACCCTGAAATAAATGAAATTTGTGCAATTTTGCCCGAAAATAAGGGAAATTTGTGCCTTTTTGCCCCAAAATAATGGGAATTTCTGCCTTTAGCCCCCAAAAATGGGAAATTTCAGCATTTTACCTCAAAATAAGGGGAATTTCTGCCTTTTGGCCCTGAAATATATGAAGTTTCTGCAATTTTACCCCAAAATAAGGTGAATTTCTGACTTTTTGCCCCAAAATAATGGGAATTTCTGCCTTTTTGCCTCAAAATAAGAAAAATTTTTGCTTTTTTTTTCGGAAATAAGTGAAATTTCTGCAATTTTGCCCTAAAATAAGGGAAATTTCTGCAATTTTTCCCCATAATAAAAAAATTTCTGCAATTTGGCCACAAAATAAGAGGAATTTCTGTTTTTTGCCCCCAAATAAAGCAAATTTCTGCAATTTTGCCCCAAAATAAAGGGAATTTCTGTTTTTTGCCCCCAAATAAGGGAAATTTCTGCAATTTTGCCCTAAAATAAGGGAAATTTCTGCAATTTTGCCCTAAAATAAGGGGAATTTCTGCCATTTGCCCCAAAATAAGGGGAATTTCTGCCTTTTGCCCCAAAATATAGGGAATTTCTGCCTTTTTGTCCGAAAATAAGAAGAATGCACTCCTTTTTGCCATAAAAAAGGGAAATTTTTTCATTTTTGCTCCAAAAGAAGGGGAACTTTAGCCTTTTTGCCTCTAAATAAGTGGAATTTCTGTCTTTTTCCCCCAAAACAAAGGGAATTTCTGTCTTTTTTGCCCCAAAATAAGGAAAATTTCTGACTTATTACTTTGAAAAAAGTAAAATTTCTGCAAATTTGCCCCAAAAATAGGGAAATTTCTACCTTTTGCCCCAAAATAAGGGAAATTTCAGCATTTTACCTCAAAATAAGGTAAATTTCTGATTATTGCACCAAAATATGGAGAATTTCTACCTTTTGCCCCAAAATAAGGAAAATTTCTGCCTTTTTTCACTGAAATAAGTGAAATTTCTGCAATTTTGCCCAAAAATAAGTGAAATTTCTGCAATTTTGCCCCCAAAAAAGGTAAATTTCTGGAATTTTGCCGCAAAATAAGTGGAATTTCTGAGTTTTGCCCCAAAATAAGGAGAATTTCTGCCTTTTTGCCCCACAATTAGGGGAATTTCTGCAATTTTGCTCCAAAATACGGGGAATTTTTGCCTTTTTGCCTGAAAATAAGAAGAATGCATACGTTTTTGCCATAAAAAAGGAAATTTCTTCATTTTTGCCCCAAATTAATGGAAATTTCTGCCTTTTTACCCTGAAATATGTGAAATTTCTGCAATTTTAGCCCAAAATAAGGTGAATTTCTGCCTTTTGCCAAAAATAATGGGAATTTCTGCCTTTTTGCCCCAAAATGAGAAAAACTTTTGCTTTTAATCTGAAATAAGTGAAATTTCTGGAATTTTGCCCTAAAATAAAAGAAATTTTGCAATTTTTCTCCATAGTAAAGGAAATTTCTGGAATTTTGCCCCAAAATAAGGGGAATTTCTGTTTTTTTGCCCCCAAATAAGGGAAATTTCTGCAATTTTGCCCTAAAATAAGGGGAATTTCTGCTTTTTTGCCTCTAAATAAGTGGAATTTCTGTCTTTTTCCCCCAAAACAAAGAGAATTTCTGTCATTTTTGCGCCAAAATTAGGAAAATTTCTGAATTATTACCCTGAAATAAGTGAATTTTCTGCAATTTTGCCCCAATATAAGGGAAATTTCTGCCTTTTTGCCCCCAAATAAAGGGAATTTCAGCCTTTTTACCTCAAAATAAAAGGAATTTCTGAATTTTGGCCCAAAATATTAGGAATTTCTGCCTTTTTTCCCCAAAATAAGAAAAATTTCTGCCTTTTTTTCCTGAAATAAGTGAAATTTCTGCAATTTTGCCCCAAAATAAAGAAAATTTCTGAAATTTTGCCCCCAAATAAGTGGAATTTCTGAGTTTTGTCCAAAAATAAGGAGAATTTCTTCCTTTTGCCTCTAAATAAGTGGAATTTCTGTCTTTTTCCACAAAACAAAGGAAATTTCTGTCTTTTTTGTTCTAAAATAAGAGGAATTTCTTCCTTCTTACCTCAAAATAGGTGAAATTTTTGCCTTTTTACCCAAAAATAAACGGAATTTCTGTCTTTTTGCCCCAAAATATAAAGAATTTTTGAATTTTGCCCTGAAATATGTGAAATTTCTGCAATTTTGCCCCAAAATAAAGGAAATTTCTACCTTTTTGCCACAAAATAAAGGGATTTTCTGTCTTTTTGCCCCAAAATAAGGGGAATTTCAGCATTTTACCTTATAATAAGGGGAATCTCTGCATTTTTGCCCCAAAATATGGGGAATTTCTGCATTTTTGCTCCAAAATAAAGAAAATTTCTACAATTTTGTACCAAAATAAAAGAATTTTCTGCCTTTTTGCCCCAAAATAAGAGAAATTTCTGAGTTTTTTTCTCTGAAATAAGTGAAATTTCTGCAATTTTGCATAAAAATAAAGGAAATTTCTGCAATTTTTTTCCATAATAAGGGAAATTTCTGCAATTTTGCCCCAAAATAAGGGGAATTTCTGTTTTTTGCCCCCAAATAAGGGAAATTTCTGCAATTTTATCCCAAAATAAGGGGAATTTCTGTTTTTTTGCCACAAAATAAGGAAATTTTCTGCAAGTCTGTAACAAAATAGAAGAAATTTCTAAAATTTTGCCCCAAAATAAGGGAAATTTCTGATTTTTGCCCCAAAATAAGGAGAATTTCTGTATTTTTGCCCAAAAATAAAGGGAATTTCTGCCTTTTTGCCCCCAAATTAGGGGAGTTTCTGCAATTTTGCTTCAAAATACAGGGAATTTCTTCCTCTTTTCCCGAAAATAAGGGGAACTTCTGTATTTTTGCCCCAAATAAAGGGAATTTCTGCATTTTTGCCCCAATATTAGGGGAATTTCTGCAATTTTGCTCCAAAATACGGGGAAATTCTGCCTTTTTACCGAAAATTAAAAGGATTTTCTGCCTTTTTGCTCCCAAATAAGAGAAATTTCTGCAATTTTATCCCAAAATAAAGGGAATTTCTGCCTTTTTGCCCCAAAATAAAGGGAATTTCTGCCTCTTTGCCCTGAAATATGTGAAATTTCTGCAATTTTACCCCAAAATAAGGTGAATTTCTGCCTTTTTGCTTATAAAATAATAGAAATTTCTGCCTTTTTGCCCCAAAATAAGAAAAATTATTGCTTTTTTCTCTGAAATAAGTGAAATTTCTGAAATTTTGCCCTAAAATAAGGGAAATTTCTGCAATTTTTTCCATAATAAGGGAAATTCCTGCAATTTTGCCCCAAAATAAGGGGAATTTCTATTTTTTGCTTTCAAATAAAGGAAATTTCTTCAATTTTGCCCTAAAATAAGGGGAATTTCTGCCTTTTGCCCCAAAATAAGGAGAATTTCTGCCTTTTTGCCCCAAAATAAAAAAATTACTGTATTTTTTATTCCAATATTTGGTGAATTTCTGCAATTTTGCTACAAAATACGGGGATTTTCTTTTTTTTCGCCGAAAATAAAGGGAATTTCTGCCATTTTGCCGCGAAATAAGTGAAATTTCTGCAGTTTTACCCCAAAATAAGGGGAATTTCTTCATTTTTGCCCAAAAATTAGGGGAATTTTTGCAAGTTTGCTCCAAAATACAGGGAATTTCTGCCTTTTGGCCCGAAAATAAAGGGAATGTATACCTTTTTGCCATAAAAAAAGGAAATTTCTTCATTTTTACCCCAAAATAAGGGGATTTTTCACCTTTTTGACTCAAAATAAGTGCAATTTCTGCCTTTTTCCCAAAAATAAACGAAATTTCTCTCTTTTTGCCCAAAAATAAAGGAAATTTCTGCCTTTTTGCCCCACAATTAGGGGAATTTCTGCAATTTTGCTCCAAAATACGGAAAATTTCTGCCTTTTTGCCTGAAAATAAGGGGAATGCATACGTTTTTGCCATAAAAGAAGGAAATTTCTTCATTTTTGCCCCAAATTAAGGGAAATTTCTGCCTTTTTGTCCTGAAATATGTGAAATTTCTGCAATTTTAGCCCAAAATAAGGTAAATTTATGCCTTTTGCCCCAAAATAATGGGAATTTCTGCCTTTTTGCCCCAAAATAAGAAAAACTTTTGCTTTTTTTCTTTGAAATAAGTGAAATTTCTGCAATTTTGCCCTAAAATAAAAGAAATTTCTGCAATTTTTCTCCATAGTAAAGGAAATTTCTGGAATTTTGCCCCAAAATAAGGGGAATTTCTGTTTTTTTGCCCCCAAATAAGGGAAATTTCTGCAATTTTGCCCTAAAATAAGGAAAATTTCTGCTTTTTTGCCTCTAAATAAGTGGAATTTCTGTCTTTTTCCCCCAAAACAAAGGGAATTTCTGTCATTTTTGCGCCAAAATAAGGAAAATTTCTGAATTATTACCCTGAAATAAGTGAATTTTCTGCAATTTTGCCCCAATGTAAGGGAAATTTCTGCCTTATTGCCGCCAAATAAGGGGAATTTCAGCCTTTTTACCTCAAAATAAGAAGAATTTCTTAATTTTGGCCTAAAATATTAGGAATTTCTGCCTTTTTTCCACAAAATAAGAAAAATTTCTGCCTTTTTTCCCTGAAATAAGTGAAATTTCTGCAATTTTGCCCCAAAATAAATTAAATTTCTGAAATTTTGCCCCAAAATAAGTGGAATTTCTGAGTTTTGCCCCAAAATAAGGAGAATTTCTTCCTTTTTGCCTCTAAATAAGTGGAATTTCTGTCTTTTTTTTACAAAACAAAGGAAATTTCTGTCTTTTTTGTTCTAAAATAAGAGGAATTTCTTCTTTCTTACCTCAAAATAGGTGAAATTTCTGCCATTTTACCCAAAAATAAACGGAATTTTTGTCTTTTTGCCCCAAAATAAAAGAATTTTTGAATTTTGCCCTGAAATATGTGAAATTTCTGCAATTTTGCCCCAAAATAAGGGAAATTTCTGATTTTTTGCCACAAAATAAAGGGAATTTCTGTCTTTTTGCCCCAAAACAAGGGGAATTTCAGTATTTTACCTCATAATAAGAGGAATCTCTGCATTTTTGCCCCAAAATATGGGGTATTTCTGCATTTTTGCTCCAAAATAAAGAAAATTTCTACAATTTTGTACCAAAATAAGAGAAAATTCTGCATTTTTGCCCCAAAATAAGAAAAATTTCTGAGTTTTTTTCTCTGAAATAAGTGAAATTTCTGCAATTTTGCCCCAAAATAAGGGAAATTTCTGCAATTTTTTTCCATAATAAGAAAAATTTCTGCAATTTTGCCCCAAAATAAGGGGAATTTCTGTTTTTTGGCCCCAAATAAGGGAAATTTCTTCAATTTTGCCCTAAAATAAGGGGAATTTCTGCCTTTTGCCCCAAAATAAGGAGAATTTCTGCCTCTTTGCCCCAAAATAAGAAAATTACTGTATTTTTTATCCCAAAATTAGGTTAATTTCTGCAATTTTGCTCCAAAATACGAGGATTTTCTTCTTTTTTTGCCGAAAATAAAGGGAATTTCTGCCATTTTGCCGCGAAATAAGTGAAATTTCTGCAGTTTTACCCCAAAATAAGGGGAATTTCTGCATTTTTGCCCAAAAATTAGGGGAATTTTTGCAAGTTTGCTCCAAAATACAGGGAATTTCTCCCTTTTGGCCTGAAAATAAAGGGAATGTATACCTTTTTGCCATAAAAAAAGGAAATTTCTTCATTTTTACCCCAAAATAAGGGGATTTTTTCACCTTTTTGACTCAAAATAAGTGAAATTTCTGCTTTTCTCCCAAAAAAAAACGAAATTTTTGTCTTTTACCCCAAAAATAAAGGGAATTTCTGACTTTTTGCCACAAAATAAGGGGAATTTCAGCCTTTTTACCTAAAAATAATAGGAATTTCTGCCTTTTTGCCCCCAAAATAAAGGGAATTTCTACATTTTTGCACCAATATTAGGGGAATTTCTGCAATTTTCCTTCAAAATATGGGTCATTTCTGCCATTTTGCCCAAAATTAAGTGGAATTTCTGCCTTTTTGTCCGAAATAAGTGAAATTTCTGCAATTTTAGCCAAAAATTAGGGATTTCATCTTTTTGCCCTAAAATAAGAAAAATTTCTGCCATTTTGCCCTGAAATATTTGAAATTTCTACAATTTTACCCCAAAATAAGGGGAATTTCTGCCTTTTTGCCCCAAATAAGGGGAATTTCAGCCTTATTACCTCAAAATAAGGGGAATTTCTGCCTTTTTGCCCCAAAATATAAGGAATTTCTGCCTTTTTGCCCCAAAAAAGGAAAATTCTGAAATATTGCCTTGAAAAGGAGAATTTCTCCCTTTTTGCCCCAAAATAAAGGAAATTTCAGCCTTTTTACCTGAAAATAAGTGAAATTTCTGCAATTTTGCCCCAAATAATAGAAATTTCTGATTTTTGCCCCAAAATAAGGAGAATATCTGTATTTTTGCCCCAAAATAAAGGAAATTTCTGCCTTTTTGCCCCAAAATTAGGGGAGTTTCTGCAATTTTGCTTCAAAATACAGGGAATTGCTTCCTCTTTTCCCGAAAATAAGGGGAACTTCTGCCTTTTGCCCCAAATAAAGAGAATATCTGCATTTTTGCCCCAATATTAGGGGAATTTCTGCAATTTTGCTCCAAAATATGGGGAATTTCTGCCTTTTTAACCGAAATTAAGGGGATTTTCTGCGTTTTTGCTTTCAAATAAGGGAAATTTCTGCAATTTTATTCCAAAATAAGGGGAATTTCTGCCTTTTTGCCCCCAAAAAGGGGAATTTCTGCCTTTTTGCCCGAAATTAAGTGGAATTTTGGCCTTTTTGTCCCCAAATAATTGAAATTTCTTTAATTTTAGCCAAAAATTAGGGATTTCATTTTTTTGCCCCAAAATAAGGGGAATTTCTGCAATTTTGCTCCCAAATAAATGAAATTTCTGCAATTTTGCCCCAAAATAAAGGAAATTTCTGGAATTTTGCTCCAAAATAAGTGGAATTTCTGAGTTTTGCCCCAAAATAAAAAGATTTTCTGTATTTTTGCCCCAACATATAGGGAATTTCTGCCTTTTTGCCCCACAATTAGGGAAATTTCTGCAATTTTGCTCCAAAATACGGGGAATTTCTGCATTTTTGCCCGAAAATGAGGGAAATGCATACCTTTATTGCCGTAAAAAGGGAAATTTCTTCATTTTTGCCCCAAATTAAGGGAAATTTCTGCCTTTTTGCCCTGAAATATGTGAAATTTCTGCAATTTTAGCCCAAAATAAGGTGAATTTCTGCCTTTTTGCCCCAAAATAATGGGAATTTCTGCCTTTTTGCCCCAAAATAAGAAAAATTTTTGCTTTTTTTTTCTGAAATAAGTGAATTTTCTGCAATATTGCCCTAAAATAAGGGAAATTTCTACAATTTTGCCCCAAAATAAGAGGAATTTCTGGTTTTTTGCCCCCAAATAAGGGAAATTTCTGCAATTTTGCCCTAAAATAAGGGGAATTTCTGCCTTTTGCCCCAAAATAAGGAGAATTTCTGCCTTTTTGCCCCAAAATAAAGAATATTACTGTATTTTTTACCCCAAAATTAGGTGAATTTCTGCAATTTTTCTCCAAAATACGGGGATTTTCTGCCTTTTTCGCCGAAAATAAGGGGAATTTCTGCCATTTTGCTGCGAAATAAGTGAAATTTCTGGAGTTTTACCCCAAAATAAGGGGAATTTCTGCCTCTTAGCCCCAAAATTAGGGGAATTTCTGCAATTTTGCTTCAAAATATGGGGAATTTCTGCCTTTTTGCCCAAAAATAAATGGAATGTTTACCTTTTTGTTATAAAAAATAGAAATTTCTTCATTTTTGCCCAAAAATAAGGGGATTTTCCGCCTTTTTGACTCAAAATAAGTGCAATTTCTGCCTTTTCCCCAAAAATAAACGAAATTTCTTTCTTTTTGCCACAAAATAAGAAGAATTACTGACTTTATGCTTTCGAAAAAAGGAGATTTTCTGTCTTTTTGCCCCAAAATAAAAAGAATTTTTTCCTTTTTGCCCGAAAATTATGAGAATTTCTGCAATTTTGCTTCAAAATAAAGTTAATTTCTGCCTTTTAGCTACAAAATAAAGGGAATTTCTGCATTTTCACCCAATATTTGGGGAATTTCTGCATTTTACCTCTAAATAAGGGGAATTTCTGCATTTTACCTCAAAATAAGAAGAATTTCTGCCTTTTGCCCCAGAATATGGGGAATTTCTGCCTTTTTGTTTCAAAATAAGGAAAATTTCTTCAATTTTGTACCATAATAAAAGAAATTTCTGCTTTTTGCCCCAAAATAAGAGGAATTTTTTACTTTTTGCCCTGAAATAAATGAAATTTCTGCAATTTTGCCCGAAAATAAGGGAAATTTGTGCCTTTTTGCCCCAAAATAAGGGGAATTTCTGCCTTTTGCCCCAAAATATGGAAAATTTCAGCATTTTTCCTGAAAATAAGGGGAATTTCAGCCTTTTTGCCCCAAAATAAGATGAATGCATACCTTTTTGCCATAAAAAAGGGAAATTTCTTCATTTTTGCTACAAAATAAGGGGAATTTCTGCCTTTAGCCCCAAAATATGGGGAATTTCTGCATTTTTGCCCGAAAATAAGAAGAATGCATAACTTTTTGCCATAAAAAAGGGAAATATCTTGATTTTTTACTCCAAAATAAGGGGAATTTCTGCCTTTTGCCTCTAAATCAGTGGAATTTCTGTCTTTTTCCCCAAAAACAAAGGCAATTTCTGTCATTTTTGCCCCAAAATAAGGAAAATTTCTGACTTATTACCCTGAAATATGTGAAATTTCTGCAATTTTGCCCCAAAAAGAGGGAAATTTCTGCTTTTTTGCCCCCAAATAAGGGGAATTTCTGACTTTTTGCACCCGAAAAAAGGAGATTTTCTGTCTTTTTCCCCAAAATAAGGAGAATTTCAGCCTTTTTGCCCGAAAATTATGAGAATTTCTTCAATTTTTCTTCAAATACGAAAAATTTCTGCCTTTTAGCCCAAAAATAATGAAAATTTCTGCATTTTCCCCAAATATTAGAGGAATTTCTGCATTTTACCTCTAAATAATGGGAATTTCTGCATTTTACCTCAAAATAATAAGAATTTCTGCCTTTTACCTCAAATCATGGGGAATTTCTGCCTTTTTGTTCCAAAATAAAGAAAATTTCTTCAATTTTGTACCATAATAAAAGAAATTTCTACTTTTTGCTCCGAAATAAGGTGAATTTCTGACTTTTTACCCTGAAATAAATGAAATTTGTGCAATTTTGCCCGAAAATATGGGAAATTTGTGCCTTTTTGCCCCAAAATAATGGGAATTTCTGCCTTTAGCCCCAAAAAAATGGGAAATTTAAGCATTTTACCTCAAAATAAGGGAAATTTCTGCCTTTTTGCCGTGAAATATATGAAATTTCTGCAATTTTACCCCAAAATAAGGTGAATTTCTGCCTTTTTGCCCCAAAATAATGGAAATTTCTGCCTTTTTGCCTCAAAATAAAAAAAAATTTTGCTTTTTTTTCTGAAATAAGTGAAATTTCTGCAATTTTGCCCTGAAATGAGGGAAATTTCTGCAATTTTTTCCCATAATAAAAAAAATTTCTGCAATTTTGCCGCAAAATAAAAGGAATTTCTGTTTCTTGCCCCCAAATAAAGCAAATTTCTGCAATTTTGCCCTAAAATAAGGGGAATTTCTGTTTTTTGCCCCCAAATAAGGGAAATTTCTGCAATTTTGCCCTAAAATAAGGGGAATTTCTGCCATTTGCCCCAAAATAAGGGGAATTTCTGCCTTTTTGCCACAAAATAAAGAAAATTACGACATGTTTTACGCCAAAATTAGGTGAATTTCTGCAATTTTGCTCCAAAATACGAGGATTTTCTGCCTTTTTCGCTTAAAATAAAGGGAATTTCTGCCATCTTGCCGCGAAATAAGTGAAATTTCTGTAGTTTTACATCAAAATAAGGGGAATTTCTGCCTTTTTGCCCCAAAATTAGGGGAATTTCTGCAATTTTGCTCCAAAATACGGGGAATTTCTGCCTTTTTGCCCGAAAATAAAGGGAATGTATACATTTTTGCCATGAAAAAGGTAAATTTCTTCACTTTTGCCCCAAAATAAGAGCATTTTCCGCCTTTTTGACTCAAAATAAGTGAAATTTCTGCCTTTTCCCCAAAAATAAACGGAATTTATGTCTTTTTGCCCCAAAATAAGGAGAATTTCTGAGTTTTTGCCCTGAAATAAATGAAATTTCTAAAATTTTTCCCCAAAATAATGGAAATGTCTGCTTTTTGCCCCAAAATAAGGGGAATTTCTGCCTTTTTGCCTCCAAATAAGGGGAATTTCAGCCTTTTTTTCTCAAAATAAGGAGAATTTCTGCCTTTTGTCCCAAAATATGGAGAATTTCTCCCTTTTTGCCCCAAAATAAGAAAAATTTCTGCAATTTTGTACCAAAATAAAAGAAATTTCTGCCTTTTTTGCTCCAAAATAAGAGAAATTTCTGCCTTTTTTCCCTGAAATAAGTGAAATTTTTCAATTTTTCCCCAAATTAAGAGAAATTTCTGCAATTTTTCCCCAAATTAAAGGAAATTTCTGCAATTTTGCCCCAAATAAGGGGAATTTCTGACTTTTTGCACCCAAAAAAAGAGAGATTTTCTGTCTATTTGCCCCAAAATAAGGAGAATTTCAGGCTTTTTGCCCGAAAATTATGAGAATTTCTGCAATTTTTCTTCAAAATACGGAAAATTTTTGCCTTTTAGCCCCAAAATAAAGGGAATTTCTGCATTTTCCCCAAATATTAGGGAAATTTCTGCATTTTACCTCTAAATAATGGAAATTTCTGCATTTTACCTCAAAATAAAAAGAATTTCTGCCTTTTACCTCAAATTATGGGGAATTTCTGCCTTTTTGTTCCAAAATAAAGAAAATTTCTTCAATTTTGTACCATAATAAAAGAAATTTTTACTTTTTGTCCCGAAATAAGGGGAATTTCTGACTTTTTACCCTGAAATAAATAAAATTTGTGCAATTTTGCCCGAAAATAATAGAAATTTGTGCCTTTTTGCCCCAAAATAATGGGAATTTCTGCCTTTAGCCCCAAAAAATGGGAAATTCAGCATTTTACCTCAAAATAAGAAGAATTTCTGCCTTTTTGCCCTGAAATATATGAAATTTCTGCAATTTTACCCCAAAATAAGGTGAATTTCTGCCTTTTTGCCCCAAAATAATGGAAATTTCTGCCTTTTTGCCTCAAAATAAGAAAAATTTTTGCTTTTTTTCTGAAATAAGTGAAATTTCTGCAATTTTGCCCTAAAATAAGGGAAATTTCTGCAATTTTTCCCCATAATAAAGAAAATTTCTGCAATTTTGCCCCAAAATAAGGGGAATTTCTGTTTTTTGCCCCCAAATAAGGGAAATTTCTGCAATTTTGCCCTAAAATAAGGGGAATTTCTGCCATTTGCCCCAAAATAAGGGGAATTTCTGCCTTTTTGCCACAAAATAAAGAAAATTACTGCATGTTTTACGCCAAAATTAGGTGAATTTCTGCAATTTTGCTCCAAAATACAAGGATTTTCTGCCTTTTTCGCCGAAAATAAGGAGAATTTCTGCCATTTTGCCGTGAAATAAGTGAAATTTTTGCAGTTTTACCCCAAAATAAGGGAAATTTCTGCCTTTTAGCCCCAAAATTAGGGGAATTTCTGCACTTTTGCTCCAGAATACGGGGAATTTCTGCCTTTTTGCCCAAAAATAAAGGGAATGTATACCTTTTTGCCATAAATAGGGAAATTTCTTCACTTTTGCCCCAAAATAAGGGGATTTTCCGCCTTTTTGACTCAAAATGAGTGCAATTTCTGCCTTTTCTCCAGAAATAAATGGAATTTCTGTCTTTTTGCCCCAAAATAAGGGGAATTTCTGAGTTTTTGCCCTGAAATAAGTGAAATTTCTAAAATTTTTCCCCAAAATAAGGGAAATGTCTGCTTTTTGCCCCAAAATAAGGGGAATTTCTGCCTTTTTGCCCCAAAATAAGGGGAATTTCAGCATTTATTCCTCAAAATAAGGGGAATTTCTGCCTTTTGCTCCAAAATATGGGAAATTTCTGCTATTTTGCCTCAAAATAAGGGAAATTTCTGAAATTTTGTACCAAAATAAAAGAAATTTCTGCCTTTTTTCCCTCAAATAAGTAAAATTTCTGCAATTTTGCCCCAAAATAAGGGAAATTTCTGCAATTTTGCCCCAAAATAAAGGAAATTTCTGCAATTTTGCTCCAAATAAGGGGAATTTCTGCCTTTTTGCCCCAAAATTAGGAAAATTTCTGCAATTTTGATCCAAAATTCGTGGAATTTCTGCCTTTTTGCCCAAAATAAAAGGAATGTATACCTTTTTGCCATAAAAAAAAGAAATTTCTTCACTTTTGCCCCAAAATAAGGGCATTTTCCGCCTTTTTGACTCAAAATAAGTGCGATTTCTGCCTTTTCCCCAAAAATAAACGGAATTTCTGTCTTTTTGCTCCAAAATAAAGGGAATTTCTGACTTTTTGCCCTGAAATAAGTGAAATTTCTAAAATTTTTCCCCAAAATAAGAGAAATGTCTGCTTTTTGCCCCAAAATAAGGGGAATTTCAGCCTTTTTGCCCCAAAATAGGGGGAATTTCAGCCTTTTTTTCATCAAAATAAGGGGAATTTCTGCCTTTTGCCCCAAAATATGGGGAATTTCTGTCTTTTTGCCCCAAAATAAGAAAAATTTCTGCAATTTTGTACCAAAATAAAAAAAAATTCTGCCTTTTTGCCCCAAAATAAGAGAAATTGCTGCCTTTTTTCCCTGGAATAAGTGAAATTTCTGCAATTTTGCCCCAAAATAAGGGAAATTTCTGCAATTTTGCCCCAAAATAAGTGAAATTTCTGCAATTTTGCCCCAAAGTAAAGGAAATTTCTGCAATTTTACCCCAAAATAAGGGGTATTTCAGCTTTTTTCCTTAAAATAAGGGGAATTTCTGCCTTTTGACCCAAAATATGGGGAATTTCTGCCTTTTTTCACCCGAAAAAAGGAGATTTTCTGTCTTTTTGCCCCAA
Organism: Micromys minutus; assembly: GCF_963924665.1. Taxonomy (NCBI): domain Eukaryota; kingdom Metazoa; phylum Chordata; class Mammalia; order Rodentia; family Muridae; genus Micromys; species Micromys minutus. The sequence continues at coordinate 471,561 of NW_027667804.1, read as the reverse complement.
AATAAGGAGAACTTCAGCCATTTGCCCGAAAATTATGAGAATTTCTGCAATTTTTCCTCAAAATACAGAAAATTTCTTCCTTTTAGCCCCAAAATAAAGGGAATTTCTGCATTTTCCCACAATATTACGGGAATTTCTGTATTTTACCTCTAAATAAAAGAAATTTCTGCATTTTACTTCAAAATAAGAAGAATTTCTGACTTTTACCCCGAAATATGGGGAATTTCTGCCTTTTTGTTCCAAAATAAAGAAAATTTCTTCAATTTTGTACCATAATAAAAGAAATTTCTCCTTTTTGCCCCAAAATAAGGGGAATTTCTGACTTTTTACCCTGAAATAAATGAAATTTTTGCAATTTTGCCCGAAAATAAGGGAAATTTGTGCCTTTATGCCCCAAAATAAGGGGAATTTCTGCCTCTTGCCCCAAAATATGGGGAATTTCAGCATTTTACCTCAAAATAAGGGGAAGTTCTGCCTTTTTGCCCTGAAATATGTGAAATTTCTGCAATTTTACCCCAAAATAAAGTGAATTTCTGCCTTTTTGCCCCAAAATAATAGAAATTTCTGCCTTTTTGCCTCAAAATAAGAAAAATTTTTGCTTTTTTTTCTGAAATAAGTGAAATTTCTGCAATTTTGCCCTAAAATAAGGGAAATTTCTGCAATTTTTTCCCATAATAAAGAAAATTTCTTCAATTTTGCCGCAAAATAAGGGGAATTTCTGGTTTTTGCCCCCAAATAATGCAAATATCTGCAATTTTGCCCCAAAATAAGGGGAATTTTTGTTTTTTGCCCCCAAATAAGGAAAATTTCTGCAATTTTGCCCGAAAATAAAGGGAATTTCTGCCATTTGCCCCAAAATAAGGGGAATTTCTGCTTTTTTGCCAAAAAATGAAGAAAATTACTGCATGTTTTATGCCAAAATTAGGTGAATTTCTGCAATTTTGCTCCAAAATACGAGGATTTTCTGCCTTTTTCGCCGAAAATAAGGGGAATTTCTGCCATTTTGCCGTGAAATAAGTGAAATTTCTGCAGTTTTACCCCCAAATAAGGGAAATTTCTGCCTTTTAGCCCCAAAATTAGGGAAATTTCTGCAATTTTGCTCCAAAATATGGGGAATTTCTGCCTTTTTGCCCGAAATTAAGTGGAATTTCGGCCTTTTTGTCTGGAAATAAGTGAAATTTTTGCAATTTAAGCCAAAAATTAGGGATTCCATTTTTGCCCCAAAATAAGGGGAATTTCTGCCTTTTTGACCCAAAATATAAGGAATTTCTGCCTTTTTGCCCCAAAATAAGGAAAATTTCTGCAATTTTGTTCCAAAATAAGGGGAATTTCTTCGTTTTTACCATAAAATAAAGGGAATTTCAGCCTTTTTACCTGAAAATAAGTGAATTTCCAGCAATTTTGCCCCAAATAAGAGAAATTTCTGCAATTTTACCCAAAATAAGGTAAATTCCTGCAATTTTGCCCCAATATAAGTGAAATTTCTGAGTTTTGCCCCAAAATAAAGAGAATTTTTGCCTTTTTGCACCACAATTATGGGAATTTCTGCAATTTTGCTCCAAAATACGGGGAATTTCTGCCTTTTTACCCCAAAATAAGGGGAATGCATACCTTTTTGCCATAAAAAAAGAAATTTCTTCATTTTTGCTCCAAAATGAGGAGAATTTCTGCCTTTATGCCTCTAAATAAGTGGAATTTCTGTCTTTTTCCCTCAAAACAAAGGGAATTTCTGTCTTTTTCCCCAAAATAAGGGGAATTTCTGACTTATTACTCTGAAATAAGTGAAATTTCTGCAATTTTGCCCCAACATAAGGGAAATTTCTGCCTTTTTGCCTCCAAATAAAGGGAATTTCAGCCTTTTTACCTCATAATAAGGGGTATTTCTGCATTTTGCCACAAAATATTAGGAATTTCTGCCTTTTTGCCCTAAAATAAGGAAAGTTTCTGCCTTTTTTCCCTGAAATAAGTGAAATTTCTTCAATTTTGCCCCAAAATAAGTGAAATTTCTGAGTTTTGCCCCAAAATAAAAAGAATTAATGTGTTTTTGCCTGAACATATAGGGATTTTCTGCCTTTTTGCCCCACAATTAGGGGATTTTCTGCAATTGTGCTCCAAAATACGAGGAATTTCTGCTTTTTTGCCCGAAAATAATGGGAATGTATACCTTTTGCCAAAAAAAAGAGAAATTTCTTCATTTTTGCCCCAAAATAAGAGGAATTTCTTTTTTCTTACCTCAAAATAAGTGAAATTTCTGCCTTTTTACCCAAAAATAAACAAAATTTCTGTCTTTTTGCCCCAAAATAAAAGGAATTTTTGAATTTTGCCCTGAAATAAGTGAAATTTCTGCAATTTTGCCCCAAAATAAGGGAAATTTCTGTCTTTTGCCACAAAATAAAGGGAATTTCTGTCTTTTTGCCCCAAAATAAGGGGACTTTCAGCATTTTACCACATAATAAGGGGAATCTCTGCATTTTTGCCCCAAAATATGGGGAATTTCTTCATTTTGCCCCAAAATAAAGAAAATTTCTACAATTTTGTACCAAAATAAAAGAAATTTCTGCCTTTTTGCCCCAAAATAAAAGAAATTTCTGAGTTTTTTTCTCTGAAATAAGTGAAATTTCTGCAATTTTGCCCCAAAATAAGGGAAATTTCTGCAATTTTTTTCCATAATAAAGGAAATTTTTGCAATTTTGCCCCAAAATAAGGGGAATTTCTGTTTTTTGCCCCAAAATAAGGGAAATTTTTGCAATTTTATCCCAAAATAAGGGGAATTTCTGCCTTTTTGCCATAAAATAAGAAATATTTTTGCAAGTCTGTAACAAGATAGAAGAAATTTCTAAAATTTTGCCCCAAAATAAGGGAAATTTCTGATTTTTGTCCCAAAATAAGGAGAATTTCTATATTTTTGTCCCAAAATAAAGGGAATTTCTGCCTTTTTGCCCCAAAATTAGGGGAGTTTCTGCAATTTTGCTCCAAAATACGAGGAATTTCTGCCTTTCTACCCGAAATTAAGTGGATTTTCTACCTTTTTGCCCCCAAATAAGGGAAATTTCTGCAATTTTATGCCAAAATAAGGGGAATTTCTGCCTTTTTGCCCCAAAATAAGGGGAATTTCTGCCGTTTTGCCCTGAAATATGTGAAATTTCTGCAATTTTACCCCAAAATAAGGAGAATTTCTGCCTTTTTGCTTCAAAATAATGGGAATTTCTGCCTTTTTGCCCCAAAATAAGAGAAATTTTTGCTTTTTTTCTCTGAAATAAGTGAAATTTCTGTAATTTTGCCCTAAAATAAGGGAAATTTCTGCAATTTTCCCCATAATAAGGGAAATTTCTGCAATTTTGCCCCAAAATAAGGGGAATTTCTGTTTTTGCCCCCAAATAAAAGAAATTTCTGCAATATTGCCATAAAATAAGGGGATTTTCTGCCTTTTTTGCGGAAAATAAGGGGAATTTCTGACATTTTGCCGCAAAATAAGTGAAATTTCTGCAGTTTTACCCCAAAATAAGGGGAATTTCTGCCTTTTTGCCCAAAAATTAGGGGAATTTCTGCAATTTTGCTCCAAAATATGGGGAATTTCTGCCTTTTGCCCGAAAATAAAGGGAATATATACCTTTTTGCCATAAAAAAAGCAAATTTCTTCATTTTTGCCCCAGAATAAGGGGATTTTCCATCTTTTTGAATCAAAATAAGTGCAATTTCTGCCTTTTCCCCAAAATAAACGAAATTTCTCTCTTTTTGCCCCAAAATAAGGGGAATTTCAGCCTTTTTACCTCAAAATAAGAGGAATTTCTGCCCTTTTCCCCCAAAATATGGGGAATTTCTGACTTTTTGCGCCAAAATAAAAATTTCTGCAATTTTGTACCAAAATAAAAAAATTTCTGCCATTTTGCACCCCAAAAAAAATTTCTGCCTTTTTTCCCTGAAATAAGTGAAATTTCTGCAATTTTGTCCCAAAATTAGGGAAATTTCTGTTTTTTTGCCCGTAAATAAGGAAAATTTCTGCAATTTTGCCCTAAAATAAGGAGAATTTCTGCATTTTGCCTCTAAATAAGTGCAATTACTGTCTTTTTCCCCCAAAACAAAGGGAATTTCTGTCATTTTTGCCCCAAAATAAGGAAAATTTCTGACTTATTACCCTGAAATAAGTGAAATTTCTGCAATTTTGCCCCAATATAAGGGAAATTTCTTCCTTTTTGCCCCCAAATAAGGGAAATTTCAGCCTTTTTACCTCAAAATAAAGGGAATTTCTGAATTTTGGCACAAAATATTAGGAATTTCTGCCTTTTTGCCCCAAAATAAAAAAATTTCTGCCTTTTTTCCCTAAAATAAGTGAAATTTCTGCAATTTTGCCCCAAAATAAGTAAAATTTCTACAATTTTGCCCCAAAATAAGGGAAATTTCTGGAATTTTGCTCCAAAATAAGTGGAATTTCTGAGCTAGGCCCCAAAATAAGGAGAATTTCTGCCTTTTTGCGCCACAATTAGTGAAATTTCTGCAATTTTGCCCTAAAATAAGGGAAATTTCTGCAATTTTTCCTCATAATAGGGAAATTTCTGCAATTTTGCCCCAAAATAAGGGGAATTTCTGTTTTTTGCCCCACAATTAGGGAAATTTCTGCAATTTTGCCAAAAAATAAGGGAAATTTCTGCCTTTTGCCCCAAAATATGGGGAATTTCTGCCTTTTTGTCTGAAAATAAGAAGAATGCATAACTTTTTGCCATAAAAAAGGGAAATTTCTTCATTTTTGCTTCAAAATAAGGGGAATTTCTGCCATTTTGCCTCTAAATAATTGGAATTTCTGTCTTTTCCCCCCAAAACAAAGGGAATTTCTGTCTTTTTTGCCCCAAAATAAGGAAAATTTCTGACTTATTACCCTGAAATAAGTGAAATTTCTGCAATTTTGCTCCAAAATACGGGTCATTTCTGCCTTTTTGCCCGAAATTAAGTGGAATTTCTTTTTTTTTTGTCCCAAAATAAGTGAAATTTCTTCAATTTTAGCCAAAAATTAGGGATTTCATCTTTTTGCCCCAAAATAAGGGGAATTTCTGCAATTTTGCCCTGAAATATTTGAAATTTCTGCAATTTTACCCCAAAATAAGGGGAATTTTTGCCTTTTTGCCCCAAAATAAGGGGAATTTCAGCCTTATTACCTCAAAATAAGGGAAATTTCTGCCTTTTTGCCACAATATATAAGGAATTTCTGCCTTTTTGCCCCAAAATAAGGAAAATTTCTGCAATTTTGCCCCAAAATAAGGGGACTTTCTACCTTTTTGCCCCAAAATAAAGGAAATTTCATCCTTTTTACCTGAAAATAAGTGAAATTTCTGCAATTTTGCCCCAAATAAGGGAAATTTCTGATTTTTGCCCCAAAATAAGGAGAATATCTGTATTTTTGCTCCAAAATAAAAGGAATTTCTGCCTTTTTGCCCCAAAATTAGGGGAGTTTCTGCAATTTTGCTTAACAATACAGGGAATTTCTTCTTCTTTTCCCGAAAATAATTGGAACTTCTGCCTTTTTGCCCCAAATAAAGGGAATTTCTGCATTTTTGCCCCTATATTAGGGGAATTTCTGCAATTTTGCTCTAAAATATGGGGAATTTCTGCCTTTTTACCCGAAATTAAGGGGATTTTATGCCTTTTTGCTCCCAAATAAGGGAAATTTCTGCAATTTTATCCCAAAATAAGGGGAATTTCTGCCTTTTTGCCCCAAAATAAGGGGAATTTCTGCCTTTTTACCTGAAATTAAGTGGAATTTCTGCCTTTTTGTCCCGAAATAAGTGAAATTTCTTAAATTTTAGCCAAAAATTAGGGATTTCATCTTTTTGCCCCAAAATAAGGGGAATTTCTGCAATTTTGCCCCAAAATAAATGAAATTTCTGCAATTTTGCCCCAAAATAAGGGAAATTTCTGGAATTTTGCTCCAAAAAAAGTGGAATTTTTGAGTTTTGCCCCAAAATAAGAAGAATTTCTGTATTTTTGCCCCAACATATAGGGAATTTGTGAATTTTTGCCCCACAATTAGAGGAATTTCTGCAATTTTGCTACAAAATACGGGGAATTTCTGCATTTTTGCCCAAAAATAAGGGGAATGCATACCTTTTTCCATAAAAAAAGAATAATTTCTTCATTTTTGCTCCGAAATAAGAGGAATTTCTGCCTTTTTACCTCTAAATAAGTGGAATTTCTGTCTTTACCCCCAAAACAAAGGGAATTTCTGTCTTTTGTGCTCCAAAATAAGGAAAATTTCTGACTTATTACCATGAAATAAGTGAAATTTCTTCAATTTTGCCCGAAAATAAGTGAAATTTCTGATATTTTGCCCCAAAATAAGAAAAATTTCTGGAATTTTGCCCCAAAATAGGTGGAATTTTTGAGTTTTGCCCCAAAATAAGGAGAATTTCTGCCTTTTTGCCCTACAATTAGGGAAATTTCTGCAATTTTGCTCCAAAATACAAGGAATTTCTGCCTTTTTGCCCGAAAATAAGGGGAATGCATAACTTTTTGCCATAAAAAAGGGAAATTTCTTCATTTTTTCACCAAATTAAAAGAAATTTCTGCCTTTTTGCCCTGAAATATGTGAAATTTCTGCAATTTTAGCCCAAAATAATGTGAATTTCTGCCTTTTTGCCCCAAAATAATGGGAATTTCTGCCTTTTTGCCCCAAAATAAAAAAATTTTTTGATTTTTTTCTCTGAAATAAGTGAAATTTCTGCAATTTTGCCCTAATATAAAGGAAATTTATGCAATTTTTCCCCATAATAATGGAAATTTCTGCAATTTTGCCCCAAAATAAGGGGAATTTCTGTTTTTTTGCCTTCAAATAAGGGAAATTTCTGCAATTTTGCCCTAAAATAAGGGGAATTTCTGCCTTTTGCCCCAAAATAAAAAGAATTTCTGCCTTTTTGCCCCAAAATAAGAAAAATTTTTGCTTTTTTTTCTCTGAAATAAGTGAAATTTCTGCAATTTTGTCCTAAAATAAGGGGAATTTCTGCCTTTTTGCCCCAAAATAAAAAATATTACTGTATTTTTTACCCCTAAATTAGGTGAATTTCTGCAATTTTGCTCCAAAATACAGGGATTTTCTGCCTTTTTCGCCGAAAATAAGGTGAATTTCTGCTATTTTGCTGCGAAATAAGTGAAATTTCTGCAGTGTTATTCCAAAATAATTTGAATTTCTGCATTTTTGCCCACAAATAATAAGAATTTCTGCATTTTTGCCCCAAAATATGGAAAATTTATGCCTTTTTTCTCTTAAATAAGTGAAATTTCTGCAATTTTCCCCAAAATAAAGGAAATTTCTGCATTTTTGCCCTGAAATTTGTGAAATTTCTGCAATTTTACCCCAAAATAATTTGAATTTCTGCATTTTTGCCCCAAATTAATGGGAATTTCTGCATTTTTGCCCCAAAATAAAAAAATTTTTTGCTTTTTTTCTTTTAAATAAGTGAAATTTCTGCAATTTTGCCCTAAAATAAGGGAAATTTCTGCAATTTTTTTCTATAATAAGGGAAATTTCTGCAATTTTGCCCCAAAATAAGGGGAATTTCTGTTTTTTGCCCCCAAATAAGGGAAATTTCTGCAATTTTGCCCTATAATAAAGAGAATTTCTGCCTTTTGCCCCTAAATAAGGAGAATTTTTGCCTTTTTGCCCCAAAATAAAGTAAATTACTGTATTTTTACCCCAAAATTAGGTGAATTTTTGCAATTTTGCTCCAAAATAAGGGGATTTTCTGCCTTTTTCGCCGAAAATAAGAGGAATTTCTGCAATTTTGCCACGCAATAAGTGAAATTTTTGCAGTTTTACCCCAAAATAAGGGGAATTTCTGCCTTTTTGTCCCAAAATAAGGGGAATTTCTGACTTTTTGCCCGAAAATAAGGGGAATTTCAGCCTTTTTACCTCAAAATAAGGGGAATTTCTGACTTTTTGCCCCAAAATATGGGGAATTTCTGCCTTTTTGCCCCAAAATAAGAAAAATTTCTGCAATTTTGTACCAAAATAAAAGAAATTTCTGCCTTTTTGCCCCAAAATAAGAAAATTTCTGCCTTTTTTCTGAAATAAGTGAAATTTCTGCAATTTTGCCCCAAAATAAGGGAAATTTCTGCAATTTTGCCCCAATGTAAAGGAAATTTCTGCAATTTTGCCCCAAAATAAGGGGAATTTCTGACATTTTGCTCCCGAAAAAAGGAGATTTTCTGTATTTTGCCCCAAAATTATGAGAATTTCTGCAATTTTGCTTCAAAATACGGTTAATTTCTGCCTTTTAGCCCCAAAATAAAGGGAATTTCTGCATTTTCCCCCAATACTTGGGGAATTTCTGCATTTTACCTCTAAATAAAGGGAATTTCTGCATTTTGCTGCAAATAAGAATTTCTGACTTTTGCCCCAAAATATGGGGAATTTCTGCATTTTTGTTCCAAAATAAGAAAAATTTCTTCAATTTTGTACCATAATAAAAGAAATTTCTGCCTTTTGCCCCAAAATAAGGGGATTTTTCCGCCTTTTTGACTCAAAATAAGTGCAATTTCTGCCTTTTCCCCAAAAATAAACGAAATTTCTGTCTTTTGCCCCAAAATAAGGGGAATTACTGACATTATGCTCCCGAAAAAAGGAGATTTTCTGTCTTTTTGCCCCAAAATAAGGAGAATTTATTCCTTTTTGCCCGAAAATTATGAGAATTTCTGCAATTTTGCTTCAAAATACGGTTAATTTCTGCCTTTTAGCTAGAAAATAAAAGGAATTTCTGCATTTTTCCCCAATATTTGGGGAATTTCTGCATTTTACCTCTAAATAAGGGGAATTTCTGCATTTTACCTAAAAATAAGAAGAATTTCTGACTTTTGCCCCAAAATATGGGGAAATTCTGCCTTTTTATTCAAAAATAAGGAAAATTTTTCAATTTTGTACCATAATAAAAGAAATTTCTGCTTTTTGCCCCAAAATAAAAGGAATTTCTTACTTTTTGCCCTGAAATAAACGAAATTTCTGCAATTTTGCCCGATAATAAGGGAAATTTGTGTTTTTTTGCCCCAAAATAAGGGGAATTTCTGCCTTTTGCCCCAAAATATGAGGAATTTCAGCATTTTACCTCAAAATAAGGGGAATTACAGCCTTTCTGCAATAAATAAGAAGAATGCATACCTTTTGCCATAAAAAAGGGAAATTTCTTCATTTTTGCTCCAAAATAAGGGGAATTTCTGCCTTTTGCACCAAAATATGGGGAATTTCTGCCTTTTTGCCCGAAAATAAAAAGAATGCATACCTTTTTGCCATAAGAAAAGGAAATTTCTTCATTTTTGCTCCAAAATAAGGGGAATTTCTGCTTTTTTGCCTCTAAATAAGTGGAATTTCTGTCTTTTTCCCCCAAAACAAAGGGAATTTCTGTCATTTTTGCCCCAAAATAAAGAAAATTTCTGACTTATTACCCAGAAATAAGTGAAATTTCTGCAATTTTGCCCCAATATAAGGGAAATTTCTGCCTTTTTGCCCCCAAATAAATGGAATTTCAGCCTTTTGACCTCAAAATAAGGGGAATTTCTTAATTTTGGCACAAAATATTAGGAATATCTGCCTTTTTGCCCCACAATTAGTGAAATTTCTGCAATTTTGCCCTAAAATAAGGGAAATTTCTGCAATTTTTTCCCATAATGAAGGAAATTTCTGCAATTTTGCTTCAAAATAAGGGGAATTTCTGTTTTTTGCCCCACAATTAGGGAAATTTCTGCAATTTTGCCTCAAAATAAAAGGAATTTCTGCCTTTTGCCCCAAAATATGGGGAATTTCTGCTTTTTTGTCCGAAAATAAGAAGAATGCATACCTTTTTGCCATAATAAAGCAGAATTTCTTCATTTTTGCTCCAAAATAAGGGGAACTTTTGCCTTTTTGCCTCTAAATAAGTGGAATTTCTGTCTTTGTCCCCCAAAACAAAAACAATTTCTGTCTTTTTTGCCACAAAATAAGGAAAATTTTTGACTTATTACCCTGAAATAAGTGAAATTTCTGCAAATTTGCCCCAAAAATAGAGAAATTTCTGCCTTTTGCCCCCAAATAAGGGGAATTTCAGCATTTTACCTCAAAATAAAGAAAAGTTCTGATTTTTGCACCAAAATATGGAGAATTTCTGCCTTTTTGCCCCAAAATAAGGAAAATTTCTGCCTTTTTTCCCTGAAATAAGTGAAATTTCTGCAATTTTGCCCGAAAATAAGTGAAATTTCTGGAGTTTTCCCCAAAATAAGGGAAATTTCTGCAATTTTGCCCCAAAATAAGTGGAATTTCTGAGTTTTCTCCCAAAATAATGAGAATTTCTGCCTTTTTGCCCCACAATTAGGGGAATTTCTGCAATTTTGCTCCAAGATACGGGGAATTTCTGCCTTTTTGCCCGAAAATAAGGGGAATGCATACCTTTTTGCCATAAAAAAGGGAAATTTCCTCATTTTTGCCCCAAATTAAGGGAAATTCTGCCTTTTTGCCCTGAAATATGTGAAATTACTGCAATTTTAGCCCAAAATGAGGTGAATTTCTGCCTTTTTAGCCCAAAATTAGGGGAATTTCTGCCTTTTGCCCCAAAATATGGGGAATTTCTGCCTTTTTGTCCAAAAATAAGAAGAATGCAAACCTTTTTGCCATAAAAAAGGGAAATTTCTTCATTTTTGCTCCAAAATAAGAGGACCTTTTGATTTTGCCTCTAAATAAGTGGAATTTCTGTCTTTTTCCCCCAAAACAAAGGGAATTTCTGTCTTTTTTGACCCAAAATAAGGAAAATTTCTGACTTATTACCCTGAAATAAGTGAAATTTCTGCAAATTTGCCACAAAATAAGGAAAATTTCTGCCTTTTTGCCCCCAAATAAGGGGAATTTCAGCCTTTTTACCTCAAAATAAAGGGAAATTTCTTAATTTTTGCAACAAAATATTAGGAATTTCTGCATTTTTGCCACAAAATATTAAAAATTTCTGCTTTTTTGCCCCAAAATAAGGAACATTTCTGCATTTTATCCTTAATTAAGTGAAATTTCTGCAATTTTGCCCCAAAATAAGTGAAATTTCGGCAATTTTGCCCCAAAATAAGTGGAATTTCTGAGTTTTGCCCCAAAATAAGGAGAATTTCTGCCTTTTTGCACCACAATAATGAGAATTTCTGCCTTTTTGCCCCAAAATAAGAAAAATTTTTGACTTTTTTCTCTGAAATTAGTGAAATTTCTCCAATTTTGCCCTAAAATAAGGGAAATTTCTGCAATTTTTCCCCATAATAAGGGAAATTTCTGGAACTTTACCCCAAAATAAGGGGAATTTCTGTTTTTTTGCCCCCAAATAAGGGAAATCTCTTCAATTTTGCCCTAAAATAAGGGGAATTTCTGCATTTTTGCATCTAAATAAGTGGAATTTCTGTCTTTTTCCCCCAAAACAAAGGAAATTTCTGTCATTTTTGCCCCAAAATAAAGAAAATTTCTGACTTATTACCCTGAAATAAGTGAAATTTCTGCAATTTTGCCCCAATATAAGGGAAATTTCTGCCTTTTTGCCCCCAAATAAGAGGAATTCCAGCCTTTTGACCTCAAAATAAGGGGAATTTCTGAATTTTGGCACAAAATATTAGGAATTTCTGCCTTTTTGCCCCAAAATAATGAAAATTTCTGCTTTTTTCCCTGAAATAAGTGAAATTTCTGCAATTTTGCCCCAAAATAAGGAAAATTTCTGGAATTTTGCCTCAAATTAAGTGGGATTTCTGAGTTTTGCCCCAAAATAGGAGAATTTCTGCCTTTTTGCGCCACAATTAGTGAAATTTCTGTAATTTTGCCCCAAAATAAGTTAAATTTCTGCCTTTTGCCACAAAATAAGGGAAATTTCGGGTATTTTGCCCCAAAATAGGTGGAATTTCTGAGTTTTGCCTCAAAATAAGGAGAATTTCTGCCTTTTTGCCCAACAATTAGGGGAATTTCTGCAATTTTGCTCCAAAATACGAAGAATTTCTGCTTTTTTGCCCGAAAATAAGGGGAATGCATACCTTTTTGTCATAAAAAAGGGAAATTTCTTCATTTATGCCCCAAATTAAGGGAAATTTCGGCGTTTTTGCCCTGAAATATGTGAAATTTCTGCAATTTTGCGCTAAAATAAGGGAAATTTCTGCAATTTTTCCCTATAATAAGGGAAATTTCGGGAATTTTGCGCCAAAATAAGGGGAATTTCTGTTTTTTTGCCCCCAAATAAGGGAAATTTCTGCAATTTTGCCCTAAAATAAGGGGAATTTCTGCGTTTTTTCGTCTAAATAAGAGGAATTTCTGTCTTTTTCCCTCAAAACAAAGGGAATTTCTGTCACTTTTGCCCCAAAATAATGGGAATTTATGCCTTTTTGCCCCAAAATAAAAAATATTTTTGCCTTTTTTCTCTGAAATAAGTGAAATTTCTGCAATTTTGCCCTAAAATGAGGGAAATTTCTGCAATTTTTCCCCATAATAAGGGAAATTTCTGCAATTTTGCCCTAAAATAAGGGGAATTTCTGCTTTTTTGCCTCTAAATAAGTGGAATTTCTGTCTTTTTCCCCAAGACAATGGGAATTTCTGTCATTTTTGCCCCAAAATAAGGAAAATTTCTGACTTATTACCTTGAAATAAGTGAAATTTCTGCAATTTTGCCACAATATAAGGGAAATTTTTGCCTTTTTATCCCCCAAATAAGGGGAATTTTAGCTTTTTTACCTCAAAATAAGGGGAATTTCTGAATTTTGGCACAAAATATTAGGAATTTTTGCCTTTTTGCCCCAAAATAAGGAAAATTTCTGGAATTTTGCCCCAAAATTAGTGGAATTTCTGAGTTTTGCCCCAAAATAAGGAGAATTTCTGCCTTTTTACCCCACAATTAGTGAAATTTCTGCAATTTTGCCCTAAAATAAGGGAAATTTCTGCAATTTTTCCTGATAATAAGGGAAATTTCTGCAATTTTGCTTCAAAATAAGGGGAATTTCTGTTTTTTGCCCCACAATTAGGGAAATTTCTGCAATTTTGCCTCAAAATAAGGGGAATTTTTGCCTTTTGCCCTAAAATATGGGGAATTTCTGATTTTTTGTCCGAAAATAAGAAGAATGCATACCTTTTTACCATAAAAAGGGGGAATTTCTAAATTTTTGCTCCAAAATTAGGGGAACTTTTGCCTTTTTGCCTCTAAATAAGTGGAATTTCTGTCTTTGTCCCCCAAAACAAAGGGAATTTCTGTCTTTTTTGCCCCAAAATAAGGAAAATTTCTGACTTATTACCCTGAAATAAGTGAAATTTCTGCAAATTTGCCCCAAAAATAGGGAAATTTCTGCCTTTTGCCCCAAAATAAGGGGAATTTCAGCATTTTATCTCAAAATAAAGAAAAGTTCTGATTTTTGCACCAAAATATGGAGAATTTCTGCCTTTTTGCCCCAAAATAAGGAAAATTTCTGCCTTTTTTTCCTGAAATAAGTATAATTTCTGCAATTTTGCCCGAAAATAAGTGAAATTTCTGGAATTTTGCCCCAAAATAAGAGAAATTTCTTTAATTTTGCCCCAAAATAAGTGGAATTTCTGAGTTTTGCCCCAAAATAAGGAGAATTTCTTCCTTTTTGCCCCACAATTAGGGGAATTTCTGCAAATTTGCTCCAAAATACAGGGAATTTCTGCCTTTTTGCCCGAAAATAAGGGAAATGCATACCTTTTTGCCATAAAAAAGGGAAATTTCCTCATTTGTGCCCCAAATTAAGGGAAAAGTTTTTTTTGCCCTGAAATATATAAAATTTCTGCAATTTTAGCCCAAAATAAGGTGAATTTCTGCCTTTTTGCCCCAAAATAAGGGAAATTTCTGCCTTTTGCCCAAAATTATGGGGAATTTCTGGCTTTTTGTCCGAAAATAAGAAGAATGCATACCTTTTTGCCATAAAAAAGGGAAATTTCTTCATTTTTGCTCCAAAATAAGGGGACCTTTTGCCTTTTGCCTCTAAATAAGTGGAATTTCTCTCTTTTTCCCCCAAAACAAAGGGAATTTCTGTCTTTTTCCCCAAAATAAGGGGAATTTCTGACTTATTACCCTGAAATAAGTGAAAATTCTGCAAATTTGCCCCAAAATAAGGGAAATTTCTGCCTTTTTGCCCCCAAATAATGGGAATTTCAGCCTTTTACCTCAAAATAAGAGAAATTTCTGCATTTTTGCAACAAAATATTAAAAATTTCTGCATTTTTGCCACAAAATATTAGGAATTTCTGCCTTTTTGCCCCAAAATATGGAAAATTTATGACTTTTTTCCCTGAAATAAGTGAAATTTCTGCAATTTTGCCCCAAAATAAGTGAAATTTCTGCAATTTTGCCCCAAAATAAGTGGAATTTCTGAGTTTTGCCCTAAAATAAGGTGAATTTCTGCCTTTTTGCTCCAAAATAATGGGAATTTCTGCCTTTTTGCCCCAAAATAAGAAAAATTTTTGCTTTTTTTCTCTGAAATAAGTGAAATTTCTGCAATTTTGCCCTAAAATAAAGGAAATTTCTGCAATTTTTTCCCATAATAAGGGAAATTTCTGGAATTTTGTTCCAAAATAAGGGGAATTTCTGTTTTTTGCCCCCAAATAAGGGAAATATCTGCAATTTTGCCCTAAAATAAGGGGAATTTCTGCTTTTTTGCCTCTAAATAAGTGGAATTTCTGTTTTTTTCCCCAAAACAAAGGGAATTTCTGTCATTTTTGCCCCAAAATAAAAAAAATTTCTGACTTATTACCCTGAAATAAGTGAAATTTCTGCAATTTTGCCCCAATATAAGAGAAATTTCTGCCTTTTTGCTTCCAAATAAGGGGAATTTCAGCCTTTTTACCTCAAAATAAGGGGAATTTCTGAATTTTGGCACAAAATATTAGGAATTTCTGCCTTTTTGCCCCAAAATAAGGAAAATTTCTGTTTTTTCCTTGAAATAAGTGAAATTTCTGAAAATTTGCCCCAAAAAAGGGAAATTTCTGCATTTTGCCCCAAAATAAGGGGAATTTCAGCTTTTTACCTCAAAATAAGGGAAATTTCTGGTTTTTGCACCAAAATATGGAGTATTTCTGCCTTTTTGCCACAAAATAAGGATAATTTCTGCCTTTTTTCCGTGAAATAAGTGAAATTTCTGAAATTTTGCCCCAAAATAAGTGAAATTTCTGCAATTTTGCCACAAAATAAGGAAAATTTCTGGAATTTTGCCCCAAAATAAGTGGAATTTTTGAGTTTTGCCCCAAAATAAGGAGAATTTTTGCCTTTTTGCCCCACAATTAGGGGAATTTCTGCAATTTTGCTCCAAAATACGGGGAATTTCTGCCTTTTTGCCCCAAAATAAGAAAAATTTTTGCTTTTTTCTCTGAAATAAGTGAAATTTCTGCAATTTTGCCCTAAAAAAAGGGAAAATTCTGCAATTTTTCCCTATAATAAGGGAAATTTCTGCAATTTTGCCCTAAAATAAGGGGAATTTCTGCTTTTTTGCCTATAAATAAGTAGAATTTCTGTCTTTTTCTCCAAAAAAAAAGGGAATTTCTGTCATTATTGCCCCAAAATAAGGAAAATTTTTGACTTATTACCCTGAAATAAGTGAAATTTCTGCAATTTTTTCCCAATATAAGGGAAATTTCTGCGTATTTGCCACCAAATAAGGGGAATTTCAGCCTTTTTACCTCAAAATAAGAGGAATTTCCGAATTTTGGCACAAAATATTAGGAATTTCTGCCTTTTTGCCCCAAAATAAGAAAAATTTCTGCTTTTTTCCCTGAAACAAATGAAATTTCTGCAATTTTGCCCCAAAATAAGTAAAATTTCTGCAATTTTGTCCAAAATAAGGGAAATTTCTGGAATTTTGCCCCGAAATAAGTGGAATTTCTGAGTTTTGCCCCAAAATAAAGAGAATTTCTGCCTTTTTGCGCCACAATTAGTGAAATTTCTGCAATTTTGCCGTAAAATAAGGGAAATTTCTGCAATTTTTCCTCATAATATAGGAAATTTCAGCAATTTTGCCCCAAAATAAGGGGAATTTCTGTTTTTTGCCCCACAATTAGGGAAATTTCTGCAATTTTGCCCCAAAATAAGGGGAATTTCTGACTTTTGCCCCAAAATATGGGGAATTTCTGCCTTTTTGTCTGAAAATAAGAAAAATGCATACCTTTTTGCCATAAAAAGAGAAATTTCTTCATTTTTGCTCCAAAATAAAAGGAACTTTTGCCTTTTTGCCTCTAAATAAGTGGAATTTCTGTTTTTTTCTCCCAAAACAAAAAGAATTTTTGCCTTTTTGCCCCAAAATAAGGAAAATTTCTGACTTATTACCATGAAATAAGTGAAATTTCTGAAAATTTGCCCCAAAAATAAAAAAATTTCTTCCTTTTGCCCCAAAATAAGGGGAATTTCAGCATTTTACCTAAAAATAAGAGGAATTTCTGCATTTTTCCCACAAAATATTAGGAATTTCTGCCTTTTTGCCCCAAAATAAAAAAAATTTCTGCCTTTTTTCCCTGAAATAAGTGAAATTTCTGCAATTTTGCCCCAAAATAAGTGAAATTTCTGCAATTTTGCCCCAAAATAAGGGAAATTTCTGCAATTTTGCCCCAAAATAAGTGAAATTTCTGAAATTTTGCCCCAAAATAATGAAAATTTATGGAATTTTGCCCCACAATTAGGGGAGTTTCTGCCATTGTGCTCCAAAATACGGGGAATTTTTGCCTTTTTGCCCGAAATAAGGGGAATGCATACATTTTTGCCATAAAAAAGGGAAATTTCTTTATTTTTTCCCCAAATTAAGGGAAATTTCTGACTTTTTGCCCTGAAATATGTGAAATTTCTGCAATTTTGCCCTAAAATAAGGGAAATTTCTGCAATTTTTTCCCATAATGAAGGAAATTTCTGCAATTTTGCTTCAAAATAAGGGGAATTTCTGTTTTTTGCCCCACAATTAGGGAAATTTCTGCAATTTTGCCTCCAAATAAGGGGAATTTCTGCCTTTTGCCCCAAAATATGGGGAATTTCTGATTTTTTGTCCGAAAATAAGAAGAATGCATACCTTTTTACCATAAAAAGGGGGAATTTCTTCATTTTTGCTCCAAAATTAGGGGAACTTTTGCCTTTTTGCCTCTAAATAAGTGGAATTTCTGTCTTTTTCCCCAAGACAATGGGAATTTCTGTCATTTTTGCCCCAAAATAAGGAAAATTTCTGACTTATTACCTTGAAATAAGTGAAATTTCTGCAATTTTGCCACAATATAAGGGAAATTTTTGCCTTTTTATCCCCCAAATAAGGGGAATTTTAGCTTTTTTACCTCAAAATAAGGGGAATTTCTGAATTTTGGCACAAAATATTAGGAATTTTTGCCTTTTTGCCCCAAAATAAGGAAAATTTCTGGAATTTTGCCCCAAAATTAGTGGAATTTCTGAGTTTTGCCCCAAAATAAGGAGAATTTCTGCCTTTTTACCCCACAATTAGTGAAATTTCTGCAATTTTGCCCTAAAATAAGGGAAATTTCTGCAATTTTTCCTGATAATAAGGGAAATTTCTGCAATTTTGCTTCAAAATAAGGGGAATTTCTGTTTTTTGCCCCACAATTAGGGAAATTTCTGCAATTTTGCCTCAAAATAAGGGGAATTTTTGCCTTTTGCCCTAAAATATGGGGAATTTCTGATTTTTTGTCCGAAAATAAGAAGAATGCATACCTTTTTACCATAAAAAGGGGGAATTTCTAAATTTTTGCTCCAAAATTAGGGGAACTTTTGCCTTTTTGCCTCTAAATAAGTGGAATTTCTGTCTTTGTCCCCCAAAACAAAGGGAATTTCTGTCTTTTTTGCCCCAAAATAAGGAAAATTTCTGACTTATTACCCTGAAATAAGTGAAATTTCTGCAAATTTGCCCCAAAAATAGGGAAATTTCTGCCTTTTGCCCCAAAATAAGGGGAATTTCAGCATTTTATCTCAAAATAAAGAAAAGTTCTGATTTTTGCACCAAAATATGGAGAATTTCTGCCTTTTTGCCCCAAAATAAGGAAAATTTCTGCCTTTTTTTCCTGAAATAAGTATAATTTCTGCAATTTTGCCCGAAAATAAGTGAAATTTCTGGAATTTTGCCCCAAAATAAGAGAAATTTCTTTAATTTTGCCCCAAAATAAGTGGAATTTCTGAGTTTTGCCCCAAAATAAGGAGAATTTCTTCCTTTTTGCCCCACAATTAGGGGAATTTCTGCAAATTTGCTCCAAAATACAGGGAATTTCTGCCTTTTTGCCCGAAAATAAGGGAAATGCATACCTTTTTGCCATAAAAAAGGGAAATTTCCTCATTTGTGCCCCAAATTAAGGGAAAAGTTTTTTTTGCCCTGAAATATATAAAATTTCTGCAATTTTAGCCCAAAATAAGGTGAATTTCTGCCTTTTTGCCCCAAAATAAGGGAAATTTCTGCCTTTTGCCCAAAATTATGGGGAATTTCTGGCTTTTTGTCCGAAAATAAGAAGAATGCATACCTTTTTGCCATAAAAAAGGGAAATTTCTTCATTTTTGCTCCAAAATAAGGGGACCTTTTGCCTTTTGCCTCTAAATAAGTGGAATTTCTCTCTTTTTCCCCCAAAACAAAGGGAATTTCTGTCTTTTTCCCCAAAATAAGGGGAATTTCTGACTTATTACCCTGAAATAAGTGAAAATTCTGCAAATTTGCCCCAAAATAAGGGAAATTTCTGCCTTTTTGCCCCCAAATAATGGGAATTTCAGCCTTTTACCTCAAAATAAGAGAAATTTCTGCATTTTTGCAACAAAATATTAAAAATTTCTGCATTTTTGCCACAAAATATTAGGAATTTCTGCCTTTTTGCCCCAAAATATGGAAAATTTATGACTTTTTTCCCTGAAATAAGTGAAATTTCTGCAATTTTGCCCCAAAATAAGTGAAATTTCTGCAATTTTGCCCCAAAATAAGTGGAATTTCTGAGTTTTGCCCTAAAATAAGGTGAATTTCTGCCTTTTTGCTCCAAAATAATGGGAATTTCTGCCTTTTTGCCCCAAAATAAGAAAAATTTTTGCTTTTTTTCTCTGAAATAAGTGAAATTTCTGCAATTTTGCCCTAAAATAAAGGAAATTTCTGCAATTTTTTCCCATAATAAGGGAAATTTCTGGAATTTTGTTCCAAAATAAGGGGAATTTCTGTTTTTTGCCCCCAAATAAGGGAAATATCTGCAATTTTGCCCTAAAATAAGGGGAATTTCTGCTTTTTTGCCTCTAAATAAGTGGAATTTCTGTTTTTTTCCCCAAAACAAAGGGAATTTCTGTCATTTTTGCCCCAAAATAAAAAAAATTTCTGACTTATTACCCTGAAATAAGTGAAATTTCTGCAATTTTGCCCTAATATAAGAGAAATTTCTGCCTTTTTGCTTCCAAATAAGGGGAATTTCAGCCTTTTTACCTCAAAATAAGGGGAATTTCTGAATTTTGGCACAAAATATTAGGAATTTCTGCCTTTTTGCCCCAAAATAAGGAAAATTTCTGTTTTTTCCTTGAAATAAGTGAAATTTCTGAAAATTTGCCCCAAAAAAGGGAAATTTCTGCATTTTGCCCCAAAATAAGGGGAATTTCAGCTTTTTACCTCAAAATAAGGGAAATTTCTGGTTTTTGCACCAAAATATGGAGTATTTCTGCCTTTTTGCCCCAAAATAAGAAAAATTTTTGCTTTTTTCTCTGAAATAAGTGAAATTTCTGCAATTTTGCCCTAAAAAAAGGGAAAATTCTGCAATTTTTCCCTATAATAAGGGAAATTTCTGCAATTTTGCCCTAAAATAAGGGGAATTTCTGCTTTTTTGCCTATAAATAAGTAGAATTTCTGTCTTTTTCTCCAAAAAAAAGGGAATTTCTGTCATTATTGCCCCAAAATAAGGAAAATTTTTGACTTATTACCCTGAAATAAGTGAAATTTCTGCAATTTTTTCCCAATATAAGGGAAATTTCTGCGTATTTGCCACCAAATAAGGGGAATTTCAGCCTTTTTACCTCAAAATAAGAGGAATTTCCGAATTTTGGCACAAAATATTAGGAATTTCTGCCTTTTTGCCCCAAAATAAGAAAAATTTCTGCTTTTTTCCCTGAAACAAATGAAATTTCTGCAATTTTGCCCCAAAATAAGTAAAATTTCTGCAATTTTGTCCAAAATAAGGGAAATTTCTGGAATTTTGCCCCGAAATAAGTGGAATTTCTGAGTTTTGCCCCAAAATAAAGAGAATTTCTGCCTTTTTGCGCCACAATTAGTGAAATTTCTGCAATTTTGCCGTAAAATAAGGGAAATTTCTGCAATTTTTCCTCATAATATAGGAAATTTCAGCAATTTTGCCCCAAAATAAGGTGAATTTCTGTTTTTTGCCCCACAATTAGGGAAATTTCTGCAATTTTGCCCCAAAATAAGGGGAATTTCTGACTTTTGCCCCAAAATATGGGGAATTTCTGCCTTTTTGTCTGAAAATAAGAAAAATGCATACCTTTTTGCCATAAAAAGAGAAATTTCTTCATTTTTGCTCCAAAATAAAAGGAACTTTTGCCTTTTTGCCTCTAAATAAGTGGAATTTCTGTTTTTTTCTCCCAAAACAAAAAGAATTTTTGCCTTTTTGCCCCAAAATAAGGAAAATTTCTGACTTATTACCATGAAATAAGTGAAATTTCTGAAAATTTGCCCCAAAAATAAAAAAATTTCTTCCTTTTGCCCCAAAATAAGGGGAATTTCAGCATTTTACCTAAAAATAAGAGGAATTTCTGCATTTTTCCCACAAAATATTAGGAATTTCTGCCTTTTTGCCCCAAAATAAAAAAAATTTCTGCCTTTTTTCCCTGAAATAAGTGAAATTTCTGCAATTTTGCCCCAAAATAAGTGAAATTTCTGCAATTTTGCCCCAAAATAAGGGAAATTTCTGCAATTTTGCCCCAAAATAAGTGAAATTTCTGAAATTTTGCCCCAAAATAATGAAAATTTATGGAATTTTGCCCCACAATTAGGGGAGTTTCTGCCATTGTGCTCCAAAATACGGGGAATTTTTGCCTTTTTGCCCGAAATAAGGGGAATGCATACATTTTTGCCATAAAAAAGGGAAATTTCTTTATTTTTTCCCCAAATTAAGGGAAATTTCTGACTTTTTGCCCTGAAATATGTGAAATTTCTGCAATTTTGCCCTAAAATAAGGGAAATTTCTGCAATTTTTTCCCATAATGAAGGAAATTTCTGCAATTTTGCTTCAAAATAAGGGGAATTTCTGTTTTTTGCCCCACAATTAGGGAAATTTCTGCAATTTTGCCTCCAAATAAGGGGAATTTCTGCCTTTTGCCCCAAAATATGGGGAATTTCTGATTTTTTGTCCGAAAATAAGAAGAATGCATACCTTTTTACCATAAAAAGGGGGAATTTCTTCATTTTTGCTCCAAAATTAGGGGAACTTTTGCCTTTTTGCCTCTAAATAAGTGGAATTTCTGTCTTTGTCCCCCAAAACAAAGGGAATTTCTGTCTTTTTTGCCCCAAAATAAGGAAAATTTCTGACTTATTACCCTGAAATAAGTGAAATTTCTGCAAATTTGCCCCAAAAATAGGGAAATTTCTGCTTTTGCCCCAAAATAAGGAGAATTTCAGCATTTTATCTCAAAATAAAGAAAAGTTCTGATTTTTGCACCAAAATATGGAAAAATTCTGCTTTTTGCCCCAAAATAAGGAAAATTTCTGCCTTTTTTCCCTGAAATAAGTTTAATTTCTGCAATTTTGCCCGAAAATAAGTGAAATTTCTGGAATTTTGCCCCAAAATAAGAAAAATTTCTTTAATTTTGCCCCAAAATAAGTGGAATTTCTGAGTTTTGCCCCAAAATAAGGAGAATTTCTTCCTTTTTGCCCCACAATTAGGGGAATTTCTGCAAATTTGCTCCAAAATACAGGGAATTTCTGCCTTTTTGCCCGAAAATAAGGGAAATGCATACCTTTTTGCCATAAAAAAGGGAAATTTCCTCATTTTTGCCCCAAATTAAGAGAAAAGTTTTCCTTTTTGCCCTGAAATATATAAAATTTCTGCAATTTTAGCCCAAAATAAGGTGAATTTCTGCCTTTTTGCCCCAAAATAAGGGAAATTTCTGCCTTTTGCCCCAAATTATGGGGAATTTCTGCCTTTTTGTCCGAAAATAAGAAGAATGCATACCTTTTTGCCATAAAAAAGGAAATTTCTTCATTTTTGCTCCAAAATAAGGGGACCTTTTGCCTTTTGCCTCTAAATAAGTGGAATTTCTCTCTTTTTCCCCCAAAACAAAGGGAATTTCTGTCTTTTTTGCCCCCAAATAAGGAAAATTTCTGACTTATTACCCTGAAATAAGTGAAATTTCTGCAATTTTGCCCCAAAATAAGGGAAATTTCTGCCTTTTTGCCCCCAAATAATGGGAATTTCAGCTTTTTACCTCAAAATAAGGGAAATTTCTGCATTTTTGCAACAAAATATTAAAAATTTCTGAATTTTTGCCAGAAAATATTACGAATTTCTGCCTTTTTGCTTCAAAATATGGAAAATTTATGCCTTTTTTTCCCTGAAATAAGTGAAATTTCTGCAATTTTGCCCCAAAATAAGTGAAATTTCTGCAATTTTGCCCCAAAATAAGTGGAATTTCTGAGTTTTGCCCTAAAATAAGGTGAATTTCTGCCTTTTTGTTCCAAAATAATGGGAATTTCTGCCTTTTTGCCCCAAAATAAGAAAAATTTTTGCTTTTTTTCCTCTGAAATAAGTGAAATTTCTGCAATTTTGCCCTAAAATAAAGGAAATTTCTGCAATTTTTTCCCATAATAAGGGAAATTTCTGTAATTTTGCCCCAAAATAAGGGGAATTTCTGCCTTTTTGCCCCCAAATAAGAGGAATTTCAGCCTTTTGACTTTAAAATAAGGGGAATTTCTGAATTTTGGCACAAAATATTAGGAATTTCTGCCTTTTTGCCCCAAAATAATGAAAATTTCTGCTTTTTTCCCTGAAATAAGTGAAATTTCTGCAATTTTTCCCCAAAATAAAGAAAATTTCTGGAATTTTGCCTCAAATTAAGTGGAATTTCTGAGTTTTGCCCCAAAATAGGAGAATTTCTGCCTTTTTGCGCCACAATTAGTGAAATTTCTGCAATTTTGCCCCAAAATAAGTTAAATTTCTGCCTTTTGCCACAAAATAAGGGAAATTTCGGGTATTTTGCCCCAAAATAGGTGGAATTTCTGAGTTTTGCCTCAAAATAAGGAGAATTTCTGCCTTTTTGCCCAACAATTAGGGGAATTTCTGCAATTTTGCTCCAAAATACGAAGAATTTCTGCTTTTTTGCCCGAAAATAAGGGGAATGCATACCTTTTTGCCATAAAAAAGGGAAATTTCTTCATTTATGCCCCAAATTAAGAGAAATTTCTGCGTTTTTGCCCTGAAATATGTGAAATTTCTGCAATTTTGCACTAAAATAAGGGAAATTTCTGCAATTTTTCCCTATAATAAGGGAAATTTCGGAAGTTTTGCGCCAAAATAAGGGGAATTTCTGTTTTTTTGCCCCCAAATAAGGGAAATTTCTGCAATTTTGCCCTAAAATAAGGGGAATTTCTGCGTTTTTTCCTCTAAACAAGAGGAATTTCTGTCTTTTTCTCCCAAAACAAAGGGAATTTCTGTCATTTTTGCCCCAAAATAATGGGAATTTATGCCTTTTTGCCCCAAAATAAAAAAAATTTTTGCCTTTTTTCTCTGAAATAAGTGAAATTTCTGCAATTTTGCCCTAAAATAAGGGAAATTTCTGCAATTTTTCCTCATAATAAGGGAAATTTCTGCAATTTTGCCCTAAAATAAGGGGAATTTCTGCTTTTTTGCCCCTAAATAAGTGGAATTTCTGTCTTTTTCCCCAAGACAAAGGGAATTTCTGTCATTTTTGCCCCAAAATAAGGAAAATTTCTTACTTATTACCCTGAAATAAGTGAAATTTCTGCAATTTTGCCCTAAAATATGGGAAATTTCTGCAATTTTTCCCCATAATATGGGAAATTTCTGCAATTTTGCTTCAAAATAAGGGGAATTTCTGTTTTTTGCCCCACAATTAGGGAAATTTCTGCAATTATGCCTCAAAATAAGGGGAATTTCTGCCTTTTGCCCCAAAATATGGGGAATTTCTGATTTTTTGTCCGAAAATAAGAAGAATGCATACCTTTTTACCATAAAAAGGGGGAATTTCTTAATTTTTGCTCCAAAATTAGGGGAACTTTTGCCTTTTTGCCTCTAAATAAGTGGAATTTCTATCTTTGTCCCCCAAAACAAAGGGAATTTCTGTCTTTTTTGCCCCAAAATAAGGAAAATTTCTGACTTATTACCCTGAAATAAGTGAAATTTCTGCAAATTTGCCCCAAAAATAGGGAAATTTCTGCCTTTTGCCCCAAAATAAGGGGAATTTCAGCATTTTATCTCAAAATAAAGAAAAGTTCTGATTTTTGCACCAAAATATGGAGAATTTCTGCCTTTTTGCCCCAAAATAAGGTAAATTTCTGCCTTTTTTCCCTGAAATAAGTATAATTTCTGCAATTTTGCCCGAAAATTAGTGAAATTTCTGGAATTTTGCCCCAAAATAAGAGAAATTTCTTTAATTTTGCCCCAAAATAAGTGGAATTTCTGAGTTTTGCCCCAAAATAAGGAGAATTTCTTCCTTTTTGCCCCACAATTAGGGGAATTTCTGCAAATTTGCTCCAAAATACAGGGAATTTCTGCCTTTTTGTCCGAAAATAAGGGAAATGCATACCTTTTTGCCATAAAAAAGGGAAATTTCCTCATTGTGCCCCAAATTAAGGGAAAAGTTTTTCTTTTTGCCCTGAAATATATAAAATTTCTGCAATTTTAGCCGAAAATAAGGTGAATTTCTGCCTTTTTGCCCCAAAATAAGGGAAATTTCTGCCTTTTGCCCCAAATTATGGGGAATTTCTGCCTTTTTGTCCGAAAATATGAAGAATGCATACCTTTTTGCCATAAAAAAGGGAAATTTCTTCATTTTTGCTCCAAAATAAGGAGACCTTTCGCCTTTTGCCTCTAAATAAGTGGAATTTCTCTCTTTTTCCCTTAAAACAAAGGGAATTTCTGTCTTTTTTGCCCCAAAATAAAGAAAATTTCTGACTTATTACCCTGAAATAAGTGAAATTTCTGCAATTTTGCCCCAAAATAAGGGAAATTTCTGCCTTTTTGACCCCAAATCAGGGGAATTTCAGCCTTTTTACCTCAAAATAAGGGGAATTTCTGCATTTTTGCCCCAAAATATGGGAAATTTCTGCCTTTTTGCCCCCAAATAATGGGAATTTCAGCCTTTTACCTCAAAATAAGGGAAATTTCTGCATTTTTGCCAGAAAATATTACGAATTTCTGCCTTTTTGCCCCAAAATATGGAAAATTTATGCCTTTTTTTCCCTGATATAAGTGAAATTTCTGCAATTTTACCCCAAAATAAGTGAAATTTCTGCAATTTTGCCCCAAAATAAGTGGAATTTCTGAGTTTTGACTTAAAAAAAAGGTGAATTTCTGCCTTTTTGCTCCAAAATAATGGGAATTTCTGCCTTTTTGCCCCAAAATAAGAAAAATTTTTGCTTTTTTTCTCTGAAATAAGTGAAATTTCTGCAATTTTGCCCTAAATTAAAGGAAATTTCTGCAATTTTTTCCCATAATAAGGGAAATTTCTGGAATTTTGCCCCAAAATAAGGGGAATTTCTGTTTTTTGCCCCCAAATAAGGGAAATATCTGCAATTTTTCCCCTAAAATAAGGGGAATTTCTGCTTTTTTGCCTCTAAATAAGTGGAATTTCTGTTTTTTCCCCAAAACAAAGGGAATTTCTGTCATTTTTGCCCCAAAATAAAAAAAATTTCTGACTTATTACCCTGAAATAAGTGAAATTTCTGCAATTTTGCCCCAATATAAGGGAAATTTCTGCCTTTTTGCTTCCAAATAAGGGGAATTTCAGCCTTTTTACCTCAAAATAAGGGGAATTTCTGAATTTTGGCACAAAATATTAGGAATTTCTGCCTTTTTGCCCCAAAATAAGGAAAATTTCTGTTTTTTCCTTGAAATAAGTGAAATTTCTGAAAATTTGCCCCCAAAAAAAGAAATTTCTGCATTTTGCCCCAAAATAAGGGGAATTTCAGCTTTTTACCTCAAAATAAGGGAAATTTCTGGTTTTTGCACCAAAATATGGAGTATTTCTGCCTTTTTGCCACAAAATAAGGAAAATTTCTGCCTTTTTCCTGAAATAAGTGAAATTTCTGCAATTTTGCCTCAAAATAAGTGAAATTTCTGCAAT
This sequence comes from Micromys minutus, assembly GCF_963924665.1. Lineage (NCBI taxonomy): Eukaryota > Metazoa > Chordata > Mammalia > Rodentia > Muridae > Micromys > Micromys minutus. Next base: position 445,291 of record NW_027667804.1, on the reverse strand, counting down.
TTTGCCACAAAATAAGGAAAATTTCTGGAATTTTGCCCCAAAATAAGTGGAATTTTTGAGTTTTGCCCCAAAATAAGGAGAATTTCTGCCTTTTTGCCCCACAATTAGGGGAATTTCTGCAATTTTGCTCCAAAATATGGGGAATTTCTGCCTTTTTGCCCCAAAATAAAAAAATTTTTTGCTTTTTTTCTCTGAAATAAGTGAAATTTCTGCAATTTTGCCCTAAAAAAGGGAAATTTCTGCAATTTTTCCCTATAATAAGGGAAATTTCTGCAATTTTGCCCTAAAATAAAGGGAATTTCTGCTTTTTTGCCTCTAAATAAGTAGAATTTCTGTCTTTTTCCCCCAAAAAAGGGAAATTCTGTCAGTTTTGCCCCAAAATAAGGAAAATTTTTGACTTATTATCCTGAAATAAGTGAAATTTCTGCAATTTTTTCCCAAAATAAGGGAAATTTCTGTGTATTTGCCCCCAAATAAAAGGAATTTCAGCCTTTTTACCTCAAAATAAGAGGAATTTCCGAATTTTGTCACAAAATATTAGGAATTTCTGCCTTTTTGCCCCAAAATAAGAAAAATTTCTCCTTTTTTCCCTGAAACAAATGAAACTTCCTCAATTTTGCCCCAAAATAAGTAAAATTTCTGCAATTTTGCCCAAAATAAGGGAAATTTCTGGAATTTTGCCCCAAAATAAGTGGAATTTCTGAGTTTTGCCCCAAAATAAAGAGAATTTCTGCCTTTTAGCGCCACAATTAGTGAAATTTCTGCAATTTTGCTGTAAAATAAGGGAAATTTCTGCAATTTTTCCTCATAATAAGGGAAATTTCAGCAATTTTGCCCCAAAATAAGGGGAATTTCTGTTTTTTTGCCCCACAATTAGGGAAATTTCTGCAATTTTGCCCCAAAATAAGGGGAATTTCTGACTTTTGCCCCAAAATATGGGGAATTTCTGCCTTTTTGTCTGAAAATAAGAAAAATGCATACATTTTTGCCATAAAAAGAGAAATTTCTTCATTTTTGCTCCAAAATAAGGGGAACTTTTGCCTTTTTGCCTCTAAATAAGTGGAATTTCTGTTTTTTTCTCCCAAAACAAAAAGAATTTTTGCCTTTTTGCCCCAAAATAAGGAAAATTTCTGACTTATTACCATGAAATAAGTGAAATTTCTGAAAATTTGCCCCAAAAATAAAAAAATTTCTTCCTTTTGCCCCAAAATAAGGGGAATTTCAGCATTTTACCTAAAAATAAGAGGAATTTCTGCATTTTTCCCACAAAATATTAGGAATTTCTGCCTTTTTGCCCCAAAATAAAAAAAATTTCTGCCTTTTTTCCCTGAAATAAGTGAAATTTCTGCAATTTTGCCCCAAAATAAGTGAAATTTCTGCAATTTTGCCCCAAAATAAGGGAAATTTCTGCAATTTTGCCCCAAAATAAGTGAAATTTCTGAAATTTTGCCCCAAAATAATGAAAATTTATGGAATTTTGCCCCACAATTAGGGGAGTTTCTGCCATTGTGCTCCAAAATACGGGGAATTTTTGCCTTTTTGCCCGAAATAAGGGGAATGCATACATTTTTGCCATAAAAAAGGGAAATTTCTTTATTTTTTTCCCCAAATTAAGGGAAATTTCTGACTTTTTGCCCTGAAATATGTGAAATTTCTGCAATTTTGCCGTAAGATAAGGGAAATTTCTGCAATTTTTCCCCATATTAAGGGAAATTTCTGCAATTTTGCTTCAAAATAAGGGGAATTGCTGTTTTTTGCCCCACAATTAGGGAAATTTCTGCAATTTTGCCTCCAAATAAGGGGAATTTCTGCCTTTTGCCCCAAAATATGGGGAATTTCTGATTTTTTGTCCGAAAATAAGAAGAATGCATACCTTTTTACCATAAAAAGGGGGAATTTCTTCATTTTTGCTCCAAAATTAGGGGAACTTTTGCCTTTTTGCCTCTAAATAAGTGGAATTTCTGTCTTTGTCCCCCAAAACAAAGGGAATTTCTGTCTTTTTTGCCCCAAAATAAGGAAAATTTCTGACTTATTACCCTGAAATAAGTGAAATTTCTGCAAATTTGCCCCAAAATAAGGGAAATTTCTGCCTTTTTGCCCCCAAATAATGGGAATTTCAGCTTTTTACCTCAAAATAAGGGAAATTTCTGCATTTTTGCAACAAAATATTAAAAATTTCTGAATTTTTGCCAGAAAATATTACGAATTTCTGCCTTTTTGCCCCAAAATATGGAAAATTTATGCCTTTTTTTCCCTGAAATAAGTGAAATTTCTGCAATTTTGCCCCAAAATAAGTGAAATTTCTGCAATTTTGCCCCAAAATAAGTGGAATTTCTGAGTTTTGCCCTAAAATAAGGTGAATTTCTGCCTTTTTGTTCCAAAATAATGGGAATTTCTGCCTTTTTGCCCCAAAATAAGAAAAATTTTTGCTTTTTTTCCTCTGAAATAAGTGAAATTTCTGCAATTTTGCCCTAAAATAAAGGAAATTTCTGCAATTTTTTCCCATAATAAGGGAAATTTCTGTAATTTTGCCCCAAAATAAGGGGAATTTCTGCCTTTTTGCCCCCAAATAAGAGGAATTTCAGCCTTTTGACTTTAAAATAAGGGGAATTTCTGAATTTTGGCACAAAATATTAGGAATTTCTGCCTTTTTGCCCCAAAATAATGAAAATTTCTGCTTTTTTCCCTGAAATAAGTGAAATTTCTGCAATTTTTCCCCAAAATAAAGAAAATTTCTGGAATTTTGCCTCAAATTAAGTGGAATTTCTGAGTTTTGCCCCAAAATAGTAGAATTTCTGCCTTTTTGCGCCACAATTAGTGAAATTTCTGCAATTTTGCCCCAAAATAAGTTAAATTTCTGCCTTTTGCCACAAAATAAGGGAAATTTCGGGTATTTTGCCCCAAAATAGGTGGAATTTCTGAGTTTTGCCTCAAAATAAGGAGAATTTCTGCCTTTTTGCCCAACAATTAGGGGAATTTCTGCAATTTTGCTCCAAAATACGAAGAATTTCTGCTTTTTTGCCCGAAAATAAGGGGAATGCATACCTTTTTGCCATAAAAAAGGGAAATTTCTTCATTTATGCCCCAAATTAAGAGAAATTTCTGCGTTTTTGCCCTGAAATATGTGAAATTTCTGCAATTTTGCACTAAAATAAGGGAAATTTCTGCAATTTTTCCCTATAATAAGGGAAATTTCGGAAGTTTTGCGCCAAAATAAGGGGAATTTCTGTTTTTTTGCCCCCAAATAAGGGAAATTTCTGCAATTTTGCCCTAAAATAAGGGGAATTTCTGCGTTTTTTCCTCTAAACAAGAGGAATTTCTGTCTTTTTCTCCCAAAACAAAGGGAATTTCTGTCATTTTTGCCCCAAAATAATGGGAATTTATGCCTTTTTGCCCCAAAATAAAAAAAATTTTTGCCTTTTTTCTCTGAAATAAGTGAAATTTCTGCAATTTTGCCCTAAAATAAGGGAAATTTCTGCAATTTTTCCTCATAATAAGGGAAATTTCTGCAATTTTGCCCTAAAATAAGGGGAATTTCTGCTTTTTTGCCCCTAAATAAGTGGAATTTCTGTCTTTTTCCCCAAGACAAAGGGAATTTCTGTCATTTTTGCACCAAAATAATGAAAATTTCTTACTTATTACCCTGAAATAAGTGAAATTTCTGCAATTTTGCCCTAATATAAGGGAAATTTCTGCCTTTTTGCCCCCAAAAAGGGGAATTACAGCTTTTTTACCTCAAACTAAGGGGAATTTCTGAATTTTGGCACAAAATATTAGGAATTTTTGCCTTTTTGCCCCAAAATAAGGAAAATTTCTGGAATTTTGCCCCAAAATTGGTGGAATTTCTGAGTTTTGCCCCAAAATAAGGAGAATTTCTGCCTTTTTGCCCCACAATTAGTGAAATTTCTGCAATTTTGCCCTAAAATATGGGAAATTTCTGCAATTTTTCCCCATAATATGGGAAATTTCTGCAATTTTGCTTCAAAATAAGGGGAATTTCTGTTTTTTGCCCCACAATTAGGGAAATTTCTGCAATTTTGCCTCAAAATAAGGGGAATTTTTGCCTTTTGCCTCAAAATATGGGGAATTTCTGATTTTTTGTCCGAAAATAAGAAGAATGCATAACTTTTTACCATAAAAGGGGGAATTTCTTAATTTTTGCTCCAAAATTAGGGGAACTTTTGCCTTTTTGCCTCTAAATAATTGGAATTTCTGTCTTTGTCCCCCAAAACAAAAAGAATTTCTGTCTTTTTTGCCCCAAAATAAGGAAAATTTCTGACTTATTACCCTGAAATAAGTGAAATTTCTGCAAATTTGCCCCAAAAATAGGGAAATTTCTGCCTTTTGCCCCAAAATAACGGGAATTTCAGCATTTTATCTCAAAATAAAGAAAAGTTCTGATTTTTGCACCAAAATATGGAGAATTTCTGCCTTTTTGCCCCAAAATAAGGAAAATTTCTGCCTTTTTTCCCTGAAATAAGTATAATTTCTGCAATTTTGCCCGAAAATAAGTGAAATTTCTATAATTTTGCCCCAAAATAAGAGAAATTTCTTTAATTTTGCCCCAAAATAAGTGGAATTTCTGAGTTTTGCCCCAAAATAAGGAGAATTTCTTACTTTTTGCCCCACAATTAGGGGAATTTCTGCAAATTTGCTCCAAAATAAGGGAAATTTCTGCCTTTTGCCCCAAATTATAGGGAATTTCTGCCTTTTGGTCCAAAAATAAGAAGAATGCATACCTTTTTGCCATAAAAAAGGGAAATTTCCTCATTTTTGCCCCAAATTAAGGGAAAAGTTTTCCTTTTTGCCCTGAAATATATAAAATTTCTGCAATTTTAGCCCAAAATAAGGTGAATTTCTGCCTTTTTGCCCCAAAATAAGGGAAATTTCTGCCTTTTGCCCCAAATTATGGGGAATTTGTGCCTTTTTGTCCGAAAATAAGAAGAATGCATACCTTTTTGCCATAAAAAAGGGAAATTTCTTCATTTTTGCTCCAAAATAAGGGGACCTTTTGCCTTTTGCCTCTAAATAAGTGGAATTTCTCTATTTTTCCCCCAAAACAAAGGGAATTTCTGTTTTTTTGCCCCAAAATAAGGAAAATTTCTGACTTATTACCCTGAAATAAGTGAAATTTCTGAAAATTTGCCCCAAAATAAGGGAAATTTCTGCCTTTTTGCCCCCAAATAATGGGAATTTCAGCCTTTTACCTCAAAATAAGGGAAATTTCTGCATTTTTGCAACAAAATATTAAAAATTTCTGCATTTGTGCCACAAAATATTAGGAATTTCTGCCTTTTTGCCCCAATATATGGAAAATTTATGCCTTTTTTTCCCTGAAATAAGTTAAATTTCTGCAATTTTGCCCCAAAATAAGTGAAATTTCTGCAATTTTGCCCCAAAATAAGTGGTATTTCTGAGTTTTGCCCCAAAATAAGGGAAATTTCTGCCTTTTTGCCCCCAAATAATGGGAATTTCAGCCTTTTACCTCAAAATAAAGGAAATTTCTGCATTTTTGCAACAAAATATTAAAAATTTCTGCATTTGTGCCACAAAATATTAGGAATTTCTGCCTTTTTGCCCCAATATATGGAAAATTTATGCCTTTTTTTCCCTGAAATAAGTTAAATTTCTGCAATTTTGCCCCAAAATAAGTGAAATTTCTGCAATTTTGCCCCAAAATAAGTGGTATTTCTGAGTTTTGCCCTAAAATGTGGTGAATTTCTGCCTTTTTGCTCCAAAATAATGGGAATTTCTGCCTTTTTGCCCCAAAATAAGAAAAATTTTTGCTTTTTTTCTCTGAAATAAGTGAAATTTCTGCAATTTTGCCCTAAAATAAAGGAAATTTCTGCAATTTTTTCCCATAATAAGGGAAATTTCTGGAATTTTGCCCCAAAATAAGGGGAATTTCTGTTTTTTGCCCCCAAATAAGGGAAATATCTGCAATTTTGCCCTAAAATAAGGGGAATTTCTGCTTTTTTGCCTCTAAATAAGTGGAATTTCTGTTTTTTTCCCCAAAACAAAGGGAATTTCTGTCATTTTTGCCCCAAAATAAAAAAAATTTCTGACTTATTACCCTGAAATAAGTGAAATTTCTGCAATTTTGCCCCAATATAAGAGAAATTTCTGCCTTTTTGCTTCCAAATAAGGGGAATTTCAGTTTTTTTACCTCAAAATAAGGGGAATTTCTGAATTTTGGCACAAAATATTAGGAATTTCTGCCTTTTTGCCCCAAAATAAGGAAAATTTCTGTTTTTTCCTTGAAATAAGTGAAATTTCTGAAAATTTGCCCCAAAAAAGGGAAATTTCTGCATTTTGCCCCAAAATAAGGGGAATTTCAGCTTTTTACTTCAAAATAAGGGAAGGTTCTGGTTTTTGCACCAAAATATGGAGTATTTCTGCCTTTTTGCCACAAAATAAGGATAATTTCTGCCTTTTTTCCCTGAAATAAGTGAAATTTCTGAAATTTTGCCTCAAAATAAGTGAAATTTCTGCAATTTTGCCACAAAATAAGGAAAATTTCTGGAATTTTGCCCCAAAATAAGTGGAATTTTTTAGTTTTGCCCCAAAATAAGGAGAATTTTTGCCTTTTTGCCCCACAATTAGGGGAATTTCTGCAATTTTGCTCCAAAATACGGGGAATTTCTGCATTTTTGCCCCAAAATAAGAAAAATTTTTGCTTTTTTTCTCTGAAATAAGTGAAATTTCTGCAATTTTGCCCTAAAAAAGAAAAATTTCTGCAATTTTTCCCTATAATAAGGGAAATTTCTGCAATTTTGCCCTAAAATAAGGGGAATTTCTGCTTTTTTGCCTCTAAATAAGTAGAATTTCTGTCTTTTTCCCTAAAAAAAAGGGAATTTCTGTCATTACTGCCCCAAAATAAGGAAAATTTTTGACTTATTACCCTGAAATAAGTGAAATTTCTGCAATTTTTTGCCAATATAAGGAAAATTTCTGCGTATTTGCCCCCAAATAAGGGGAATTTCAGCCTTTTTACCTCAAAATAAGAGGAATTTCCGAATTTTGGCACAAAATATTAGGAATTTCTGCCTTTTTGCCCCAAAATAAGGAAAATTTCTGCTTTTTTCCCTGAAACAAATGAAATTTCTGCAATTTTGCCCCAAAATAAGTAAAATTTCTGCAATTTTGTCCAAAATAAAGGAAATTTCTGGAATTTTGCCCCAAAATAAGTGGAATTTCTGAGTTTTGCCCCAAAATAAGGAGAATTTCTGCCTTTTTGCGCCACAATTAGTGAAATTTCTGCAATTATGCCGTAAAATAAGGGAAATTTCTGCAATTTTTCCTCATAATAAGGGAAATTTCTGCAATTTTGCCCCAAAATAAGGAGAATTTCTGTTTTTTGCCCCACAATTAGGGAAATTTCTGCAATTTTGCCCCAAAATAAGGGGAATTTCTGACTTTTGCCCCAAAATATGGGGAATTTCTGCCCTTTTGTCCGAAAATAAGAAAAATGCATACCTTTTTGCCATAAAAAGGGAAATTTCTTCAATTTTGCTCCAAAGTAAAGGGAACTTTTGCCTTTTTGCCTCTAAATAAGTGGAATTTCTGTACTTTTCCCCCAAAACAAAAAGAATTTCTGTCTTTTTTGCCCCAAAATAAGGAAAATTTCTGACTTATTACCATGAAATAAGTGAAATTTCTGAAAATTTGCCCCAAAAAAAGGAAATTTCTTCCTTTGCCCCAAAATAAGGGGAATTTCAGCATTTTACCTAAAAATGAAAGGAATTTCTGCATTTTTCCCACAAAATATTAGGAATTTCTGCCTTTTTGCCCCAAAATAAAAAAAATTTCTGCCTTTTTTCCCTGAAATAAGTGAAATTTCTGCAATTTTGCCCCAAAATAAGTGAAATTTCTGCAATTTTGCCCCAAAATAGGGGAAATTTCTGCAATTTTGCCCCAAAATAAGTGAAATTTCTGCAATTTTGCCCCAAAATAAGAGAAATTTCTGCAATGTTGCCCCAAAATAAGTGAAATTTCTGAAATTTTGCCCCAAAATAACGAAAATTTCTGGAATTTTGCCCCACAGTTAGGGGAATTTCTGCAATTTTGCTCCAAAATACAGGGAATTTTTGCCTTTTTGCCCGAAATAAGGAGAATGCATACCTTTTTGCCATAAAAAAGGGAAATTTCTTTATTTTTTCCCCAAATTAAGGGAAATTTCTGACTTTTTGCCCTGAAATATGTGAAATTTCTGCAATTTTGCCGTAAGATAAGGGAAATTTCTGCAATTTTTCCCCATAATAAGGGAAATTTCTGCAATTTTGCTTCAAAATAAGGGGAATTTCTGTTTTTTGCCCCACAATTAGGGAAATTTCTGCAATTATGCCTCAAAATAAGGGGAATTTCTGCCTTTTGCCCCAAAATATGGGGAATTTCTGATTTTTTGTCCGAAAATAAGAAGAATGCATACCTTTTTACCATAAAAAGGGGGAATTTCTTAATTTTTGCTCCAAAATTAGGGGAACTTTTGCCTTTTTGCCTCTAAATAAGTGGAATTTCTATCTTTGTCCCCCAAAACAAAGGGAATTTCTGTCTTTTTTGCCCCAAAATAAGGAAAATTTCTGACTTATTACCCTGAAATAAGTGAAATTTCTGCAAATTTGCCCCAGAAATAGGGAAATTTCTGCCTTTTGCCCCAAAATAAGGGGAATTTCAGTATTTTATCTCAAAATAAAGAAAAGTTCTGATTTTTGCACCAAAATATGGAGAATTTCTGCCTTTTTGCCCCAAAATAAGGTAAATTTCTGCCTTTTTTCCCTGAAATAAGTATAATTTCTGCAATTTTGCCCGAAAATTAGTGAAATTTCTGGAATTTTGCCCCAAAATAAGAGAAATTTCTTTAATTTTGCCCCAAAATAAGTGGAATTTCTGAGTTTTGCCCCAAAATAAGGAGAATTTCTTCCTTTTTGCCCCACAATTAGGGGAATTTCTGCAAATTTGCTCCAAAATACAGGGAATTTCTGCCTTTTTGTCCGAAAATAAGGGAAATGCATACCTTTTTGCCATAAAAAAGGGAAATTTCCTCATTGTGCCCCAAATTAAGGGAAAAGTTTTCCTTTTTGCCCTGAAATATATAAAATTTCTGCAATTTTAGCCGAAAATAAGGTGAATTTCTGCCTTTTTGCCCCAAAATAAGGGAAATTTCTGCCTTTTGCCCCAAATTATGGGGAATTTCTGCCTTTTTGTCCGAAAATATGAAGAATGCATACCTTTTTGCCATAAAAAAGGGAAATTTCTTCATTTTTGCTCCAAAATAAGGAGACCTTTCGCCTTTTGCCTCTAAATAAGTGGAATTTCTCTCTTTTTCCCTTAAAACAAAGGGAATTTCTGTCTTTTTTGCCCCAAAATAAAGAAAATTTCTGACTTATTACCCTGAAATAAGTGAAATTTCTGCAATTTTGCCCCAAAATAAGGGAAATTTCTGCCTTTTTGACCCCAAATCAGGGGAATTTCAGCCTTTTTACCTCAAAATAAGGGGAATTTCTGCATTTTTGCCCCAAAATATGGGAAATTTCTGCATTTTTGCCCCCAAATAATGGGAATTTCAGCCTTTTACCTCAAAATAAGGGAAATTTCTGCATTTTTGCCAGAAAATATTACGAATTTCTGCCTTTTTGCCCCAAAATATGGAAAATTTATGCCTTTTTTTCCCTGAAATAAGTGAAATTTCTGCAATTTTACCCCAAAATAAGTGAAATTTCTGCAATTTTGCCCCAAAATAAGTGGAATTTCTGAGTTTTGCCCTAAAATAAGGTGAATTTCTGCCTTTTTGCTCCAAAATAATGGGAATTTCTGCCTTTTTGCCCCAAAATAAGAAAAATTTTTGCTTTTTTTCTCTGAAATAAGTGAAATTTCTGCAATTTTGCCCTAAATTAAAGGAAATTTCTGCAATTTTTTCCCATAATAAGGGAAATTTCTGGAATTTTGCCACAAAATAAGGGGAATTTCTGTTTTTTGCCCCCAAATAAGGGAAATATCTGCAATTTTGCCCTAAAATAAGGGGAATTTCTGCTTTTTTGCCTCTAAATAAGTGGAATTTCTGTTTTTTCCCCAAAACAAAGGGAATTTCTGTCATTTTTGCCCCAAAATAAAAAAATTTCTGACTTATTACCCTGAAATAAGTGAAATTTCTGCAATTTTGCCCCAATATAAGGGAAATTTCTGCCTTTTTGCTTCCAAATAAGGGGAATTTCAGCCTTTTTACCTCAAAATAAGGGGAATTTCTGAATTTTGGCACAAAATATTAGGAATTTCTGCCTTTTTGCCCCAAAATAAGGAAAATTTCTGTTTTTTCCTTGAAATAAGTGAAATTTCTGAAAATTTGCCCCAAAAAAAGGGAAATTTCTGCATTTTGCCCCAAAATAAGGGGAATTTCAGCTTTTTACCTCAAAATAAGGGAAATTTCTGGTTTTTGCACCAAAATATGGAGTATTTCTGCCTTTTTGCCACAAAATAAGGAAAATTTCTGCCTTTTTCCTGAAATAAGTGAAATTTCTGCAATTTTGCCTCAAAATAAGTAAAATTTCTGCAATTTTGCCACAAAATAAGGAAAATTTCTGGAATTTTGCCCCAAAATAAGTGGAATTTTTGAGTTTTGCCCCAAAATAAGGAGAATTTCTGCCTTTTTGCCCCACAATTAGGGGAATTTCTGCAATTTTGCTCCAAAATATGGGGAATTTCTGCCTTTTTGCCCCAAAATAAAAAAATTTTTTGCTTTTTTTCTCTGAAATAAGTGAAATTTCTGCAATTTTGCCCCAAAAAAGGGAAATTTCTGCAATTTTTCCCTATAATAAGGGAAATTTCTGCAATTTTGCCCTAAAATAAAGGGAATTTCTGCTTTTTTGCCTCTAAATAAGTAGAATTTCTGTCTTTTTCCCCCAAAAAAGGGAAATTCTGTCAGTTTTGCCCCAAAATAAGGAAAATTTTTGACTTATTATATTGAAATAAGTGAAATTTCTGCAATTTTTTCCCAAAATAAGGGAAATTTCTGTGTATTTGCCCCCAAATAAAAGGAATTTCAGCCTTTTTACCTCAAAATAAGAGGAATTTCCGAATTTTGGCACAAAATATTAGGAATTTCTGCCTTTTTGCCCCAAAATAAGAAAAATTTCTCCTTTTTTCCCTGAAACAAATGAAACTTCCTCAATTTTGCCCCAAAATAAGTAAAATTTCTGCAATTTTGCCCAAAATAAGGGAAATTTCTGGAATTTTGCCCCAAAATAAGTGGAATTTCTGAGTTTTGCCCCAAAATAAAGAGAATTTCTGCCTTTTAGCGCCACAATTAGTGAAATTTCTGCAATTTTGCTGTAAAATAAGGGAAATTTCTGCAATTTTTCCTCATAATAAGGGAAATTTCAGCAATTTTGCCCCAAAATAAGGGGAATTTCTGTTTTTTGCCCCACAATTAGGGAAATTTCTGCAATTTTGCCCCAAAATAAGGGGAATTTCTGCCTTTTGCCACAAAATATGGGGAATTTCTGCCTTTTTGTCCGAAAATAAGAAAAATGCATACCTTTTTGCCATAAAAAGGGAAATTTCTTCATTTTTGCTCCAAAATAAGGGGAACTTTTGCCTTTTTGCCTCTAAATAAGTGGAATTTCTGTCTTTGTCCCCCAAAACAAAAAGAATTTCTGTCTTTTTTGCCCCAAAATAAGGAAAATTTCTGACTTATTACCCTGAAATAAGTGAAATTTCTGCAAATTTGCCCCAAAAATAGGGAAATTTCTGCCTTTTGCCCCAAAATAAGGGGAATTTCAGCATTTTATCTCAAAATAAAGAAAAGTTCTGATTTTTGCACCAAAATATGGAGAATTTCTGTCATTTTGCCCCAAAATAAGGAAAATTTCTGCCTTTTTTCCCTGAAATAAGTATAATTTCTGCAATTTTGCCCAAAAATAAGTGAAATTTCTGGAATTTTGCCCCAAAATAAGACAAATTTCTTTAATTTTGCCCCAAAATAAGTGGAATTTCTGAGTTTTGCCCCAAAATAAGGAGAATTTCTTCCTTTTTGCCCCACAATTAGGGGAATTTCTGCAAATTTGCTCCAAAATACAGGGAATTTCTGCCTTTTTGCCCGAAAATAAGGGAAATGCATACCTTTTTGCCATAAAAAAGGGAAATTTCCTCATTTTTGCCCCAAATTAAGGGAAAAGTTTTCCTTTTTGCCTTGAAATATATAAAATTTCTGCAATTTTAGCCCAAAATAAGGTGAATTTCTGCCTTTTTGCCCCAAAATAAGGGAAATTTCTGCCTTTTGCCCCAAATTATGGGGAATTTTTGCCTTTTTGTCCGAAAATAAGAAAAATGCATACCTTTTTGCCATAAAAAGGGAAATTTCTTCAATTTTGCTCCAAAATAAGAGGAACTTTTGCCTTTTTGCCTCTAAATAAGTGGAATTTCTGTTTTTTTCCCCCAAAACCAAAAGAATTTCTGTCTTTTTTGCCCCAAAATAAGGAAAATTTCTGACTTATTACCATGAAATAAGTGAAATTTCTGAAAATTTGCCCCAAAAATAAGGAAATTTCTTCCATTGCCCCAAAATAAGGGGAATTTCAGCATTTTACCTAAAAATGAAAGGAATTTCTGCATTTTTCCCACAAAATATTAGGAATTTCTGCCTTTTTGCCCCAAAATAAAAAAAATTTCTGCCTTTTTTCCCTGAAATAAGTGAAATTTCTGCAATTTTGCCCCAAAATAAGTGAAATTTCTGCAATTTTGCCCCAAAATAAGGGAAATTTCTGCAATTTTGCCCCAAAATAAGGGAAATTTCTGCAATTTTGCCCCAAAATAAGAGAAATTTCTGCAATGTTGCCCCAAAATAAGTGAAATTTCTGAAATTTTGCCCCAAAATAATGAAAATTTCTGGAATTTTGCCCCACAATTAGGGGAATTTCTGCAATTTTGCTCCAAAATACAGGGAATTTCTGCCTTTTTGCCCGAAATAAGAAGAATGCATACCTTTTTGCCATAAAAAAGGGAAATTTCTTTATTTTTTCCCCAAATTAAGTGAAATTTCTGACTTTTTGCCCTGAAATATGTGAAATTTCTGCAATTTTGCCGTAAGATAAGGGAAATTTCTGCAATTTTTCCCCATAATAAGGGAAATTTCTGCAATTTTGCTTCAAAATAAGGGGAATTTCTGTTTTTTGCCCCACAATTAGGGAAATTTCTGCAATTTTGCCTCAAAATAAGGGGAATTTTTGCCTTTTGCCCCAAAATATGGGGAATTTCTGATTTTTTGTCCGAAAATAAGAAGAATGCATACCTTTTTACCATAAAAAGAGGGAATTTCTTCATTTCTGCTCCAAAATTAGGGGAACTTTTGCCTTTTTGCCTCTAAATAAGTGGAATTTCTGTTTTTGTCCCCCAAAACAAAGGGAATTTCTGTCTTTTTTGCCCCAAAATAAAAAAAATTTCTGACTTATTACCCTTAAATAAGTGAAATTTCTGCAAATTTGCCCCAAAAATAGGGAAATTTCTGCCTTTTGCCCCAAAATAAGGGGAATTTCAGCATTTTATCTCAAAATAAAGAAAAGTTTTGATTTTTGCACCAAAATATAGAGAATTTCTGCCTTTTTGCCCCAAAATAAGGTAAATTTCTGCCTTTTTTCCCTGAAATAAGTATAATTTCTGCAATTTTGCCCGAAAATTAGTGAAATTTCTGGAATTTTGCCCCAAAATAAGAGAAATTTCTTTAATTTTGCCCCAAAATAAGTGGAATTTCTGAGTTTTGCCCCAAAATAAGGAGAATTTCTTCCTTTTTGCCCCACAATTAGGGGAATTTCTGCAAATTTGCTCCAAAATACAGGGAATTTCTGCCTTTTTGTCCGAAAATAAGGGAAATGCATACCTTTTTGCCATAAAAAAGGGAAATTTCCTCATTTGTGCCCCAAATTAAGGGAAAAGTTTTTTTTTTTGCCCTGAAATATATAAAATTTCTGCAATTTTAGCCCAAAATAAGGTGAATTTCTGCCTTTTTGCCCCAAAATAAGGGAAATTTCTGCCTTTTGCCCCAAATTATGGGGAATTTCTGCCTTTTTGTCCGAAAATAAGAAGAATGCATACCTTTTTGCCATAAAAAAGGGAAATTTCTTCATTTTTGCTCCAAAATAAGGGGACCTTTCGCCTTTTGCCTCTAAATAAGTGGAATTTCTCTCTTTTTCCCTTAAAACAAAGGGAATTTCTGTCTTTTTTGCCCCAAAATAAAGAAAATTTCTGACTTATTACCCTGAAATAAGTGAAATTTCTGCAATTTTGCCCCAAAATAAGGGAAATTTCTGCCTTTTTGACCACAAATAAGGGGAATTTCAGCCTTTTTACCTCAAAATAAGGGGAATTTCTGCATTTTTGCCCCAAAATATGGGAAATTTCTGCCTTTTTGCTCCCAAATAATGGGAATTTCAGCCTTTTACCTCAAAATAAGGGAAATTTCTGCATTTTTGCAACAAAATATTAAAAATTTCTGCATTTTTGCCAGAAAATATTATGAATGTCTGCCTTTTTGCCCCAAAATATGGAAAATTTATGCCTTTTTTTCCCTGAAATATGTTAAATTTCTGCAATTTTGCCCCAAAATAAGTGAAATTTCTGCAATTTTGCCTCAAAATAAGTGGTATTTCTGAGTTTTGCCCTAAAATAAGGTGAATTTCTGCCTTTTTGCTCCAAAATAATGGGAATTTCTGCCTTTTTGCCCCAAAATAAGAAAAATTTTTGCTTTTTTTCTCTGAAATAAGTGAAATTTCTGAAATTTTGCCCTAAAATAAAGGAAATTTCTGCAATTTTTTCCCATAATAAGGGAAATTTCTGGAATTTTGCCCCAAAATAAGGGGAATTTCTGTTTTTTGCCCCCAAATAAGGGAAATATCTGCAATTTTGCCCTAAAATAAGGGGAATTTCTGCCTTTTGCCACAAAATATGGGGAATTTCTGCCTTTTTGTCCGAAAATAAGAAAAATGCATACCTTTTTGCCATAAAAAGGGAAATTTCTTCATTTTTGCTCCAAAATAAGGGGAACTTTTGCCTTTTTGCCTCTAAATAAGTGGAATTTCTGTCTTTGTCCCCCAAAACAAAAAGAATTTCTGTCTTTTTTGCCCCAAAATAAGGAAAATTTCTGACTTATTACCCTGAAATAAGTGAAATTTCTGCAAATTTGCCCCAAAAATAGGGAAATTTCTGCCTTTTGCCCCAAAATAAGGGGAATTTCAGCATTTTATCTCAAAATAAAAAAAGTTCTGATTTTTGCACCAAAATATGGAGAATTTCTGTCATTTTGCCCCAAAATAAGGAAAATTTCTGCCTTTTTTCCCTGAAATAAGTATAATTTCTGCAATTTTGCCCAAAAATAAGTGAAATTTCTGGAATTTTGCCCCAAAATAAGACAAATTTCTTTAATTTTGCCCCAAAATAAGTGGAATTTCTGAGTTTTGCCCCAAAATAAGGAGAATTTCTTCCTTTTTGCCCCACAATTAGGGGAATTTCTGCAAATTTGCTCCAAAATACAGGGAATTTCTGCCTTTTTGCCCGAAAATAAGGGAAATGCATACCTTTTTGCCATAAAAAAGGGAAATTTCCTCATTTTTGCCCCAAATTAAGGGAAAAGTTTTCCTTTTTGCCTTGAAATATATAAAATTTCTGCAATTTTAGCCCAAAATAAGGTGAATTTCTGCCTTTTTGCCCCAAAATAAGGGAAATTTCTGCCTTTTGCCCCAAATTATGGGGAATTTTTGCCTTTTTGTCCGAAAATAAGAAAAATGCATACCTTTTTGCCATAAAAAGGGAAATTTCTTCAATTTTGCTCCAAAATAAGAGGAACTTTTGCCTTTTTGCCTCTAAATAAGTGGAATTTCTGTTTTTTTCCCCCAAAACCAAAAGAATTTCTGTCTTTTTTGCCCCAAAATAAGGAAAATTTCTGACTTATTACCATGAAATAAGTGAAATTTCTGAAAATTTGCCCCAAAAATAAGGAAATTTCTTCCATTGCCCCAAAATAAGGGGAATTTCAGCATTTTACCTAAAAATGAAAGGAATTTCTGCATTTTTCCCACAAAATATTAGGAATTTCTGCCTTTTTGCCCCAAAATAAAAAAAATTTCTGCCTTTTTTCCCTGAAATAAGTGAAATTTCTGCAATTTTGCCCCAAAATAAGTGAAATTTCTGCAATTTTGCCCCAAAATAAGGGAAATTTCTGCAATTTTGCCCCAAAATAAGGGAAATTTCTGCAATTTTGCCCCAAAATAAGAGAAATTTCTGCAATGTTGCCCCAAAATAAGTGAAATTTCTGAAATTTTGCCCCAAAATAACGAAAATTTCTGGAATTTTGCCCCACAATTAGGGGAATTTCTGCAATTTTGCTCCAAAATACAGGGAATTTCTGCCTTTTTGCCCGAAATAAGAAGAATGCATACCTTTTTGCCATAAAAAAGGGAAATTTCTTTATTTTTTCCCCAAATTAAGTGAAATTTCTGACTTTTTGCCCTGAAATATGTGAAATTTCTGCAATTTTGCCGTAAGATAAGGGAAATTTCTGCAATTTTTCCCCATAATAAGGGAAATTTCTGCAATTTTGCTTCAAAATAAGGGGAATTTCTGTTTTTTGCCCCACAATTAGGGAAATTTCTGCAATTTTGCCTCAAAATAAGGGGAATTTTTGCCTTTTGCCCCAAAATATGGGGAATTTCTGATTTTTTGTCCGAAAATAAGAAGAATGCATACCTTTTTACCATAAAAAGGGGGAATTTCTTCATTTCTGCTCCAAAATTAGGGGAACTTTTGCCTTTTTGCCTCTAAATAAGTGGAATTTCTGTTTTTGTCCCCCAAAACAAAGGGAATTTCTGTCTTTTTTGCCCCAAAATAAAAAAAATTTCTGACTTATTACCCTTAAATAAGTGAAATTTCTGCAAATTTGCCCCAAAAATAGGGAAATTTCTGCCTTTTGCCCCAAAATAAGGGGAATTTCAGCATTTTATCTCAAAATAAAGAAAAGTTCTGATTTTTGCACCAAAATATAGAGAATTTCTGCCTTTTTGCCCCAAAATAAGGTAAATTTCTGCCTTTTTTCCCTGAAATAAGTATAATTTCTGCAATTTTGCCCGAAAATTAGTGAAATTTCTGGAATTTTGCCCCAAAATAAGAGAAATTTCTTTAATTTTGCCCCAAAATAAGTGGAATTTCTGAGTTTTGCCCCAAAATAAGGAGAATTTCTTCCTTTTTGCCCCACAATTAGGGGAATTTCTGCAAATTTGCTCCAAAATACAGGGAATTTCTGCCTTTTTGTCCGAAAATAAGGGAAATGCATACCTTTTTGCCATAAAAAAGGGAAATTTCCTCATTTGTGCCCCAAATTAAGGGAAAAGTTTTCCTTTTTGCCCTGAAATATATAAAATTTCTGCAATTTTAGCCCAAAATAAGGTGAATTTCTGCCTTTTTGCCCCAAAATAAGGGAAATTTCTGCCTTTTGCCCCAAATTATGGGGAATTTCTGCCTTTTTGTCCGAAAATAAGAAGAATGCATACCTTTTTGCCATAAAAAAGGGAAATTTCTTCATTTTTGCTCCAAAATAAGGGGACCTTTTGCCTTTTGCCTCTAAATAAGTGGAATTTCTCTCTTTTACCCCCAAAACAAAGGGAATTTCTGTCTTTTTTGCCCCAAAATAAGGAAAATTTCTGACTTATTACCCAGAAAGAAGTGAAATTTCTGCAAATTTGCCCCAAAATAAGGGAAATTTCTGCCTTTTGGCCCCCAAATAATGAAAATTTCAGCTTTTTACCTCAAAATAAGGGAAATTTCTGCATTTTTGCAACAAAATATTAAAAATTTCTGCATTTTTGCCACAAAATATTAGAAATTTCTGCCTTTTTGCCCCAAAATATGGAAAATTTATGCCTTTTTTTCCCTGAAATAAGTGAAATTTCTGCAATTTTGCCCCAAAATACGTAAAATTTCTGCAATTTTGCCCCAAAATAAGTGGAATTTCTGAGTTTTGCCCTAAAATAAGGTGAATTTCTGCCTTTTTGCTCCAAAATAATGGGAATTTCTGCCTTTTTGCCCCAAAATAAGAAAAAAATTTTTGCTTTTTTTCTCTGAAATAAGTGAAATTTCTGCAATTTTGCCCTAAAATAAAGGAAATTTCTGCAATTTTTTCCCATAATAAGAGAAATTTCTGGAATTTTGCCCCAAAATAAGGGGAATTTCTGTCATTTTTGCCCCAAAATAAAAAAAATTTCTGACTTATTACCCTGAAATAAGTGAAATTTCTGCAATTTTGCCCCAATATAAGGGAAATTTCTGTTTTTTTGCTCCAAATAAGGGGAATTTCAGCCTTTTTACCTCAAAATAAGGGGAATTTCTGAATTTTGGCACAAAATATTAGGAATTTCTGCCTTTTTGCCCCAAAATAAGGAAAATTTCTGTTTTTTCCTTGAAATAAGTGAAATTTCTGCCTTTTTGCCCCAAAAAAAGGGAAATTTCTGCATTTTGCCCCAAAATAAGGGGAATTTCAGCTTTTTACCTCAAAATAAGGGAAATTTCTGGTTTTTGCACCAAAATATGGAGTATTTCTGCCTTTTTGCCACAAAATAACGAAAATTTCTGCCTTTTTTCCCTGAAATAAGTGAAATTTCTGCAATTTTGCTCCAAAATAAGTGAAATTTCTGCAATTTTGCCACAAAATAAAGAAAATTTCTGGAATTTTGCCCCAAAATAAGTGGAATTTTTGAGTTTTGCCCCAAAATAAGGAGAATTTCTGCCTTTTTGCCGCACAATTAGGGGAATTTCTGCAATTTTGCTCCAAAATACGGGGAATTTCTGCCTTTTTGCCCCAAAATAAAAAAAAATTTTGCTTTTTTTCTCTGAAATATGTGAAATTTCTGCAATTTTGCCCTAAAAAAAAGAAATTTCTGCAATTTTTCCCTATAATAAGGGAAATTTCTGCAATTTTGCCCTAAAATAAGGGGAATTTCTGCTTTTTTGCCTCTAAATAAGTAGAATTTCTGTCTTTTTCCCCCAAAAAAGGGAATTTCTGTCATTTTTGCCCCAAAATAAGGAAAATTTTTGAATTATTACTCTGAAATAAGTGAAATTTCTGCAATTTTTTCCCAATATAAGGGAAATTTCTGCGTATTTGCCCCCAAATAAGGGGAATTTCAGCCTTTTTACCTCAAAATAAGAGGAATTTCCGAATTTTGGCACAAAATATTAGGAATTTCTGCCTTTTTGCCCCAAAATAAGGAAAATTTCTGCAATTTTGCCCAAAATAAGGAAAATTTCTGGAATTTTGCCCCAAAATAAGTGGAATTTCTGAGTTTTGCGCCAAAATAAGGAGAATTTCTGCCTTTTTGCGCCACAATTAGTGAAATTTCTGCAATTTTGCCGTAAAATATGGGAAATTTCTGCAATTTTTCCTCATAATAAGGGAAATTTCTGCAATTTTGCCCCAAAATAAGGGGAATTTCTGTTTTTTGCCCCACACTTAGGGAAATTTCTGCAATTTTGCCCCAAAATAAGGGGACTTTCTGACTTTTGCCCCAAAATATGAGGAATTTCTGCCTTTTTGTCCGAAAATAAGAAAAATGCATACCTTTTTGCCATAAAAAGGGAAATTTCTTCATTTTTGCTCCAAAATAAGGGGAACTTTTGCCTTTTTGCCTCTAAATAAGTGGAATTTCTGTTTTTTTCCCCCAATACAAAAAGAATTTCTGTCTTTTTTGCCCCAAAATAAGGAAAATTTCTCGCTTATTACCATGAAATAAGTGAAATTTCTGAAAATTTGCCCCAAAAATAAGGAAATTTCTGCCTTTTGCCCCAAAATAAGGGGAATTTCAGCATTTTACCTAAAAATAAGGGGTATTTCTGCATTTTTGCCACAAAATATTAGGAATTTCTGCCTTTTTGCCCCAAAATAAAAAAAATTTCTGCCTTTTTTCCCTGAAATAAGTGAAATTTCTGCAATTTTTGCCCCAAAATAAGTGAAATTTCTGCAATGTTGCCCCAAAATAAGGGAAATTTCTGCAATTTGCCCCAAAATAAGTGAA
The DNA here is from genome assembly GCF_963924665.1 of Micromys minutus. NCBI lineage: Eukaryota > Metazoa > Chordata > Mammalia > Rodentia > Muridae > Micromys > Micromys minutus. The sequence continues at coordinate 425,246 of NW_027667804.1, read as the reverse complement.
ATTTCTGCAATTTTGCCCCAAAATAACGAAAATTTCTGGAATTTTGCTCCACAATTAGGGGAATTTCTGCAATTTTGCTCCAAAATACGGGGAATTTCTGCCTTTTTGCCCGAAATAAGGGGAATGCATACCTTTTTGCCATAAAAAAGGGAAATTTCTTCATTTTTTCCCCAAATTAAGGGAAATTTCTGACTTTTTGCCCTGAAATATGGGAAATTTCTGCAATTTTAGCCCAAAATAAGGTGAATTTCTGCCTTTTTGCCCCAAAATAATGGGAATTTCTGCATTTTTGCCCCAAAATAAGAAAAATTTTTGCCTTTTTTCTCTGAAATAAGTGAAATTTCTGCAATTTTGCCCTAAAATAAGAGAAATTTCTGCAATTTTTCCCCATAATAAGGGAAATTTCTGGAATTTTGACACAAAATAAGGGGAATTTCTGTTATTTTGCCCCCAAATAAGGGAAATTTCTGCAATTTTGCCCTAAAATAAGGGGAATTTCTGCTTTTTTGCCTCTAAATAAGTGGAATTTCTATCTTTTTCCCCCAAAACAAAAAGAATTTCTGTCATTTTCGCACCAAAATAAGAAAAATTTCTGACTTATTACCCTGAAATAGGTGAAATTTCTGCAATTTTGCCCCAATATAAGGGAAATTTTTTGCCTTTTTGCTTCCAAATAATGGGAATTTCAGCCTTTTTACCTCAAAATAAGGGGAATTTCTGAATTTTGGCAGAAAATATTAGGAATTTCTGCCTTTTTGCCCCAAAATAAGGAAAATTTCTGACTTATTACCCTGAAATAAGTGAAATTTCTGCAATTTTTTCCCACTATAAGGGAAATTTCTGTGTATTTGCCCCCAAATAAAAGGAATTTCAGCCTTTTTACCTCAAAATAAGAGCAATTTCCGAATTTTGGCACAAAATATTAGGAATTTCAGCCTTTTTGCCCCAAAATAAGGAAAATTTCTGCTTTTTTCCCTGAAACAAATGAAATTTCCTCAATTTTGCCCCAAAATAAGTAAAATTTCTGAAATTTGCCCAAAATAATGGAAATTTCTGGAATTTTGCCCCAAAATAAGTGGAATTTCTGAGTTTTGCCCCAAAATAAGGAGAATTTCTGCCTTTTTTGCGCCATAATTAGTGAAATTTCTGCAATTTTGCCGTAAAATAAGGGAAATTTCTGCAATTTTTCCTCATAATAAGGGAAATTTCAGCAATTTTGCCCCAAAATAACGGGAATTTCTGTTTTTTGCCCCACAATTAGGGAAATTTCTGCAATTTTGCCCCAAAATAAGGGGAATTTCTGCCTTTTGCCACAAAATATGGGGAATTTCTGCCTTTTTGCCCCAAAATATGGAAAATTTATGACTTTTTTCCCTGAAATAAGTGAAATTTCTGCAATTTTGCCCCAAAATAAGTGAAATTTCTGCAATTTTGCCCCAAAATAAGTGGAATTTCTGAGTTTTGCCCTAAAATAAGGTGAATTTCTGCCTTTTTGCTCCAAAATAATGGGAATTTCTGCCTTTTTGCCCCAAAATAAGAAAAATTTTTGCTTTTTTTCTCTGAAATAAGTGAAATTTCTGCAATTTTGCCCTAAAATAAAGGAAATTTCTGCAATTTTTTCCCATAATAAGGGAAATTTCTGGAATTTTGTTCCAAAATAAGGGGAATTTCTGTTTTTTGCCCCCAAATAAGGGAAATATCTGCAATTTTGCCCTAAAATAAGGGGAATTTCTGCTTTTTTGCCTCTAAATAAGTGGAATTTCTGTTTTTTTCCCCAAAACAAAGGGAATTTCTGTCATTTTTGCCCCAAAATAAAAAAAATTTCTGACTTATTACCCTGAAATAAGTGAAATTTCTGCAATTTTGCCCCAATATAAGAGAAATTTCTGCCTTTTTGCTTCCAAATAAGGGGAATTTCAGCCTTTTTACCTCAAAATAAGGGGAATTTCTGAATTTTGGCACAAAATATTAGGAATTTCTGCCTTTTTGCCCCAAAATAAGGAAAATTTCTGTTTTTTCCTTGAAATAAGTGAAATTTCTGAAAATTTGCCCCAAAAAAGGGAAATTTCTGCATTTTGCCCCAAAATAAGGGGAATTTCAGCTTTTTACCTCAAAATAAGGGAAATTTCTGGTTTTTGCACCAAAATATGGAGTATTTCTGCCTTTTTGCCACAAAATAAGGATAATTTCTGCCTTTTTTCCGTGAAATAAGTGAAATTTCTGAAATTTTGCCCCAAAATAAGTGAAATTTCTGCAATTTTGCCACAAAATAAGGAAAATTTCTGGAATTTTGCCCCAAAATAAGTGGAATTTTTGAGTTTTGCCCCAAAATAAGGAGAATTTTTGCCTTTTTGCCCCACAATTAGGGGAATTTCTGCAATTTTGCTCCAAAATACGGGGAATTTCTGCCTTTTTGCCCCAAAATAAGAAAAATTTTTGCTTTTTTTCTCTGAAGTAAGTGAAATTTCTGCAATTTTGCCCTAAAAAAAGGGAAAATTCTGCAATTTTTCCCTATAATAAGGGAAATTTCTGCAATTTTGCCCTAAAATAAGGGGAATTTCTGCTTTTTTGCCTATAAATAAGTAGAATTTCTGTCTTTTTCTCCAAAAAAAAGGGAATTTCTGTCATTATTGCCCCAAAATAAGGAAAATTTTTGACTTATTACCCTGAAATAAGTGAAATTTCTGCAATTTTTTCCCAATATAAGGGAAATTTCTGCGTATTTGCCACCAAATAAGGGGAATTTCAGCCTTTTTACCTCAAAATAAGAGGAATTTCCGAATTTTGGCACAAAATATTAGGAATTTCTGCCTTTTTGCCCCAAAATAAGAAAAATTTCTGCTTTTTTCCCTGAAACAAATGAAATTTCTGCAATTTTGCCCCAAAATAAGTAAAATTTCTGCAATTTTGTCCAAAATAAGGGAAATTTCTGGAATTTTGCCCCGAAATAAGTGGAATTTCTGAGTTTTGCCCCAAAATAAAGAGAATTTCTGCCTTTTTGCGCCACAATTAGTGAAATTTCTGCAATTTTGCCGTAAAATAAGGGAAATTTCTGCAATTTTTCCTCATAATATAGGAAATTTCAGCAATTTTGCCCCAAAATAAGGGGAATTTCTGTTTTTTGCCCCACAATTAGGGAAATTTCTGCAATTTTGCCCCAAAATAAGGGGAATTTCTGACTTTTGCCCCAAAATATGGGGAATTTCTGCCTTTTTGTCTGAAAATAAGAAAAATGCATACCTTTTTGCCATAAAAAGAGAAATTTCTTCATTTTTGCTCCAAAATAAGGGGAACTTTTGCCTTTTTGCCTCTAAATAAGTGGAATTTCTGTTTTTTTCTCCCAAAACAAAAAGAATTTTTGCCTTTTTGCCCCAAAATAAGGAAAATTTCTGACTTATTACCATGAAATAAGTGAAATTTCTGAAAATTTGCCCCAAAAATAAAAAAATTTCTTCCTTTTGCCCCAAAATAAGGGGAATTTCAGCATTTTACCTAAAAATAAGAGGAATTTCTGCATTTTTCCCACAAAATATTAGGAATTTCTGCCTTTTTGCCCCAAAATAAAAAAAATTTCTGCCTTTTTTCCCTGAAATAAGTGAAATTTCTGCAATTTTGCCCCAAAATAAGTGAAATTTCTGCAATTTTGCCCCAAAATAAGGGAAATTTCTGCAATTTTGCCCCAAAATAAGTGAAATTTCTGAAATTTTGCCCCAAAATAATGAAAATTTATGGAATTTTGCCCCACAATTAGGGGAGTTTCTGCCATTGTGCTCCAAAATACGGGGAATTTTTGCCTTTTTGCCCGAAATAAGGGGAATGCATACATTTTTGCCATAAAAAAGGGAAATTTCTTTATTTTTTTCCCCAAATTAAGGGAAATTTCTGACTTTTTGCCCTGAAATATGTGAAATTTCTGCAATTTTGCCGTAAGATAAGGGAAATTTCTGCAATTTTTCCCCATATTAAGGGAAATTTCTGCAATTTTGCTTCAAAATAAGGGGAATTTCTGTTTTTTGCCCCACAATTAGGGAAATTTCTGCAATTTTGCCTCCAAATAAGGGAAATTTCTGCCTTTTGCCCCAAATTATGGGGAATTTCTGCCTTTTTGTCCGAAAATAAGAAGAATGCATACCTTTTTGCCATAAAAAAGGGAAATTTCTTCATTTTTGCTCCAAAATAAGGGGACCTTTTGCCTTTTGCCTCTAAATAAGTGGAATTTCTCTCTTTTTCCCCCAAAACAAAGGGAATTTCTGTCTTTTTTGCCCCCAAATAAGGAAAATTTCTGACTTATTACCCTGAAATAAGTGAAATTTCTGCAATTTTGCCCCAAAATAAGGGAAATTTCTGCCTTTTTGCCCCCAAATAATGGGAATTTCAGCTTTTTACCTCAAAATAAGGGAAATTTCTGCATTTTTGCAACAAAATATTAAAAATTTCTGAATTTTTGCCAGAAAATATTACGAATTTCTGCCTTTTTGCCCCAAAATATGGAAAATTTATGCCTTTTTTTCCCTGAAATAAGTGAAATTTCTGCAATTTTGCCCCAAAATAAGTGAAATTTCTGCAATTTTGCCCCAAAATAAGTGGAATTTCTGAGTTTTGCCCTAAAATAAGGTGAATTTCTGCCTTTTTGCTCCAAAATAATGGGAATTTCTGCCTTTTTGCCCCAAAATAAGAAAAATTTTTGCTTTTTTTCCTCTGAAATAAGTGAAATTTCTGCAATTTTGCCCTAAAATAAAGGAAATTTCTGCAATTTTTTCCCATAATAAGGGAAATTTCTGTAATTTTGCCCCAAAATAAGGGGAATTTCTGCCTTTTTGCCCCCAAATAAGAGGAATTTCAGCCTTTTGACTTTAAAATAAGGGGAATTTCTGAATTTTGGCACAAAATATTAGGAATTTCTGCCTTTTTGCCCCAAAATAATGAAAATTTCTGCTTTTTTCCCTGAAATAAGTGAAATTTCTGCAATTTTTCCCCAAAATAAAGAAAATTTCTGGAATTTTGCCTCAAATTAAGTGGAATTTCTGAGTTTTGCCCCAAAATAGGAGAATTTCTGCCTTTTTGCGCCACAATTAGTGAAATTTCTGCAATTTTGCCCCAAAATAAGTTAAATTTCTGCCTTTTGCCACAAAATAAGGGAAATTTCGGGTATTTTGCCCCAAAATAGGTGGAATTTCTGAGTTTTGCCTCAAAATAAGGAGAATTTCTGCCTTTTTGCCCAACAATTAGGGGAATTTCTGCAATTTTGCTCCAAAATACGAAGAATTTCTGCTTTTTTGCCCGAAAATAAGGGGAATGCATACCTTTTTGCCATAAAAAAGGGAAATTTCTTCATTTATGCCCCAAATTAAGAGAAATTTCTGCGTTTTTGCCCTGAAATATGTGAAATTTCTGCAATTTTGCACTAAAATAAGGGAAATTTCTGCAATTTTTCCCTATAATAAGGGAAATTTCGGAAGTTTTGCGCCAAAATAAGGGGAATTTCTGTTTTTTTGCCCCCAAATAAGGGAAATTTCTGCAATTTTGCCCTAAAATAAGGGGAATTTCTGCGTTTTTTCCTCTAAACAAGAGGAATTTCTGTCATTTTTGCCCCAAAATAATGGGAATTTATGCCTTTTTGCCCCAAAATAAAAAAAATTTTTGCCTTTTTTTCTCTGAAATAAGTGAAATTTCTGCAATTTTGCCCTAAAATAAGGGAAATTTCTGCAATTTTTCCTCATAATAAGGGAAATTTCTGCAATTTTGCCCTAAAATAAGGGGAATTTCTGCTTTTTTGCCCCTAAATAAGTGGAATTTCTGTCTTTTTCCCCAAGACAAAGGGAATTTCTGTCATTTTTGCCCCAAAATAAGGAAAATTTCTTACTTATTACCCTGAAATAAGTGAAATTTCTGCAATTTTGCCCTAATATAAGGGAAATTTCTGCCTTTTTGCCCCCAAAAAGGGGAATTACAGCTTTTTTACCTCAAAATAAGGGGAATTTCTGAATTTTGGCACAAAATATTAGGAATTTTTGCCTTTTTGCCCCAAAATAAGGAAAATTTCTGGAATTTTGCCCCAAAATTGGTGGAATTTCTGAGTTTTGCCCCAAAATAAGGAGAATTTCTGCCTTTTTGCCCCACAATTAGTGAAATTTCTGCAATTTTGCCCTAAAATATGGGAAATTTCTGCAATTTTTCCCCATAATATGGGAAATTTCTGCAATTTTGCTTCAAAATAAGGGGAATTTCTGTTTTTTGCCCCACAATTAGGGAAATTTCTGCAATTTTGCCTCAAAATAAGGGGAATTTTTGCCTTTTGCCTCAAAATATGGGGAATTTCTGATTTTTTGTCCGAAAATAAGAAGAATGCATACCTTTTTACCATAAAAAGGGGGAATTTCTTAATTTTTGCTCCAAAATTAGGGGAACTTTTGCCTTTTTGCCTCTAAATAAGTGGAATTTCTGTCTTTGTCCCCCAAAACAAAAAGAATTTCTGTCTTTTTTGCCCCAAAATAAGGAAAATTTCTGACTTATTACCCTGAAATAAGTGAAATTTCTGCAAATTTGCCCCAAAAATAGGGAAATTTCTGCCTTTTGCCCCAAAATAACGGGAATTTCAGCATTTTATCTCAAAATAAAGAAAAGTTCTGATTTTTGCACCAAAATATGGAGAATTTCTGCCTTTTTGCCCCAAAATAAGGAAAATTTCTGCCTTTTTTCCCTGAAATAAGTATAATTTCTGCAATTTTGCCCGAAAATAAGTGAAATTTCTATAATTTTGCCCCAAAATAAGAGAAATTTCTTTAATTTTGCCCCAAAATAAGTGGAATTTCTGAGTTTTGCCCCAAAATAAGGAGAATTTCTTACTTTTTGCCCCACAATTAGGGGAATTTCTGCAAATTTGCTCCAAAATAAGGGAAATTTCTGCCTTTTGCCCCAAATTATAGGGAATTTCTGCCTTTTGGTCCAAAAATAAGAAGAATGCATACCTTTTTGCCATAAAAAAGGGAAATTTCCTCATTTTTGCCCCAAATTAAGGGAAAAGTTTTCCTTTTTGCCCTGAAATATATAAAATTTCTGCAATTTTAGCCCAAAATAAGGTGAATTTCTGCCTTTTTGCCCCAAAATAAGGGAAATTTCTGCCTTTTGCCCCAAATTATGGGGAATTTGTGCCTTTTTGTCCGAAAATAAGAAGAATGCATACCTTTTTGCCATAAAAAAGGGAAATTTCTTCATTTTTGCTCCAAAATAAGGGGACCTTTTGCCTTTTGCCTCTACATAAGTGGAATTTCTCTATTTTTCCCCCAAAACAAAGGGAATTTCTGTTTTTTTGCCCCAAAATAAGGAAAATTTCTGACTTATTACCCTGAAATAAGTGAAATTCCTGAAAATTTGCCCCAAAATAAGGGAAATTTCTGCCTTTTTGCCCCCAAATAATGGGAATTTCAGCCTTTTACCTCAAAATAAAGGAAATTTCTGCATTTTTGCAACAAAATATTAAAAATTTCTGCATTTGTGCCACAAAATATTAGGAATTTCTGCCTTTTTGCCCCAATATATGGAAAATTTATGCCTTTTTTTCCCTGAAATAAGTTAAATTTCTGCAATTTTGCCCCAAAATAAGTGAAATTTCTGCAATTTTGCCCCAAAATAAGTGGTATTTCTGAGTTTTGCCCTAAAATGTGGTGAATTTCTGCCTTTTTGCTCCAAAATAATGGGAATTTCTGCCTTTTTGCCCCAAAATAAGAAAAATTTTTGCTTTTTTTCTCTGAAATAAGTGAAATTTCTGCAATTTTGCCCTAAAATAAAGGAAATTTCTGCAATTTTTTCCCATAATAAGGGAAATTTCTGGAATTTTGCCCCAAAATAAGGGGAATTTCTGTTTTTTGCCCCCAAATAAGGGAAATATCTGCAATTTTGCCCTAAAATAAGGGGAATTTCTGCTTTTTTGCCTCTAAATAAGTGGAATTTCTGTTTTTTTCCCCAAAACAAAGGGAATTTCTGTCATTTTTGCCCCAAAATAAAAAAAATTTCTGACTTATTACCCTGAAATAAGTGAAATTTCTGCAATTTTGCCCCAATATAAGAGAAATTTCTGCCTTTTTGCTTCCAAATAAGGGGAATTTCAGCCTTTTTACCTCAAAATAAGGGGAATTTCTGAATTTTGGCACAAAATATTAGGAATTTCTGCCTTTTTGCCCCAAAATAAGGAAAATTTCTGTTTTTTCCTTGAAATAAGTGAAATTTCTGAAAATTTGCCCCAAAAAAGGGAAATTTCTGCATTTTGCCCCAAAATAAGGGGAATTTCAGCTTTTTACTTCAAAATAAGGGAAAGTTCTGGTTTTTGCACCAAAATATGGAGTATTTCTGCCTTTTTGCCACAAAATAAGGATAATTTCTGCCTTTTTTCCCTGAAATAAGTGAAATTTCTGAAATTTTGCCTCAAAATAAGTGAAATTTCTGCAATTTTGCCACAAAATAAGGAAAATTTCTGGAATTTTGCCCCAAAATAAGTGGAATTTTTGAGTTTTGCCCCAAAATAAGGAGAATTTTTGCCTTTTTGCCCCACAATTAGGGGAATTTCTGCAATTTTGCTCCAAAATACGGGGAATTTCTGCCTTTTTGCCCCAAAATAAGAAAAATTTTTGCTTTTTTTCTCTGAAATAAGTGAAATTTCTGCAATTTTGCCCTAAAAAAGAAAAATTTCTGCAATTTTTCCCTATAATAAGGGAAATTTCTGCAATTTTGCCCTAAAATAAGGGGAATTTCTGCTTTTTTGCCTCTAAATAAGTAGAATTTCTGTCTTTTTCCCTAAAAAAAAGGGAATTTCTGTCATTACTGCCCCAAAATAAGGAAAATTTTTGACTTATTACCCTGAAATAAGTGAAATTTCTGCAATTTTTTGCCAATATAAGGAAAATTTCTGCGTATTTGCCCCCAAATAAGGGGAATTTCAGCCTTTTTACCTCAAAATAAGAGGAATTTCCGAATTTTGGCACAAAATATTAGGAATTTCTGCCTTTTTGCCCCAAAATAAGGAAAATTTCTGCTTTTTTCCCTGAAACAAATGAAATTTCTGCAATTTTGCCCCAAAATAAGTAAAATTTCTGCAATTTTGTCCAAAATAAAGGAAATTTCTGGAATTTTGCCCCAAAATAAGTGGAATTTCTGAGTTTTGCCCCAAAATAAGGAGAATTTCTGCCTTTTTGCGCCACAATTAGTGAAATTTCTGCAATTATGCCGTAAAATAAGGGAAATTTCTGCAATTTTTCCTCATAATAAGGGAAATTTCTGCAATTTTGCCCCAAAATAAGGAGAATTTCTGTTTTTTGCCCCACAATTAGGGAAATTTCTGCAATTTTGCCCCAAAATAAGGGGAATTTCTGACTTTTGCCCCAAAATATGGGGAATTTCTGCCCTTTTGTCCGAAAATAAGAAAAATGCATACCTTTTTGCCATAAAAAGGGAAATTTCTTCAATTTTGCTCCAAAGTAAAGGGAACTTTTGCCTTTTTGCCTCTAAATAAGTGGAATTTCTGTACTTTTCCCCCAAAACAAAAAGAATTTCTGTCTTTTTTGCCCCAAAATAAGGAAAATTTCTGACTTATTACCATGAAATAAGTGAAATTTCTGAAAATTTGCCCCCAAAAAAGGAAATTTCTTCCTTTGCCCCAAAATAAGGGGAATTTCAGCATTTTACCTAAAAATGAAAGGAATTTCTGCATTTTTCCCACAAAATATTAGGAATTTCTGCCTTTTTGCCCCAAAATAAAAAAAATTTCTGCCTTTTTTCCCTGAAATAAGTGAAATTTCTGCAATTTTGCCCCAAAATAAGTGAAATTTCTGCAATTTTGCCCCAAAATAGGGGAAATTTCTGCAATTTTGCCCCAAAATAAGTGAAATTTCTGCAATTTTGCCCCAAAATAAGAGAAATTTCTGCAATGTTGCCCCAAAATAAGTGAAATTTCTGAAATTTTGCCCCAAAATAACGAAAATTTCTGGAATTTTGCCCCACAGTTAGGGGAATTTCTGCAATTTTGCTCCAAAATACAGGGAATTTTTGCCTTTTTGCCCGAAATAAGGAGAATGCATACCTTTTTGCCATAAAAAAGGGAAATTTCTTTATTTTTTCCCCAAATTAAGGGAAATTTCTGACTTTTTGCCCTGAAATATGTGAAATTTCTGCAATTTTGCCGTAAGATAAGGGAAATTTCTGCAATTTTTCCCCATAATAAAGGAAATTTCTGCAATTTTGCTTCAAAATAAGGGGAATTTCTGTTTTTTGCCCCACAATTAGGGAAATTTCTGCAATTATGCCTCAAAATAAGGGGAATTTCTGCCTTTTGCCCCAAAATATGGGGAATTTCTGATTTTTTGTCCGAAAATAAGAAGAATGCATACCTTTTTACCATAAAAAGGGGGAATTTCTTAATTTTTGCTCCAAAATTAGGGGAACTTTTGCCTTTTTGCCTCTAAATAAGTGGAATTTCTATCTTTGTCCCCCAAAACAAAGGGAATTTCTGTCTTTTTTGCCCCAAAATAAGGAAAATTTCTGACTTATTACCCTGAAATAAGTGAAATTTCTGCAAATTTGCCCCAAAAATAGGGAAATTTCTGCCTTTTGCCCCAAAATAAGGGGAATTTCAGCATTTTATCTCAAAATAAAGAAAAGTTCTGATTTTTGCACCAAAATATGGAGAATTTCTGCCTTTTTGCCCCAAAATAAGGTAAATTTCTGCCTTTTTTCCCTGAAATAAGTATAATTTCTGCAATTTTGCCCGAAAATTAGTGAAATTTCTGGAATTTTGCCCCAAAATAAGAGAAATTTCTTTAATTTTGCCCCAAAATAAGTGGAATTTCTGAGTTTTGCCCCAAAATAAGGAGAATTTCTTCCTTTTTGCCCCACAATTAGGGGAATTTCTGCAAATTTGCTCCAAAATACAGGGAATTTCTGCCTTTTTGTCCGAAAATAAGGGAAATGCATACCTTTTTGCCATAAAAAAGGGAAATTTCCTCATTGTGCCCCAAATTAAGGGAAAAGTTTTCCTTTTTGCCCTGAAATATATAAAATTTCTGCAATTTTAGCCGAAAATAAGGTGAATTTCTGCCTTTTTGCCCCAAAATAAGGGAAATTTCTGCCTTTTGCCCCAAATTATGGGGAATTTCTGCCTTTTTGTCCGAAAATATGAAGAATGCATACCTTTTTGCCATAAAAAAGGGAAATTTCTTCATTTTTGCTCCAAAATAAGGAGACCTTTCGCCTTTTGCCTCTAAATAAGTGGAATTTCTCTCTTTTTCCCTTAAAACAAAGGGAATTTCTGTCTTTTTTGCCCCAAAATAAAGAAAATTTCTGACTTATTACCCTGAAATAAGTGAAATTTCTGCAATTTTGCCCCAAAATAAGGGAAATTTCTGCCTTTTTGACCCCAAATCAGGGGAATTTCAGCCTTTTTACCTCAAAATAAGGGGAATTTCTGCATTTTTGCCCCAAAATATGGGAAATTTCTGCCTTTTTGCCCCCAAATAATGGGAATTTCAGCCTTTTACCTCAAAATAAGGGAAATTTCTGCATTTTTGCCAGAAAATATTACGAATTTCTGCCTTTTTGCCCCAAAATATGGAAAATTTATGCCTTTTTTTCCCTGAAATAAGTGAAATTTCTGCAATTTTACCCCAAAATAAGTGAAATTTCTGCAATTTTGCCCCAAAATAAGTGGAATTTCTGAGTTTTGCCCTAAAATAAGGTGAATTTCTGCCTTTTTGCTCCAAAATAATGGGAATTTCTGCCTTTTTGCCCCAAAATAAGAAAAATTTTTGCTTTTTTTCTCTGAAATAAGTGAAATTTCTGCAATTTTGCCCTAAATTAAAGGAAATTTCTGCAATTTTTTCCCATAATAAGGGAAATTTCTGGAATTTTGCCCCAAAATAAGGGGAATTTCTGTTTTTTGCCCCCAAATAAGGGAAATATCTGCAATTTTGCCCTAAAATAAGGGGAATTTCTGCTTTTTTGCCTCTAAATAAGTGGAATTTCTGTTTTTTCCCCAAAACAAAGGGAATTTCTGTCATTTTTGCCCCAAAATAAAAAAATTTCTGACTTATTACCCTGAAATAAGTGAAATTTCTGCAATTTTGCCCCAATATAAGGGAAATTTCTGCCTTTTTGCTTCCAAATAAGGGGAATTTCAGCCTTTTTACCTCAAAATAAGGGGAATTTCTGAATTTTGGCACAAAATATTAGGAATTTCTGCCTTTTTGCCCCAAAATAAGGAAAATTTCTGTTTTTTCCTTGAAATAAGTGAAATTTCTGAAAATTTGCCCCAAAAATAGGGAAATTTCTGCATTTTGCCCCAAAATAAGGGGAATTTCAGCTTTTTACCTCAAAATAAGGGAAATTTCTGGTTTTTGCACCAAGATATGGAGTATTTCTGCCTTTTTGCCACAAAATAAGGAAAATTTCTGCCTTTTTCCTGAAATAAGTGAAATTTCTGCAATTTTGCCTCAAAATAAGTGAAATTTCTGCAATTTTGCCACAAAATAAGGAAAATTTCTGGAATTTTGCCCCAAAATAAGTGGAATTTTTGAGTTTTGCCCCAAAATAAGGAGAATTTCTGCCTTTTTGCCCCACAATTAGGGGAATTTCTGCAATTTTGCTCCAAAATATGGGGAATTTCTGCCTTTTTGCCCCAAAATAAAAAAATTTTTTGCTTTTTTTCTCTGAAATAAGTGAAATTTCTGCAATTTTGCCCTAAAAAAGGGAAATTTCTGCAATTTTTCCCTATAATAAGGGAAATTTCTGCAATTTTGCCCTAAAATAAAGGGAATTTCTGCTTTTTTGCCTCTAAATAAGTAGAATTTCTGTCTTTTTCCCCCAAAAAAGGGAAATTCTGTCAGTTTTGCCCCAAAATAAGGAAAATTTTTGACTTATTATATTGAAATAAGTGAAATTTCTGCAATTTTTTCCCAAAATAAGGGAAATTTCTGTGTATTTGCCCCCAAATAAAAGGAATTTCAGCCTTTTTACCTCAAAATAAGAGGAATTTCCGAATTTTGGCACAAAATATTAGGAATTTCTGCCTTTTTGCCCCAAAATAAGAAAAATTTCTCCTTTTTTCCCTGAAACAAATGAAACTTCCTCAATTTTGCCCCAAAATAAGTAAAATTTCTGCAATTTTGCCCAAAATAAGGGAAATTTCTGGAATTTTGCCCCAAAATAAGTGGAATTTCTGAGTTTTGCCCCAAAATAAAGAGAATTTCTGCCTTTTAGCGCCACAATTAGTGAAATTTCTGCAATTTTGCTGTAAAATAAGGGAAATTTCTGCAATTTTTCCTCATAATAAGGGAAATTTCAGCAATTTTGCCCCAAAATAAGGGGAATTTCTGTTTTTTGCCCCACAATTAGGGAAATTTCTGCAATTTTGCCCCAAAATAAGGGGAATTTCTGCCTTTTGCCACAAAATATGGGGAATTTCTGCCTTTTTGTCCGAAAATAAGAAAAATGCATACCTTTTTGCCATAAAAAGGGAAATTTCTTCATTTTTGCTCCAAAATAAGGGGAACTTTTGCCTTTTTTCCTCTAAATAAGTGGAATTTCTGTCTTTGTCCCCCAAAACAAAAAGAATTTCTGTCTTTTTTGCCCCAAAATAAGGAAAATTTCTGACTTATTACCCTGAAATAAGTGAAATTTCTGCAAATTTGCCCCAAAAATAGGGAAATTTCTGCCTTTTGCCCCAAAATAAGGGGAATTTCAGCATTTTATCTCAAAATAAAGAAAAGTTCTGATTTTTGCACCAAAATATGGAGAATTTCTGTCATTTTGCCCCAAAATAAGGAAAATTTCTGCCTTTTTTCCCTGAAATAAGTATAATTTCTGCAATTTTGCCCAAAAATAAGTGAAATTTCTGGAATTTTGCCCCAAAATAAGACAAATTTCTTTAATTTTGCCCCAAAATAAGTGGAATTTCTGAGTTTTGCCCCAAAATAAGGAGAATTTCTTCCTTTTTGCCCCACAATTAGGGGAATTTCTGCAAATTTGCTCCAAAATACAGGGAATTTCTGCCTTTTTGCCCGAAAATAAGGGAAATGCATACCTTTTTGCCATAAAAAAGGGAAATTTCCTCATTTTTGCCCCAAATTAAGGGAAAAGTTTTCCTTTTTGCCTTGAAATATATAAAATTTCTGCAATTTTAGCCCAAAATAAGGTGAATTTCTGCCTTTTTGCCCCAAAATAAGGGAAATTTCTGCCTTTTGCCCCAAATTATGGGGAATTTTTGCCTTTTTGTCCGAAAATAAGAAAAATGCATACCTTTTTGCCATAAAAAGGGAAATTTCTTCAATTTTGCTCCAAAATAAGAGGAACTTTTGCCTTTTTGCCTCTAAATAAGTGGAATTTCTGTTTTTTTCCCCCAAAACCAAAAGAATTTCTGTCTTTTTTGCCCCAAAATAAGGAAAATTTCTGACTTATTACCATGAAATAAGTGAAATTTCTGAAAATTTGCCCCAAAAATAAGGAAATTTCTTCCATTGCCCCAAAATAAGGGGAATTTCAGCATTTTACCTAAAAATGAAAGGAATTTCTGCATTTTTCCCACAAAATATTAGGAATTTCTGCCTTTTTGCCCCAAAATAAAAAAAATTTCTGCCTTTTTTCCCTGAAATAAGTGAAATTTCTGCAATTTTGCCCCAAAATAAGTGAAATTTCTGCAATTTTGCCCCAAAATAAGGGAAATTTCTGCAATTTTGCCCCAAAATAAGGGAAATTTCTGCAATTTTGCCCCAAAATAAGAGAAATTTCTGCAATGTTGCCCCAAAATAAGTGAAATTTCTGAAATTTTGCCCCAAAATAATGAAAATTTCTGGAATTTTGCCCCACAATTAGGGGAATTTCTGCAATTTTGCTCCAAAATACAGGGAATTTCTGCCTTTTTGCCCGAAATAAGAAGAATGCATACCTTTTTGCCATAAAAAAGGGAAATTTCTTTATTTTTTCCCCAAATTAAGTGAAATTTCTGACTTTTTGCCCTGAAATATGTGAAATTTCTGCAATTTTGCCGTAAGATAAGGGAAATTTCTGCAATTTTTCCCCATAATAAGGGAAATTTCTGCAATTTTGCTTCAAAATAAGGGGAATTTCTGTTTTTTGCCCCACAATTAGGGAAATTTCTGCAATTTTGCCTCAAAATAAGGGGAATTTTTGCCTTTTGCCCCAAAATATGGGGAATTTCTGATTTTTTGTCCGAAAATAAGAAGAATGCATACCTTTTTACCATAAAAAGGGGGAATTTCTTCATTTCTGCTCCAAAATTAGGGGAACTTTTGCCTTTTTGCCTCTAAATAAGTGGAATTTCTGTTTTTGTCCCCCAAAACAAAGGGAATTTCTGTCTTTTTTGCCCCAAAATAAAAAAATTTCTGACTTATTACCCTTAAATAAGTGAAATTTCTGCAAATTTGCCCCAAAAATAGGGAAATTTCTGCCTTTTGCCCCAAAATAAGGGGAATTTCAGCATTTTATCTCAAAATAAAGAAAAGTTCTGATTTTTGCACCAAAATATAGAGAATTTCTGCCTTTTTGCCCCAAAATAAGGTAAATTTCTGCCTTTTTTCCCTGAAATAAGTATAATTTCTGCAATTTTGCCCGAAAATTAGTGAAATTTCTGGAATTTTGCCCCAAAATAAGTGGAATTTCTGAGTTTTGCCCCAAAATAAGGAGAATTTCTTCCTTTTTGCCCCACAATTAGGGGAATTTCTGCAAATTTGCTCTAAAATACAGGGAATTTCTGCCTTTTTGTCCGAAAATAAGGGAAATGCATACCTTTTTGCCATAAAAAAGGGAAATTTCCTCATTTGTGCCCCAAATTAAGGGAAAAGTTTTTTTTTTGCCCTGAAATATATAAAATTTCTGCAATTTTAGCCCAAAATAAGGTGAATTTCTGCCTTTTTGCCCCAAAATAAGGGAAATTTCTGCCTTTTGCCCCAAATTATGGGGAATTTCTGCCTTTTTGTCCGAAAATAAGAAGAATGCATACCTTTTTGCCATAAAAAAGGGAAATTTCTTCATTTTTGCTCCAAAATAAGGGGACCTTTCGCCTTTTGCCTCTAAATAAGTGGAATTTCTCTCTTTTTCCCTTAAAACAAAGGGAATTTCTGTCTTTTTTGCCCCAAAATAAAGAAAATTTCTGACTTATTACCCTGAAATAAGTGAAATTTCTGCAATTTTGCCCCAAAATAAGGGAAATTTCTGCCTTTTTGACCACAAATAAGGGGAATTTCAGCCTTTTTACCTCAAAATAAGGGGAATTTCTGCATTTTTGCCCCAAAATATGGGAAATTTCTGCCTTTTTGCTCCCAAATAATGGGAATTTCAGCCTTTTACCTCAAAATAAGGGAAATTTCTGCATTTTTGCAACAAAATATTAAAAATTTCTGCATTTTTGCCAGAAAATATTATGAATGTCTGCCTTTTTGCCCCAAAATATGGAAAATTTATGCCTTTTTTTCCCTGAAATAAGTTAAATTTCTGCAATTTTGCCCCAAAATAAGTGAAATTTCTGCAATTTTGCCCCAAAATAAGTGGTATTTCTGAGTTTTGCCCTAAAATAAGGTGAATTTCTGCCTTTTTGCTCCAAAATAATGGGAATTTCTGCCTTTTTGCCCCAAAATAAGAAAAATTTTTGCTTTTTTTCTCTGAAATAAGTGAAATTTCTGCAATTTTGCCCTAAAATAAAGGAAATTTCTGCAATTTTTTCCCATAATAAGGGAAATTTCTGGAATTTTGCCCCAAAATAAGGGGAATTTCTGTTTTTTGCCCCCAAATAAGGGAAATATCTGCAATTTTGCCCTAAAATAAGGGGAATTTCTGCCTTTTGCCACAAAATATGGGGAATTTCTGCCTTTTTGTCCGAAAATAAGAAAAATGCATACCTTTTTGCCATAAAAAGGGAAATTTCTTCATTTTTGCTCCAAAATAAGGGGAACTTTTGCCTTTTTGCCTCTAAATAAGTGGAATTTCTGTCTTTGTCCCCCAAAACAAAAAGAATTTCTGTCTTTTTTGCCCCAAAATAAGGAAAATTTCTGACTTATTACCCTGAAATAAGTGAAATTTCTGCAAATTTGCCCCAAAAATAGGGAAATTTCTGCCTTTTGCCCCAAAATAAGGGGAATTTCAGCATTTTATCTCAAAATAAAGAAAAGTTCTGATTTTTGCACCAAAATATGGAGAATTTCTGTCATTTTGCCCCAAAATAAGGAAAATTTCTGCCTTTTTTCCCTGAAATAAGTATAATTTCTGCAATTTTGCCCAAAAATAAGTGAAATTTCTGGAATTTTGCCCCAAAATAAGACAAATTTCTTTAATTTTGCCCCAAAATAAGTGGAATTTCTGAGTTTTGCCCCAAAATAAGGAGAATTTCTTCCTTTTTGCCCCACAATTAGGGGAATTTCTGCAAATTTGCTCCAAAATACAGGGAATTTCTGCCTTTTTGCCCGAAAATAAGGGAAATGCATACCTTTTTGCCATAAAAAAGGGAAATTTCCTCATTTTTGCCCCAAATTAAGGGAAAAGTTTTCCTTTTTGCCTTGAAATATATAAAATTTCTGCAATTTTAGCCCAAAATAAGGTGAATTTCTGCCTTTTTGCCCCAAAATAAGGGAAATTTCTGCCTTTTGCCCCAAATTATGGGGAATTTTTGCCTTTTTGTCCGAAAATAAGAAAAATGCATACCTTTTTGCCATAAAAAGGGAAATTTCTTCAATTTTGCTCCAAAATAAGAGGAACTTTTGCCTTTTTGCCTCTAAATAAGTGGAATTTCTGTTTTTTTCCCCCAAAACCAAAAGAATTTCTGTCTTTTTTGCCCCAAAATAAGGAAAATTTCTGACTTATTACCATGAAATAAGTGAAATTTCTGAAAATTTGCCCCAAAAATAAGGAAATTTCTTCCATTGCCCCAAAATAAGGGGAATTTCAGCATTTTACCTAAAAATGAAAGGAATTTCTGCATTTTTCCCACAAAATATTAGGAATTTCTGCCTTTTTGCCCCAAAATAAAAAAAATTTCTGCCTTTTTTCCCTGAAATAAGTGAAATTTCTGCAATTTTGCCCCAAAATAAGTGAAATTTCTGCAATTTTGCCCCAAAATAAGGGAAATTTCTGCAATTTTGCCCCAAAATAAGGGAAATTTCTGCAATTTTGCCCCAAAATAAGAGAAATTTCTGCAATGTTGCCCCAAAATAAGTGAAATTTCTGAAATTTTGCCCCAAAATAACGAAAATTTCTGGAATTTTGCCCCACAATTAGGGGAATTTCTGCAATTTTGCTCCAAAATACAGGGAATTTCTGCCTTTTTGCCCGAAATAAGAAGAATGCATACCTTTTTGCCATAAAAAAGGGAAATTTCTTTATTTTTTCCCCAAATTAAGTGAAATTTCTGACTTTTTGCCCTGAAATATGTGAAATTTCTGCAATTTTGCCGTAAGATAAGGGAAATTTCTGCAATTTTTCCCCATAATAAGGGAAATTTCTGCAATTTTGCTTCAAAATAAGGGGAATTTCTGTTTTTTGCCCCACAATTAGGGAAATTTCTGCAATTTTGCCTCAAAATAAGGGGAATTTTTGCCTTTTGCCCCAAAATATGGGGAATTTCTGATTTTTTGTCCGAAAATAAGAAGAATGCATACCTTTTTACCATAAAAAGGGGGAATTTCTTCATTTCTGCTCCAAAATTAGGGGAACTTTTGCCTTTTTGCCTCTAAATAAGTGGAATTTCTGTTTTTGTCCCCCAAAACAAAGGGAATTTCTGTCTTTTTTGCCCCAAAATAAAAAAAATTTCTGACTTATTACCCTTAAATAAGTGAAATTTCTGCAAATTTGCCCCAAAAATAGGGAAATTTCTGCCTTTTGCCCCAAAATAAGGGGAATTTCAGCATTTTATCTCAAAATAAAGAAAAGTTCTGATTTTTGCACCAAAATATAGAGAATTTCTGCCTTTTTGCCCCAAAATAAGGTAAATTTCTGCCTTTTTTCCCTGAAATAAGTATAATTTCTGCAATTTTGCCCGAAAATTAGTGAAATTTCTGGAATTTTGCCCCAAAATAAGAGAAATTTCTTTAATTTTGCCCCAAAATAAGTGGAATTTCTGAGTTTTGCCCCAAAATAAGGAGAATTTCTTCCTTTTTGCCCCACAATTAGGGGAATTTCTGCAAATTTGCTCCAAAATACAGGGAATTTCTGCCTTTTTGTCCGAAAATAAGGGAAATGCATACCTTTTTGCCATAAAAAAGGGAAATTTCCTCATTTGTGCCCCAAATTAAGGGAAAAGTTTTTTTTTTTGCCCTGAAATATATAAAATTTCTGCAATTTTAGCCCAAAATAAGGTGAATTTCTGCCTTTTTGCCCCAAAATAAGGGAAATTTCTGCCTTTTGCCCCAAATTATGGGGAATTTCTGCCTTTTTGTCCGAAAATAAGAAGAATGCATACCTTTTTGCCATAAAAAAGGGAAATTTCTTCATTTTTGCTCCAAAATAAGGGGACCTTTCGCCTTTTGCCTCTAAATAAGTGGAATTTCTCTCTTTTTCCCTTAAAACAAAGGGAATTTCTGTCTTTTTTGCCCCAAAATAAAGAAAATTTCTGACTTATTACCCTGAAATAAGTGAAATTTCTGCAATTTTGCCCCAAAATAAGGGAAATTTCTGCCTTTTTGACCACAAATAAGGGGAATTTCAGCCTTTTTACCTCAAAATAAGGGGAATTTCTGCATTTTTGCCCCAAAATATGGGAAATTTCTGCCTTTTTGCTCCCAAATAATGGGAATTTCAGCCTTTTACCTC
Source organism: Micromys minutus (assembly GCF_963924665.1). NCBI lineage: Eukaryota > Metazoa > Chordata > Mammalia > Rodentia > Muridae > Micromys > Micromys minutus. Next base: position 405,449 of record NW_027667804.1, on the reverse strand, counting down.
AAAATAAGGGAAATTTCTGCATTTTTGCAACAAAATATTAAAAATTTCTGCATTTTTGCCAGAAAATATTATGAATGTCTGCCTTTTTGCCCCAAAATATGGAAAATTTATGCCTTTTTTTCCCTGAAATAAGTTAAATTTCTGCAATTTTGCCCCAAAATAAGTGAAATTTCTGCAATTTTGCCCCAAAATAAGTGGTATTTCTGAGTTTTGCCCTAAAATAAGGTGAATTTCTGCCTTTTTGCTCCAAAATAATGGGAATTTCTGCCTTTTTGCCCCAAAATAAGAAAAATTTTTGCTTTTTTTCTCTGAAATAAGTGAAATTTCTGCAATTTTGCCCTAAAATAAAGGAAATTTCTGCAATTTTTTCCCATAATAAGGGAAATTTCTGGAATTTTGCCCCAAAATAAGGGGAATTTCTGTTTTTTGCCCCCAAATAAGGGAAATATCTGCAATTTTGCCCTAAAATAAGGGGAATTTCTGCTTTTTTGCCTCTAAATAAGTGGAATTTCTGTTTTTTCCCCAAAACAAAGGGAATTTCTGTCATTTTTGCCCCAAAATAAAAAAAATTTCTGACTTATTACCCTGAAATAAGTGAAATTTCTGCAATTTTGCCCCAATATAAAGGAAATTTCTGCCTTTTTGCTTCCAAATAAGGGGAATTTCAGCCTTTTTACCTCAAAATAAGGGGAATTTCTGAATTTTGGCACAAAATATTAGGAATTTTTGCCTTTTTGCCCCAAAATAAGGAAAATTTCTGGAATTTTGCCCCAAAATTAGTGGTATTTCTGAGTTTTGCCCTAAAATAAGGTGAATTTCTGCCTTTTTGCTCCAAAATAATGGGAATTTCTGCCTTTTTGCCCCAAAATAAGAAAAATTTTTGCTTTTTTTCTCTGAAATAAGTGAAATTTCTGCAATTTTGCCCTAAAATAAAGGAAATTTCTGCAATTTTTTCCCATAATAAGAGAAATTTCTGGAATTTTGCCCCAAAATAAGGGGAATTTCTGTCATTTTTGCCCCAAAATAAAAAAAATTTCTGACTTATTACCCTGAAATAAGTGAAATTTCTGCAATTTTGCCCCAATATAAGGGAAATTTCTGTTTTTTTGCTCCAAATAAGGGGAATTTCAGCCTTTTTACCTCAAAATAAGGGGAATTTCTGAATTTTGGCACAAAATATTAGGAATTTCTGCCTTTTTGCCCCAAAATAAGGAAAATTTCTGTTTTTTCCTTGAAATAAGTGAAATTTCTGAAAATTTGCCCCCAAAAAAGGGAAATTTCTGCATTTTGCCCCAAAATAAGGGGAATTTCAGCTTTTTACCTCAAAATAAGGGAAATTTCTGGTTTTTGCACCAAAATATGGAGTATTTCTGCCTTTTTGCCACAAAATAAGGAAAATTTCTGCCTTTTTCCTGAAATAAGTGAAATTTCTGCAATTTTGCCTCAAAATAAGTGAAATTTCTGCAATTTTGCCACAAAATAAGGAAAATTTCTGGAATTTTGCCCCAAAATAAGTGGAATTTTTGAGTTTTGCCCCAAAATAAGGAGAATTTCTGCCTTTTTGCCCCACAATTAGGGGAATTTCTGCAATTTTGCTCCAAAATATGGGGAATTTCTGCCTTTTTGCCCCAAAATAAAAAAATTTTTTGCTTTTTTTCTCTGAAATAAGTGAAATTTCTGCAATTTTGCCCTAAAAAAGGGAAATTTCTGCAATTTTTCCCTATAATAAGGGAAATTTCTGCAATTTTGCCCTAAAATAAAGGGAATTTCTGCTTTTTTGCCTCTAAATAAGTAGAATTTCTGTCTTTTTCCCCCAAAAAAGGGAAATTCTGTCAGTTTTGCCCCAAAATAAGGAAAATTTTTGACTTATTATATTGAAATAAGTGAAATTTCTGCAATTTTTTCCCAAAATAAGGGAAATTTCTGTGTATTTGCCCCCAAATAAAAGGAATTTCAGCCTTTTTACCTCAAAATAAGAGGAATTTCCGAATTTTGGCACAAAATATTAGGAATTTCTGCCTTTTTGCCCCAAAATAAGAAAAATTTCTCCTTTTTTCCCTGAAACAAATGAAACTTCCTCAATTTTGCCCCAAAATAAGTAAAATTTCTGCAATTTTGCCCAAAATAAGGGAAATTTCTGGAATTTTGCCCCAAAATAAGTGGATTTTCTGAGTTTTGCCCCAAAATAAAGAGAATTTCTGCCTTTTAGCGCCACAATTAGTGAAATTTCTGCAATTTTGCTGTAAAATAAGGGAAATTTCTGCAATTTTTCCTCATAATAAGGGAAATTTCAGCAATTTTGCCCCAAAATAAGGGGAATTTCTGTTTTTTGCCCCACAATTAGGGAAATTTCTGCAATTTTGCCCCAAAATAAGGGGAATTTCTGCCTTTTGCCACAAAATATGGGGAATTTCTGCCTTTTTGTCCGAAAATAAGAAAAATGCATACCTTTTTGCCATAAAAAGGGAAATTTCTTCATTTTTGCTCCAAAATAAGGGGAACTTTTGCCTTTTTGCCTCTAAATAAGTGGAATTTCTGTCTTTGTCCCCCAAAACAAAAAGAATTTCTGTCTTTTTTGCCCCAAAATAAGGAAAATTTCTGACTTATTACCCTGAAATAAGTGAAATTTCTGCAAATTTGCCCCAAAAATAGGGAAATTTCTGCCTTTTGCCCCAAAATAAGGGGAATTTCAGCATTTTATCTCAAAATAAAGAAAAGTTCTGATTTTTGCACCAAAATATGGAGAATTTCTGTCATTTTGCCCCAAAATAAGGAAAATTTCTGCCTTTTTTCCCTGAAATAAGTATAATTTCTGCAATTTTGCCCAAAAATAAGTGAAATTTCTGGAATTTTGCCCCAAAATAAGACAAATTTCTTTAATTTTGCCCCAAAATAAGTGGAATTTCTGAGTTTTGCCCCAAAATAAGGAGAATTTCTTCCTTTTTGCCCCACAATTATGGGAATTTCTGCAAATTTGCTCCAAAATACAGGGAATTTCTGCCTTTTTGCCCGAAAATAAGGGAAATGCATACCTTTTTGCCATAAAAAAGGGAAATTTCCTCATTTTTGCCCCAAATTAAGGGAAAAGTTTTCCTTTTTGCCTTGAAATATATAAAATTTCTGCAATTTTAGCCCAAAATAAGGTGAATTTCTGCCTTTTTGCCCCAAAATAAGGGAAATTTCTGCCTTTTGCCCCAAATTATGGGGAATTTTTGCCTTTTTGTCCGAAAATAAGAAAAATGCATACCTTTTTGCCATAAAAAGGGAAATTTCTTCAATTTTGCTCCAAAATAAGAGGAACTTTTGCCTTTTTGCCTCTAAATAAGTGGAATTTCTGTTTTTTTCCCCCAAAACCAAAAGAATTTCTGTCTTTTTTGCCCCAAAATAAGGAAAATTTCTGACTTATTACCATGAAATAAGTGAAATTTCTGAAAATTTGCCCCAAAAATAAGGAAATTTCTTCCATTGCCCCAAAATAAGGGGAATTTCAGCATTTTACCTAAAAATGAAAGGAATTTCTGCATTTTTCCCACAAAATATTAGGAATTTCTGCCTTTTTGCCCCAAAATAAAAAAAATTTCTGCCTTTTTTCCCTGAAATAAGTGAAATTTCTGCAATTTTGCCCCAAAATAAGTGAAATTTCTGCAATTTTGCCCCAAAATAAGGGAAATTTCTGCAATTTTGCCCCAAAATAAGGGAAATTTCTGCAATTTTGCCCCAAAATAAGAGAAATTTCTGCAATGTTGCCCCAAAATAAGTGAAATTTCTGAAATTTTGCCCCAAAATAACGAAAATTTCTGGAATTTTGCCCCACAATTAGGGGAATTTCTGCAATTTTGCTCCAAAATACAGGGAATTTCTGCCTTTTTGCCCGAAATAAGAAGAATGCATACCTTTTTGCCATAAAAAAGGGAAATTTCTTTATTTTTTCCCCAAATTAAGTGAAATTTCTGACTTTTTGCCCTGAAATATGTGAAATTTCTGCAATTTTGCCGTAAGATAAGGGAAATTTCTGCAATTTTTCCCCATAATAAGGGAAATTTCTGCAATTTTGCTTCAAAATAAGGGGAATTTCTGTTTTTTGCCCCACAATTAGGGAAATTTCTGCAATTTTGCCTCAAAATAAGGGGAATTTTTGCCTTTTGCCCCAAAATATGGGGAATTTCTGATTTTTTGTCCGAAAATAAGAAGAATGCATACCTTTTTACCATAAAAAGGGGGAATTTCTTCATTTCTGCTCCAAAATTAGGGGAACTTTTGCCTTTTTGCCTCTAAATAAGTGGAATTTCTGTTTTTGTCCCCCAAAACAAAGGGAATTTCTGTCTTTTTTGCCCCAAAATAAAAAAAATTTCTGACTTATTACCCTTAAATAAGTGAAATTTCTGCAAATTTGCCCCAAAAATAGGGAAATTTCTGCCTTTTGCCCCAAAATAAGGGGAATTTCAGCATTTTATCTCAAAATAAAGAAAAGTTCTGATTTTTGCACCAAAATATAGAGAATTTCTGCCTTTTTGCCCCAAAATAAGGTAAATTTCTGCCTTTTTTCCCTGAAATAAGTATAATTTCTGCAATTTTGCCCGAAAATTAGTGAAATTTCTGGAATTTTGCCCCAAAATAAGAGAAATTTCTTTAATTTTGCCCCAAAATAAGTGGAATTTCTGAGTTTTGCCCCAAAATAAGGAGAATTTCTTCCTTTTTGCCCCACAATTAGGGGAATTTCTGCAAATTTGCTCCAAAATACAGGGAATTTCTGCCTTTTTGTCCGAAAATAAGGGAAATGCATACCTTTTTGCCATAAAAAAGGGAAATTTCCTCATTTGTGCCCCAAATTAAGGGAAAAGTTTTTTTTTTGCCCTGAAATATATAAAATTTCTGCAATTTTAGCCCAAAATAAGGTGAATTTCTGCCTTTTTGCCCCAAAATAAGGGAAATTTCTGCCTTTTGCCCCAAATTATGGGGAATTTCTGCCTTTTTGTCCGAAAATAAGAAGAATGCATACCTTTTTGCCATAAAAAAGGGAAATTTCTTCATTTTTGCTCCAAAATAAGGGGACCTTTCGCCTTTTGCCTCTAAATAAGTGGAATTTCTCTCTTTTTCCCTTAAAACAAAGGGAATTTCTGTCTTTTTTGCCCCAAAATAAAGAAAATTTCTGACTTATTACCCTGAAATAAGTGAAATTTCTGCAATTTTGCCCCAAAATAAGGGAAATTTCTGCCTTTTTGACCACAAATAAGGGGAATTTCAGCCTTTTTACCTCAAAATAAGGGGAATTTCTGCATTTTTGCCCCAAAATATGGGAAATTTCTGCCTTTTTGCTCCCAAATAATGGGAATTTCAGCCTTTTACCTCAAAATAAGGGAAATTTCTGCATTTTTGCAACAAAATATTAAAAATTTCTGCATTTTTGCCAGAAAATATTATGAATGTCTGCCTTTTTGCCCCAAAATATGGAAAATTTATGCCTTTTTTTCCCTGAAATAAGTTAAATTTCTGCAATTTTGCCCCAAAATAAGTGAAATTTCTGCAATTTTGCCCCAAAATAAGTGGTATTTCTGAGTTTTGCCCTAAAATAAGGTGAATTTCTGCCTTTTTGCTCCAAAATAATGGGAATTTCTGCCTTTTTGCCCCAAAATAAGAAAAATTTTTGCTTTTTTTCTCTGAAATAAGTGAAATTTCTGCAATTTTGCCCTAAAATAAAGGAAATTTCTGCAATTTTTTCCCATAATAAGGGAAATTTCTGGAATTTTGCCCCAAAATAAGGGGAATTTCTGTTTTTTGCCCCCAAATAAGGGAAATATCTGCAATTTTGCCCTAAAATAAGGGGAATTTCTGCTTTTTTGCCTCTAAATAAGTGGAATTTCTGTTTTTTCCCCAAAACAAAGGGAATTTCTGTCATTTTTGCCCCAAAATAAAAAAAATTTCTGACTTATTACCCTGAAATAAGTGAAATTTCTGCAGTTTTGCCCCAATATAAAGGAAATTTCTGCCTTTTTGCTTCCAAATAAGGGGAATTTCAGCCTTTTTACCTCAAAATAAGGGGAATTTCTGAATTTTGGCACAAAATATTAGGAATTTTTGCCTTTTTGCCCCAAAATAAGGAAAATTTCTGGAATTTTGCCCCAAAATTAGTGGTATTTCTGAGTTTTGCCCTAAAATAAGGTGAATTTCTGCCTTTTTGCTCCAAAATAATGGGAATTTCTGCCTTTTTGCCCCAAAATAAGAAAAATTTTTGCTTTTTTTCTCTGAAATAAGTGAAATTTCTGCAATTTTGCCCTAAAATAAAGGAAATTTCTGCAATTTTTTCCCATAATAAGAGAAATTTCTGGAATTTTGCCCCAAAATAAGGGGAATTTCTGTCATTTTTGCCCCAAAATAAAAAAAATTTCTGACTTATTACCCTGAAATAAGTGAAATTTCTGCAATTTTGCCCCAATATAAGGGAAATTTCTGTTTTTTTGCTCCAAATAAGGGGAATTTCAGCCTTTTTACCTCAAAATAAGGGGAATTTCTGAATTTTGGCACAAAATATTAGGAATTTCTGCCTTTTTGCCCCAAAATAAGGAAAATTTCTGTTTTTTCCTTGAAATAAGTGAAATTTCTGAAAATTTGCCCCAAAAAAAGGGAAATTTCTGCATTTTGCCCCAAAATAAGGGGAATTTCAGCTTTTTACCTCAAAATAAGGGAAATTTCTGGTTTTTGCACCAAAATATGGAGTATTTCTGCCTTTTTGCCACAAAATAAGGAAAATTTCTGCCTTTTTCCTGAAATAAGTGAAATTTCTGCAATTTTGCCTCAAAATAAGTGAAATTTCTGCAATTTTGCCACAAAATAAGGAAAATTTCTGGAATTTTGCCCCAAAATAAGTGGAATTTTTGAGTTTTGCCCCAAAATAAGGAGAATTTCTGCCTTTTTGCCCCACAATTAGGGGAATTTCTGCAATTTTGCTCCAAAATATGGGGAATTTCTGCCTTTTTGCCCCAAAATAAAAAAAAATTTTGCTTTTTTTCTCTGAAATAAGTGAAATTTCTGCAATTTTGCCCTAAAAAGGGAAATTTCTGCAATTTTCCCCTATAATAAGGGAAATTTCTGCAATTTTGCCCTAAAATAAAGGGAATTTCTGCTTTTTTGCCTCTAAATAAGTAGAATTTCTGTCTTTTTCCCCCAAAAAAGGGAAATTCTGTCAGTTTTGCCCCAAAATAAGGAAAATTTTTGACTTATTATCCTGAAATAAGTGAAATTTCTGCAATTTTTTCCCAAAATAAGGGAAATTTCTGTGTATTTGCCCCCAAATAAAAGGAATTTCAGCCTTTTTACCTCAAAATAAGAGGAATTTCCGAATTTTGGCACAAAATATTAGGAATTTCTGCCTTTTTGCCCCAAAATAAGAAAAATTTCTGCTTTTTTCCCTGAAACAAATGAAATTTCCTCAATTTTGCCCCAAAATAAGTAAAATTTCTGCAATTTTGCCCAAAATAAGGGATATTCCTGGAATTTTGCCCCAAAATAAGTGGAATTTCTGAGTTTTGCCCCAAAATAAAGAGAATTTCTGCCTTTTTGCGCCACAATTAGTGAAATTTCTGCAATTTTGCTGTAAAATAAGGGAAATTTCTGCAATTTTTCCTCATAATAAGGGAAATTTCAGCAATTTTGCCCCAAAATAAGGGGAATTTCTGTTTTTTGCCCCACAATTAGGGAAATTTCTGCAATTTTGCCCCAAAATAAGGGGAATTTCTGCCTTTTGCCACAAAATATGGGGAATTTCTGCCTTTTTGTCCGAAAATAAGAAAAATGCATACCTTTTTGCCATAAAAAGGGAAATTTCTTCATTTTTGCTCCAAAATAAGGGGAACTTTTGCCTTTTTGCCTCTAAATAAGTGGAATTTCTGTTTTTTCCCCCAAAACAAAAAGAATTTCTGTCTTTTTTGCCCCAAAATAAGGAAAATTTCTGACTTATTACCATGAAATAAGTGAAATTTCAGAAAATTTGCCCCCCAAAAAAGAAAATTTCTGCCTTTTGCCCCAAAATAAGGGGAATTTCAGCATTTTACCTAAAAATAAGAGGAATTTCTGCATTTTTGCCACAAAATATTAGGAATTTCTGCCCTTTTGCCCCGAAATAAAAAAATTTCTGCCTTTTTTCCTTGAAATAAGTGAAATTTCTGCAATTTTGCCCCAAAATAAGGAAATTTCTGCAATTTTGCCCCAAAATAAGGGAAATTTCTGCAATTTTGCCCCAAAATAAGTGAAATTTCTGCAATTTTGCCCCAAAATAAGAGAAATTTCTGCAATGTTGCCCCAAAATAAGTGAAATTTCTGCAATTTTGCCCCAAAATAACGAAAATTTCTGGAATTTTGCCCCACAATTAGGGGAATTTCTGCAATTTTGCTCTAAAATACGGGGAATTTCTGCCTTTTTGCCCGAAATAAGGGGAATGCATACCTTTTTGCCAGAAAAAAGGGAAATTTCTTCATTTTTTCCCCAAATTAAGGTAAATTTCTGACTTTTTGCCCTGAAATATGTGAAATTTCTGCAATTTTGCCTTAAATAAGGGAAATTTCTGCAATTTTTCTCCATAAATAGGGAAATATCTACAATTTTGCTTCAAAATAAGGGGAATTTCTGTTTTTTGCCCCACAATTAGGGAAATTTCTGCAATTTTGCCTCAAAATAAGGGGAATTTCTTCCTTTTGCCTCAAAATATGGGGAATTTCTGACTTTTTGTCCGAAAATAAGAAGAATGCATACCTTTTTACCATAAAAAGGGGGAATTTCTTCATTATTGCTCCAAAATTAGGGGAACTTTTGCCTTTTTGCCTCTAAATAAGTGGAATTTTTGTCTTTGTCCCCCAAAACAAAAAGAATTTCTGTCTTTTTTGCCCCAAAATAAGGAAAATTTCTGACTTATTACCCTGAAATAAGTGAAATTTCTGCAAATTTGCCCCAAAAATAAGGAAATTTCTGCCTTTTGCCCCAAAATAAGGGGAATTTGAGCATTTTATCTCAAAATAAAGAAAAGTTCTGATTTTTGCACCAAAATATGGAGAATTTCTGCCTTTTTGCCCCAAAATAAGGAAAATTTCTGCCTTTTTTCCCTGAAATAAGTATAATTTCTGCAATTTTACCCGAAAATAAGTTAAATTTCTGAAATTTTGCCCCAAAATAAGAGAAATTTCTTTAATTTTGCCCCAAAATAAGTGGAATTTCTGAGTTTTGCCCCAAAATAAGGAGAATTTCTTCCTTTTTGCCCCACAATTATGGGAATTTCTGCAAATTTGCTCCAAAATACAGGGAATTTCTGCCTTTTTGTCCGAAAATAAGGGAAATGCATACCTTTTTGCCATAAAAAAGGGAAATTTCCTCATTTGTGCCCCAAATTAAGGGAAAAGTTTTCCTTTTTGCCCTGAAATATATAAAATTTCTGCAATTTTAGCCCAAAATAAGGTGAATTTCTGCCTTTTTGCCCCAAAATAAGGGAAATTTCTGCCTTTTGCCCCAAATTATGGGGAATTTCTGCCTTTTTGTCCGAAAATAAGAAGAATGCATACCTTTTTGCCATAAAAAAGGGAAATTTCTTCATTTTTGCTCCAAAATAAGGGGACCTTTTGCCTTTTGCCTCTAAATAAGTGGAATTTCTCTCTTTTACCCCCAAAACAAAGGGAATTTCTGTCTTTTTTGCCCCAAAATAAGGAAAATTTCTGACTTATTACCCAGAAAGAAGTGAAATTTCTGCAAATTTGCCCCAAAATAAGGGAAATTTCTGCCTTTTGGCCCCCAAATAATGGGAATTTCAGCTTTTTACCTCAAAATAAGGGAAATTTCTGCATTTTTGCAACAAAATATTAAAAATTTCTGCATTTTTGCCACAAAATATTAGAAATTTCTGCCTTTTTGCCCCAAAATATGGAAAATTTATGCCTTTTTTTCCCTGAAATAAGTGAAATTTCTGCAATTTTGCCCCAAAATACGTAAAATTTCTGCAATTTTGCCCCAAAATAAGTGGAATTTCTGAGTTTTGCCCTAAAATAAGGTGAATTTCTGCCTTTTTGCTCCAAAATAATGGGAATTTCGGCCTTTTTGCCCCAAAATAAGAAAAAAATTTTTGCTTTTTTTCTCTGAAATAAGTGAAATTTCTGCAATTTTGCCCTAAAATAAAGGAAATTTCTGCAATTTTTTCCCATAATAAGAGAAATTTCTGGAATTTTGCCCCAAAATAAGGGGAATTTCTGTCATTTTTGCCCCAAAATAAAAAAAATTTCTGACTTATTACCCTGAAATAAGTGAAATTTCTGCAATTTTGCCCCAATATAAGGGAAATTTCTGTTTTTTTGCTCCAAATAAGGGGAATTTCAGCCTTTTTACCTCAAAATAAGGGGAATTTCTGAATTTTGGCACAAAATATTAGGAATTTCTGCCTTTTTGCCCCAAAATAAGGAAAATTTCTGTTTTTTCCTTGAAATAAGTGAAATTTCTGAAAATTTGCCCCAAAAAAAGGGAAATTTCTGCATTTTGCCCCAAAATAAGGGGAATTTCAGCTTTTTACCTCAAAATAAGGGAAATTTCTGGTTTTTGCACCAAAATATGGAGTATTTCTGCCTTTTTGCCACAAAATAACGAAAATTTCTGCCTTTTTTCCCTGAAATAAGTGAAATTTCTGCAATTTTGCTCCAAAATAAGTGAAATTTCTGCAATTTTGCCACAAAATAAAGAAAATTTCTGGAATTTTGCCCCAAAATAAGTGGAATTTTTGAGTTTTGCCCCAAAATAAGGAGAATTTCTGCCTTTTTGCCCCACAATTAGGGGAATTTCTGCAATTTTGCTCCAAAATACGGGGAATTTCTGCCTTTTTGCCCCAAAATAAAAAAAAAATTTGCTTTTTTTCTCTGAAATAAGTGAAATTTCTGCAATTTTGCCCTAAAAAAAAGAAATTTCTGCAATTTTTCCCTATAATAAGGGAAATTTCTGCAATTTTGCCCTAAAATAAGGGGAATTTCTGCTTTTTTGCCTCTAAATAAGTAGAATTTCTGTCTTTTTCCCCCAAAAAAGGGAATTTCTGTCATTTTTGCCCCAAAATAAGGAAAATTTTTGACTTATTACTCTGAAATAAGTGAAATTTCTGAAATTTTTTCCCAATATAAGGGAAATTTCTGCGTATTTGCCCCCAAATAAGGGGAATTTCAGCCTTTTTACCTCAAAATAAGAGGAATTTCCGAATTTTGGCACAAAATATTAGGAATTTCTGCCTTTTTGCCCCAAAATAAGGAAAATTTCTGCAATTTTGCCCAAAATAAGGAAAATTTCTGGAATTTTGCCCCAAAATAAGTGGAATTTCTGAGTTTTGCGCCAAAATAAGGAGAATTTCTGCCTTTTTGCGCCACAATTAGTGAAATTTCTGCAATTTTGCCGTAAAATATGGGAAATTTCTGCAATTTTTCCTCATAATAAGGGAAATTTCTGCAATTTTGCCCCAAAATAAGGGGAATTTCTGTTTTTTGCCCCACACTTAGGGAAATTTCTGCAATTTTGCCCCAAAATAAGGGGACTTTCTGACTTTTGCCCCAAAATATGAGGAATTTCTGCCTTTTTGTCCGAAAATAAGAAAAATGCATACCTTTTTGCCATAAAAAGGGAAATTTCTTCATTTTTGCTCCAAAATAAGGGGAACTTTTGCCTTTTTGCCTCTAAATAAGTGGAATTTCTGTTTTTTTCCCCCAATACAAAAAGAATTTCTGTCTTTTTTGCCCCAAAATAAGGAAAATTTCTCGCTTATTACCATGAAATAAGTGAAATTTCTGAAAATTTGCCCCAAAAATAAGGAAATTTCTGCCTTTTGCCCCAAAATAAGGGGAATTTCAGCATTTTACCTAAAAATAAGGGGTATTTCTGCATTTTTGCCACAAAATATTAGGAATTTCTGCCTTTTTGCCCCAAAATAAAAAAAATTTCTGCCTTTTTTCCCTGAAATAAGTGAAATTTCTGCAATTTTTGCCCCAAAATAAGTGAAATTTCTGCAATTTTGCCCCAAAATAAGGGAAATTTCTGCAATTTGCCCCAAAATAAGTGAAATTTCTGCAATTTTGCCCCAAAATAACGAAAATTTCTGGAATTTTGCTCCACAATTAGGGGAATTTCTGCAATTTTGCTCCAAAATACGGGGAATTTCTGCCTTTTTGCCCGAAATAAGGGGAATGCATACCTTTTTGCCATAAAAAAGGGAAATTTCTTCATTTTTTCCCCAAATTAAGGGAAATTTCTGATTTTTGCCCTGAAATATGGGAAATTTCTGCAATTTTAGCCCAAAATAAGGTGAATTTCTGCCTTTTTGCCCCAAAATAATGGGAATTTCTGCATTTTTGCCCCAAAATAAGAAAAATTTTTGCCTTTTTTCTCTGAAATAAGTGAAATTTCTGCAATTTTGCCCTAAAATAAGAGAAATTTCTGCAATTTTTCCCCATAATAAGGGAAATTTCTGGAATTTTGACACAAAATAAGAGGAATTTCTGTTATTTTGCCCCCAAATAAGGGAAATTTCTGCAATTTTGCCCTAAAATAAGGGGAATTTCTGCTTTTTTGCCTCTAAATAAGTGGAATTTCTATCTTTTTCCCCCAAAACAAAAAGAATTTCTGTCATTTTCGCACCAAAATAAGAAAAATTTCTGACTTATTACCCTGAAATAGGTGAAATTTCTGCAATTTTGCCCCAATATAAGGGAAATTTCTGCCTTTTTGCTTCCAATTAAGGGGAATTTCAGCCTTTTTACCTCAAAATAAGGGGAATTTCTGAATTTTGGCAGAAAATATTAGGAATTTCTGCCTTTTTGCCCCAAAATAAGGAAAATTTCTGTTTTTTCCTTGAAATAAGTGAAATTTCTGAAAATTTGCCCCAAAAAAGGGAAATTTCTGCATTTTGCCCCAAAATAAGGGGAATTTCAGCTTTTTACCTCAAAATAAGGGAAATTTCTGGTTTTTGCACCAAAATATGGAGTATTTCTGCCTTTTTTCCACAAAATAAGGAAAATTTCTGCCTTTTTTTTCTGAAATAAGTGAAATTTCTGCAATTTTGCCACAAAATAAGTGAAATTTCTGCAATTTTGCCACAAAATAAGGAAAATTTCTGGAATTTTGCCCCAAAATAAGTGGAATTTTTGAGTTTTGCCCCAAAATAAAGAGAATTTCTGCCTTTTTGCCCCACAATTAGGGGAATTTCTGCAATTTTGCTCCAAAATATGGGGAATTACTGCCTTTTTGCCCCAAAATAAAAAAATTTTTGCTTTTTTTCTCTGAAATAAGTGAAATTTCTGCAATTTTGCCCTAAAAAAAGGGAAATTTCTGCAATTTTTCCCTATAATAAGGGAAATTTCTGCAATTTTGCCCTAAAATAAAGGGAATTTCTGCTTTTTTGCCTCTAAATAAGTAGAATTTCTGTCTTTTTCCCCAAAAAAGGGAAATTCTGTCAGTTTTGCCCCAAAATAAGGAAAATTTCTGACTTATTACCCTGAAATAAGTGAAATTTCTGCAATTTTTTCCCAATATAAGGGAAATTTCTGTGTATTTGCCCCCAAATAAAAGGAATTTCAGCCTTTTTACCTCAAAATAAGAGCAATTTCCGAATTTTGGCACAAAATATTAGGAATTTCAGCCTTTTTGCCCCAAAATAAGGAAAATTTCTGCTTTTTTCCCTGAAACAAATGAAATTTCCTCAATTTTGCCCCAAAATAAGTAAAATTTCTGCAATTTTGCCCAAAATAATGGAAATTTCTGGAATTTTGCCCCAAAATAAGTGGAATTTCTGAGTTTTGCCCCAAAATAAAGAGAATTTCTGCTTTTTTGCGCCATAATTAGTGAAATTTCTGCAATTTTGCCGTAAAATAAGGGAAATTTCTGCAATTTTTCCTCATAATAAGGGAAATTTCAGCAATTTTGCCCCAAAATAAGGGGAATTTCTGTTTTTTGCCCCACAATTAGGGAAATTTCTGCAATTTTGCCCCAAAATAAGGGGAATTTCTGCCTTTTGCCACAAAATATGGGGAATTTCTGCCTTTTTGTCCGAAAATAAGAAAAATGCATACCTTTTTGCCATAAAAAGGGAAATTTCTTCATTTTTGCTCCAAAATAAGGGGAACTTTTGCCTTTTTGCCTCTAAATAAGTGGAATTTCTGTTTTTTTCGCCAAAAACAAAAAGAATTTCTGTCTTTTTTGCCCCAAAATAAGGAAAATTTCTGACTTATTACCATGAAATAAGTCAAATTTCTGAAAATTTGCCCCAAAAAAAAGAAAATTTCTGCCTTTTGCCCCAAAATAAGGGGAATTTCAGCATTTTACCTAAAAATAAGAGGAATTTCTGCATTTTTGCCACAAAATATTAGGAATTTCTGCCTTTTTGCCCCAAAATAAAAAAATTTCTGCCTTTTTTCCTTGAAATAAGTGAAATTTTTGCAATTTGCCCCAAAATAAGTGAAATTTCTGCAATTTTGCCCCAAAATAAGGGAAATTTCTGCAATTTTGCCCCAAAATAAGTGAAATTTCTGCAATTTTGCCCCAAAATAAGAGAAATTTCTATAATGTTGCCCCAAAATAAGTGAAATTTCTGCAATTTTGCCCCAAAATAACGAAAATTTCTGGAATTTTGCCCCACAATTAGGGGAATTTCTGCAATTTTGCTCCAAAATACGGGGAATTTCTGCCTTTTTGCCCGAAATAAGGGGAATGCATACCTTTTTGCCATAAAAAAGGGAAATTTCCTCATTTTTTCCCCAAATTAAGGTAAATTTCTGACTTTTTGCCCTGAAATATGTGAAATTTCTGGAATTTTGCCGTAAAATAAGGGAAATTTCTGCAATTTTTCCCCATAAATAGGGAAATTTCTGCAATTTTGCTTCAAAATAAGGGGAATTTCTGTTTTTTGCCCTACAATTAGGTTAATTTCTGCAATTTTGCCTCAAAATAAGGGGAATTTCTGCCTTTTGCCCCAAAATATGGGGAATTTCTGACTTTTTGTCCGAAAATAAGAAGAATGCATAACTTTTTTACCATAAAAAGGGGGAATTTCTTCATTTTTGCTCCAAAATTAGGGGAACTTTTGCCTTTTTGCCTCTAAATAAGTGGAATTTTTGTCTTTGTCCCCCAAAACAAAGGGAATTTCTATCTTTTTTGCCCCAAAATAAGGAAAATTTCTGACTTATTACCCTGAAATAAGTGAAATTTCTGCAAATTTGCCCCAAAAATAAGGAAATTTCTGCCTTTTGCCCCAAAATAAGGGGAATTTCAGCATTTTATCTCAAAATAAAGAAAAGTTCTGATTTTTGCACCAAAATATGGAGAATTTCTGCCTTTTTGCCCCAAAATAAGGAAAATTTCTGCCTTTTTTCCCTGAAATAAGTATAATTTCTGCAATTTTGCCCGAAAATAAGTGAAATTTCTGGAATTTTGCCCCAAAATAAGAGAAATTTCTTTAATTTTGCCCCAAAATAAGTGGAATTTCTGAGTTTTGCCCCAAAATAAGGAGAATTTCTTCCTTTTTGCCCCACAATTAGGGGAATTTCTGCAAATTTTCTCCAAAATACAGGGAATTTCTGCCTCTTTGCCCGAAAATAAGGGAAATGCATACATTTTTGCCATAAAAAAGGGAAATTTCCTCATTTTTGCCCCAAATTAAGGGAAAAGTTTTCCTTTTTGCCCTGAAATATATGAAATTTCTGCAATTTTAGCCCAAAATAAGGTGAATTTCTGCCTTTTTGCCCCAAAATAAGGAAAATTTCTGCCTTTTGCCCCAAATTATGGGGAATTTCTGCCTTTTTGTCCGAAAATAAGAAGAATGCATACCTTTTTGCCATAAGAAAGGGAAATTTCTTCATTTTTGCTCCAAAATAAGGGGAACTTTTGCCTTTTTGCCTCTAAATAAGTGGAATTTCTCTCTTTTTCCCCCCAAACAAAGGGAATTTCTGTCTTTTTTGCCCCAAAATAAGGAAAATTTCTGACTTATTACCCTGAAATAAGTGAAATTTCTGCAAATTTGTCCCAAAATAAGGGAAATTTCTGCCTTTTTACCCCCAGATAATGGGAATTTCAGCTTTTTACCTCAAAATAAGGGAAATTTCTGCATTTTTGCAACAAAATATTAAAAATTTCTGCATTTTTGCCACAAAATATTAGGAATTTCTGCCTTTTTGCCCCAAAATATGGAAAATTTATGCCTTTTTTCCCTGAAATAAGTGAAATTTCTACGATTTTGACCCAAAATAAGTGAAATTTCTGCAATTTTGCCCCAAAATATGTGGAATTTCTGAGTTTTGCCCTAAAATAAGGTGAATATTTGCCTTTTTGCTATAAAATAATGGGAATTTCTGCCTTTTTGCCCCAAAATAAGAAAAATTTTTGCTTTTTTTCTCTGAAATAAGTGAAATTTCTGGAATTTTGCCCCAAAATAAAGGGAATTTCTGTTTTTTGCCCTCAAATAAGGGAAATATTTGCAATTTTGCCCTAAAATAAAAGGAATTTCTGCTTTTTTGCCTCTAAATAAGTGGAATTTCTGTTTTTTCCCCCAAAACAAAGGGAATTTCTGTCATTTTTGCCCCAAAATAAAAAAAATTTCTGACTTATTACCCTGAAATAAGTGAAATTTCTGCAATTTTGCCCCAATATAAGGGAAATTTCTGCCTTTTTGCTACAAATAAAGGGAATTTCAGGTTTTTTACCTCAAAATAAGGGGAATTTCTGAATTTTGGCACAAAATATTAGGAATTTCTGCCTTTTTGCCCCAAAATAAGGAAAATTTCTGTTTTTTCCTTGAAATAAGTGAAATTTCTGAAAATTTGCCCCCAAAAAAGGGAAATTTCTGCATTTTGCCCCAAAATAAGGGGAATTTCAGCTTTTTACCTCAAAATAAGGGAAATTTCTCGTTTTTGCACCAAAATATGGAGTATTTCTGCCTTTTTGCCACAAAATAAGGAAAATTTCTGCCTTTTTTCCCTGAAATAAGTGAAATTTCTGCAATTTTGCCCCAAAATAAGTGAAATTTCTGCAATTTTGCCACAAAATAAAGAAAATTTCTGGAATTTTGCCCCAAAATAAGTGGAATTTTTGAGTTTTGCCCCAAAATAAGGAGAATTTCTGCCTTTTTGCCCCACAATTAGGGGAATTTCTGCAATTTTGCTCCAAAATACGGGGAATTTCTGCCTTTTTGCCCCAAAATAAAAAAAATTTTTGCTTTTTTTCTCTGAAATAAGTGAAATTTCTGCAATTTTGCCCTAAAAAAAAGAAATTTCTGCAATTTTTCCCTATAATAAGGGAAATTTCTGCAATTTTGCGCTAAAATTAGGGGAATTTCTGCTTTTTTGCCTCTAAATAAGTAGAATTTCTGTCTTTTTCCCCCAAAAAAGGGAATTTCTGTCATTTTTGCCCCAAAATAAGGAAAATTTTTGACTTATTACTCTGAAATAAGTGAAATTTCTGCAATTTTTTCCCAATATAAGGGAAATTTCTGCGTATTTGCCCCCAAATAAGGGGAATTTCAGCCTTTTTACCTCAAAATAAGAGGAATTTCCGAATTTTGGCACAAAATATTAGGAATTTCTGCCTTTTTGCCCCAAAATAAGAAAAATTTCTGCAATTTTGCCCAAAATAAGGAAAATTTCTGGAATTTTGCCCCAAAATAAGTGGAATTTCTGAGTTTTGCGCCAAAATAAGGAGAATTTCTGCCTTTTTGCGCCACAATTAGTGAAATTTCTGCAATTTTGCCATAAAATATGGGAAATTTCTGCAATTTATCCTCATAATAAGGGAAATTTCTGCAATTTTGCCCCAAAATAAGGGGAATTTCTGTTTTTTGCCCCACAATTAGGGAAATTTCTGCAATTTTGCCCCAAAATAAGGGGACTTTCTGACTTTTGCCCCAAAATATGAGGAATTTCTGCCTTTTTGTCCGAAAATAAGAAAAATGCATACCTTTTTGCCATAAAAAGGGAAATTTCTTCATTTTTGCTCCAAAATAAGGGGAACTTTTGCCTTTTTGCCTCTAAATAAGTGGAATTTCTGTTTTTTTCCCCCAATACAAAAAGAATTTCTGTCTTTTTTGCCCCAAAATAAGGAAAATTTCTCACTTATTACAATGAAATAAGTGAAATTTCTGAAAATTTGCCCCAAAAATAAGGAAATTTCTGCCTTTTGCCCCAAAATAAGGGGAATTTCACCATTTTACCTAAAAATAAGGGGAATTTCTGCATTTTTACCACAAAATATTAGGAATTTCTGCCTTTTTGCCCCAAAATAAAAAAAATTTCTGCCTTTTTTCCCTGAGATAAGTTAAATTTCTGCAATTTTGCCCCAAAATAAGTGAAATTTCTGCAATTTTGCCCCAAAATAAGGGAAATTTCAGCAATTTGCCCCAAAATAAGTGAAATTTCTGCAATTTTGCCCCAAAATAAGAGAAATTTCTGGAATTTTGTTCCAAAATAAGTGAAATTTCTGAGTTTTGCCCCAAAATAAGGAAAATTTCTGCCTTTTTGCGCCACAATTAGTGAAATTTCTGCAATTTTGCCGTAAAATAAGGGAAATTACTGCAATTTTTTCTCATAATAAGGGAAATTTCTGCAATTTTGCCCCAAAATAAGGAGAATTTCTGTTTTTTTGCCCCACAATTAGGGAAATTTCTGCAATTTTGCCAAAAATAAGGGAAATTTCTGCCTTTTGCCCCAAAATATGGGGAATTTCTGCCTTTTTGTCTTAAAATAAGAAAAATGCATACCTTTTTGCCATAAAAAGAGAAATTTCTTCATTTTTGCTCTAAAATAAGGGGAACTTTTGCCTTCTTGCCTCTAAATAAGTGGAATTTCTGTCTTTTTCCCCCAAAACAAAGGGAATTTCTGTCTTTTTTGCCCCAAAATAAGGAAAATTTCTGACTTATAATCCTGAAATAAGTGAAATTTCTGCAAATTTGCCCCAAAATAAGAAAAATTTCTGCATTTTTGCCCCCAAATAAGGGGAATTTCAACCTTTTTATCTCAAAATAAGAACAATTTCTGCATTTTTGCAACAAAATATTAGGAATTTCTGCATTTTTGCCACAAAATATTAGGAATTTCTGCCTTTTTGCCACAAAATAAAGAAAATTTCTGCCTTTTTTCCCGGAAATAAGTGAAATTTCTGCAAATTTGCCCCAAAAAAAGGGAAATTTCTGCCTTTTGCCCCAAAATAAGGGGAATTTCAGCATTTTACCTCAAAATAAGAAAAATTTCTGATTTTCACCTAAATATGGAGAATTTCTGCCTTTTTGCCACAAAATAAGGAAAATTTCTGCTTTTTTCCCTGAAAAAAGTGAAATTTCTGCAATTTTGCCCCAAAATAAGTGGAATTTCTTAGTTTTTCCCCAAAATAAAGAGAATTTCTGCCTTTTTGCCCCACAATTAGGGGAATTTCTGCAATTTTGCTCCAAAATACGGGGAATTTCTGCCTTTTTGCCCGAAATAAGGGGATTGCATACCTTTTTGCCATAAAAAAGGGAAATTTCTTCATTTTTGCCCCAAATTAAGGGAAATTTCTGACTTTTTGCCCTGAAATATGTGAAATTTCTGCAATTTTAGCCCAAAATAAGGTGAATTTCTGCCTTTTTGCCCCAAAATAATGGGAATTTCTGCCTTTTTGCCCCAAAATAAGAAAAATTTTTGCCTTTTTTCTCTGAAATAAGTGAAATTTCTGCAATTTTGCCCTAAAATAAGGGAAATTTCTGCAATTTTTCCCCATAATAAGGGAAATTTCTGGAGTTTTGCCACAAAATAAGGGGAATTTCTGTTTTTCTGCCCCCAAATAAGGGAAATTTCTGCAATTTTGCTCTAAAATAAAGGGAATTTTTGCTTTTTGCCTCTAAATAAGTGGAATTTCTGTCTTTTTCCCCCAAAACAAAGGGAATTTCTGTCATTTTTGCCCCAAAATAAGGAAAATTTCTGACTTATTACCCTGAAATAAGTGAAATTTCTGCACTTTTTCCCCAATATAAGGGAAATTTCTGTCTTTTTGCCCCCAAATAAGGGGAATTTCAGCCTTTTTACCTCAAAATAAGGGGAATTTCTGAATTTTGGCACAAAATATTAGGAATTTCTGCCTTTTTGCCCCAAAATAAGGAAAATTTCTGATTTTTTTCCTGAAATAAGTGAAATTTCTGCAATTTTGCCCCAAAATAAGTAAAATTCTTCAATTTTGCCCCAAAATAAGGGAAATTTCTGAAATTTTGCTCCAAAATAAGTGGAATTTCTGAGTTTTGCCCCAAAATAAGGAGAATTTCTGCCTTTTTGCGCCACAATTAGTGAAATTTCTGCAATTTTGCCGTAAAATAAGGGAAATTTCTGCAATTTTTCCTCGTAATAATGGAAATTTCTGCAATTTTGCCCCAAAATAAGAAGAATTTCTGTTTCTTGCCCCACAATTAGGGAAATTTCTGCAATTTTGCCCAAAAATAAGGAAAATTTCTGCCGTTTGCCACAAAATATGGGGAATTTCTGCCTTTTTGTCTGAAAATAAAAAGAATGCATACCTTTTTGCCATAAAAAAGGGAAATTTCTTCATTTTTGCTCCAAAATAAGGGGAACTTTTGCCATTTTGCCTCTAAATAAGAGGAATTTCTGTCTTTTTCCCCCAAAACAAAGGGAATTTCTGTCTTTTTTGCCCCAAAATAAGGAAAATTTCTGACTTATAACCCTGAAATAAGTGAAATTTCTGCAAATTTGCCCCAAAATAAGAAAAATTTCTGCCTTTTTGCCCCTAAATAAGTGGAATTTCAGCCTTTTTATCTCAAAATAAGAGAAATTTCTGCATTTTTGCAACAAAATATTAAGAATTTCTGCATTTTTGCCACAAAATATTAGGAATTTCTGCCTTTTCGCCACAAAAGAAGGAAAATTTCTGCCTTTTTTCCCGGAAATAAGTGAAATTTCTGCAAATTTGCCCCAAAAAAAGGGAAATTTCTGCCTTTTGCCCCAAAATAAGGGGAATTTCAGCATTTTACCTCAAAATAAGGGAAATTTCTGATTTTTGCACCAAAATATAGAGAATTTCTGCCTTTTTGCCCCAAAATAAGAAAAATTTCTGCATTTTTACCCTGAAATAAGTGAAATTTCTGCAATTTTGCCCCAAAATAAGTGAAATTTCTGCAATTTTGCCCCAAAATAAAGAAAATTTCTGGAATTTTGCCCCTCAATTAGGGGAATTTCTGCAATTTTGCTCCAAAATACGGGGAATTTCTGTTTTTTATCCCGAAATAAAGTGAATGCATATCTTTTTGCCATAAAAAAGGGAAATTTCTTCATTTTTGCCCCAAATTAAGGGAAATTTCTGAATTTTTGCCCTGATATATGTGAAGTTTCTGCAATTTTAGCCCAAAATAAGGTGAATTTCTGCTTTTTTGCCCCAAAATAATGGGAATTTCTGCAAATTTGCCCCAAAATAAGAAAAATTTTTGCCTTTTTTCTCCGAAATAAGTGAAATTTCTGCAATTTTGCCCTAAAATAAGGGAAATTTCTGCAATTTTTCCCCATAATAAGGGAAATTTCTGGAATTTTGCCACAAACTAAAGGGAATTTCTGTTTTTTTGCCCCCAAATAAGGGAAATTTCTGCAATTTTGCCCTAAAATAAGGGAAATTTCTGCTTTTTTGCCTCTAAATAAGTGGAATTTCTGTCTTTTTCCCCAAAAACAAAGGGAATTTCTGTCATTTTTGCCCCAAAATAAAAAAAATTTCTGACTAATTACTCTGAAATAAGTGAAATTTCTGCACTTTTTCCCCAATATAAGGAAAATTTCTGCCTTTTTGCAGCCAAATAAGGGGAATTTCAGCCTTTTTTCCTCAAAATAGGGGGAATTTCTGAATTTTGGCACAAAATATTAGGAATTTCTGCCTTTTTGCCCCAAAATAAGGAAAATTTCTGCTTTTTTCCCTGAAATAAGTAAAATTTCTGCAATTTTGCCCCGAAATAAGTAAAATTTCTGCAATTTTGCCCCCAAATAAGGGCAATTTCTGGAATTTTTCCTTAAATTAAGTGGAATTTCTGAGTTTTGCCCCAAAATAAGGAGAATTTCTGCCTTTTTGCGCCACAATTAGTGAAATTTCTGCAAGTTTGCCGTAAAATAAGGGAAATTTCTGCAATTTTTCCTCATAATAAGGGAAATTTCTGCCTTTTGCCCCAAAATATGGGGAATTTCTGCCTTTTTGTCTAAAAATAAGAAGAATGCATACCTTTTTGCCATAAAAAAGGGAAATTTCTTCATTTTTGCTCCAAAATAAGGGGAACTTTTGCCTTTTTGCCTCTAAATAAGTGGAATTTCTGTCTTTTTCCCCCAAAACAAAGGGAATTTCAGTCTTTTTTGCCCCAAAAATAAGGAAAATTTCTGACTTATAACCCTGAAATAAGTGAAATTTCTGCAAATTTGCCGCAAAATAAAAAAATTTCTGCATTTTTGCCCCCAAATAAGGGCAATTTCAGCCTTTTTATTTCAAAATAAGGGAAATTTCTGCATTTTTGCAACAAAATATTAGGAATTTCTGCATTTTTGCCACAAAATATTAGGAATTTCTGCCTTTTTGCCCCAAAATAAGGAAAATTTCTGCCTTTTTTTTTCGGAAATAAGTGAAATTTCTGCAAATTTGCCCCAAAAAAGGGAAATTTCTGCCTTTTGCCCCAAAATAAAAGGAATTTCAGCATTTTACCTCAAAATAAGGGAAATTTTTAATTTTTGCAACAAAATATGGAGAATTTCTGCCTTTTTGCCCCAAAATAAGGAAAATTTCTGCCTATTTTCCCTGAAATAAGTGAAATTTCTGCAATTTTGCCCCAAAATAAGTGAAATTTCTGCAATTTTGCCCCAAAATAAGGAAAATTTCTGGAATTTTGCCACACAATTAGGGGAATTTCTGCAATTTTGCTCCAAAATACGGGGAATTTCTGCCTTTTTGCCCAAAATAAGGGGAATGCATACCTTTTTGCCATAAAAAAGGAAAATTTCTTCATTTTTGCCCCAAATTAGGGGAAATTTCTGAATTTTTGCCCTGAAATATGTGAAATTTCTGCAATTTAAGCCCAAAATAAGGTGAATTTCTGCCTTTTTGTCCCAAAATAATGGGAATTTCTGCCTTTTTTGCCCCAAAATAAGAAAAATTTTTGCCTTTTTTCTCTGAAATAAGTGAAATTTCTGCAATTTTGCCCTAAAATAAGGGAAATTTCTGCCTTTTGCCCCAAAATATGGGGAATTTCTGCTTTTTTGTCTGAAAATAAGAAGAATGCATACCTTTTTGCCATAAAAAAGGGAAATTTCTTCATTTTTGCTCCAAAATAAGGGGAACTTTTGCCTTTTTGCCTCTAAATAAGTGGA
Source organism: Micromys minutus (assembly GCF_963924665.1). NCBI lineage: Eukaryota > Metazoa > Chordata > Mammalia > Rodentia > Muridae > Micromys > Micromys minutus. The sequence continues at coordinate 382,097 of NW_027667804.1, read as the reverse complement.
ATTTCTGTTTTTTTCCCCCAAAACAAAGGAATTTCTGTCTCTTTTGCTCCAAAATAAGGAAAATTTCTGACTTATAACCCTGAAATAAGTGAAATTTCTGCAAATTAGCCCCAAAATAAGAAAAATTTCTGCCTTTTTGCCCCCAAATAAGTGGAATTTCAGCCTTTATATCTCAAAATAAGGGAAATTTCTGCATTTTTGCAACAAAATATTAGGAATTTCTGCATTTTTGCCACAAAATACTAGGAATTTCTTTATTTTTGCCCCAAAATTAGAAAAATTTCTGCCTTTTTTCTCGGAAATAAGTGAAATTTCTGCAAATTTGCCCCAAAAAAAGGGAAATTTCTGCCTTTTGCCCCATAATAAGGGGAATTTCAGCATTTTACCTCAAAATATGGGAAATTTCTGATTTTTGCACCAAAATATGGAGAATTTCTGCCTTTTGCCCCAAAATAAGGAAAATTTCTGCCTATTTTCCCTGAAATAAGTGAAATTTCTGCAATTTTGCCCCAAAATAAGTGAAATTTCTGCAATTTTGCCCCAAAATATGGAAAATTTCTGGAATTTTGCCCCACAATTAGGGGAATTTCTGCAATTTTGCTCCAAAATACGGGGAATTTCTGCCTTTTTGCCCAAAATAAATGGGAATGCATACCTTTTTGCCATAAAAAAAAGAAATTTCTTCATTTTTTCCCCAAATTAAGGGAAATTTCTGACTTTTTGCCCTGAAATATGTGAAATTTCTGCAATTTTAGCCCAAAATAAGGTGAATTTCTGCCTTTTTGCCCCAAAATAATGGGAATTTCTGCCTTTTTGCCCCAAAATAAGAAAAATTTTTGCCTATTTTCTCTGAAATAAGTGAAATTTCTGCAATTTTGCCCTAAAATAAGGGAAATTTCTGCAATTTTTCCCCATAATAAGGGAAATTTCTGGAATTTTGCCACAAAATAAGGGGAATTTCTGTTTTTTTGCCCCCTAATAAGGGAAATTTCTGCAATTTTGCCCTAAAATAAGGGGAATTTTTGCTTTTTGCCTCTAAATAAGTGGAATTTCTGTCTTTTTCCCCCAAAACAAAGAGAATTTCTGTCATTTTTGCCCCAAAATAAGGAAAATTTCTGACTTATTACCCTGAAATAAGTGAAATTCCTGCACTTTTTCCCCAATATAAGGGAAATTTCTGTCTTTTTGCCCCCAAATAAGGGGAATTTCAGCCTTTTTACCTCAAAATAAGGGGAATTTCTGAATTTTGGCACAAAATATTAGGAATTTCTGCCTTTTTGCCCCCAAAAAAGGAAAATTTCTGCTTTTTTCCCTGAAATAAGTGAAATTTCTGCAATTTTGCCCCAAAATAAGTAAAATTTCTGCAATTTTGCCCCAAAATAAGGGAAATTTCTGGAATTTTGCCCCAAAATAAGTGGAATTTCTGAGTTTTGCCCCAAAATAAGGAGAATTTCTGCCTTTTTGCGCCACAATTAGTGAAATTTCTGCAATTTTGCCGTAAAATAAGGGAAATTTCTGCAATTTTTCTTCATAATAAGGGAAATTTCTGCAATTTTGCCCCAAAATAAGGGGAATTTCTGTTTTTTGCCCCACAATTAGGGAAATTTCTGCAATTTTGCCCAAAAATAAGGGAAATTTCTGCCGTGTGCCCCAAAATATGGGGAATTTCTGCCTTTTTGTCTGAAAATAAGAAGAATGCATACCTTTTTGCCATAAAATGGAAATTTCTTCATTTTTGCTCCAAAATAAGGGGAACTTTTGCCTTTTTGCCTCTAAATAAGTGGAATTTCTGTTCTTTTCCCCCAAAACAAAGGCAATTTCTGTCTTTTTTGCCCTAAAATAAGGAACATTTCTGACTTATAACCCTGAAATAAGTGAAATTTCTGCAAATTTGCCCCAAAATAAGAAATATTTCTGCCTTTTTGCCCCTAAATAAAGGGAATTTCAGCCTTTTTATCTCAAAATAAGGGAAATTTCTGCATTTTTGCAACAAAATATTAGGAATTTCTGCATTTTTGCCACAAAATATTTGGAATTCCTGCCTTTTTGCCCCAAAATAAGAAAAATTTCTGCCTTTTTTCCCGGAAATAAGTGAAATTTCTGCAATTTTGCCCCAATATAAATGAAATTTCTGCAATTTTGTCCCAAAATAAGGAAAATTTCTGGAATTTTGCCCCACAATTAGGGGAATTTCTGCAATTTTGCTCCAAAATATGGGGAATTTCTGCCTTTTTGCCCAAAATAAGGGGAATGCATACCTTTGTGCCATAAAAAAAGGGAAATTTCTTCATTTTTTGCCCCAAATTAAGGGAAATTTTTGACTTTTTGCCCTGAAATATGTGAAATTTCTGCAATTTTAGCCCAAAATAAGGTGAATTTCTGCCTTTTTGCCCCAAAATAATGGGAATTTCTGCCTTTTTGCCCCAAAATAAGAAAAATTTTTGCCTTTTTTCTCTGAAATAAGTGAAATTTCTGCAATTTTGCCGTAAAATAAGGGAAATTTCTGCAATTTTTCCTCGTAATAAGGGAAATGTCTGCAATTTTGCCCCAAAATAAGAAGAATTTCTGTTTTTTGCCCCACAATTAGGGAAATTTCTGCAATTTTGCCCAAAAATAAGGGAAATTTCTGCCGTTTGCCACAAAATATGAGGAATTTCTGCCTTTTTGTCTGAAAATATAAAGAATGCATACCTTTTTGCCATAAAAAAGGGAAATTTCTTCATTTTTGCTCCAAAATAAGGGGAACTTTTGCCATTTTGCCTCTAAATAAGAGGAATTTCTGTCTTTTTCCCCCAAAACAAAGGGAATTTCTGTCTTTTTTGCCCCAAAATAAGGAAAATTTCTGACTTATAACCCTGAAATAAGTGAAATTTCTGCAAATTTGCCCTAAAATAAGAAAAATTTCTGCCTTTTTGCCCCTAAATAAGTGGAATTTCAGCCTTTTTATCTCAAAATAAGAGAAATTTCTGCATTTTTGCAACAAAATATTAGGAATTTCTGCATTTTTGCCACAAAATATTAGGAATTTCTGCCTTTTCGCCACAAAAGAAGGAAAATTTCTGCCTTTTTTCCCGGAAATAAGTGAAATTTCTGCAAATTTGCCCCAAAAAAAGGGAAATTTCTGCCTTTTGCCCCAAAATAAGGGGAATTTCAGCATTTTACCTCAAAATAAGGGAAATTTCTGATTTTTGCACCAAAATATAGAGAATTTCTGCCTTTTTGCCCCAAAATAAGAAAAATTTCTGCATTTTTTCCCTGAAATAAGTGAAATTTCTGCAATTTTGCCCCAAAATAAGTGAAATTTCTGCAATTTTGCCCCAAAATAAAGAAAATTTCTGGAATTTTGCCCCACAATTAGGGGAATTTCTGCAATTTTGCTCCAAAATACGGGGAATTTCTGCCTTTTTGCCCAAAATAAATGGGAATGCATACCTTTTTGCCATAAAAAAGGAAAATTTCTTCATTTTTGCCCCAAATTAGGGGAAATTTCTGACTTTTTGCCCTGAAATATGTGAAATTTCTGCAATTTAAGCCCAAAATAAGGTGAATTTCTGCCTTTTTGTCCCAAATAATGGGAATTTCTGCCTTTTTGCCCCAAAATAAGAAAAATTTTTGCCTTTTTTCTCTGAAATAAGTGAAATTTCTGCAATTTTGCCCTAAAATAAGGGAAATTTCTGCCTTTTGCCCCAAAATATGGGGAATTTCTGCTTTTTTGTCTGAAAATAAGAAGAATGCATACCTTTTTGCCATAAAAAAGGGAAATTTCTTCATTTTTGCTCCAAAATAAGGGGAACTTTTGCCTTTTTGCCTCTAAATAAGTGGAATTTCTGTCTTTTTCCCCCAAAACAAAGGGAATTTCTGTCTTTTTTGCTCCAAAATAAGGAAAATTTCTGACTTATAACCCTGAAATAAGTGAAATTTCTGCAAATTAGCTCCAAAATAAGAAAAATTTCTGCCCTTTTGCCCCTAAATAAGTGGAATTTCAGCCTTTTTATCTCAAAATAAGGGAAATTTCTGCATTTTTGCAACAAAATATTAGGAATTTCTGCATTTTTGCCACAAAATATTAGGAATTTCTGCCTTTTTGCCCCAAAATAAGGAAAATTTCTGCCTTTTTTTTCGGAAATAAGTGAAATTTATGCAATTTTGCCCCAAAATAAGTGAAATTTCTGCAATTTTGCCCCAAAATAAGGAAAATTTCTGGAATTTTGCCCCACAATTAGGGGAATTTCTGCAATTTTGCTCCAAAATACGGGGAATTTCTGCCTTTTTGCCCAAAATAAATGGGAATGCATACCTTTTTGCCATAAAAAAAAGAAATTTCTTCATTTTTTCCCCAAATTAAGGGAAATTTCTGACTTTTTGCCCTGAAATATGTGAAATTTCTGCAATTTTAGCCCAAAATAAGGTGAATTTCTGCCTTTTTGCCCCAAAATAATGGGAATTTCTGCCTTTTTGCCCCAAAATAAGAAAAATTTTTGCCTATTTTCTCTGAAATAAGTGAAATTTCTGCAATTTTGCCCTAAAATAAGGGAAATTTCTGCAATTTTTTCCCCATAATAAGGGAAATTTCTGGAATTTTGCCACAAAATAAGGGGAATTTCTGTTTTTTTGCCCCCTAATAAGGGAAATTTCTGCAATTTTGCCCTAAAATAAGGGGAATTTTTGCTTTTTGCCTCTAAATAAGTGGAATTTCTGTCTTTTTCCCCCAAAACAAAGAGAATTTCTGTCATTTTTGCCCCAAAATAAGGAAAATTTCTGACTTATTACCCTGAAATAAGTGAAATTCCTGCACTTTTTCCCCAATATAAGGGAAATTTCTGTCTTTTTGCCCCCAAATAAGGGGAATTTCAGCCTTTTTACCTCAAAATAAGGGGAATTTCTGAATTTTGGCACAAAATATTAGGAATTTCTGCCTTTTTGCCCCCAAAAAAGGAAAATTTCTGCTTTTTTCCCTGAAATAAGTGAAATTTCTGCAATTTTGCCCCAAAATAAGTAAAATTTCTGCAATTTTGCCCCAAAATAAGGGAAATTTCTGGAATTTTGCCCCAAAATAAGTGGAATTTCTGAGTTTTGCCCCAAAATAAGGAGAATTTCTGCCTTTTTGCGCCACAATTAGTGAAATTTCTGCAATTTTGCCATAAAATAAGGGAAATTTCTGCAATTTTTCTTCATAATAAGGGAAATTTCTGCAATTTTGCCCCAAAATAAGGGGAATTTCTGTTTTTTGCCCCACAATTAGGGAAATTTCTGCAATTTTGCCCAAAAATAAGGGAAATTTCTGCCGTGTGCCCCAAAATATGGGGAATTTCTGCCTTTTTGTCTGAAAATAAGAAGAATGCATACCTTTTTGCCATAAAATGGAAATTTCTTCATTTTTGCTCCAAAATAAGGGGAACTTTTGCCTTTTTGCCTCTAAATAAGTGGAATTTCTGTTCTTTTTCCCCAAAACAAAGGCAATTTCTGTCTTTTTTGCCCTAAAATAAGGAACATTTCTGACTTATAACCCTGAAATAAGTGAAATTTCTGCAAATTTGCCCCAAAATAAGAAATATTTCTGCCTTTTTGCCCCTAAATAAAGGGAATTTCAGCCTTTTTATCTCAAAATAAGGGAAATTTCTGCATTTTTGCAACAAAATATTAGGAATTTCTGCATTTTTGCCACAAAATATTTGGAATTCCTGCCTTTTTGCCCCAAAATAAGAAAAATTTCTGCCTTTTTTCCCGGAAATAAGTGAAATTTCTGCAATTTTGCCCCAATATAAATGAAATTTCTGCAATTTTGTCCCAAAATAAGGAAAATTTCTGGAATTTTGCCCCACAATTAGGGGAATTTCTGCAATTTTGCTCCAAAATACGGGGAATTTCTGCCTTTTTGCCCAAAATAAGGGGAATGCATACCTTTGTGCCATAAAAAAAGGGAAATTTCTTCATTTTTTGCCCCAAATTAAGGGAAATTTTTGACTTTTTGCCCTGAAATATGTGAAATTTCTGCAATTTTAGCCCAAAATAAGGTGAATTTCTGCCTTTTTGCCCCAAAATAATGGGAATTTCTGCCTTTTTGCCCCAAAATAAGAAAAATTTTTGCCTTTTTTCTCTGAAATAAGTGAAATTTCTGCAATTTTGCCGTAAAATAAGGGAAATTTCTGCAATTTTTCCTCGTAATAAGGGAAATGTCTGCAATTTTGCCCCAAAATAAGAAGAATTTCTGTTTTTTGCCCCACAATTAGGGAAATTTCTGCAATTTTGCCCAAAAATAAGGGAAATTTCTGCCGTTTGCCACAAAATATGAGGAATTTCTGCCTTTTTGTCTGAAAATAAAAAGAATGCATACCTTTTTGCCATAAAAAAGGGAAATTTCTTCATTTTTGCTCCAAAATAAGGGGAACTTTTGCCATTTTGCCTCTAAATAAGAGGAATTTCTGTCTTTTTCCCCCAAAACAAAGGGAATTTCTGTCTTTTTTGCCCCAAAATAAGGAAAATTTCTGACTTATAACCCTGAAATAAGTGAAATTTCTGCAAATTTGCCCTAAAATAAGAAAAATTTCTGCCTTTTTGCCCCTAAATAAGTGGAATTTCAGCCTTTTTATCTCAAAATAAGAGAAATTTCTGCATTTTTGCAACAAAATATTAGGAATTTCTGCATTTTTGCCACAAAATATTAGGAATTTCTGCCTTTTCGCCACAAAAGAAGGAAAATTTCTGCCTTTTTTCCCGGAAATAAGTGAAATTTCTGCAAATTTGCCCCAAAAAAAGGGAAATTTCTGCCTTTTGCCCCAAAATAAGGGGAATTTCAGCATTTTACCTCAAAATAAGGGAAATTTCTGATTTTTGCACCAAAATATAGAGAATTTCTGCCTTTTTGCCCCAAAATAAGAAAAATTTCTGCATTTTTTCCCTGAAATAAGTGAAATTTCTGCAATTTTGCCCCAAAATAAGTGAAATTTCTGCAATTTTGCCCCAAAATAAAGAAAATTTCTGGAATTTTGCCCCACAATTAGGGGAATTTCTGCAATTTTGCTCCAAAATACGGGGAATTTCTGCCTTTTTGCCCAAAATAAATGGGAATGCATACCTTTTTGCCATAAAAAAGGAAAATTTCTTCATTTTTGCCCCAAATTAGGGGAAATTTCTGACTTTTTGCCCTGAAATATGTGAAATTTCTGCAATTTAAGCCCAAAATAAGGTGAATTTCTGCCTTTTTGTCCCAAAATAATGGGAATTTCTGCCTTTTTGCCCCAAAATAAGAAAAATTTTTGCCTTTTTTCTCTGAAATAAGTGAAATTTCTGCAATTTTGCCCTAAAATAAGGGAAATTTCTGCCTTTTGCCCCAAAATATGGGGAATTTCTGCTTTTTTGTCTGAAAATAAGAAGAATGCATACCTTTTTGCCATAAAAAAGGGAAATTTCTTCATTTTTGCTCCAAAATAAGGGGAACTTTTGCCTTTTTGCCTCTAAATAAGTGGAATTTCTGTCTTTTTCCCCCAAAACAAAGGGAATTTCTGTCTTTTTTGCTCCAAAATAAGGAAAATTTCTGACTTATAACCCTGAAATAAGTGAAATTTCTGCAAATTAGCCCCAAAATAAGAAAAATTTCTGCCCTTTTGCCCCCAAATAAGTGGAATTTCAGCCTTTTTATCTCAAAATAAGGGAAATTTCTGCATTTTTGCAACAAAATATTAGGAATTTCTGCATTTTTGCCACAAAATATTAGGAATTTCTGCCTTTTTGCCCCAAAATAAGGAAAATTTCTGCCTTTTTTTCGGAAATAAGTGAAATTTATGCAATTTTGCCCCAAAATAAGTGAAATTTCTGCAATTTTGCCCCAAAATAAGGAAAATTTCTGGAATTTTGCCCCACAATTAGGGGAATTTCTGCAATTTTGCTCCAAAATACGGGGAATTTCTGCCTTTTTGCCCAAAATAAATGGGAATGCATACCTTTTTGCCATAAAAAAAAGAAATTTCTTCATTTTTTCCCCAAATTAAGGGAAATTTCTGACTTTTTGCCCTGAAATATGTGAAATTTCTGCAATTTTAGCCCAAAATAAGGTGAATTTCTGCCTTTTTGCCCCAAAATAATGGGAATTTCTGCCTTTTTGCCCCAAAATAAGAAAAAATTTTGCCTATTTTCTCTGAAATAAGTGAAATTTCTGCAATTTTGCCCTAAAATAAGGGAAATTTCTGCAATTTTTCCCCATAATAAGGGAAATTTCTGGAATTTTGCCACAAAATAAGGGGAATTTCTGTTTTTTTGCCCCCTAATAAGGGAAATTTCTGCAATTTTGCCCTAAAATAAGGGGAATTTTTGCTTTTTGCCTCTAAATAAGTGGAATTTCTGTCTTTTTCCCCCAAAACAAAGAGAATTTCTGTCATTTTTGCCCCAAAATAAGGAAAATTTCTGACTTATTACCCTGAAATAAGTGAAATTCCTGCACTTTTTCCCCAATATAAGGGAAATTTCTGTCTTTTTGCCCCCAAATAAGGGGAATTTCAGCCTTTTTACCTCAAAATAAGGGGAATTTCTGAATTTTGGCACAAAATATTAGGAATTTCTGCCTTTTTGCCCCCAAAAAAGGAAAATTTCTGCTTTTTTCCCTGAAATAAGTGAAATTTCTGCAATTTTGCCCCAAAATAAGTAAAATTTCTGCAATTTTGCCCCAAAATAAGGGAAATTTCTGGAATTTTGCCCCAAAATAAGTGGAATTTCTGAGTTTTGCCCCAAAATAAGGAGAATTTCTGCCTTTTTGCGCCACAATTAGTGAAATTTCTGCAATTTTGCCGTAAAATAAGGGAAATTTCTGCAATTTTTCTTCATAATAAGGGAAATTTCTGCAATTTTGCCCCAAAATAAGGGGAATTTCTGTTTTTTGCCCCACAATTAGGGAAATTTCTGCAATTTTGCCCAAAAATAAGGGAAATTTCTGCCGTGTGCCCCAAAATATGGGGAATTTCTGCCTTTTTGTCTGAAAATAAGAAGAATGCATACCTTTTTGCCATAAAATGGAAATTTCTTCATTTTTGCTCCAAAATAAGGGGAACTTTTGCCTTTTTGCCTCTAAATAAGTGGAATTTCTGTTCTTTTCCCCCAAAACAAAGGCAATTTCTGTCTTTTTTGCCCTAAAATAAGGAACATTTCTGACTTATAACCCTGAAATAAGTGAAATTTCTGCAAATTTGCCCCAAAATAAGAAATATTTCTGCCTTTTTGCCCCTAAATAAAGGGAATTTCAGCCTTTTTATCTCAAAATAAGGGAAATTTCTGCATTTTTGCAACAAAATATTAGGAATTTCTGCATTTTTGCCACAAAATATTTGGAATTCCTGCCTTTTTGCCCCAAAATAAGAAAAATTTCTGCCTTTTTTCCCGGAAATAAGTGAAATTTCTGCAATTTTGCCCCAATATAAATGAAATTTCTGCAATTTTGTCCCAAAATAAGGAAAATTTCTGGAATTTTGCCCCACAATTAGGGGAATTTCTGCAATTTTGCTCCAAAATACGGGGAATTTCTGCCTTTTTGCCCAAAATAAGGGGAATGCATACCTTTGTGCCATAAAAAAAGGGAAATTTCTTCATTTTTTGCCCCAAATTAAGGGAAATTTTTGACTTTTTGCCCTGAAATATGTGAAATTTCTGCAATTTTAGCCCAAAATAAGGTGAATTTCTGCCTTTTTGCCCCAAAATAATGGGAATTTCTGCCTTTTTGCCCCAAAATAAGAAAAATTTTTGCCTTTTTTCTCTGAAATAAGTGAAATTTCTGCAATTTTGCCATAAAATAAGGGAAATTTCTGCAATTTTTCCTCGTAATAAGGGAAATGTCTGCAATTTTGCCCCAAAATAAGAAGAATTTCTGTTTTTTGCCCCACAATTAGGGAAATTTCTGCAATTTTGCCCAAAAATAAGGGAAATTTCTGCCGTTTGCCACAAAATATGAGGAATTTCTGCCTTTTTGTCTGAAAATAAAAAGAATGCATACCTTTTTGCCATAAAAAAGGGAAATTTCTTCATTTTTGCTCCAAAATAAGGGGAACTTTTGCCATTTTGCCTCTAAATAAGAGGAATTTCTGTCTTTTTCCCCCAAAACAAAGGGAATTTCTGTCTTTTTTGCCCCAAAATAAGGAAAATTTCTGACTTATAACCCTGAAATAAGTGAAATTTCTGCAAATTTGCCCTAAAATAAGAAAAATTTCTGCCTTTTTGCCCCTAAATAAGTGGAATTTCAGCCTTTTTATCTCAAAATAAGAGAAATTTCTGCATTTTTGCCACAAAATATTAGGAATTTCTGCCTTTTCGCCACAAAAGAAGGAAAATTTCTGCCTTTTTTCCCGGAAATAAGTGAAATTTCTGCAAATTTGCCCCAAAAAAAGGGAAATTTCTGCCTTTTGCCCCAAAATAAGGGGAATTTCAGCATTTTACCTCAAAATAAGGGAAATTTCTGATTTTTGCACCAAAATATAGAGAATTTCTGCCTTTTTGCCCCAAAATAAGAAAAATTTCTGCATTTTTTCCCTGAAATAAGTGAAATTTCTGCAATTTTGCCCCAAAATAAGTGAAATTTCTGCAATTTTGCCCCAAAATAAAGAAAATTTCTGGAATTTTGCCCCACAATTAGGGGAATTTCTGCAATTTTGCTCCAAAATACGGGGAATTTCTGCCTTTTATCCCGAAATAAAGGGAATGCATACCTTTTTGCCATAAAAAAGGGAAATTTCTTCATTTTTGCCCCAAATTAAGGGAAATTTCTGACTTTTTGCCCTGAAATATGTGAAATTTCTGCAATTTTAGCCCAAAATAAGGTGAATTTCTGCCTTTTTGCCCCAAAATAATGGGAATTTCTGCCTTTTTGCCCCAAAATAAGAACGATTTTTGCCTTTTTTCTCTGAAATAAGTGAAATTTCTGCAATTTTGCCCTATTTAAAGGAAATTTCTGCAATTTTTCCCCATAATAAGGGAAATTTCTGGAATTTTGCCCCAAAATAAGGGGAATTTCTGTTTTTTTGCCCGTAAATAAGGGAAATTTCTGCAATTTTGCCCTAAAATAAGGGGAATTTCTGCTTTTTTGCCTCTAAATAAGTGGAATTTCTGTCTTTTTCCCCCAAAACAAAGGGAATTTCTGTCATTTTTGCCCCAAAATAAAAAAAATTTCTGACTTATTACTCTGAAATAAGTGAAATTTCTGCAATTTTGCCCCAATATAAGGAAAATTTCTGCCTTTTTGCAGCCAAATAAGGGGAATTTCAGTCTTTTTTCCTCAAAATAAGCGGAATTTCTGAATTTTGGCACAAAATATTAGGAATTTCTGCCTTTTTGCTCCAAAATAAGGAAAATTTCTGCTTTTTTCCCTGAAATAAGTGAAATTTCTGCAATTTTGCCCCGAAATAAGTAAAATTTCTGCAATTTTGCCCCAAAATAAGGGCAATTTCTGGAATTTTTCCCCAAATTAAGAGGAATTTCTGAGTTTTGCCCCAAAATAAGGAGAATTTCTGCCTTTTTGCGCCACAATTAGTGAAATTTCTGCAATTTTGCCGTAAAATAAGGGAAATTTCTGCAATTTTTCCTCATAATAAGGGAAATTTCTGCCTTTTGCCCCAAAATATGGGGAATTTCTGCCTTTTTGTCTAAAAATAAGAAGAATGCATACCTTTTTGCCATAAAAAAGGAAAATTTCTTCATTTTTGCTCCAAAATAAGGGGAACTTTTGCCTTTTTGCCTCTAAATAAGTGGAATTTCTGTCCTTTTCCCCCAAAACAAAGGAAATTTCTGTCTTTTTTGCCCAAAAATAAGGAAAATTTCTGACTTATAACCCTGAAATAAGTGAAATTTCTGCAAATTTGCCCCAAAATAAAAAAAATTTCTGCCTTTTTGCCCCCAAATAAGGGGAATTTCAGCCTTTTTATCTCAAAATAAGGGAAATTTCTGCATTTTTGCAACAAAATATTAGGAATTTCTGCATTTTTGCCACAAAATATTAGGAATTTCTGCTTTTTTGGCCCAAAATAAAAAAAATTTCTGCCTTTTTTCCCGGAAATAAGTGAAATTTCTGCAAATTTGCCCCCAAAAAAGGGAAATTTCTGCCTTTTGCCCCAAAATAAGAGGAATTTCAGTATTTTACCTCAAAATCAGGGAAATTTCCTATTTTTGCACCAAAATATGGAAAATTTCTGCCTTTTTGCCCCAAAATAAGGAAAATTTCTGCCTTTTTTCCCTGAAATAAGTGAAATTTCTTCAATTTTGCCCCAAAATAAGTGAAATTTCTGCAATTTTGCCCCAAAATAAGGAAAATTTCTGGAATTTTGCCCCACAATTAGGGGAATTTCTCCAATTTTGCTCCAAAATACAGGGAATTTCTGCCTTTTTGCCCAAAATAAGGGGAATGCATACCTTTGTGCCATAAAAAAGGGAAATTTCTTCATTTTTGCCCCAAATTAAGGGAAATTTTTGACTTTTTGCCCTGAAATATGTGAAATTTCTGCAATTTTAGCCCAAAATAAGGTGAATTTCTGCCTTTTTGCCCCAAAATAATGGGAATTTCTGCCTTTTTGCCCAAAAATAAGAAAAATTTTTGCCTTTTTTCTCTGAAATAAGTGAAATTTCTGCAATTTTGCCCTAAAATAAGAGAAATTTCTGCAATTTTTCCCAATAATAAGGGAAATTTCTGTAATTTTGCCACAAAATAAAGGGAATTTCTGTTTTTCTGCTCCCAAAAAAGGGAAATTTCGGCAATTTTGCCCTAAAATAAGAAGAATTTCTGCTTTTTTGCCTCTAAAAGAGTGGAATTTCTGTCTTTTTCCCCTAAAACAAAGGGAATTTCTGTCATTTTTGCCCCAAAATAAGGAAAATTTCTGACCTATTACCCTGAAATAAGTGAAATTTCTGCAATTTTTCCCCAATATAAGGGAAATTTCTGCCTTTTTGCCCCCAAATAAGAGGAATTTCAGCCTTTTTACCTCAAAATAAGGGGAATTTCTGAATTATGGCATAAAATATTAGGAATTTCTGCCTTTTTGCCCCAAAATAATAAAAATTTCTGCTTTTTTCCCTGAAATAATTGAAATTTCTGCAATTTTGCCCCAAAATAAGTAAAATTTCTGCAATTTTGCCCTAAAATAAGGAAAATTTCTGCATTTTTCCCCATAATAAGGGAAATTTCTGGAATTTTTCCACAAAATAAGGGGAATTTCTGTTTTTTGCCCCACAATTAGGGAAATTTCTGCAATTTTGCCCCAAAATAATGGGAATTTCTGCCTTTTGCCCCAAAATATGGGGAATTTCTTATTTTTTTCCGAAAATAAGAAAAATGCATACCTTTTTGCCATAAAACAGGGAAATTTCTTCATTTTTACTCCAAAATAAGGGGAACTTTTGCCTTTTTGCCTCTAAATAAGTGGAATTTCTGTTTTTTTCCCCAAAACAAAAAGAATTTCTGTCTTTTTGCCCCAAAATAAGAAAAATTTCTGCCTTTTTTCCTGGATATAAGTGAAATTTCTGCAAATTTTCCCCAAAAATAGGGAAATTTCTGCCTTTTGCCCCAAAATAAGGGGAATTTCAGCATTTTACCTCAAAATAAGGGGAATTTCTGCATTTTTGCCACAAAATATTAGGAATTTTTGCCTTTTTGCCCCAAAATAAGGAAAATTTCTGCCTTTTTTCCATGAAATAAGTGAAATTTCTGCAATTTTGCCTTAAAATAAGTGAAATTTCTGCAATTTTGCCCCAAAATAAGTGGAATTTCTTAGTTTTTCCCCAAAATAAAGAGAATTTCTGCCTTTTTGCCCCACAATTAGGGGAATTTCTGCAATTTTGCTCCAAAATACGAGGAATTTCTGCCTTTTTGCCCGAAATAAGGGGAATGCATACCTTTTTGCCATAAAAAAGGAAATTTCTTCATTTTTGCCCCAAATTAAATGAAATTAATTTTTGCCCTGAAATATGTGAAATTTCTGCAATTTTAGCCCAAAATAAGGTGAATTTCTGCCTTTTTGCCCCAAAATAATGGGAATTTCTGCCTTTTTGCCCCAAAATAAGAAAATTTTTCGCCATTTTTCTCTGAAATAAGTGAAATATCTGCAATTTTGCCCCAATATAAGGAAAATTTCTGCCTTTTTGCAGCCAAATAAGGGGAATTTCAGCCTTTTTACCTCAAAATAAGGGGAATTTCTGAATTTTGGCACAAAATATTAGGAATTTCTGCCTTTTTGACCCAAAATAAGGAAAATTTCTGCTTTTTTCCCTGAAATAAGTGAAATTTCTGCAATTTTGCCCCGAACTAAGTAAAATTTCTGCAATTTTGCCCCAAAATAAGGGCAATTTCTGGAATTTTTCCCCAAATTAAGTAGAATTTCTGAGTTTTGCCCCAAAATAAGGAGAATTTCTGCCTTTTTGCGAAACAATTAGTGAAATTTCTGCAATTTTGCCGTAAAATAAGGGAAATTTCTGCAATTTTTCCTCATAATAAGGAAAATTTCTGCAATTTTGCCCCAAAATAAGGGGAATTTCTGTTTTTTGCCCCACAATTAGGGAAATTTCTGCAATTTTGTCCAAAAAAAGGGAAATTTCTGCCTTTTGCCCTAAAATATGGGGAATTTCTGCCTTTTTGTCTAAAAATAAAAAAAATGCATACCTTTTTGCCATAAAAAAGGGAAATTTCTTCATTTTTGCTCCAAATTAAGGGGAACTTTTGCCTTTTTGCCTCTAAATAAGTGGAATTTCTGTCTTTTTCCCTCAAAAAAAAAAGGGAATTTCTGTTTTTTTTGCCCCAAAATAAGGAAAATTTCTTACTTATAACCCTGAAATAAGTGAAATTTCTGCAAATTTGCCCCAAAATAAGAAATATTTCTGCCTTTTTACCCTAAATAAAGGGAATTTCAGCCTTTTTATCTCAAAATAAGGGAAATTTCTGCATTTTTGCAACAAAATATTAGGAATTTCTGCATTTTTGCCACAAAATATTAGGAATTCCTGCTATTTTGGCCCAAAATTAGGAAAATTTCTGCCTTTTTTCCTGGAAATAAGTGAAATTTCTGCAAATTTGCCCCCAAAAAAGGGAAATTTCTGCCTTTTGCCCCAAAATAAGGGGAATTTCAGCATTTTACCTCAAAATAAGGGAAATTTCCTATTTTTGCACCAAAATATGGAAAATTTCTGCCTTTTTGCCCCAAAATAAGGAAAATTTCTGCCTTTTTTCCCTGAAATAAGTGAAATTTCTGCAATTTTGCCCTAAAATAAGGAAAATTTCTGCAATTTTTCCCCATAATAAGGGAAATTTCTGCAATTTTGCCACAAAATAAGGGGAATTTCTGTTTTTTGCCCCACAATTAGGGAAATTTCTGCAATTTTGCCCCAAAATAAGGAGAATTTCTGCCTTTTGCCCCAAAATATGGGGAATTTCTGCTTTTTTGTCTGAAAATAGAAAAAATGCATACTATTTTGCCATAAAAAAGGGAAATTTCTTCATTTTTGCTCCAAAATAAGGGGAACTTTTGCCTTTTGCCTCTAAATAAGAGGAATTTCTGTTTTTTTTCCCCAAAACAAAGAGAATTTCTGTCTTTTTTGCCCCAAAATAAGAAAAATTTCTGACTTATTATCATGAAATAAGTGAAATTTCTGCAAATTTGTCCCAAAAATAGGTAAATTTCTGCCTTTTGCCCCAAAATATGGAAAATTTCAGCATTTTACCGCAAAATAAGGGGAATTTCTGCATTTTTGCCACAAAATATTAGGAATTTCTGCTTTTGCCCCAAAATAAGAAAAATTTCTGCCTTTTTTCCCTGAAATAAGTAAAATTTCTGCAATTTTGCCCCAAAATAAGGGAAATTTCTGGAATTTTTCTTCAAATTAAGTGGAATTTCTGAGTTTTGCCCCAAAATAAAAAGAATTTCTGCCTTTTTGCGCCACAATTAGTGAAATTTCTGCAATTTTGCCGTACAATAAGGGAAATTTCTGCAATTTTTCCTCATAATAAGGGAAATTTCTGCAATTTTGGCCCAAAATAAGGGGAATTTCTGTTTTTTGCCCCACAATTGGGGAAATTTCTGCAAATTTTCCCAAAATAAGGGACATTTCTGCCTTATGCCCCAAAATATGGGGAATTTCTGCCTTTTTGTCTGAAAATAAGAAGAATGCATACCTTTTTGCCATAAAAAAAAGAAATTTCTTCATTTTTTGCTCCAAAATAAGGGGAACTTTTGCCTTTTTGCCTCTAAATAAGTGGAATTTCTGTCTTTTTTCCCCAAAACAAAGGAAATTTCTGTCTTTTTTGCCCCAAAATAAGAAAAATTTCAGACTTATAACCCTGAAATAAGTGAAATTTCTGCAAATTTGCCCAAAAATATGAAAAATTTCTGCCTTTTTGCCCCCAAATAAGGAGAGTTTCAGCCTTTTTATCTCAAAATAAAGGAAATTTCTGCATTTTTGCAACAAAATATTAGGAATTTCTGCATTTTTGCCACAAACTATTAGGAATTTCTGCCTTTTTGCCCCAAAATAAGGAAAATTTCTGCCTTATTTCCCGGAAATAAGTGTAATTTCTGCAAATTTGCCCCAAAAAAGGGTAATTTCTGCCTTTTGCCCCAAAATAAGGGGAATTTCAGCATTTTACCTCAAAATAAGGGAAATTTCTGATTTTTGCACCAAAATATGGAGAATTTCTGCCATTTTGACCCAAAATAAGGAAAATTTCTGCCTTTTTTCCCTGAAATAAGTGAAATTTCTGCAATTTTGGCCCAAAATAAGTGAAATTTCTGCAATTTTGCCCCAAAATAAGGAAAATTTCTGGAATTTTGCCCCACAATTAGGGGAATTTCTGAAATTTTGCTCCAAAATACGGGAAATTTCTGCCTTTTTGCCCAAAATAAGGGGAATGCATAACTTTTTGCCATAAAAAAGGGAAATTTCTTCATTTTTGCCCCCAATTAAGGGAAATTTCTGGCTTTTTTCCCTGAAATATATGAAATTTCTGCAATTTTAGCCCAAAATAAGGTGATTTTCTTCCTTTTTGCCCCAAAATAATGGGAATTTCTGCATTTTTGCCCCAAAATAAGAAAAATTTTTACCTTTTTTCTCTGAAATAAGTGAAATTTCTGCAATTTTGCCTAAAATAAGGGAAATTTCTGCAATTTTTCCCCATAATAAGGGAAATTTCTGGAATTTTGCCACAAAATAAGGGGAATTTCTGTTTTTTGCCCCACAATTAGAGAAATTTCTGCAATTTTGCCCCAAAATAATGGGAATTTCTGCCTTTTGCCCCAAAATATGGGGAATTTCTGCCTTTTTGTCCGAAAATAAGAAGAATGCATACCTTTTTGCCATAAAAAAAGGAAATTTCTTCATTTTTGCTCCAAAATAAGGGGAACTTTTGCATTTTTGCTTCTAAATAAGTGGAATTTCTGTTTTTTTCCCCCAAAACAAAGAGAATTTCTGTCTTTTTTGCCCCAAAATAAAGAAAATTTCTGACTTATTACACTGAAATAAGTGAAATTTCTGCAAATTTGCCCCCAAAATAGGGAAATTTCTGCCTTTTGCCCCAAAATAAGGGGAATTTCAGCATTTTACCTCAAAATAAGGGAAATTTCTAATTTTTGCACCAAAATATGGAGAATTTCTGCCTTTTTGCCCCAAAATAAGGAAAATTTCTGCCTTTTTTTCCCTAAAATAAGTGAAATTTCTGCAATTTTGCACCAAAATAAGGGAAATTTCTGCATTTTTGCCTCCATATAAGGGGAATTTCAGCCTTTTTACCTCAAAATAAGGGAAATTTCTGCATTTTTGCAACAAAATATTAGGAATTTCTGCATTTTTGCCACAAATTATTAAGAATTTCTGCATTTTTGCCCCAAAATAAGGAAAATTTCTGCCTTTTTTTTCCTGAAATAAGTGAAATTTCTGCAATTTTGCCTCAAAATAAGGGAAATTTCTGCAATTTTGCCCCAAAATAAGTGGAATTTCTGAGTTTTGTCCAAAAATAAGGAGAATTTCTGCATTTTTGCCCCACAGTTAGGGGAATTTCTGCAATTTTGCTCCAAAATATGGGGAATTTCTGCCTTTTTGCCTGAAAATAAGGGGAATGCATAACTTTTTGCCATAAAAAAGGGAAATTTCTTCATTTTTGCCCCAAATTAAGAGAAATTTCTGCCTTTTTGCCCTGAAATATGTGAAATTTCTGCAATTTTAGCCCAAAATAAGGTGAATTTCTGCCTTTTTGCCCCAAAATAAGAAAAATTTTTGCTTTTTTTTCTCTGAAATAAATGAAATTTCTGCAATTTTGCCCTAAAATAAAAGAAATTTCTGCAATTTTCCCCCATAATAAAGATAATTTCTGGAATTTTGCCACAAAATAAGGAGAATTTCTGTTTTTTTTCCCTAAATAAGGGAAATTTCTGCAATTTTGCCCTAAAATAGGGGGGATTTCTGCATTTTGCCTCTAAATAAGTGGAATTTCTGTCTTATTCCCCCAAAACAAAGGGAATTTCTTTCATTATTGCCCCAAAATAAGGAAAATTTCTGACTTATTACCCTGAAATAAGTGAAATTTCTGCAATTTTGCCCCAATATAAGGGAAATTTCTGCCTTTTTGACCCCAAATAAGAAGAATTTCAGCCTTTTTACCTCAAAATAATAGGAATTTCTGAATTTTGGCACAAAACATTAGGAATTTCTGCCTTTTTGCCCCAAAATAAGGAAAATTTCTGCCTTTTTTCCCTGAAATAAGTGAAATTTCTGCAATTTTGTCCCAAAATAAGTAAAATTTCTGCAATTTCTCTTCAAAATAAAGAAAATTTCTGGAATTTTGCCCCAAAATAAGTGGAATTTCTGAGTTTTGCCCCAAAATATGGAGGATTTGTGCCTTTTTGCCCCACAATTAGTGAAATTTCTACAATTTTGCCCTAAAATAAGGGAAATTTCTGCAATTTTTCCCCATAATAAGGGAAATTTCTGCAATTTTGCTTCAAAATAAGGGGAATTTCTGTATTTTGCCCCACAATTAGTGAAATTTCTGCAATTTTGCCCCAAAATAAGGAAAATCTCTGGAATTTTGCCCCAAAATAAGTGGAATTTCTGAGTTTTGCCCCAAATAAGGAGAATTTCTGCCTTTTTGCCCCACAATTAGGGAAATTTCTGCAATTTTGCTCCAAAATACAGGGAATTTCTGCCTTTTTGACCGAAAATAAGGGGAATGCATAACTTTTGCCAAAAAAAAATGGAAATTTCTTCATTTTTGCCTTAAATTAATGGAAATTTCTGCCTTTTTGCCCTGAAATATGTGAAATTTCTTCAATTTTAGTCCAAAATAAGGTGAATTTCTGCCTTTTTGCCCCAAAATAATGGGAATTACTGCCTTTTTGGCCCCAAATAAGAAAAATTTTTGCCTTTTTTTTCTGAAATAAGTGAAATTTCTGCAATTTTGCCCTAAAATAAGGCAAATTTCTGCAATTTTTCCCCATAATAAGGAAAATTTCTGCAATTTTGCTTCAAAATAAGGGGAATTTCTGTTTTTTGCCCCAAAATCAGGGAAATTTCTGCAATTTTGCCCCAAAATAAGGGGAATTTCTGCCTTTTGCCCCAAAATATGGGGAATTTCTGCCTTTTTGTCCGAAAATAAGAATGCATATCTTTTTGCCATAAAAAAGGGAAATTTCTTCATTTTTGCTCCAAAATAAGGGGAACTTTTGCCTTTTTGCTTCTAAATAAGTGGAATTTCTGTTTTTTTCCCCCAAAACAAAGAGAATTTCTGTCTGTTTTGCCCCAAAATAAGGAAAATTTCTGACTTATTACCCTGAAATAAGTGAAATTTCTGCAAATTTGCCCCAAAAATAGGGAAATTTCTGCCTTTTGCCCAAAAATAAAAGGAATTTCAGCATTTTACCTCAAAATAAGGGAAATTTCTGAATTTTGCACCAAAATATGGAGAATTTCTGCCTTTTGCACCAAAATAAAAAAAATTTCTGCTGTTTTTCCCTGAAATAAGTGAAGTTTCTGCAATTTTGCCCCAAAATATGGAAAATTTCTGCCTTTTTGCCCCACAATTAGGGGAATTTCTGCAATTTTGCTCCAAAATACAGGGAATTTCTGCCTTTTTGCCTGAAAATAAGGGGAATGCATAACTTTTTGCCATAAAAAAGGGAAATTTCTTCATTTTTGCCCCAAATTAAGAGAAATTTCTGCCTTTTTGCCCTGAAATATGTGAAATTTCTGCAATTTTAGCCCAAAATGAGGTGAATTTCTGCCTTTTTGCCCCAAAATAATGGGAATTTCTGCCTTTTTGCTCCAAAATAAGAAAAATTTTTGCTTTTTTTCTCTGAAATAAGTGAAATTTCTGCAATTTTGCCCTTAAATAAAAGAAATTTCTGCAATTTTTCCTTATAATATAGGAAATTTCTGGAATTTTGCCTTAAAATAAGGGGAATTTCTGGTTTTTTGCCCCTAAATAAGGGAAATTTCTGCAATTTTGCCCTAAATTAAGGGGAATTTCTGCTTTTTTGCCTCTAAATAAGTGGAATTTCTGTCTTTTTCCCCCAAAACAAAGGGAATTTCTATCATTTTTGCCCCAAAATAAGGAAAATTTCTGACTTATTACCCTGAAATAAGTGAAATTTCTGCAATTTTGCCCCAATATAAGGGAAATTTTTGCATTTTTGCCCCCAAATAAGGTGAATTTCAGCCTTTTTACCTCAAAATAAGGGGAATTTCTGAATTTTGGCACAAAATATTAGGAATTTCTGCATTTTTGCCCCAAAATAAGGACAATTTCTGCCTTTTTTCCCTGAAATAAGTGAAATTTCTGCAATTTTGCCCCAAAAAAAGTAAAATTTCTGAAATTTTGCCCCAAAATAAGGAAAATTACTAAAATTTTGCCCCAAAATAAGTGGAATTTCTGAGTTTTGCCCCAAAATAAGGAGAATTTCTGCCTTTTTGCCCACAATTAGTGAAATTTCTTCAATTTTGCCCTAAAATAAGAGAAATTTCTGCAATTTTTCCCCATAATAAGGGAAATTTCTGCAATTATGCTTCAAAATAAGGGGAATTTCTGTTTTTGGCCCCACAATTAGGGAAATTTCTGCAATTTTGCTCCGAAATAAAAGGAATTTCTGCCTTTTGTCCTAAGTTATGGGGAATTACTGCCTTTTTGTCCGAAAATAAGAAGAATGCATACCTTTTTGCCATAAAAAAGGGAAATTTCTTCATTTTTTCTCCAAAATAAGGGGAACTTTTGCCTTTTTGCCTCTAAATAAATGGAATTTCTGTCTTTTTCCCCCAAAACAAAGGGAATTTCTGTCTTTATTGCACCAAAATAAGAAAAATTTCTGACTTTTTACCCTGAAATAAGTGAAATTTCTGAAAATTTGCCCCAAAATAAGGGAAAATTCTGCTTTTTGGTTCCAAATATGGGGAATTTCAGCCTTTTTACCTCAAAATAAGGTTAATTTCTGCATTTTTGCAACAAAATATTAGGAATTTCTGCATTTTTGCCACAAAATATTAGAAATTTCTGCCTTTTTGCCCCAAAATAAGGAAAATTTCTGCTTTTATTACCTGAAATAAGTAAAATTTCTGAAATTTTGCCCCAAAATAAGTGAAATTTCTGCAATTTTGCCCCAAAATAAGTGAAATTTCTGCAATTTTGCCCCAAAATAAGGGAAATTTCTGGAATTTTGCTTCAAAATAAGTGGAATTTCTGAGTTTTGCCCCAAAATAAAAAGAATTTCTGCCTTTTTGCCCCACAATTAGGGGAATTTCTGCAATTTTGCTCCAAAATACTGGGAATTTCTGCTTTTTGCCTGAAAATAATGGGAATGCATACCTTTTTGCCATAAAAATGGGAAATTTCTTCATTTTTGCCCCAAATTAAGGGAAATTTCTGCCCTTTTGCCCTGAAATATGTGAAATTTCTGCAATTTTAGCCCAAAATAAAGTGAATTTCTGCCTTTTTGCCCCATAATAAGAAAAATTTTTGCTTTTTTTCTCTGAAATAAGTGAAATTTCTGCAATTTTGCCCTAAAATAAAAGAAATTTCTGCAATTTTTCCCCATAATAAAGGAAATTTCTGAAATTTTGCCCCAAAATAAGAAGAATTTCGGTTTTTTTGCCCCCAAATAAGGGAAATGTCTGCAATGTTGCCCTAAAATAAGGGGACTTTCTGCTTTTTTGCCTCTAAATAAGTGGAATTTCTGTCTTTTTCCCCCAAAACAAAGGGAATTTCTGTCATTTTTGCCCAAAAATAAAGAAAATTTCTGACTTATTACCCTGAAATACGTGAATTTTCTGCAAATTTGCCCCAAAATAAGGGAAAATTCTGCCTTTTTGCCCCCAAATATGGGGAATTTCAGCCTTTTTACCTCAAAATAAGGGAAATTTCTTCATTTTTGCCACAAAATATTAGGAATTTCTTCATTTTTGCCACAAAATATTAGAAATTTCTGCCTATTTGCCCCAAAGTAAGGAAAATTTCTGCTTTTTTTCCCTGAAATAATTGAAATTTCTGCAATTTTGCTTCAATATAAGAGAAATTTCTGCCTTTTTGCCCCCAAATAAGGGGAATTTCAGCCTTTTTACCTCAAAATAAGGAGAATTTCTGAATTTTGGCACAAAATATAAGGAATTTCTGCTTTTTTGCCCCAAAATAAAGAAAATTTCTGCCTTTTTTCTCTGAAATAAGTGAAATTTCTGCAATTTTGCCCCAAAATAAGTAAAATTTCTGAAATTTTGCCCCAAAATAAGGAAAATTTCTGGAATTTTGCCCCAAAATAAGTGGAATTTCTGAGTTTTGCCCCAAAATAAGGAGAATTTCTGCCTTTTGGCCCACAATTATTGAAATTTCTGCAATTTTGCCCTAAAATAAGAGAAATTTCTGCAATTTTTCCCCATAATAAGGGAAATTTCTGCAATTTTGCTTCAAAATAAGGGGAATTTCTGTTTTTTGCCCCACAATTAGGGAAATTTCTGCAATTTTGCTCCAAAATAAAAGGAATTTCTGCCTTTTGTCCTAAAATATGGGGAATTTCTGCCTTTTTGTCCAAAAATAGGAAAAATGCATACCTTTTTGCCATAAAAAAGGGAAATTTCTTCATTTTTGCTTTAAAATAAGGGGAACTTTGCCTTTTTGCCTCTAAATAAGTGGAATTTCTGTTATTTTTTTCCAAAACAAAGAGAATTTCTGTCTTTTTTGCCCCAAAATAAAGAAAATTTGTGACTTATTACCCTGAAATAAGTGAAATTTCTGCAAATTTGTCTCAAAAATAAGAAAATTTCTGCCTTTTTCCCAAAAATAAGGGGAATTTCAGCATTTTACCTCAAAATAAGGGAAATTTCTGATTTTTGCACCAAAATATGGAGAATTTCTGCTTTTTTGCACCAAAATAAGGAAAATTTCTGCCTTTTTTCCTTGAAATAAGTGAAATTTCTGGAATTTTGCCCCAAAATAAGGAGAATTTCTGCCTTTTTGCCCCACAATTAGGGGAATTTTTGCAATTTTGCTACAAAATACAAGGAATTTCTGCCTTTTTGCCCGAAAATAAGGAGAATGCATAACTTTTTGCCATAAAAAAGGGAAATTTCATCATTTTTGTCCCAAATTAAGGGAAATTTCTGCCTTTTTCCTTGAAATATGTGAAATTTCTGCAATTTTAGCCCAAAATAAGGTGAATTTCTGCCTTTTTGCCCCAAAATAATGGGAATTTCTGCATTTTTGCCCCAAAATAAGAAAAATTTTTGCTTTTTTTCTCTGAAATAAGTGAAATTTCTGCAATTTTGCCTTAAAATAAAAGAAATTTCTTCAATTTTTTCCCATAATAAAGAAAATTTCTGGAATTTTGCCTTAAAATAAAAGGAATTTCTTTTTTTTACCCCCAAATAAGGGAAATTTCTGCAATTTTGCCCTAAATTAAAAGGAATGTCTGCTTTTTTGCCTCTAAATTAGTGGAATTTTTGTCTTTTTCTTTCAAAACAAATGGAATTTCTGTCTTTTTTGCACCAAAATAAGGAAAATTTCTGACTTATTACCCTGAAATAAGTGAAATTTCTGAAAATTTGCCCCAAAATAAGGAAAATTTCTGCCTTTTTGCCTCCAAATATGGGGAATTTCAGCCTTTTTACCTCAAAATAAGGGAAATTTCTGCATTTTTGCAACAAAATATTAAAAATTTCTGCATTTTTCCCACAAAATATTAGGAATTTCTGCCTTTTTGCCCCAAAATAAGGAAAATTTCTGCCTTTTTTCCCTGAAATAAGTGAAATTTCTGCAATTTTGCCCCAAAATATGTGAAATTTCTGCAATTTTGCCCCAAAATAAGGGAAATTTCTGGAATTTTGCCCCAAAATAAGTGGAATTTCTGAGTTTTGCCCCAAAATAAGGAAAATTTCTGCCTTTTTGCCCCACAATTAGGGGAATTTCTGCAATTTTGCTCCAAAATACGAGGAATTTCTGCCTTTTTGCCCAAAATAAATGGGAATGCATACCTTTTTGCCATAAATAAGGGAAATTTCTTCATTTTTGCCCCAAATTAAGGGAAATTTCTGCCTTTTTGCCCTGAAATATGAGAAATTTCTGCAATTTTAGCCCAAAATAAGGTGAATTTCTGCCTTTTTGCCCCAAAATAATGGGAATTTCTGCCTTTTTGCCCCAACATAAGAAAAATTTTTGCTTTTTTTCTCTGAAATAAGTGAAATTTCTGCAATTTTGCCCTAAAATAAAAGAAATTAATGCAATTTTTCCCCATAATAAAGGAAATTTCTGGAATTTTGCCCCAAAATAAAAAGAATTTCTGTTTTTTTGCCCCCAAATAAGAGAAATTTCTGCAATTTTGCCCTAAATTAAGGGGAATTTCTGCTTTTTTGCCTCTAAATAAGTGGAATTTCTGTCTTTTTCCCCCAAAACAAAGGGAATTTCTGTCATTTTTGCCCCAAAATAAGGAAAATTTCTGACTTATTACACTGAAATAAGTGAAATTTCTGCAATTTTGCCCCAATATAAGGGAAATTTCTGCCTTTTTGCCCCCAAATAAGGGTAATTTCAGCCTTTTTACCTCAAAATAAGGGGAATTTCTGAATTTTGGCACAAAATATTAGGAATTTCTGACTTTTTGCTTCAAAATAAGGACAATTTCTGCCTTTTTTCCCTGAAATAAGTGAAATTTCTGCAATTTTGCCCCAAAATAAGTAAAATTTCTGCAATTTTGCCCCAAAATGAGTGAAATTTCTGCAATTTTGCCCTATAATAAGTAAAATTTCTGCAATTTTGCCCCAAAATAAGAGAAATTTCTAGAATTTTGACCCAAAATAAGCGGAATTTCTGAGTTTTTGTCCAAAAAAAGAATTTCTGCCTTTTTGCCCCACAATTAGTGAAATTTCTGCAATTTTGCTTCAAAATAAGGGGAATTTCTGTTTTTTGCCCCAAAATCAGGGAAATTTCTGCAATTTTGCCCCAAAATAAGGGGAATTTCTGCCTTTTGCCCCAAAATATGGGGAATTTCTGCCTTTTTGTCCGAAAATAAGAATGCATATCTTTTTGCCATAAAAAAGGGAAATTTCTTCATTTTTGCTCCAAAATAAGGGGAACTTTTGCCTTTTTGCTTCTAAATAAGTGGAATTTCTGTTTTTTTTCCCCAAAACAAAGAGAATTTCTGTCTGTTTTGCCCCAAAATAAGGAAAATTTCTGACTTATTACCCTGAAATAAGTGAAATTTCTGCAAATTTGCCCCAAAAATAGGGAAATTTCTGCCTTTTGCCCAAAAATAAAAGGAATTTCAGCATTTTACCTCAAAATAAGGGAAATTTCTGAATTTTGCACCAAAATATGGAGAATTTCTGCCTTTTTGCACCAAAATAAGAAAAATTTCTGCTGTTTTTCCATGAAATAAGTGAAGTTTCTGCAATTTTGCCCCAAAATATGGAAAATTTCTGCCTTTTTGCTCCACAATTAGGGGAATTTCTGCAATTTTGCTCCAAAATACAGGGAATTTCTGCCTTTTTGCCTGAAAATAAAGGGAATACATACCTTTTTGCCATAAAAAAAAAGGAAATTTGTTCATTTTTGCCCCAAATTAAGAGAAATTTCTGCCTTTTTGCCCTGAAATATGTGAAATTTCTGCAATTTTAGCCCAAAATAAGGTGAATTTCTGCCTTTTTGCCCCAAAATAATGGGAATTTCTGCCTTTTTGCTCCAAAATAAGAAAAATTTTTGCTTTTTTTCTCTGAAATAAGTGAAATTTCTGCAATTTTGCCCTTAAATAAAAGAAATTTCTGCAATTTTTCCTTATAATATAGGAAATTTCTGGAATTTTGCCTTAAAATAAGGGGAATTTCTGGTTTTTTGCCCCTAAATAAGGGAAATTTCTGCAATTTTGCCCTAAATTAAGGGGAATTTCTGCTTTTTTGCCTCTAAATAAGTGGAATTTCTGTCTTTTTCCCCCAAAACAAAGGGAATTTCTATCATTTTTGCCCCAAAATAAGGAAAATTTCTGACTTATTACCCTGAAATAAGTGAAATTTCTGCAATTTTACCCCAATATAAGGGAAATTTCTGCTTTTTTGCCCCCAAATAAGGTGAATTTCAGCCTTTTTACCTCAAAATAAGGGGAATTTCTGAATTTTGGCACAAAATATTAGGAATTTCTGCATTTTTGCCCCAAAATAAAGACAATTTCTGCCTTTTTTCCCTGAAAGAAGTGAAATTTCTGCAATTTTGCCCCAAAATAAGTAAAATTTCTGAAATTTTGCCCCAAAATAAGGAAAATTACTAAAATTTTGCCCCAAAATAAGTGGAATTTCTGAGTTTTGCCCCAAAATAAGGAGAATTTCTGCCTTTTTGCCCACAATTAGTGAAATTTCTTCAATTTTGCCCTAAAATAAGAGAAATTTCTGCAATTTTTCCCCATAATAAGGGAAATTTCTGCAATTATGCGTCAAAATAAGGGGAATTTCTGTTTTTTGCCCCACAATTAGGGAAATTTCTGCAATTTTGCTCTGAAATAAAAGGAATTTCTGCCTTTTGTCCTAAGATATGGGCAATTTCTGCCTTTTTGTCCGAAAATAAGAAGAATGCATACCTTTTTGCCATAAAAAAGGGAAATTTCTTCATTTTTTTCTCCAAAATAAGGGGAACTTTTGCCTTTTTGCCTCTAAATAAGTGGAATTTCTGTCTTTTTCCCCAAAAACAAAGGGAATTTCTGTCTTTTTTGCACCAAAATAAGGAAAATTTCTGACTTTTTACCCTGAAATAAGTGAAATTTCTGCAAATTTGCCCCAAAATAAGGGAAATTTCTGCCTTTTTTTTCCCAAATATGGGGAATTTCAGCCTTTTTACCTCAAAATAAAGGAAATTTCTGCATTTTTGCAACAAAATATTAGGAATTTCTGCATTTTTGCCACAAAATATTAGAAATTTCTGCCTTTTTGCCCCAAAATAAGGAAAATTTCTGCTTTTTATACCTGAAATAAGTAAAATTTCTGAAATTTTGCCCCAAAATAAGTGAAATTTCTGCAATTTTGCCCCAAAATAAGGGAAATTTCTGGAATTTTGCTTCAAAATAAGTGGAATTTCTGAATTTTGCCCCAAAATAAGGAGAATTTCTGCCTTTTTGCCCCACAATTAGGGGAATTTCTGCAATTTTGCTCCAAAATACGAGGAATTTCTGCCTTTTTGCCCAAAAATAAGGGGAATGCATAACTTTTTGCCATAAAAACGGGAAATTTCTTCATTTTTGCCCCAAATTAAGGGAAATTTCTGCCTTTTTGCCCTGAAATATGAGAAATTTCTGCAATTTTAGCCCAAAATAAGGTGAATTTCTGCCTTTTTGCCCCAAAATAATGGGAATTTCTGCCTTTTTGCCCCAAAATAAGAAAAATTTTTGCTTTTTTTCTCTGAAATAAGTGAAATTTCTGTAATTTTGCCCTTAAATAAGAGAAATTTCTGCAATTTTTCCTTATAATATAGGAAATTTCTGGAATTTTGCCTTAAAATAAGGGGAATTTCTGGTTTTTTGCCCCTAAATAAGGGAAATTTCTGCAATTTTGCCCTAAATTAAGGGGAATTTCTGCTTTTTTGCCTCTAAATAAGTGGAATTTCTGTCATTTTCCCCCAAAACAAAGGGAATTTCTGTCATTTTTGCCCCAAAATAAGGAAAATTTCTGACTTATTACACTGAAATGAGTGAAATTTCTGCAATTTTGCCCCAATATAAGGGAAATTTTTGCCTTTTTGCCCCCAAATAAGGGTAATTTCAGCCTTTTTACCTCAAAATAAGGGGAATTTCTGAATTTTGGCACAAAATATTAGGAATTTCTGCTTTTTGCCCCAAAATAAGGACAATTTCTGCATTTTTTCCCTGAAATAAGTGAAATTTCTGCAATTTTGCCACAAAATAAGTAAAATTTCTGCAATTTTGCCCCAAAATAAGAAAAATTTCTGTAATTTTGTCCCAAAATAAGTGGAATTTCTGAGTTTTGCCCCAAAATAAGGAGAATTTCTGCCTTTTTGCCCACAATTAGTGAAATTTCTGCAATTTTGCCCTAAAATAAGAGAAATTGCTGCAATTTTTCCCAATAATAAAAGAAATTTCTGCAATTTTGCTTCAAAATAAAAGGAATTTCTGCCTTTTGTCCTAAAATATGGGGAATTTCTGCCTTTTTGTCCGAAAATAAGAAGAATGCATACCTTTTTGCCATAAAAAAGGGAAATTTCTTTATTTTTGCTCCAAAATAAGGGGAACTTTTGCTTTTTGCCTCTAAATAAGTGGAATTTCTGTCTTTTTCCCCCAAAAGAAAGGGAATTTCTGTCTTTTTTGCACCAAAATAAGGAAAATTTCTGACTTTTTACACTGAAATAAGTGAAATTTCTGCAAATTTGCCCCAAAATAAGGGAAATTTCTGCCTTTTTGCCTCCAAATATGGGGAATTTCAGGCTTTTTACCTCAAAATGAAAAAAATTTTTGCATTTTTGCAACAAAATATTAGGAATTTCTGCATTTTTGCCACAAAATATTAGGAATTTTTGCCTTTTTGCCCCAAAATAAGGAAAATTTCTGCCTTTTTTTCCCAGAAATATGTGAAATTTCTGCAATTTTGCCCCAAAATATGTGAAATTTCTGCAATTTTGCCCCAAAATAAGGGAAATTTCTGGAATTTTGCCCCAAAATAAGTGGAATTTCTGAGTTTTGCCCCAAAATAAGGAGAATTTCTGCCTTTTTGCCCCACAATTAGGGGAATTTCTGCAATTTTGCTTCAAAATTCGAGGAATTTCTGCCTTTTTGCCCGAAAATAAGGGGAATGCATACCTTTTTGCCATAAAAAAGGGAAATTTCTTCATTTTTGCCCCAAATTAAGGGAAATTTCGGCCTTTTTGCCCTGAAATATGAGAAATTTCTGCAATTTTAGCCCAAAATAAGGTGAATTTCTGCCTTTTTGCCCCAAAATAATGGGAATTTCTGCTTTTTTGCCCCAACATAAGAAAAATTTTTGCTTTTTTTCTCTGAAATAAGTGAAATTTCTGCAATTTTGCCCTAAAATAAAAGAAATTAATGCAATTTTTCCCCATAATAAAGGAAATTTCTGGAAGTTTGCCCCAAAATAAAAAGAATTTCTGTTTTTTTGCCCCCAAATAAGAGAAATTTCTGCAATTTTGCACTAAATTAAGGGGAATTTCTGCTTTTTTGCCTCTAAATAAGTGGAATTTCTGTCTTTTTCCCCCAAAACAAAGGGAATTTCTGTCATTTTTGCCCCAAAATAAGGAAAATTTCTGACTTATTACACTGAAATAAGTGAAATTTCTGCAATTTTGCCCCAATATAAGGAAAATTTCTGCGTTTTTGCCCCCAAATAAGGGGAATATCAGCCTTTTTACCTCAAAATAAGGGGAATTTTTGAATTTCGGCACAAAATATTAGGAATTTCTGCCTTTTTGCCCCAAAATGAAAAAAAATTTCTGCCTTTTTTCCCTGAAATAACTGAAATTTCTGCAATTTTGCCCTATAATAAGTAAAATTTCTGCAATTTTGCCCCAAAATAAGGGAAATTCCTAGAATTTTGACCCAAAATAAGTGGAATTTCTGAGTTTTATTCCAAAAAAAGAAGAATTTCTGCCTTTTTGCCCCACAATTAGTGAAATTTCTGCAATTTTGCCCTAAAATAAGGGACTTTTCTGCAATTTTTCCCCATAATAAGGGAAATTTCTGCAATTTTGCTTCAAAATAAGGGGAATTTCTGTTTTTTGCCTCAAAATCAGGGAAATTTCTGCAATTTTGCCCCAAATAAGGGGAATTTCTGCCTTTTGCCCCAAAATATGGGGAATTTCTGCCTTTTTGACCGAAAATAAGAATGCATATATTTTTGCCATAAAAAAGGGAAATTTCTTCATTTTTGCTCCAAAATAAGGGGAACTTTTGCCTTTTTGCTTCTAAATAAGTGGAATTTCTGTTTTTTTCCCCCAAAACAAAGAGAATTTCTGTCTGTTTTGCCCCAAAATAAGGAAAATTTCTGACTTATTACCCTGAAATAAGTGAAATTTCTGCAAATTTGCCCCAAAAATAGGGAAATTTCTGCCTTTTGCCCAAAAATAAAAGGAATTTCAGCATTTTACCTCAAAATAAGGGAAATTTCTGAATTTTGCACCAAAATATGGAGAATTTCTGCATTTTTGCACCAAAATAAGAAAAAATTCTGCTGTTTTTCCCTGAAATAAGTGAAGTTTCTGCAATTTTGCCCCAAAATATGGAAAATTTCTGCCTTTTTGCCCCACAATTAGGGGAATTTCTGAAATTTTGCTCCAAAATACAGGGAATTTCTGCCTTTTTGCCTGAAAATAAAGGGAATGCATACCTTTTTGCCATAAAAAAGGGAAATTTGTTCATTTTTGCCCCAAATTAAGAGAAATTTCTGCCTTTTTGCCCTGAAATATGTGAAATTTCTGCAATTTTAGCCCAAAATAAGGTGAATTTCTGCCTTTTTGCCCCAAAATAATGGGAATTTCTGCCTTTTGCTCCAAAATAAGAAAAATTTTTGCTTTTTTTCTCTGAAATAAGTGAAATTTCTGTAATTTTGCCCTTAAATAAGAGAAATTTCTGCAATTTTTCCTTATAATATAGGAAATTTCTGGAATTTTGCCTTAAAATAAGGGGAATTTCTGGTTTTTTGCCCCTAAATAAGGGAAATTTCTGCAATTTTGCCCTAAATTAAGGGGAATTTCTGCTTCTTTGCCTCTAAATAAGTGGAATTTCTGTCTTTTTCCCCCAAAACAAAGGGAATTTCTATCATTTTTGCCCCAAAATAAGGAAAATTTCTGACTTATTACCCTGAAATAAGTGAAATTTCTGCAATTTTGCCCCAATATAAGGGAAATTTCTTCTTTTTTGCCCCCAAATAAGGTGAATTTCAGCCTTTTTACCTCAAAATAAGGGGAATTTCTGAATTTTGGCACAAAATATTAGGAATTTCTGCATTTTTGCCCCAAAATAAGGACAATTTCTGCCTTTTATCCCTGAAATAAGTGAAATTTCTGCAATTTTGCCCCAAAATAAGTAAAATTTCTGAAATTTTGCCCCAAAATAAGGAAAATTACTAAAATTTTGCCCCAAAATAAGTGGAATTTCTGAGTTTGCCCCAAAATAAGGAGAATTTCTGCCTTTTTGCCCACAATTAGTGAAATTTCTTCAATTTTGCCCTAAAATAAGAGAAATTTCTGCAATTTTTCCCCATAATAAGGGAAATTTCTGCAATTATGCTTCAAAAAAGGGGAATTTCTGTTTTTTGCCCCACAATTAGGGAAATTTCTGATATTTTGCTCCGAAATAAAAGGAATTTCTGCCTTTTGTCCTAAGATATGGGGAATTTCTGCCTTTTTGTCCGAAAATAAGAAGAATGCATACCTTTTTGCCATAAAAGAGGGAAATTTCTTCATTTTTTCTCCAAAATAAGGGGAACTTTTGCCTTTTTGCCTCTAAATAAGTGGAATTTCTGTCTTTTTCCCCCAAAACAAAGGGAATTTCTGTCTTTTTGCACCAAAATAAGGAAAATTTCTGACTTTTTACCCTGAAATAAGTGAAATTTCTGAAAATTTGCCCCAAAATAAGGGAAAATTCTGCCTTTTTGTTTTTAAATATGGTGAATTTCAGCCTTTTTATCACAAAATAAGGGAAATTTCTGCATTTTTGCAACAAAATATTAGGAATTTCTGCATTTTTGCCACAAAATATTAGGAATTTCTGCCTTTTTGCCCCAAAATAAGGAAAATTTCTGCTTTTTTTACCTGAAATAAGTAAAATTTCTGAAATTTTGCCCCAAAATAAGTGAAATTTCTGGAATTTTGCCCTAAAATAAGTGGAATTTCTGAGTTTTGCCCCAAAATAAGGGGAATTTCTGCCTTTTTGCCCCACAATTAGGGGAATTTCTGCAATTTTGCTCCAAAATATGGGGAATTTCTGCCTTTTTGCCCGAAAATAAGGAAAATGCATACCTTTTTGCCATAAAAAAAAAGAAATTTCTTCAGTTTTGCCCCAAATTAAGGGAAATTTCTGCCTTTTTGCCCTGAAATATGTGAAATTTCTGCAATTTTAGCCCAAAATAAGGTGAATTTCTGCCTTTTTGCCCCAAAATAATGGGAATTTCTGCCTTTTTGCCCCAAAATAAGAAAAATTTTTGCTTTTTTTCTCTGAAATAAGTGAAATTTCTGCAATTTTGCCCTAAAATAAAAGAAATTAATGCAATTTTTCCCCATCATAAAGGAAATTTCTGGAAGTTTGCCCCAAAATAAGAAGAATTTCTGGTTTTTTGCCCCCAAATAAGAGAAATTTCTGCAATTTTGCCCTAAATTAAGGGGAATTTCTGCTTTTTTGCCTCTAAATAAGTGGAATTTCTGTCTTTTTCCCCCAAAACAAAAGGAATTTCAGTCATTTTTGCCCCAAAATAAGGAAAATTTCTGCTTTTTTTCCCTGAAATAAGTAAAATTTCTGCAATTTTGCCCCAAAATAAGTGAAATTTCTGCAATTTTGCCTTAAAATAAGTAAAATTTCTGCAATTTTCCCCCAAAATAAGGGAAATTTCTGGAATTTTGCTTCAAAATAAGTGTAATTTCTGAGTTTTGCCCCAAAATAAAAAGAATTTCTGCCTTTTTGCCCCACAATTAAGGGAATTTCTGCAATTTTGCTCCAAAATACGGGGAATTTCTGCCTTTTTGCCTGAAAATAAGCGGAATGCATACCTTTTTGCCATAAAAAAGGGAAATTTCTTCATTTTTGCCCCAAATTAAGGGAAATTTCTGCCTTTTTGCCCTGAAATATGTGAAATTTCTGCAATTTTAGCCCAAAATAAGGTGAATTTCTGCCTTTTTGCCCCAAAATAAGAAAAATTTTTGCCTTTTTTCTCTGAAATAAGTGAAATTTCTGCAATTTTGCCCTAAAATAAAAGAAATTTCTGCAATTTTTCCCCATAATAAAGGAAATTTCTGGAATTTTGCTCCAAAATAAGAAGAATTTCTGTTTTTTTGCCCCCAAATAAGGGAAATTTCTGCAATTTTGCCCTAAATTAAGGGGAAGTTCTGCTTTTTTGCCTCTAAATAAGTGGAATTTCTGTCTTTTTCCCCAAAAACAAAGGGAATTTCTGTCATTTTTGCCCAAAAATAATGAAAATTTCTGACTTATTACCCTGAAATAAGTGAAATTTCTGCAATTTTGCCCCAATATAAGAGAAATTTCTGCCTTTTTGCCCCCAAATAAGGGGAATTTCAGCCTTTTTACCTCAAAATAAGGGGAATTTCTGAATTTTGGCACAAAATATAAGGAATTTCTGCTTTTTTGCCCCAAAATAAAGAAAATTTCTGCCTTTTTTCCCTGAAATAAGTGAAATTTCTGCAATTTTGCCCCAAAATAAGTAAAATTTCTGAAATTTTGCCCCAAAATAAGGAAAATTTCTGGAATTTTGCCCCAAAATAAGTGGAATTTCTGAGTTTTGCCCCAAAATAAGGAGAATTTCTGCCTTTTTGCCCACAATTAGTGAAATTTCTGCAATTTTGCTTCAAAATAAGGGGAATTTCTGTTTTTTGCCCCACAATTAGGGAAATTTCTGCAATTTTGCTCCAAAATAAAAGGAATTTCTGCCTTTTGTCCTAAAATATGGGGAATTTCTGCCTTTTTGTCCAAAAATAGGAAAAATGCATACCTTTTTGCCATAAAAAAGGAAATTTCTTCATTTTTGCTTTAAAATAAGGGGAACTTTGCCTTTTTGCCTCTAAATAAGTGGAATTTCTGTTATTTTTTTTCCAAAACAAAGAGAATTTCTGTCTTTTTTGCCCCAAAATAAGGAAAATTTGTGACTTATTACCCTGAAATAAGTGAAATTTCTGCAAATTTGTGTCAAAAATAAGAAAATTTCTGCCTTTTTCCCAAAAATAAGGGGAATTTCAGCATTTTACCTCAAAATAACGGAAATTTCTGATTTTTGCACCAAAATATGGAGAATTTCTGCTTTTTTGCACCAAAATAAGGAAAATTTCTGCCTTTTTTCCTTGAAATAGGTGAAATTTCTGGAATTTTGCCCCAAAATAAGGAGAATTTCTGCCTTTTTGCCCCACAATTAGGGGAATTTTTGCAATTTTGCTACAAAATACAAGGAATTTCTGCCTTTTTGCCCGAAAATAAGGAGAATGCATAACTTTTTGCCATAAAAAAGGGAAATTTCATCATTTTTGCCCCAAATTAAGGGAAAATTCTGCCTTTTTCCTTGAAATATGTGAAATTTCTGCAATTTTAGCCCAAAATAAAGTGAATTTCTGCCTTTTTGCCCCAAAATAATGGGAATTTCTGCATTTTTGCCCCAAAATAAGAAAAATTTTTGCTTTTTTTCTCTGAAATAAGTGAAATTTCTGCAATTTTGCCTTAAAATAAAAGAAATTTCTGCAATTTTTTCCCATAATAAAGGAAATTTCTGGAATTTTGCCTTAAAATAAAAGGAATTTCTTTTTTTTGCCCCCAAATAAGGGAAATTTCTGCAATTTTGCCCTAAATTAAAAGGAATGTCTGCTTTTTTGCCTCTAAATTAGTGGAATTTTTGTCTTTTTCTTTCAAAACAAAGGGAATTTCTGTCTTTTTTGCACCAAAATAAGGAAAATTTCTGACTTATTACCCTGAAATAAGTGAAATTTCTGAAAATTTGCCCCAAAATAAGGAAAATTTCTGCCTTTTTGCCAACAAATATGGGGAATTTCAGCCTTTTTACCTCAAAATAAGGGAAATTTCTGCATTTTTGCAACAAAATATTAAAAATTTCTGCATTTTTCCCACAAAATATTAGGAATTTCTGCCTTTTTGCCCCAAAAAAAGGAAAATTTCTGCCTTTTTTTCCCTGAAATAAGTGGAATTTCTGCAATTTTGCCCCAAAATATGTGAAATTTCTGCAATTTTGCCCCAAAATAAGGGAAATTTCTGGAATTTTGCCCCAAAATAAGTGGAATTTCTGAGTTTTGCCCCAAAATAAGAAAAATTTCTGCCTTTTTGCCCCACAATTAGGGGAATTTCTGCAATTTTGCTCCAAAATACGAGGAATTTCTTCCTTTTTGCCCGAAAATAAGGGGAATGCATACCTTTTTGCCATAAAAAAGGGAAATTTCTTCATTTTTGCCCCAAATTAAGGGAAATTTCTGCCTTTTTGGCCTGAAATATGAGAAATTTCTGCAATTTTAGCCCAAAATAAGGTGAATTTCTGCCTTTTTGCCCCAAAATAATGGGAATTTCTGCCTTTTTGCCCCAAAATAAGAAAAATTTTTGCTTTTTTTCTCTGAAATAAGTGAAATTTCTGCAATTTTGCCCTAAAATAAAAGAAATTAATGCAATTTTTTCCCATAATAAAGGAAATTTCTGGAAGTTTGCCCCAAAATAAAAAGAATTTCTGTTTTTTGGCCCCCAAATAAGAGAAATTTCTGCAATTTTGCCCTAAATTAAGGGGAATTTCTGCTTTTTTGCCTCTAAATAAGTGGAATTTCTGTCTATTTCCCCCAAAACAAAGGGAATTTCTGTCATTTTTGCCCCAAAATAAGGAAAATTTCTGACTTATTACACTGAAATAAGTGAAATTTCTGCAATTTTGCCCCAAAATAAGGGAAATTTCTGCCTTTTTGCCCCCAAATAAGGGTAATTTCAGCCTTTTTACCCCAAAATAAGGGGAATTTCTGAATTTTGGCAGAAAATATTAGGAATTTCTGCCTTTTTGCCCCAAAATAAGGACAATTTCTGCCTTTTTTCCCTGAAATAAGTAAAATTTCTGCAATTTTGCCCCAAAATAAGTAAAATTTCTGCAATTTTGTCCCAAAATAAGTGGAATTTCTGAGTTTTGCCCCAAATAAGGAGAATTTCTGCCTTTTTGCCCACAATTAGTGAAATTTCTGCAATTTTGCCCTAAAATAAGAGAAATTGCTGCAATTTTTCCCAATAATAAAAGAAATTTCTGCAATTTTGCTTCAAAATAAAAGGAATTTCTGCCTTTTGTCCTAAAATATGGGGAATTTCTGCCTTTTTGTCCGAAAATAAGAAGAATGCATACCTTTTTGCCATAAAAAAGGGAAATTTCTTTATTTTTGCTCCAAAATAGGGGAACTTTTGCTTTTTGCCTCTAAATAAGTGGAATTTCTGTCTTTTTCCCCCAAAAGAAAGGGAATTTCTGTCTTTTTTGCACCAAAATTAGGAAAATTTCTGACTTTTTACACTGAAATAAGTGAAATTTCTGCAAATTTGCCCCAAAATAAGGGAAATTTCTGCCTTTTTGCCTCCAAATATGGGGAATTTCAGCCTTTTTACCTCAAAATCAAAAAAATTTCTGCATTTTTGCAACAAAATATTAGGAATTTCTGCATTTTTGCCACAAAATATTAGGAATTTTTGCCTTTTTGCCCCAAAATAAGGAAAATTTCTGCCTTTTTTTCCCTGAAATAAGTGAAATTTCTGCAATTTTGCCCCAAAATATGTGAAATTTCTGCAATTTTGCCCCAAAATAAGGGAAATTTCTGGAATTTTGCCCCAAAATAAGTGGAATTTCTGAGTTTTGCCCCAAAATAAGGGGAATTTTTGCCTTTTTGCCCCACAATTAGGGGAATTTCTGCAATTTTGCTCCAAAATACGGGGAATTTCTGCCTTTTTGCTTGAAAATAAGGAAAATGCATACCTTTTTGCCATAAAAAAGGGAAATTTCTTCATTTTTGCCCCAAATTAAGGGAAATTTCTGGCTTTTTGCCCTGAAATATGTGAAATTTCTGCAATTTTAGCCCACAATAAGGTGAATTTCTGCCTTTTTGCCCCAAAATAATGGGAATTTCTGCCTTTTTGCTCCAAAATAAGAAAAATTTTTGCTTTTTTTCTCTGAAATAAGTGAAATTTCTGCAATTTTGCCCTAAAATAAAAGAAATTTCTGCAATTTTTCCCCATAATAAAGTAAATTTCTTGAATTTCGCCTTAAAATGAGGGGAATTTCTGGTTTTTTGCCCCCAAATAAGGGAAATTTCTGCAATTTTGCACTAAATTAAGGGGAAGTTCTGCTTTTTTGCCTCTAAATAAGTGGAATTAGTATCTTTTTCCCCCAAAACAAAGGGAATTTCTGTCATTTTTGCCCCAAAATAAGGAAAATTTCTGACTTATTACCCTGAAATAAGTGAAATTTCTGCAATTTTGCCCCAATATAAAGGAAATTTCTGCCTTTTTGCCCCCAAATAAGGTGAATTTCAGACTTTTTACCTCAAAATAAGGGGAATTTCTGATTTTTGGCACAAAATATTAGGAATTTCTTCATTTTTGCCCCAAAATAAGGACAATTTCTGCCTTTTTTCCCTGAAATAAGTGAAATTTCTGCAATTTTGCCCCAAAATAAGTAAAATTTCTGAAATTTTGCCCCAAAATAAGGAAAATTTCTGGAATTTTGCCCCAAAATAAGTGGAATTTCTGAGTTTTGGCCCAAAATAAGGAGAATTTCTGCCTTTTTGCCCACAATTAGTTAAATTTCTGCAATTTTGCCCTAAAATAAGAGAAATTTCTGCAATTTTTCCCCATAATAAGGGAAATTTCTGCAATTTTGCTTCAAAATAAGGGGAATTTCTGATTTTTGCCCCACAATTAGGGAAATTTCTGCAATTTTGCTCCAAAATAAAAGGAATTTCTGCCTTTTGTCCTAAAATATGGGTAATTTCTGCCTTTTTGTCCAAAAATAGGAAAAATGCATACCTTTTTGCCATAAAAAAGGGAAATTTCTTCATTTTTGCTTTAAAATAAGGGGAACTTTGCCTTTTTGCCTCTAAATAAGTGGAATTTCTGTTATTTTTTTTCCAAAACAAAGAGAATTTCTGTCTTTTTTGCCCCAACATAAGGAAAATTTGTGACTTATTACCCTGAAATAAGTGAAATTTCTGCAAATTTGTCTCAAAAATAAGAAAATTTCTGCCTTTTTCCCAAAAATAAGGGGAATTTCAGCATTTTACCTCAAAATAAGGGAAATTTCTGATTTTTGCACCAAAATATGGAGAATTTCTGCTTTTTTGCGCCAAAATAAGGAAAATTTCTGCCTTTTTTCCTTGAAATAAGTGAAATTTCTGGAATTTTGCCCCAAAATAAGGAGAATTTCTGCCTTTTTGCCCCACAATTAGGGGAATTTTTGCAATTTTGCTACAAAATACAAGGAATTTCTACCTTTTTGCCCGAAAATAAGGAGAATGCATAACTTTTTGCCATAAAAAAGGGAAATTTCATCATTTTTGGCCCAAATTAAGGGAAATTTCTGTTTTTTTCCTTGAAATATGTGAAATTTCTGCAATTTTAGCCCAAAATAAGGTGAATTTCTGCCTTTTTGCCCCAAAATAATGGGAATTTCTGCATTTTTGCCCCAAAATAAGAAAAATTTTTGCTTTTTTTCTCTGAAATAAGTGAAATTTCTGCAATTTTGCCTTAAAATAAAAGAAATTTCTGCAATTTTTTCCCATAATAAAGGAAATTTCTGGAATTTTGCCTTAAAATAAAAGGAATTTCTTTTTTTTGCCCCCAAATAAAAGAAATTTCTGCAATTTTGCCCTAAATTAAAAGGAATGTCTGCTTTTTTGCCTCTAAATTAGTGGAATTTTTGTCTTTTTCTTTTAAAACAATGGGAATTTCTGTCTTTTTTGCACCAAAAAAAGGAAAATTTCTGACTTATTACCCTGAAATAAGTGAAATTTCTGAAAATTTGCCCCAAAATAAGGAAAATTTCTGCCTTTTTGCCTCCAAATATGGGGAATTTCAGCCTTTTTACCTCAACATAAGGGAAATTTCTGCATTTTTGCAACAAAATATTAAAAATTTCTGCATTTTTCCCACAAAATATTAGGAATTTCTGCCTTTTTGCCTCAAAATAAGGAAAATTTCTGCCTTTTTTTCCCTGAAATAAGTTAAATTTCTGCAATTTTGCCCCAAAATAAGTGAAATTTCTGCAATTTTGCCCCAAAATAAGTGAAATTTCTGCAATTTTGCCCCAAAATAAGGGAAATTTCTGGAATTTTGCCCCAAAATAAGTGGAATTTCTGAGTTTTGCCCCAAAATAAGGAAAATTTCTGCCTTTTTGCCCCACAATTAGGGGAATTTCTGCAATTTTGCTCCAAAATACGGGGAATTTCTGCCTTTTTGCCTGAAAATAAGGGGATTGCATACCTTTGTGCCATAAAAAAGGGAAATTTCTTCATTTTTGCCCCAAATTACGGGAAATTTCTGCCTTTTTGCCCTGAAATATGTGAAATTTCTGCAATTTTAGCCCAAAATAAAGTGAATTTCTGCCTTTTTGCCATAAAATAAGAAAAATTTTTGCTTTTTTTCTCTGAAATAAGTGAAATTTCTGCAATTTTGCCCTAAAATAAAAGAAATTTCTGCAATTTTTCCCCATAATAAAGGAAATTTCTGGAATTTTGCCCCAAAATAAGAAGAATTTCTGTTTTTTGCCCCCAAATAAGGGAAATTTCTGCAATTTTGCCCTAAAATAAGGGGAATTTCTGCTTTTTTGCCTCTAAATAAGTGGAATTTCTGTCTTTTTCCCCCAAAACAAAGGGAATTTCTGTCATTTTTGCCCCAAAATAAGGAAAATTTCTGACTTATTACCCTGAAATAAGTGAAATTTCTGCAATTATGCCCCAATATAAGGGAAATTTCTGCCTTTTTGCCCCCAAATAAGGGGAATTTCAGCCTTTTTACCTCAAAATAAGGGGAATTTCTGAATTTTGGCACAAAATATTAGGAATTTCTGCCTTTTTGCCCCAAAATAAGAAAAATTTCTGCATTTTTTCCCTGAAATAAGTGAAATTTCTTCAATTTTGCCCCATAATAAGTAAAATTTCTGCAATTTTGCCCCAAAATAAGGAAAATTTCTGGAATTTTGCCCCAAAATAAGTGGAATTTCTGAGTTTTGCCCCAAAATAAGGAGAATTTCTGCTTTTTTGCCCACAATTAGTGAAATTTCTGCAATTTTGCCCCATAATAAGGGGACTTTCTGCAATTTTGCTTCAAAATAAGGGGAATTTCTGTTTTTTGCCCCACAATTAGGGAAATTTCTGCAATTTTGCTCCAAAATGAAAGTAATTTCTGCCTTTTGTTCTAAAATATGGGGAATTTCTGCCTTTTTGTCCGAAAATAAGAAGAATGCATACCTTTATGCCATAATAAAGGGAAATTTCTTCATTTTTGCTCCAAAATTAGGGGAACTTTTGCTTTTTGCCTCTAAATAAGTGGAATTTCTGTCTTTTTCCCCCCAAAAAAAGGGAATTTCTGTCTTTTTTGCACCAAAATAAGGAAAATTTCTGACTTTTTACCCTGAAATAAGTGAAATTTCTGCAAATTTGCCCCAAAATAAGGGAAATTTCTGCATTTTTGCCCCCAAATATGGGGAATTTCAGCCTTTTTACCTCAAAATAAGGGAAATTTCTGCATTTTTACAACAAAATATTAGGAATTTCTGCATTTTTGCCACAAAATATTAGGAATTTCTGCCTTTTTGCCCCAAAATAAGTGAAATTTCTGCAATTTTGCCCCAAAATAAGTGAAATTACTGCAATTTTGCCCCAAAATAAGGAAAATTTCTGGAATTTTGCCCCAAAATAAGTCGAATTTCTGAGTTTTGCCCCAAAATAAGGAGAATTTCTGCCTTTTTGTCCCACAATTAGGGGAATTTCTGCAATTTTGCTCCAAAATACGGGGAATTTCTGCCTTTTTGCCTGAAAATAAGGGGAATGCATATCTTTTTGCCATAAAAAAAGGAAATTTCATCAATTTTGCCCCAAATTAAGGGAAATTTCTGCCTTCTTGCCCTGAAATATGTGAAATTTCTGCAATTTTAGCCTAAAATAATGTGAATTTCTGCTTTTTTGCCCCAAAATAATGGGAATTTCTGCTTTTGCCCCAAAATAAGAAAAATTTTTGCTTTTTTTCTCTGAAATAAGTGAAATTTCTGCAATTTTGCCCTAAAATAAGGAAAATTTCTGCAATTTTTTCTCATAATAAGGGAAATTTCTGCAATTTTGCCCCAAAATAAGAGGAATTTCTGTTTTTTGCCCCCAAATAAGAGAAATTTCTGCAATTTTGCCCTAAAATAAGGGGAATTTCTGCCTTTTGCCCCCCCCAAAAAAAGGTTCTGCATTTTTGCCCCAATATAAAGAAAATTACTGCATTTTTTACCACAAAATTAGGTGAATTTCTTCAATTTTGCTTCAAAATATGGGAATTTTCTGCCTTTTTTGCCGAAAATAAGGGGAATTTCTGCCTTTTTGCCCCAAAATTAGGGGAATTTCTGCAATTTTGCTCCAAAATACGGGGAATTTCTGCCTTTTTTGCCGAAAATAAGGGGAATTTTTGCCTTTTTGCCCCAAAATTAGGGGAATTTCTGCAATTTTGCTCCAAAATACGGGGAATTTCTGCCTTTTTGCCCGAAAATAAAGGGCATGTATACCTTTTTGCCATAAAAAAAGGGAAATTTCTTCATTTTTGCCCCAAAATAAGGGGATTATCCGCCTTTTTTTACTAAAAATAAGTGCAATTTCTGCCTTTTCCCCAAAAATAAACGAAATTTCTGTTTTTGGCCTCAAAATAAGGGGAATTTCTGACTTTTTGCCCAAAAATAAGAGAAATTTCAGCCTTTTTACCTCAAAATAAGGGGAATTTCTGCCTTTTTGCCCCAAAAATATGGGGAATTTCCGCCTTTTTGCCCCAAAATAAGTAAAATTTCTGCAATTTTGTACCAAAATAAAAGAAATTTCTGCCTTTTTGCCCCAAAATGAGAAAATTTCTGCCTTTTTTCTGAAATAAGTGAAATTTCTGCAATTTTGCCCCAAAATAAGGGAAATTTCGGCAATTTTGCCCAAATGTAAAAGGAAATTTCTGCAATTTTGACCCAAAATAAGGAGAATTTCTTACTTTTTGCTCACAAAAAAAAGAAGATTTTCTGTCTTTTTGCCCCAAAATAAGGAGAATTTCTGCCTTTTTGCCCAAAAATTATGAGAATTTCTGCAATTTTGCTTCAAAATACGGGGAATTTCTGCCTTTTAGCCCCAAAATAAAGGGAATTTCTGCATTTTCCCCCAATATTTAGGAAATTTCTGCATTTTACCTCTAAATAAGGGGAATTTCTGCATTTTACCTCAAAATAAGAAGAATTTCTGCCTTTTGCCCCAAAATATGGGGAATTTTTGCCTTTTTGTTCCAAAATAAGGAAAATTTCTTCAATTTTGTACCATAATAAAAGAAATTTCTGCTTTTTGCCCCAAAAATATGGGGAATTTCTGCCTTTTTGCCCCAAAATAAGGAAAATTTCTGCAATTTTGTACCAAAATAAAAGAAATTTCTGCCTTTTTACCCCAAAATAAGAAAATTTCTGCCTTTTTTGTGAAATAAGTGAAATTTCTGCAATTTTGCCCCAAAATAAGGGAAATTTCGGCAATTTTGCCCAAATGTAAAGGAAATTTCTGCCATTTTGCCCCAAAATAAGGGGAATTTCAGCCTTATTACCTCAAAATAAGGGAAATTTCTGCCTTTTTGCCACAAAATATAAGGAATTTCTGCCTTTTTACCCCAAAATAAAAAACATTTCTGTAATTTTGCCCCAAAATAAGGGGAATTTCTCCCTTTTTGCCCCAAAATAAAGGAAATTTCAGCCTTTTTACCTGAAAATAAGTGAAATTTCTGTAATTTTGCCCCAAATAAGGGAAATTTCTGCAACTTTGCCCCAAAATGAGGGAAATTCCTACAATTTTGCCCCAAAATAAAGGAAATTTCTGGAATTTTGCTCCAAAGAAGGGGAATTTCGGATTTTGGCCCCAAAATAAAGGGAATTTCTGCCTTTTGCCCCAAAATTAGGAGAATTTCTGCAATTTTGCTCCAAAATACCAGGAATTTCTGCCTTTTTGCCCGAAAATAAGGGGAATGCATACCTTTTTGCCATAAAAAAGGGAAATTTCTTCATTTTTGCTCCAAAATAAGGGGAATTTCTGCCTTTTTGCCTCTAAATAAGTGAAATTTCTGTCTTTTTCCCCCAAGACAAAAAAAATTTCTGTCTTTTTTGCCCCCAAATAAGGGGAATTTCTCACTTATTACTCTGAAATAAGTGAAATTTCTGCAATTTTACCCCAAAATAAAAGTAATTTCTGCCTTTTTGCCCCCAAATAAGGGAAATTTCAGCCTTTTTACCTCAAAATAAGAAGAATTTCTGCATTTTTCCCACAAAATATTAGGAATTTCTGCATTTTTGCACCAAATTAAGGAAAATTTCTTTCTTTTTTCCCTGAAATAAGTGAAATTTCTGAAATTTTGCCCCAAAATAAGTGAAATTTCGGCAATTTTGCCCCAAAATAAGTGGAATTTCTGAGTTTTGCCCCAAAATAAGGAGAATTTCTGCCTTTTTGCGCCAAAATAATGGGAATTTCTGCCTTTTTGCCCCAAAATAAGAAAAATTTTTGCCTTTTTTCTCTGAAATTAGTGAAATTTCTGCAATTTTGCCCTAAAATAAAGGAAATTTCTGCAATTTTTCCCCATAATAAGGGAAATTTCTGAAACTTTGCCCCAAAATAAGAAGAATTCCTGTTTTTTTGCCCCCAAATAAGGGAAATTTCTGCAATTTTGCCCTAAAATAAGGGGAATTTCTGCATTTTTGCCTCTAAATAAGTGGAATTTCTGTCTTTTTCCCCCAAAACAAAGGGAATTTCTGTCATTTTTGCCCCAAAATAAGGAAAATTTCTGACTTATTACCCTGAAATAAGTGAAATTTCTGCAATTTTTCCCCAATATAAGGGAAATTTCTGCTTTTTTGCCCCCAAATAAGAGGAATTTCAGCCTTTTGACCTCAAAATAAGGGGAATTTCTGAATTTTGGCACAAAATATTAGGAATTTCTGCCTTTTTGCCCCAAAATAATGAAAATTTCGGCTTTTTTCCCTGAAATAAGTGAAATTTCTGCAATTTTGCCCAAAATAAGGAAAATTTCTGGAATTTTGCCTCAAATTAAGTGGAATTTCTGAGTTTTTCCCCAAAATAGGAGAATTTCTGCCTTTTTGCGCCACAATTAGTGAAATTTCTGTAATTTTGCCCCAAAATAAGTTAAATTTCTGCCTTTTGCCACAAAATAAGGGAAATTTCGGGTATTTTGCCCAAAAATAGGTGGAATTTCTGAGTTTTGCCTCAAAATAAGGAGAATTTCTGCCTTTTTGCCCAAGAATTAGGGGAATTTCTGCAATTTTGCTCCAAAATACGAAGAATTTCTGCTTTTTTGCCCGAAAATAAGGGGAATGCATACCTTTTTGCCATAAAAAAGGGAAATTTCTTTATTTATGCCCCAAATTAAGGGAAATTTCGGCGTTTTTGCCCTGAAATATGTGAAATTTCTGCAATTTTGCACTAAAATAAGGGAAATTTCTGCAATTTTTCCCTATAATAAGGGAAATTTCGGGAATTTTGCGCCAAAATAAGGGGAATTTCTGTTTTTTTGCCCCCAAATAAGAAAAATTACTGCAATTTT
Source organism: Micromys minutus (assembly GCF_963924665.1). Lineage (NCBI taxonomy): Eukaryota > Metazoa > Chordata > Mammalia > Rodentia > Muridae > Micromys > Micromys minutus. The sequence continues at coordinate 337,128 of NW_027667804.1, read as the reverse complement.
GCCCTAAAATAAGGGGAATTTCTGCGTTTTTTCCTCTAAATAAGAGGAATTTCTGTCTTTTTCTCCCAAAACAAAGGGAATTTCTGTCATTTTTGCCCCAAAATAAAGGGAATTTATGCCTTTTTGCCCCAAAATAAAAAAAAAATTTGCCTTTTTTCTCTGAAATAAGTGAAATTTCTGCAATTTTGTCCTAAAATAAGGGAAATTTCTGCAATTTTTCACCCATAATAAGGGAAATTTCTGCAATTTTGCCCTAAAATAAGGGGAATTTCTGCTTTTTTGCCTCTAAATAAGTGGAATTTCTGTCTTTTTCCCCAAGACAAAGGGAATTTCTGTCATTTTTGCCCCAAAATAAAAAAAATTTCTGACTTATTACCCTGAAATAAGTGAAATTTCTGCAATTTTGCCCCAATATAAGGGAAATTTCTGACTTTTTGCCCCCAAAAAGGGGAATTACAGCTTTTTTACCTCAAAATAAGGAGAATTTCTAAATTTTGGCACAAAATATTAGGAATTTTTGCCTTTTTGCCCCAAAATAAGGAAAATTTCTGGAATTTTGCCCCAAAATTAGTGGAATTTCTGAGTTTTGCCCCAAAATAAGGAGAATTTCTGCCTTTTTGCCCCACAATTAGTGAAATTTCTGCAATTTTTCCCTAAAATAGGGGAAATTTCTGCAATTTTCCCCATAATAAAAGAAATTTCTGCAATTTTGCCTCAAAATAAGGGGAATTTTTGCCTTTTGCCCCAAAATATGGGGAATTTCTGATTTTTTGTCCGAAAATAAGAAGAATGCATACCTTTTTAACATAAAAAGGGGGAATTTCTTAATTTTTGCTCCAATATTAGGGGAACTTTTGCCTTTTTGCCTCTAAATAAGTGGAATTTCTGTCTTTGTCCCCCAAAACAAAGGGAATTTCTGTCTTTTTTGCCCCAAAATAAGAAAAATTTCTGACTTATTACCCTGAAATAAGTGAAATTTCTGCAAATTTGCCCCAAAAATAAGGAAATTTCTGCCTTTTGCCCCAAAATAAGGGGAATTTCAGCATTTTATCTCAAAATAAAGAAAAGTTCTGATTTTTGCACCAAAATATGGAGAATTTCTGCCTTTTTGGCCCAAAATAAGGAAAATTTCTGCCTTTTTTCCCTGAAATAAGTATAATTTCTGCAATTTTGCCCGAAAATAAGTGAAATTTTTGGAATTTTGCCCCAAAATAAGAGAAATTTCTTTAATTTTGCCCCAAAATAAGTGGAATTTCTGAGTTTTGCCCCAAAATAAGGAGAATTTCTTCCTTTTTGCCCCACAATTAGGGGAATTTTTGCAAATTTGCTCCAAAATACAGGGAATTTCTGCCTTTTTGCCCGAAAATAAGGGAAATTCATACCTTTTTGCGATAAAAAAGGGAAATTTCCTCATTTTTGCCCCAAATTAAGGGAACAGTTTTCCTTTTTGCCCTGAAATATATAAAATTTCTGCAATTTTAGCCCAAAATAAGGTGAATTTCTGCCTTTTTGCCCCAAAATAAGAGAAATTTCTGCCTTTTGCCCCAAATTATGGGGAATTTCTGCCTTTTTGTCCGAAAATAAGAAGAATGCATACCTTTTTGCCATAAAAAAGGGAAATTTCTTCATTTTTGCTCCAAAATAAGGGGACTTTTTGCCTTTTGCCTCTAAATAAGTGGAATTTCTCTATTTTTCCCCCAAAACAAAGGGAATTTCTGTCTTTTTTGCCTCAAAATAAGGAAAATTTCTGACTTATTACCCTGAAATAAGTGAAATTTCTGCAAATTTGCCCCAAAATAAGGGAAATTTCTTATTTTTGCCCCCAAATAATGGGAATTTCAGCCTTTTACCTCAAAATAAGGGAAATTTCTGCATTTTTGCAACAAAATATTAAAAATTTCTGCATTTTTGCCACCAAATATTAAGAATCTCTGCCTTTTTGCCCCAAAATATGGAAAATTTATGCCTTTTTTTCCCTGAAATAAGTGAAATTTCTGCAATTTTGCCCCAAAATAAGTGAAATTTCTGCAATTTTGCTCCAAAATAAGTGGAATTTCTGAGTTTTGCCCTAAAATATGGTGAATTTCTGCCTTTTTGCTCCAAAATAATGGGAATTTCTGCCTTTTTGCCCCAAAATAAGAAAAATTTTTGCTTTTTTTCTCTGAAATAAGTGAAATTTCTGCAATTTTGCCCTAAAATAAAGGAAATTTCTGCAATTTTTTCCCATAATAAGGGAAATTTCTGGAATTTTGCCCCAAAATAAGGGGAATTTCTGTTTTTTGCCCCCAAATAAGGGAAATATCTGCAATTTTGCCCTAAAATAAGGGGAATTTCTGCTTTTTTGCCTCTAAATAAGTGGAATTTCTGTTTTTTTCCCCAAAACAAAGGGAATTTCTGTCATTTTTGCCCCAAAATAAAAAAAATTTCTGACTTATTACCCTGAAATAAGTGAAATTTCTGCAATTTTGCCCTAATATAAGAGAAATTTCTGCCTTTTTGCTTCCAAATAAGGGGAATTTCAGCCTTTTTACCTCAAAATAAGGGGAATTTCTGAATTTTGGCACAAAATATTAGGAATTTCTGCCTTTTTGCCCCAAAATAAGGAAAATTTCTGTTTTTTCCTTGAAATAAGTGAAATTTCTGAAAATTTGCCCCAAAAAAAGGGAAATTTCTGCATTTTGCCCCAAAATAAGGGGAATTTCAGCTTTTTACTTTAAAATAAGGGAAAGTTCTGGTTTTTGCACCAAAATATGGAGTATTTCTGCCTTTTTGCCACAAAATAAGGAAAATTTCTGCCTTTTTTCCCTGAAATAAGTGAAATTTCTTAAATTTTGCTCCAAAATAAGTGAAATTTCTGCAATTTTGCCACAAAATAAGGAAAATTTCTGGAATTTTGCCCCAAAATAAGTGGAATTTTTGAGTTTTGCCCCAAAATAAGGAGAATTTCTGCCTTTTTGCCCCACAATTAGGGGAATTTCTGCAATTTTGCTACAAAATACGGGGAATTTCTGCCTTTTTGCCCCAAAATAAGAAAAATTTTTGCTTTTTTTCTCTTAAATAAGTGAAATTTCTGAAATTTTGCCCTAAAAATGAAAAATTTCTGCAATTTTTCCCTATAATAAGGGAAATTTCTGCAATTTTGCCCCAAAATAAGGGGAATTTCTGCTTTTTTGCCTCTAAATAAGTAGAATTTCTGTCTTTTTCCCCAAAAAAAGGGAATTTCTGTCATTATTGCCCCAAAATAAGGAAAATTTTTGACTTATTACCCTGAAATAAGTGAAATTTCTGCAATTTTTTCCCAATATAAGGGAAATTTCTGCGTATTTGCCCCCAAATAAGGGGAATTTCAGCCTTTTTACCTCAAAATAAGAGGAATTTCCGAATTTTGGCACAAAATATTAGGAATTTCTGCCTTTTTGCCCCAAAATAAGGAAAATTTCTGCTTTTTTCCCTGAAACAAATGAAATTTCTGCAATTTTGCCCCAAAATAAGTAAAATTTCTGCAATTTTGTCCAAAATAAGGGAAATTTCGGGAATTTTGCCCGAAAATAAGTGGAATTTCTGAGTTTTGCCCCAAAATAAGGAGAATTTCTGCCTTTTTGCGCCACAATTAGTGAAATTTCTGCAATTTTGCCATAAAATAAGGGAAATTTCTGCAATTTTTCCTCATAATAAGGGAAATTTCTGCAATTTTGCCCCAAAATAAGGGGAATTTCTGTTTTTTGCCCCACAATTAGGGAAATTTCTGCAATTTTGCCCCAAAATAAGGGGAATTTCTGACTTTTGCCCCAAAATATGGGGAATTTCTGTTTTTTTGTCTGAAAATAAGAAAAATGCATACCTTTTTGCCATAAAAAGGGAAATTTCTTCATTTTTGCCCCAAAATAAGGGGAACTTTTGCCTTTTTGCCTCTAAATAAGTGGAATTTCTGTTTTTTTCCACCAAAACAAAAAGAATTTCTGTCTTTTTTGCCCCAAAATAAGGAAAATTTCTGACTTATTACCATGAAATAAGTGAAATTTCTGAAAATTTGCCCCAAAAATAAGTAAATTTCTTCCTTTTGCCTCAAAATAAGGGGAATTTCAGCATTTTACCTAAAAATAAGAGGAATTTCTGCATTTTTCCCACAAAATATTAGGAATTTCTGCCTTTTTGCCCCAAAATAAAAAAAATTTCTGCCTTTTTTCCCTGAAATAAGTGAAATTTCTGCAATTTTGCCACAAAATAATTGAAATTTCTGCAATTTTGCCCCAAAATAAGGGAAATTTCTGCAATTTTGCCCCAAAATAAGTGAAATTTCTGCAATTTTGCCCCAAAATAGGAGAAATTTCTGCAATGTTGCCCCAAAATAAGTGAAATTTCTGAAATTTTGCCCCAAAATAATGAAAATTTCTGGAATTTTGCCCCACAATTAGGGGAATTTCTGCAATTTTGCTCCAAAATACGGGGAATTTCTGCCTTTTTGCCCGAAATAAGGGGAATGCATACCTTTTTGCCATAAAAAAGGGAAATTTCTTTATTTTTTCCCCAAATTATGGGAAATTTCTGACTTTTTGCCCTGAAATATGTGAAATTTCTGCAATTTTGCCGTAAGATAAGGGAAATTTCTTCAATTTTTCCCCATAATAAGGGAAATTTCTGCAATTTTGCTTCAAAATAAGGGGAATTTCTGTTTTTTGCCCCACAATTAGGGAAATTTCTGCAATTTTGCCTCAAAATAAGGGAAATTTCTGCCTTTTGCCCCAAAATATGGGGAATTTCTGATTTTTTGTCCGAAAATAAGAAGAATGCATACCTTTTTACCATAAAAAGGGGGAATTTCTTCATTTTTGCTCCAAAATTAGGGGAACTTTTGCCTTTTTGCCTCTAAATAAGTGGAATTTCTGTCTTTGTCCCCCAAAACAAAGGGAATTTCTGTCTTTTTTGCCACAAAATAAAAAAAATTTCTGACTTATTACCCTGAAATAAGTGAAATTTCTGCAAATTTGCCCCAAAAATAGCGAAATTTCTGACTTTTGCCCCAAAATAAGGGGAATTTCAGCATTTTATCTCAAAATAAAGAAAAGTTCTGATTTTTGCACCAAAATATGGAGAATTTCTGCCTTTTTGCCCCAAAATAAAGAAAATTTCTGCCTTTTTTCCCTGAAATAAGTATAATTTCTGCAATTTTGCCCGAAAATAAGTGAAATTTCTGGAATTTTGCCCCAAAATAAGAGAAATTTCTTTAATTTTGCCCCAAAATAAGTGGAATTTCTGAGTTTTGCCCCAAAATAAGGAGAATTTCTTCCTTTTTGCCCCACAATTAGGGGAATTTCTGCAAATTTGCTCCAAAATACAGGGAATTTCTGCCTTTTTGCCCGAAAATAAGGGAAATGGGTACCTTTTTGCCATAAAAAAGGGAAATTTCCTCATTTTTGCCCCAAATTAAGGGAAAAGTTTTCCTTTTTGCCCTGAAATATACAAAATTTCTGCAATTTTAGCCCAAAATAAGGTGAATTTCTGCCTTTTTGCCCCAAAATAAGGGAAATTTCTGCCTTTTGCCCCAAATTATGGGGAATTTCTGCCGTTTTGTCCGAAAATAAGAAGAATGCATACCTTTTTGCCATAAAAAAGGGAAATTTCTTCATTTTTGCTCCAAAATAAGGGGACCTTTTGCCTTTTGCCTCTAAATAAGTGGAATTTCTCTCTTTTTCCCCCAAAACAAAGGGAAGTTCTGTCTTTTTCCCCAAAAAAAGGAAATTCTGTCATTTTTGCCCCAAAAGAAGGAAAATTTTTGACTTATTACCCTGAAATAAGTGAAATTTCTGCAATTTTTTCCCAATATAAGGGAAATTTCTATGTATTTGCCCCCAAATAAAAGGAATTTCAGCCTTTTTACCTCAAAATAAGAGGAATTTCCGAATTTTGGCACAAAATATTAGGAATTTCTGCCTTTTTGCCCCAAAATAAGGAAAATTTCTGCTTTTTTCCCTGAAACAAATGAAATTTCTGCAATTTTGCCCCAAAATAAGTAAAATTTCTGCAATTTTGCCCATAATAAGGGAAATTTCTGATATTTTGCCCAAAAATAAGGGAAATTTCTGCCTTTTGCCCTAAAATATGGGGAATTTCTGCCTTTTTGTCTGAAAATAAGAAGAATGCATAACTTTTTGCCATAAAAAAGGGAAATTTCTTCATTTTTTGCTCCAAAATAAGGGGAACTTTTGCCTTTTTGCCTCTAAATAAGTGGAATTTCTGTCTTTTTCCCCCAAAACAAAGGGAATTTCTGTCTTTTTTGCCCCAAAATAAGGAAAATTTCTGACTTATAACCCTGAAATAAGTGAAATTTCTGCAAATTTGCCCCAAAATAAGAGAAATTTCTGCCTTTTTGCCCCTAAATAAGGGGAATTTCAGCCTTTTTATCTCAAAATAAGGGAAATTTCTGCATTTTTGCCACAAAATATTAGGAATTTCTGCATTTTTGCAACAAAATATTAGGAATTTCTGCCTTTTGCCACAAAATAAGGAAAATTTCTGCCTTTTTTCCCGGAAATATGTGAAATTTCTGCAAATTTGCCCCCAAAAAAGGGAAATTTCTGCCTTTTGCCCCAAAATAAGGGGAATTTCAGCATTTTACCTCAAAATAAGGGAAATTTCTGATTTTTGCACCAAAATATGGAGAATTTCTGCCTTTTTGCCCCAAAATAAAGAAAATTTCTGCCTTTTTTCCCTGAAATAAGTGAAATTTCTGCAATTTTGCCCCAAAATAAGTGAAACTTCTGCAATTTTGCCCCAAAATAAGGAAAATTTATGGAATTTAACCCCACAATTAGGGGAATTTCTACAATTTTGCTCCAAAATACGAGGAATTTCTGCCTTTTTGCCCAAAATAAGGGGAATGCATACCTTTTTGCCATAAAAAAGGGAAATTTCTTCATTTTTGCCCCAAATTAAGGGAAATTTCTGACGTTTTGCCCTGAAATATGTGAAATTTCTGCAATTTTAGCCCAAAATAAGGTGAATTTCTGTCTTTTTGCCACAAATTAATGGGAATTTCTGCCTTTTTGCCCCAAAATAAGAAAAATTTTTGCCTTTTTTCTCTGAAATAAGTGAAATTTCTGCAATTTTGCCCTAACATAAGGGAAATTTCTGCAATTTTTCCCCATAATAAGGGAAATTTCTGGAATTTTGCCACAAAATAAAGGGAATTTCTGTTTTTTTGCCCCCAAATTAGGGAAATTTCTGCAATTTTGCCCTAAAATAAGGGGAATTTCTGCTTTTTTGCCTCTAAATAAGTGGAATTTCTGTCTTTTTCCCCCAAAACAAAGGGAATTTCTGTCATTTTTGCCCCAAAATAAGGAAAATTTCTGACTTATTACCCTGAAATAAGTAAAATTTCTGCAATTTTGCCCCAATATAAGGGAAATTTCTGCCTTTTTGCCCCCAAATAAGGGGAATTTCAGCCTTTTTACCTCAAAATAAGGGGAATTTCTGAATTTTGGCACAAAATATTAGGATTTTCTGCCTTTTGGCCCAAAATAAGGAAAATTTCTGCTTTTTTCCCTGAAATAAGTGAAATTTCTGCAATTTTGCCCCAAAATAAGGGAAATTTCTGGAATTTTGCCCCAAAATAAGTGGAATTTCTGAGTTTTGCCCCAAAATAAAGAGAATTTCTGCCTTTTTGCGCCACTATTAGTAAAATTTCTGCAATTTTGCCGTAAAATAAGGGAAATTTTTGCAATTTTTCCTCATAATAAAGGAAATTTCTGCAATTTTGCCCCAAAATAGAGGGAATTTTTGTTTTTTGCCCCACAATTAGGGAAATTTCTGATATTTTGCCCAAAAATAAGGGAAATTTCTGCCTTTTGCCCTAAAATATGGGGAATTTTTGCCTTTTTGTCTGAAAATAAGAAGAATGCATACCTTTTTGCCATAAAAAAGGGAAATTTCTTCATTTTTTGCTCAAAAATAATGGGAAGTTTTGCCTTTTTGCCTCTAAATAAGTGGAATTTCTGTCTTTTTCCCCCAAAAAAAAGGGAATTTCTGTCTTTTTTGCCCCAAAATAAGGAAAATTTCTGACTTATAACCCTGAAATAAGTGAAATTTCTGCAAATTTGCCCCAAAATAAGAGAAATTTCTGCCTTTTTGCCCCTAAATAAGGGGAATTTCAGCCTTTTTATCTCAAAATAAGGGAAATTTCTGCATTTTTGCCACAAAATATTAGGAATTTCTGCATTTTTGCAACAAAATATTAGGAATTTCTGCCTTTTGCCACAAAATAAGGAAAATTTCTGCCTTTTTTCCCGGAAATATGTGAAATTTCTGCAAATTTGCCCCCAAAAAAGGGAAATTTCTGCCTTTTGCCCCAAAATAAGGGGAATTTCAGCATTTTACCTCAAAATAAGGGAAATTTCTGATTTTTGCACCAAAATATGGAGAATTTCTGCCTTTTTGCCCCAAAATAAAGAAAATTTCTGCCTTTTTTCCCTGAAATAAGTGAAATTTCTGCAATTTTGCCCCAAAATAAGTGAAACTTCTGCAATTTTGCCCCAAAATAAGGAAAATTTATGGAATTTAACCCCACAATTAGGGGAATTTCTACAATTTTGCTCCAAAATACGAGGAATTTCTGCCTTTTTGCCCAAAATAAGGGGAATGCATACCTTTTTGCCATAAAAAAGGGAAATTTCTTCATTTTTGCCCCAAATTAAGGGAAATTTCTGACTTTTTGCCCTGAAATATGTGAAATTTCTGCAATTTTAGCCCAAAATAAGGTGAATTTCTGTCTTTTTGCCCCAAAATAATGGGAATTTCTGCCTTTTTGCCCCAAAATAAGAAAAATTTTTGCCTTTTTTCTCTGAAATAAGTGAAATTTCTGCAATTTTGCCCTAACATAAGGGAAATTTCTGCAATTTTTCCCCATAATAAGGGAAATTTCTGGAATTTTGCCACAAAATAAAGGGAATTTCTGTTTTTTTGCCCCCAAATTAGGGAAATTTCTGCAATTTTGCCCTAAAATAAGGGGAATTTCTGCTTTTTTGCCTCTAAATAAGTGGAATTTCTGTCTTTTTCCCCCAAAACAAAGGGAATTTCTGTCATTTTTGCCCCAAAATAAGGAAAATTTCTGACTTATTATCCTGAAATAAGTGAAATTTCTGCAATTTTGCCCCAATATAAGGGAAATTTCTGCCTTTTTGCCCCCAAATAAGGGGAATTTCAGCCTTTTTACCTCAAAATAAGGGGAATTTCTGAATTTTGGCACAAAATATTAGGAATTTCTGCCTTTTGGCCCAAAATAAGGAAAATTTCTGCCTTTTTTCCCTGAAATAAGTGAAATTTCTGCAATTGTGCCCCAACATAAATGAAATTTCTGCAATTTTGCCCCAAAATAAGGAAAATTTCTGGAATTTTGCCCCACAATTAGGGGAATTTCTGCAATTTTGCTCCAAAATACGGGGAATTTCTGCCTTTTTGCCCGAAATAAGGGGAATGCATAACTTTTTGCAATAAAAAAGGGAAATTTCTTCATTTTTGCCCCAAATTAAGGGAAATTTCTGACTTTTTGCTCTGAAATATGTGAAATTTCTGCAATTTTAGCCCAAAATAAGGTGAATTTCTGCCTTTTTGCCCCAAAATAATGGGAATTTTTGCCTTTTTTCTCTGAAATAAGTGAAATTTCTGCAATTTTGCCCTAAATAAGGGAAATTTCTGCAATTCTTCCGCATAATAAGGGAAATTTCTGGAATTTTGCCACAAAATAAGGGGAATTTCTGTTTTTTTGCCCCCAAATAAGGGAAATTTCTGCAATTTTGCCCTAAAATAAGGGGAATTTCTGCTTTTTTGCCTCTAAATAAGTGGAATTTCTGTCTTTTTCCCCCAAAACAAAAGGAATTTCTGTCATTTTTGCCCAAAAATAAGGAAAATTTTTGACTTATTACCCTGAAATAAGTGAAATTTCTGCAAATTTGCCCCAATATAAGGGAAATTTCTGCCTTTTTGCCCCCAAATAAGGGAAATTTCAGCCTTTTTACCTCAAAATAAGGGGAATTTCTGAATTTTGGCACAAAATATTAGGAATTTCTGCCTTTTTGCCCCAAAATAAGGGAAATTTCTGTATTTTTCCCTGAAATAAGTGAAATTTCTGCAATTGTGCCCCAACATAAATGAAATTTCAGCAATTTTGCCCCAAAATAAGGAAAATTTCTGGAATTTTGCCCCACGATTAGGGGAATTTCTGCAATTTTGCTCCAAAATACGGGGAATTTCTGCCTTTTTGCCCGAAATAAGGGGAATGCATACCTTTTTGCCATAAAAAAGAGAAATTTCTTCATTTTTGCCCCAAATTAAGGGAAATTTCTGACTTTTTGCCCTGAAATATGTGAAATTTCTGCAATTTTAGCCCAAAATAAGGTGAATTTCTGCATTTTTGCCCCAAAATAATGAGAATTTCTGCCTTTTTGCCCCAAAATAAGAAAAATTTTTGCCTTTTTTCTCTGCAATAAGTATAATTTCTGCAATTTTGCCCTAAAATAAAAGAAATTTCTGCAATTCTTCCCCATAATAAGGGAAATTTCTGGAATTTTGCCACAAAATAAGGGGAATTTCTGTTTTTTTGCCCCCAAATAAGGGAAATTTCTGCAATTTTGCCCTAAAATAAAAGGAATTTCTGCTTTTTTGCCTCTAAATAAGTGGAATTTTTGTTTTTTTCTCCCAAAACAAAAGGAATTTCTGTCATTTTTGCCCAAAAATAAGGAAAATTTCTGACTTATTACCCTGAAATAAGTGAAATTTCTGCAATTTTGCCCCAATATAAGGGAAATTTCTGCCTTTTTGCCCCCAAATAAGGGGAATTTCAGCCGTTTTACCTCAAAATAAGGGGAATTTCTGAATTTTGGCACAAAATATTAGGAATTTCTGCCTTTTTGCCCCAAAATTAGGAAAATTTCTGTATTTTTCCCTGAAATAAGTGAAATTTCTGCAATTTTGCCCCAAAATAAGTGAAATTTCTGCAATTTTGCCCCAAAATAACAGAAATTTCTGGAATTTTGCCCCAAAATAAGTGGAATTTCTGAGTTTTGCCCCAAAATAAGGAAAATTTCTGCCTTTTTGCGCCACAATTAGTGAAATTTCTGCAATTTTGCCGTAAAATAAGGGAAATTTCTGCAATTTTTTCTCATAATAACGGAAATTTCTGCAATTTTGCCCCAAAATAAGGGGAATTTCTGTTTTTGTGCCCCACAATTAGGGAAATTTCTGCAGTTTTGCCCAAAAATAAGGGAAATTTCTGCCTTTTGCCCCAAAATATGGGGAATTTCTGCCTTTTTGTCTTAAAATAAGAAAAATGCATACCTTTTTACCATAAAAAAGAGAAATTTCTTCATTTTTGCTCCAAAATAAGGGGAACTTTTGCCTTTTTGCCTCTAAATAAGTGGAATTTCTGTCTATTTCCCCCAAAACAAAGGGAATTTCTGTCTTTTTTGCCCCAAAATAAGGAAAATTTCTGACTTATAACCCTGAAATAAGTGAAATTTCTGCAAATTTGCCCCAAAATAAGAAAAATTTCTGCCTTTTTGCCCCCAAATAAGGGGAATTTCAGCCTTTTTATCTCAAAATAAGGGAAATTTCTGCATTTTTGCAACAAAATATTAGGAATTTCTGCATTTTTGCCACAAAATATTAGGAATTTCTGCCTTTTTGCCCCAAAATAAGGTAAATTTCTGCCTTTTTTCTCGGAAATAAGTGAAATTTCTGCAAATTTGCCCCAAAAAAAGGGTAATTTCTGCCTTTTGCCCCAAAATAAAAGGAATTTCAGCATTTTACCTCAAAATAAGAAAAATTTCTGATTTTTGCACCAAAATATGGAGAATTTCTGCCTTTTTCCCTAAATAAGGAAAATTTCTGCCTTTTTTCCCTGAAATAAGTGAAATTTCTGCAATTTTGCTTCAAAATAAGGGAAATTTCTGCAATTTTGCCCCAAAATAAGTGAAATTTCTGCAATTTTGCCCCAAAATAAGGAAAATTTCTGGAATTTTGCCCCACAATTAGGGGAATTTCTGCAATTTTGCTTCAAAATACGGGGAATTTCTGCCTTTTTGCCCAAAATAAGGGGAATGCATACCTTTTTGCCATAAAAAAGGGAAATTTCTTCATTTTTGCCCCAAATTAAGGGAAATTTCTGACTTTTTGCCCTGAAATATGTGAAATTTCTGCAATTTTAGCCCAAAATAAGGTGAATTTCTGCCTTTTTGCCCCAAAATAATGGGAATTTCTGCCTTTTTGCCCCAAAAGAAGAGCAATTTTTGCCTTTTTTCTCTGAAATAAGTGAAATTTCTGCAATTTTGCCCTATTTAAAGGAAATTTCTGCAATTTTTCCCCATAATAGGGGGAAATTTCTGGAATTTTGCCCCAAAATAAGGGGAATTTCTGTTTTTTTGCCCGTAAATAAGGGAAATTTCTGCAATTTTGCCCTAAAATAAGGGGAATTTCTGCTTTTTTGCCTCTAAATAAGTGGAATTTCTGTCTTTTTCCCCTCAAAAAAGGGAATTTCTCTCATTTTTTCCCCAAAATAAGGAAAATTTCTGACTTAATACCCTGAAATAAGTGAAATTTCTGCAATTTTGCCCCAATATAAGGTAAATTTCTTCCTTTTTGCCCCCAAATAAAGGGAATTTCAGCCTTTTTACCTCAAAATAAAGGGAATTTCTGAATTTTGGCACAAAATATTAGGAATTTCTGCCTTTTTGCCCCAAAATAAAAAAATTTCTGCCTTTTTTCCCTGAAATAAGTGAAATTTCTGCAATTTTGCCCCATCATAAGTAAAATTTCTACAATTTTGCCCCAAAATAAGGGAAATTTCTGGATTTTTGCCCCAAAATAAGTGGAATTTCTGACTTTGGCCCCAAAATAAGGAGAATTTCTGCCTTTTTGCCCCACAATTAGTGAAATTTCTGCAAGTTTGCCCTAAAATAAGGGAAATTTCTGCAATTTTTCCCCATAATAAGGGAAATTTCTGCAATTTTGCTTCAAAATCAGGGGAATTTCTGTTTTTTTGCCCGACAATTAGGGAAATTTCTGCAATTTTGCCCCGAAATATTCAGAATTTCTGCCTTTTGCCCCAAAATATGGGGAATTTCTGCCTTTTTGTCCGAAAATAAGAAAAATGCATACCTTTTTGCCCTAAAAAAGGGAAATTTCTTCATTTTTGCTCCAAAATAAGGGGAACTTTTGCCTTTTTGCCTCTTAATAAGTGGAATTTCTGTTTTTTTCCTCCAAAACAAAGAAAATTTCTGTCTTTTTTGCCCCATAATAAGGAAAATTTTTGATTTATTACTCTGAAATAAGGGAAATTTCTGGAATTTTGCCTCAAACTAAGTGGAATTTCTGAGTTTTTCCCCAAAATAAGGAGAATTTCTGGAATTTTGCCCCACAATTAGGGGAATTTCTGCAATTTTGCTCCAAAATACGGGGAATTTCTGCCTTTTTGCCCGAAATAAGGGGAATGCATAACTTTTTGCAATAAAAAAGGGAAATTTCTTCATTTTTGCCGCAAATTAAGAGAGATTTCTGACTTTTTGCTCTGAAATATGTGAAATTTCTGCAATTTTAGCCCAAAATAAGGTGAATTTCTGCATTTTTGCCTCAAAATAATGGGAATTTCTGCCTTTTTGCCCTAAAATAAGAAAAATTTTTGCCTTTTTTCTCTGAAATAAGTGAAATTTCTGCAATTTTGCCCTAAAATAAGGGAAATTTCTGCAATTCTTCCTCATAATAAGGGAAATTTCTGGAATTTTGCCACAAAATAAGGGAAATTTCTGTTTTTTTGCCCCCAAATAAGGGAAATTTCTGCAATTTTGCCCTAAAATAAGGGGAATTTCTGCCTTTTTGCCTCTAAATAAGTGGAATTTCTGTCTTTTCCCCCAAAACAAAGGGAATTTCTGTCATTTTTGCCCAAAAATAAGGAAAATTTCTGTCTTATTACCCTGAAATAAGTGAAATTTCTGCAAATTTGCCCAAATATAAGGGAAATTTCTGCCTTTTTGCCGCCAAATAAGGGAAATTTCAGCCTTTTTACCTCAAAATAAGGGGAATTTCTGAATTTTGGCACAAAATATTAGGAATTTCTGCCTTTTTGCCCCAAAATAAGGAAAATTTCTGTATTTTTCCCTGAAATAAGTGAAATTTCTGCAATTGTGCCCCTACATAAATGAAATTTCTGCAATTTTGCCCCAAAATAAGGAAAATTTCTGGAATTTTGCCCCACAATTAGGGGAATTTCTGCAATTTTGCTCCAAAATACGGGGAATTTCTGCCTTTTTGCCCGAAATAAGGGGAATGCATAACTTTTTGCCATAAAAAAGGGAAATTTCTTCATTTTTGCCCCAAATTAAGGGAAATTTCTGACTTTTTGCCCTGAAATATGTGAAATTTCTGCAATTTTAGCCCAAAATAAGGTGAATTTCTGCCTTTTTGCCCCAAAATAATGGGAATTTCTGCCTTTTTGCCCCAAATTAAGAAAAATTTTTGCCTCTTTTCTCAGCAATAAGTGAAATTTCTGCAATTTTGCCCTAAAATAAGGGAAATTTCTGCAATTCTTCCCCATAATAAGGGAAATTTCTGGAATTTTGCCACAAAATAAGGGGAATTTCTGTTTTTTGCCCCCAAATAAGGGAAATTTCTGCAATTTTGCCCTAAAATAAGGGGAATTTTTGCTTTTTTGCCTCTAAATAAGTGCAATTTTTGTCTTTTTCCCCCAAAACAAAGAGAATTTCTGTCATTTTTGCCCAAAAATAAGAAAAATTTCTGACTTATTACCCTGAAATAAGTGAAATTTCTGCAATTTTGCCCCAATATAAAGGAAATTTCTGCCTTTTTGCCCCCAAATAAGGGAAATTTCAGCCTTTTTACCTCAAAATAAGGGGAATTTCTGAATTTTGGCACAAAATATTAGGAATTTCTGCCTTTTTGCCCCAAAATAAGGAAAATTTCTGTATTTTTCCCTGAAATAAGTGAAATTTCTGCAATTTTGCCCCAAAATAAGTGAAATTTCTGCAATTTTGCCCCAAAATAAGAGAAATTTCTGGACTTTTGCCCCAAAATAAGTGGAATTTCTGAGTTTTGCCCCAAAATAAGGAAAATTTCTGCCTTTTTGCGCCACAATTAGTGAAATTTCTGCAATTTTGCCGTAAAATAAGGGAAATTTCTGCAATTTTTTCTCATAATAAGGGAAATTTCTTCCTTTTGCCCCAAAATATGGGGAATTTCTGCCTTTTTGTCTTAAAATAAGAAAAATGCATACCTTTTTGCCATAAAAAAGAGAAATTTCTTCATTTTTGCTCCAAAATAAGGGGAACTTTTGCCTTTTTGCCTCTAAATAAGTGGTATTTCTGTCTTTTTCCCCCAAAACAAAGGCAATTTCTGTCTTTTTTGCCCCAAAATAAGGAAAATTTCTGACTTATAACCCTGAAATAAGTGAAATTTCTAGCAAATTTGCCCCAAAATAAGAAAAATTTCTGCCTTTTTGCCCCCAAATAAGGGGAATTTCAGCCTTTTTATCTCAAAATAAGGGAAATTTCTGCATTTTTGCAACAAAATATTAGGAATTTCTGCATTTTTGCCACAAAATATTAGGAATTTCTGCCTTTTTGCCCCAAAATAAGGAAAATTTCTGCCTTTTTTCTCGGAAATAAGTGAAATTTCTGCAATTTTGCCCCAAAAAAAGGGTAATTTCTGCCTTTTGCCCCAAAATAAAGGGAATTTCAGCATTTTACCTCAAAATAAGAAAAATTTCTGATTCTTGCACCAAAATATGGAGAATTTCTGCCTTTTTCCCCAAAATAAGGAAAATTTCTGCCTTTTTTCCCTGAAATAAGTGAAATTTCTGCAATTTTGCTTCAAAATAAGGGAAATTTCTGCAATTTTGCCCCAAAATTAGTGAAATTTCTGCAATTGTGCCCCAAAATAAGGAAAATTTCTGGAATTTTGCCCCACAATTAGGGGAATTTCTGCAATTTTGCTTCAAAATACGGGGAATTTCTGCCTTTTTGCCCAAAATAAGGGGAATGCATACCTTTTTGCCATAAAAAAGGGAAATTTCTTCATTTTTGCCCCAAATTAAGGGAAATTTCTGACTTTTTGCCCTGAAATATGTGAAATTTCTGCTATTTTAGCCCAAAATAAGGTGAATTTCTGCCTTTTTGCCCCAAAATAATGGGAATTTCTGCCTTTTTGCCCCAAAATAAGAAAAATTTTTGCCTTTTTTCTCTGAAATAAGTGAAATTTCTGCAATTTTGCCCTAACATAAGGGAAATTTCTGCAATTTTTCCCCATAATAAGGGAAATTTCTGGAATTTTGCCACAAAATAAAGGGAATTTCTGTTTTTTTGCCCCCAAATTAGGGAAATTTCTGCAATTTTGCCCTAAAATAAGGGGAATTTCTGCTTTTTTGCCTCTAAATAAGTGGAATTTCTGTCTTTTTCCCCCAAAACAAAGGGAATTTCTGTCATTTTTGCCCCAAAATAAGGAAAATTTCTGACTTATTACCCTGAAATAAGTAAAATTTCTGCAATTTTGCCCCAATATAAGGGAAATTTCTGCCTTTTTGCCCCCAAATAAGGGGAATTTCAGCCTTTTTACCTCAAAATAAGGGGAATTTCTGAATTTTGGCACAAAATATTAGGATTTTCTGCCTTTTGGCCCAAAATAAGGAAAATTTCTGCTTTTTTCCCTGAAATAAGTGAAATTTCTGCAATTTTGCCCCAAAATAAGGGAAATTTCTGGAATTTTGCCCCAAAATAAGTGGAATTTCTGAGTTTTGCCCCAAAATAAAGAGAATTTCTGCCTTTTTGCGCCACTATTAGTAAAATTTCTGCAATTTTGCCGTAAAATAAGGGAAATTTTTGCAATTTTTCCTCATAATAAAGGAAATTTCTGCAATTTTGCCCCAAAATAGAGGGAATTTTTGTTTTTTGCCCCACAATTAGGGAAATTTCTGATATTTTGCCCAAAAATAAGGGAAATTTCTGCCTTTTGCCCTAAAATATGGGGAATTTTTGCCTTTTTGTCTGAAAATAAGAAGAATGCATACCTTTTTGCCATAAAAAAGGGAAATTTCTTCATTTTTTGCTCAAAAATAATGGGAAGTTTTGCCTTTTTGCCTCTAAATAAGTGGAATTTCTGTCTTTTTCCCCCAAAAAAAAGGGAATTTCTGTCTTTTTTGCCCCAAAATAAGGAAAATTTCTGACTTATAACCCTGAAATAAGTGAAATTTCTGCAAATTTGCCCCAAAATAAGAGAAATTTCTGCCTTTTTGCCCCTAAATAAGGGGAATTTCAGCCTTTTTATCTCAAAATAAGGGAAATTTCTGCATTTTTGCCACAAAATATTAGGAATTTCTGCATTTTTGCAACAAAATATTAGGAATTTCTGCCTTTTGCCACAAAATAAGGAAAATTTCTGCCTTTTTTCCCGGAAATATGTGAAATTTCTGCAAATTTGCCCCCAAAAAAGGGAAATTTCTGCCTTTTGCCCCAAAATAAGGGGAATTTCAGCATTTTACCTCAAAATAAGGGAAATTTCTGATTTTTGCACCAAAATATGGAGAATTTCTGCCTTTTTGCCCCAAAATAAAGAAAATTTCTGCCTTTTTTCCCTGAAATAAGTGAAATTTCTGCAATTTTGCCCCAAAATAAGTGAAACTTCTGCAATTTTGCCCCAAAATAAGGAAAATTTATGGAATTTAACCCCACAATTAGGGGAATTTCTACAATTTTGCTCCAAAATACGAGGAATTTCTGCCTTTTTGCCCAAAATAAGGGGAATGCATACCTTTTTGCCATAAAAAAGGGAAATTTCTTCATTTTTGCCCCAAATTAAGGGAAATTTCTGACTTTTTGCCCTGAAATATGTGAAATTTCTGCAATTTTAGCCCAAAATAAGGTGAATTTCTGTCTTTTTGCCCCAAAATAATGGGAATTTCTGCCTTTTTGCCCCAAAATAAGAAAAATTTTTGCCTTTTTTCTCTGAAATAAGTGAAATTTCTGCAATTTTGCCCTAACATAAGGGAAATTTCTGCAATTTTTCCCCATAATAAGGGAAATTTCTGGAATTTTGCCACAAAATAAAGGGAATTTCTGTTTTTTTGCCCCCAAATTAGGGAAATTTCTGCAATTTTGCCCTAAAATAAGGGGAATTTCTGCTTTTTTGCCTCTAAATAAGTGGAATTTCTGTCTTTTTCCCCCAAAACAAAGGGAATTTCTGTCATTTTTGCCCCAAAATAAGGAAAATTTCTGACTTATTATCCTGAAATAAGTGAAATTTCTGCAATTTTGCCCCAATATAAGGGAAATTTCTGCCTTTTTGCCCCCAAATAAGGGGAATTTCAGCCTTTTTACCTCAAAATAAGGGGAATTTCTGAATTTTGGCACAAAATATTAGGAATTTCTGCCTTTTGGCCCAAAATAAGGAAAATTTCTGCCTTTTTTCCCTGAAATAAGTGAAATTTCTGCAATTGTGCCCCAACATAAATGAAATTTCTGCAATTTTGCCCCAAAATAAGGAAAATTTCTGGAATTTTGCCCCACAATTAGGGGAATTTCTGCAATTTTGCTCCAAAATACGGGGAATTTCTGCCTTTTTGCCCGAAATAAGGGGAATGCATAACTTTTTGCAATAAAAAAGGGAAATTTCTTCATTTTTGCCCCAAATTAAGGGAAATTTCTGACTTTTTGCTCTGAAATATGTGAAATTTCTGCAATTTTAGCCCAAAATAAGGTGAATTTCTGCCTTTTTGCCCCAAAATAATGGGAATTTTTGCCTTTTTTCTCTGAAATAAGTGAAATTTCTGCAATTTTGCCCTAAATAAGGGAAATTTCTGCAATTCTTCCGCATAATAAGGGAAATTTCTGGAATTTTGCCACAAAATAAGGGGAATTTCTGTTTTTTTGCCCCCAAATAAGGGAAATTTCTGCAATTTTGCCCTAAAATAAGGGGAATTTCTGCTTTTTTGCCTCTAAATAAGTGGAATTTCTGTCTTTTTCCCCCAAAACAAAAGGAATTTCTGTCATTTTTGCCCAAAAATAAGGAAAATTTCTGACTTATTACCCTGAAATAAGTGAAATTTCTGCAAATTTGCCCCAATATAAGGGAAATTTCTGCCTTTTTGCCCCCAAATAAGAGAAATTTCAGCCTTTTTACCTCAAAATAAGGGGAATTTCTGAATTTTGGCACAAAATATTAGGAATTTCTGCCTTTTTGCCCCAAAATAAGGGAAATTTCTGTATTTTTCCCTGAAATAAGTGAAATTTCTGCAATTGTGCCCCAACATAAATGAAATTTCAGCAATTTTGCCCCAAAATAAGGAAAATTTCTGGAATTTTGCCCCACGATTAGGGGAATTTCTGCAATTTTGCTCCAAAATACGGGGAATTTCTGCCTTTTTGCCCGAAATAAGGGGAATGCATACCTTTTTGCCATAAAAAAGAGAAATTTCTTCATTTTTGCCCCAAATTAAGGGAAATTTCTGACTTTTTGCCCTGAAATATGTGAAATTTCTGCAATTTTAGCCCAAAATAAGGTGAATTTCTGCCTTTTTGCCCCAAAATAATGAGAATTTCTGCCTTTTTGCCCCAAAATAAGAAAAATTTTTGCCTTTTTTCTCTGCAATAAGTATAATTTCTGCAATTTTGCCCTAAAATAAAAGAAATTTCTGCAATTCTTCCCCATAATAAGGGAAATTTCTGGAATTTTGCCACAAAATAAGGGGAATTTCTGTTTTTTTGCCCCCAAATAAGGGAAATTTCTGCAATTTTGCCCTAAAATAAAAGGAATTTCTGCTTTTTTGCCTCTAAATAAGTGGAATTTTTGTTTTTTTCTCCCAAAACAAAAGGAATTTCTGTCATTTTTTCCCAAAAATAAGGAAAATTTCTGACTTATTACCCTGAAATAAGTGAAATTTCTGCAATTTTGCCCCAATATAAGGGAAATTTCTGCCTTTTTGCCCCCAAATAAGGGGAATTTCAGCCGTTTTACCTCAAAATAAGGGGAATTTCTGAATTTTGGCACAAAATATTAGGAATTTCTGCCTTTTTGCCCCAAAATAAGGAAAATTTCTGTATTTTTCCCTGAAATAAGTGAAATTTCTGCAATTTTGCCCCAAAATAAGTGAAATTTCTGCAATTTTGCCCCAAAATAACAGAAATTTCTGGAATTTTGCCCCAAAATAAGTGGAATTTCTGAGTTTTGCCCCAAAATAAGGAAAATTTCTGCCTTTTTGCGCCACAATTAGTGAAATTTCTGCAATTTTGCCGTAAAATAAGGGAAATTTCTGCAATTTTTTCTCATAATAACGGAAATTTCTGCAATTTTGCCCCAAAATAAGGGGAATTTCTGTTTTTGTGCCCCACAATTAGGGAAATTTCTGCAGTTTTGCCCAAAAATAAGGGAAATTTCTGCCTTTTGCCCCAAAATATGGGGAATTTCTGCCTTTTTGTCTTAAAATAAGAAAAATGCATACCTTTTTACCATAAAAAAGAGAAATTTCTTCATTTTTGCTCCAAAATAAGGGGAACTTTTGCCTTTTTGCCTCTAAATAAGTGGAATTTCTGTCTATTTCCCCCAAAACAAAGGGAATTTCTGTCTTTTTTGCCCCAAAATAAGGAAAATTTCTGACTTATAACCCTGAAATAAGTGAAATTTCTGCAAATTTGCCCCAAAATAAGAAAAATTTCTGCCTTTTTGCCCCCAAATAAGGGGAATTTCAGCCTTTTTATCTCAAAATAAGGGAAATTTCTGCATTTTTGCAACAAAATATTAGGAATTTCTGCATTTTTGCCACAAAATATTAGGAATTTCTGCCTTTTTGCCCCAAAATAAGGTAAATTTCTGCCTTTTTTCTCGGAAATAAGTGAAATTTCTGCAAATTTGCCCCAAAAAAAGGGTAATTTCTGCCTTTTGCCCCAAAATAAAAGGAATTTCAGCATTTTACCTCAAAATAAGAAAAATTTCTGATTTTTGCACCAAAATATGGAGAATTTCTGCCTTTTTCCCTAAATAAGGAAAATTTCTGCCTTTTTTCCCTGAAATAAGTGAAATTTCTGCAATTTTGCTTCAAAATAAGGGAAATTTCTGCAATTTTGCCCCAAAATAAGTGAAATTTCTGCAATTTTGCCCCAAAATAAGGAAAATTTCTGGAATTTTGCCCCACAATTAGGGGAATTTCTGCAATTTTGCTTCAAAATACGGGGAATTTCTGCCTTTTTGCCCAAAATAAGGGGAATGCATACCTTTTTGCCATAAAAAAGGGAAATTTCTTCATTTTTGCCCCAAATTAAGGGAAATTTCTGACTTTTTGCCCTGAAATATGTGAAATTTCTGCAATTTTAGCCCAAAATAAGGTGAATTTCTGCCTTTTTGCCCCAAAATAATGGGAATTTCTGCCTTTTTGCCCCAAAAGAAGAGCAATTTTTGCCTTTTTTCTCTGAAATAAGTGAAATTTCTGCAATTTTGCCCTATTTAAAGGAAATTTCTGCAATTTTTCCCCATAATAGGGGGAAATTTCTGGAATTTTGCCCCAAAATAAGGGGAATTTCTGTTTTTTTGCCCGTAAATAAGGGAAATTTCTGCAATTTTGCCCTAAAATAAGGGGAATTTCTGCTTTTTTGCCTCTAAATAAGTGGAATTTCTGTCTTTTTCCCCTCAAAAAAGGGAATTTCTCTCATTTTTTCCCCAAAATAAGGAAAATTTCTGACTTAATACCCTGAAATAAGTGAAATTTCTGCAATTTTGCCCCAATATAAGGTAAATTTCTTCCTTTTTGCCCCCAAATAAAGGGAATTTCAGCCTTTTTACCTCAAAATAAAGGGAATTTCTGAATTTTGGCACAAAATATTAGGAATTTCTGCCTTTTTGCCCCAAAATAAAAAAATTTCTGCCTTTTTTCCCTGAAATAAGTGAAATTTCTGCAATTTTGCCCCATCATAAGTAAAATTTCTACAATTTTGCCCCAAAATAAGGGAAATTTCTGGATTTTTGCCCCAAAATAAGTGGAATTTCTGAGTTTGGCCCCAAAATAAGGAGAATTTCTGCCTTTTTGCCCCACAATTAGTGAAATTTCTGCAAGTTTGCCCTAAAATAAGGGAAATTTCTGCAATTTTTCCCCATAATAAGGGAAATTTCTGCAATTTTGCTTCAAAATCAGGGGAATTTCTGTTTTTTTGCCCGACAATTAGGGAAATTTCTGCAATTTTGCCCCGAAATATTCAGAATTTCTGCCTTTTGCCCCAAAATATGGGGAATTTCTGCCTTTTTGTCCGAAAATAAGAAAAATGCATACCTTTTTGCCCTAAAAAAGGGAAATTTCTTCATTTTTGCTCCAAAATAAGGGGAACTTTTGCCTTTTTGCCTCTTAATAAGTGGAATTTCTGTTTTTTTCCTCCAAAACAAAGAAAATTTCTGTCTTTTTTGCCCCATAATAAGGAAAATTTTTGATTTATTACTCTGAAATAAGGGAAATTTCTGGAATTTTGCCTCAAACTAAGTGGAATTTCTGAGTTTTTCCCCAAAATAAGGAGAATTTCTGGAATTTTGCCCCACAATTAGGGGAATTTCTGCAATTTTGCTCCAAAATACGGGGAATTTCTGCCTTTTTGCCCGAAATAAGGGGAATGCATAACTTTTTGCAATAAAAAAGGGAAATTTCTTCATTTTTGCCGCAAATTAAGAGAGATTTCTGACTTTTTGCTCTGAAATATGTGAAATTTCTGCAATTTTAGCCCAAAATAAGGTGAATTTCTGCATTTTTGCCTCAAAATAATGGGAATTTCTGCCTTTTTGCCCTAAAATAAGAAAAATTTTTGCCTTTTTTCTCTGAAATAAGTGAAATTTCTGCAATTTTGCCCTAAAATAAGGGAAATTTCTGCAATTCTTCCCCATAATAAGGGAAATTTCTGGAATTTTGCCACAAAATAAGGGAAATTTCTGTTTTTTTGCCCCCAAATAAGGGAAATTTCTGCAATTTTGCCCCAATATAAGGGAAATTTCTGCCTTTTTGCCCCCAAATAAGGGGAATTTCAGCCGTTTTACCTCAAAATAAGGGGAATTTCTGAATTTTGGCACAAAATATTAGGAATTTCTGCCTTTTTGCCCCAAAATAAGGAAAATTTCTGTATTTTTCCCTGAAATAAGTGAAATTTCTGCAATTTTGCCCCAAAATAAGTGAAATTTCTGCAATTTTGCCCCAAAATAACAGAAATTTCTGGAATTTTGCCCCAAAATAAGTGGAATTTCTGAGTTTTGCCCCAAAATAAGGAAAATTTCTGCCTTTTTGCGCCACAATTAGTGAAATTTCTGCAATTTTGCCGTAAAATAAGGGAAATTTCTGCAATTTTTTCTCATAATAACGGAAATTTCTGCAATTTTGCCCCAAAATAAGGGGAATTTCTGTTTTTGTGCCCCACAATTAGGGAAATTTCTGCAGTTTTGCCCAAAAATAAGGGAAATTTCTGCCTTTTGCCCCAAAATATGGGGAATTTCTGCCTTTTTGTCTTAAAATAAGAAAAATGCATACCTTTTTACCATAAAAAAGAGAAATTTCTTCATTTTTGCTCCAAAATAAGGGGAACTTTTGCCTTTTTGCCTCTAAATAAGTGGAATTTCTGTCTATTTCCCCCAAAACAAAGGGAATTTCTGTCTTTTTTGCCCCAAAATAAGGAAAATTTCTGACTTATAACCCTGAAATAAGTGAAATTTCTGCAAATTTGCCCCAAAATAAGAAAAATTTCTGCCTTTTTGCCCCCAAATAAGGGGAATTTCAGCCTTTTTATCTCAAAATAAGGGAAATTTCTGCATTTTTGCAACAAAATATTAGGAATTTCTGCATTTTTGCCACAAAATATTAGGAATTTCTGCCTTTTTGCCCCAAAATAAGGTAAATTTCTGCCTTTTTTCTCGGAAATAAGTGAAATTTCTGCAAATTTGCCCCAAAAAAAGGGTAATTTCTGCCTTTTGCCCCAAAATAAAAGGAATTTCAGCATTTTACCTCAAAATAAGAAAAATTTCTGATTTTTGCACCAAAATATGGAGAATTTCTGCCTTTTTCCCTAAATAAGGAAAATTTCTGCCTTTTTTCCCTGAAATAAGTGAAATTTCTGCAATTTTGCTTCAAAATAAGGGAAATTTCTGCAATTTTGCCCCAAAATAAGTGAAATTTCTGCAATTTTGCCCCAAAATAAGGAAAATTTCTGGAATTTTGCCCCACAATTAGGGGAATTTCTGCAATTTTGCTTCAAAATACGGGGAATTTCTGCCTTTTTGCCCAAAATAAGGGGAATGCATACCTTTTTGCCATAAAAAAGGGAAATTTCTTCATTTTTGCCCCAAATTAAGGGAAATTTCTGACTTTTTGCCCTGAAATATGTGAAATTTCTGCAATTTTAGCCCAAAATAAGGTGAATTTCTGCCTTTTTGCCCCAAAATAATGGGAATTTCTGCCTTTTTGCCCCAAAAGAAGAGCAATTTTTGCCTTTTTTCTCTGAAATAAGTGAAATTTCTGCAATTTTGCCC
Source organism: Micromys minutus (assembly GCF_963924665.1). Classification (NCBI taxonomy): domain Eukaryota; kingdom Metazoa; phylum Chordata; class Mammalia; order Rodentia; family Muridae; genus Micromys; species Micromys minutus. The sequence continues at coordinate 312,594 of NW_027667804.1, read as the reverse complement.
TATTTAAAGGAAATTTCTGCAATTTTTCCCCATAATAGGGGGAAATTTCTGGAATTTTGCCCCAAAATAAGGGGAATTTCTGTTTTTTTGCCCGTAAATAAGGGAAATTTCTGCAATTTTGCCCTAAAATAAGGGGAATTTCTGCTTTTTTGCCTCTAAATAAGTGGAATTTCTGTCTTTTTCCCCTCAAAAAAGGGAATTTCTCTCATTTTTTCCCCAAAATAAGGAAAATTTCTGACTTAATACCCTGAAATAAGTGAAATTTCTGCAATTTTGCCCCAATATAAGGTAAATTTCTTCCTTTTTGCCCCCAAATAAAGGGAATTTCAGCCTTTTTACCTCAAAATAAAGGGAATTTCTGAATTTTGGCACAAAATATTAGGAATTTCTGCCTTTTTGCCCCAAAATAAAAAAATTTCTGCCTTTTTTCCCTGAAATAAGTGAAATTTCTGCAATTTTGCCCCATCATAAGTAAAATTTCTACAATTTTGCCCCAAAATAAGGGAAATTTCTGGATTTTTGCCCCAAAATAAGTGGAATTTCTGAGTTTGGCCCCAAAATAAGGAGAATTTCTGCCTTTTTGCCCCACAATTAGTGAAATTTCTGCAAGTTTGCCCTAAAATAAGGGAAATTTCTGCAATTTTTCCCCATAATAAGGGAAATTTCTGCAATTTTGCTTCAAAATCAGGGGAATTTCTGTTTTTTTGCCCGACAATTAGGGAAATTTCTGCAATTTTGCCCCGAAATATTCAGAATTTCTGCCTTTTGCCCCAAAATATGGGGAATTTCTGCCTTTTTGTCCGAAAATAAGAAAAATGCATACCTTTTTGCCCTAAAAAAGGGAAATTTCTTCATTTTTGCTCCAAAATAAGGGGAACTTTTGCCTTTTTGCCTCTTAATAAGTGGAATTTCTGTTTTTTTCCTCCAAAACAAAGAAAATTTCTGTCTTTTTTGCCCCATAATAAGGAAAATTTTTGATTTATTACTCTGAAATAAGGGAAATTTCTGGAATTTTGCCTCAAACTAAGTGGAATTTCTGAGTTTTTCCCCAAAATAAGGAGAATTTCTGGAATTTTGCCCCACAATTAGGGGAATTTCTGCAATTTTGCTCCAAAATACGGGGAATTTCTGCCTTTTTGCCCGAAATAAGGGGAATGCATAACTTTTTGCAATAAAAAAGGGAAATTTCTTCATTTTTGCCGCAAATTAAGAGAGATTTCTGACTTTTTGCTCTGAAATATGTGAAATTTCTGCAATTTTAGCCCAAAATAAGGTGAATTTCTGCATTTTTGCCTCAAAATAATGGGAATTTCTGCCTTTTTGCCCTAAAATAAGAAAAATTTTTGCCTTTTTTCTCTGAAATAAGTGAAATTTCTGCAATTTTGCCCTAAAATAAGGGAAATTTCTGCAATTCTTCCCCATAATAAGGGAAATTTCTGGAATTTTGCCACAAAATAAGGGAAATTTCTGTTTTTTTGCCCCCAAATAAGGGAAATTTCTGCAATTTTGCCCTAAAATAAGGGGAATTTCTGCCTTTTTGCCTCTAAATAAGTGGAATTTCTGTCTTTTCCCCCAAAACAAAGGGAATTTCTGTCATTTTTGCCCAAAAATAAGGAAAATTTCTGTCTTATTACCCTGAAATAAGTGAAATTTCTGCAAATTTGCCCAAATATAAGGGAAATTTCTGCCTTTTTGCCCCCAAATAAGGGAAATTTCAGCCTTTTTACCTCAAAATAAGGGGAATTTCTGAATTTTGGCACAAAATATTAGGAATTTCTGCCTTTTTGCCCCAAAATAAGGAAAATTTCTGTATTTTTCCCTGAAATAAGTGAAATTTCTGCAATTGTGCCCCTACATAAATGAAATTTCTGCAATTTTGCCCCAAAATAAGGAAAATTTCTGGAATTTTGCCCCACAATTAGGGGAATTTCTGCAATTTTGCTCCAAAATACGGGGAATTTCTGCCTTTTTGCCCGAAATAAGGGGAATGCATAACTTTTTGCCATAAAAAAGGGAAATTTCTTCATTTTTGCCCCAAATTAAGGGAAATTTCTGACTTTTTGCCCTGAAATATGTGAAATTTCTGCAATTTTAGCCCAAAATAAGGTGAATTTCTGCCTTTTTGCCCCAAAATAATGGGAATTTCTGCCTTTTTGCCCCAAATTAAGAAAAATTTTTGCCTCTTTTCTCAGCAATAAGTGAAATTTCTGCAATTTTGCCCTAAAATAAGGGAAATTTCTGCAATTCTTCCCCATAATAAGGGAAATTTCTGGAATTTTGCCACAAAATAAGGGGAATTTCTGTTTTTTGCCCCCAAATAAGGGAAATTTCTGCAATTTTGCCCTAAAATAAGGGGAATTTTTGCTTTTTTGCCTCTAAATAAGTGCAATTTTTGTCTTTTTCCCCCAAAACAAAGAGAATTTCTGTCATTTTTGCCCAAAAATAAGAAAAATTTCTGACTTATTACCCTGAAATAAGTGAAATTTCTGCAATTTTGCCCCAATATAAAGGAAATTTCTGCCTTTTTGCCCCCAAATAAGGGAAATTTCAGCCTTTTTACCTCAAAATAAGGGGAATTTCTGAATTTTGGCACAAAATATTAGGAATTTCTGCCTTTTTGCCCCAAAATAAGGAAAATTTCTGTATTTTTCCCTGAAATAAGTGAAATTTCTGCAATTTTGCCCCAAAATAAGTGAAATTTCTGCAATTTTGCCCCAAAATAAGAGAAATTTCTGGACTTTTGCCCCAAAATAAGTGGAATTTCTGAGTTTTGCCCCAAAATAAGGAAAATTTCTGCCTTTTTGCGCCACAATTAGTGAAATTTCTGCAATTTTGCCGTAAAATAAGGGAAATTTCTGCAATTTTTTCTCATAATAAGGGAAATTTCTTCCTTTTGCCCCAAAATATGGGGAATTTCTGCCTTTTTGTCTTAAAATAAGAAAAATGCATACCTTTTTGCCATAAAAAAGAGAAATTTCTTCATTTTTGCTCCAAAATAAGGGGAACTTTTGCCTTTTTGCCTCTAAATAAGTGGTATTTCTGTCTTTTTCCCCCAAAACAAAGGCAATTTCTGTCTTTTTTGCCCCAAAATAAGGAAAATTTCTGACTTATAACCCTGAAATAAGTGAAATTTCTAGCAAATTTGCCCCAAAATAAGAAAAATTTCTGCCTTTTTGCCCCCAAATAAGGGGAATTTCAGCCTTTTTATCTCAAAATAAGGGAAATTTCTGCATTTTTGCAACAAAATATTAGGAATTTCTGCATTTTTGCCACAAAATATTAGGAATTTCTGCCTTTTTGCCCCAAAATAAGGAAAATTTCTGCCTTTTTTCTCGGAAATAAGTGAAATTTCTGCAATTTTGCCCCAAAAAAAGGGTAATTTCTGCCTTTTGCCCCAAAATAAAGGGAATTTCAGCATTTTACCTCAAAATAAGAAAAATTTCTGATTCTTGCACCAAAATATGGAGAATTTCTGCCTTTTTCCCCAAAATAAGGAAAATTTCTGCCTTTTTTCCCTGAAATAAGTGAAATTTCTGCAATTTTGCTTCAAAATAAGGGAAATTTCTGCAATTTTGCCCCAAAATTAGTGAAATTTCTGCAATTGTGCCCCAAAATAAGGAAAATTTCTGGAATTTTGCCCCACAATTAGGGGAATTTCTGCAATTTTGCTTCAAAATACGGGGAATTTCTGCCTTTTTGCCCAAAATAAGGGGAATGCATACCTTTTTGCCATAAAAAAGGGAAATTTCTTCATTTTTGCCCCAAATTAAGGGAAATTTCTGACTTTTTGCCCTGAAATATGTGAAATTTCTGCTATTTTAGCCCAAAATAAGGTGAATTTCTGCCTTTTTGCCCCAAAATAATGGGAATTTCTGCCTTTTTGCCCCAAAATAAGAAAAATTTTTGCCTTTTTTCTCTGAAATAAGTGAAATTTCTGCAATTTTGCCCTAACATAAGGGAAATTTCTGCAATTTTTCCCCATAATAAGGGAAATTTCTGGAATTTTGCCACAAAATAAAGGGAATTTCTGTTTTTTTGCCCCCAAATTAGGGAAATTTCTGCAATTTTGCCCTAAAATAAGGGGAATTTCTGCTTTTTTGCCTCTAAATAAGTGGAATTTCTGTCTTTTTCCCCCAAAACAAAGGGAATTTCTGTCATTTTTGCCCCAAAATAAGGAAAATTTCTGACTTATTACCCTGAAATAAGTAAAATTTCTGCAATTTTGCCCCAATATAAGGGAAATTTCTGCCTTTTTGCCCCCAAATAAGGGGAATTTCAGCCTTTTTACCTCAAAATAAGGGGAATTTCTGAATTTTGGCACAAAATATTAGGATTTTCTGCCTTTTGGCCCAAAATAAGGAAAATTTCTGCTTTTTTCCCTGAAATAAGTGAAATTTCTGCAATTTTGCCCCAAAATAAGGGAAATTTCTGGAATTTTGCCCCAAAATAAGTGGAATTTCTGAGTTTTGCCCCAAAATAAAGAGAATTTCTGCCTTTTTGCGCCACTATTAGTAAAATTTCTGCAATTTTGCCGTAAAATAAGGGAAATTTTTGCAATTTTTCCTCATAATAAAGGAAATTTCTGCAATTTTGCCCCAAAATAGAGGGAATTTTTGTTTTTTGCCCCACAATTAGGGAAATTTCTGATATTTTGCCCAAAAATAAGGGAAATTTCTGCCTTTTGCCCTAAAATATGGGGAATTTTTGCCTTTTTGTCTGAAAATAAGAAGAATGCATACCTTTTTGCCATAAAAAAGGGAAATTTCTTCATTTTTTGCTCAAAAATAATGGGAAGTTTTGCCTTTTTGCCTCTAAATAAGTGGAATTTCTGTCTTTTTCCCCCCAAAAAAAGGGAATTTCTGTCTTTTTTGCCCCAAAATAAGGAAAATTTCTGACTTATAACCCTGAAATAAGTGAAATTTCTGCAAATTTGCCCCAAAATAAGAGAAATTTCTGCCTTTTTGCCCCTAAATAAGGGGAATTTCAGCCTTTTTATCTCAAAATAAGGGAAATTTCTGCATTTTTGCCACAAAATATTAGGAATTTCTGCATTTTTGCAACAAAATATTAGGAATTTCTGCCTTTTGCCACAAAATAAGGAAAATTTCTGCCTTTTTTCCCGGAAATATGTGAAATTTCTGCAAATTTGCCCCCAAAAAAGGGAAATTTCTGCCTTTTGCCCCAAAATAAGGGGAATTTCAGCATTTTACCTCAAAATAAGGGAAATTTCTGATTTTTGCACCAAAATATGGAGAATTTCTGCCTTTTTGCCCCAAAATAAAGAAAATTTCTGCCTTTTTTCCCTGAAATAAGTGAAATTTCTGCAATTTTGCCCCAAAATAAGTGAAACTTCTGCAATTTTGCCCCAAAATAAGGAAAATTTATGGAATTTAACCCCACAATTAGGGGAATTTCTACAATTTTGCTCCAAAATACGAGGAATTTCTGCCTTTTTGCCCAAAATAAGGGGAATGCATACCTTTTTGCCATAAAAAAGGGAAATTTCTTCATTTTTGCCCCAAATTAAGGGAAATTTCTGACTTTTTGCCCTGAAATATGTGAAATTTCTGCAATTTTAGCCCAAAATAAGGTGAATTTCTGTCTTTTTGCCCCAAAATAATGGGAATTTCTGCCTTTTTGCCCCAAAATAAGAAAAATTTTTGCCTTTTTTCTCTGAAATAAGTGAAATTTCTGCAATTTTGCCCTAACATAAGGGAAATTTCTGCAATTTTTCCCCATAATAAGGGAAATTTCTGGAATTTTGCCACAAAATAAAGGGAATTTCTGTTTTTTTGCCCCCAAATTAGGGAAATTTCTGCAATTTTGCCCTAAAATAAGGGGAATTTCTGCTTTTTTGCCTCTAAATAAGTGGAATTTCTGTCTTTTTCCCCCAAAACAAAGGGAATTTCTGTCATTTTTGCCCCAAAATAAGGAAAATTTCTGACTTATTATCCTGAAATAAGTGAAATTTCTGCAATTTTGCCCCAATATAAGGGAAATTTCTGCCTTTTTGCCCCCAAATAAGGGGAATTTCAGCCTTTTTACCTCAAAATAAGGGGAATTTCTGAATTTTGGCACAAAATATTAGGAATTTCTGCCTTTTGGCCCAAAATAAGGAAAATTTCTGCCTTTTTTCCCTGAAATAAGTGAAATTTCTGCAATTGTGCCCCAACATAAATGAAATTTCTGCAATTTTGCCCCAAAATAAGGAAAATTTCTGGAATTTTGCCCCACAATTAGGGGAATTTCTGCAATTTTGCTCCAAAATACGGGGAATTTCTGCCTTTTTGCCCGAAATAAGGGGAATGCATAACTTTTTGCAATAAAAAAGGGAAATTTCTTCATTTTTGCCCCAAATTAAGGGAAATTTCTGACTTTTTGCTCTGAAATATGTGAAATTTCTGCAATTTTAGCCCAAAATAAGGTGAATTTCTGCCTTTTTGCCCCAAAATAATGGGAATTTTTGCCTTTTTTCTCTGAAATAAGTGAAATTTCTGCAATTTTGCCCTAAATAAGGGAAATTTCTGCAATTCTTCCGCATAATAAGGGAAATTTCTGGAATTTTGCCACAAAATAAGGGGAATTTCTGTTTTTTTGCCCCCAAATAAGGGAAATTTCTGCAATTTTGCCCTAAAATAAGGGGAATTTCTGCTTTTTTGCCTCTAAATAAGTGGAATTTCTGTCTTTTTCCCCCAAAACAAAAGGAATTTCTGTCATTTTTGCCCAAAAATAAGGAAAATTTCTGACTTATTACCCTGAAATAAGTGAAATTTCTGCAAATTTGCCCCAATATAAGGGAAATTTCTGCCTTTTTGCCCCCAAATAAGGGAAATTTCAGCCTTTTTACCTCAAAATAAGGGGAATTTCTGAATTTTGGCACAAAATATTAGGAATTTCTGCCTTTTTGCCCCAAAATAAGGGAAATTTCTGTATTTTTCCCTGAAATAAGTGAAATTTCTGCAATTGTGCCCCAACATAAATGAAATTTCAGCAATTTTGCCCCAAAATAAGGAAAATTTCTGGAATTTTGCCCCACGATTAGGGGAATTTCTGCAATTTTGCTCCAAAATACGGGGAATTTCTGCCTTTTTGCCCGAAATAAGGGGAATGCATACCTTTTTGCCATAAAAAAGAGAAATTTCTTCATTTTTGCCCCAAATTAAGGGAAATTTCTGACTTTTTGCCCTGAAATATGTGAAATTTCTGCAATTTTAGCCCAAAATAAGGTGAATTTCTGCCTTTTTGCCCCAAAATAATGAGAATTTCTGCCTTTTTGCCCCAAAATAAGAAAAATTTTTGCCTTTTTTCTCTGCAATAAGTATAATTTCTGCAATTTTGCCCTAAAATAAAAGAAATTTCTGCAATTCTTCCCCATAATAAGGGAAATTTCTGGAATTTTGCCACAAAATAAGGGGAATTTCTGTTTTTTTGCCCCCAAATAAGGGAAATTTCTGCAATTTTGCCCTAAAATAAAAGGAATTTCTGCTTTTTTGCCTCTAAATAAGTGGAATTTTTGTTTTTTTCTCCCAAAACAAAAGGAATTTCTGTCATTTTTTCCCAAAAATAAGGAAAATTTCTGACTTATTACCCTGAAATAAGTGAAATTTCTGCAATTTTGCCCCAATATAAGGGAAATTTCTGCCTTTTTGCCCCCAAATAAGGGGAATTTCAGCCGTTTTACCTCAAAATAAGGGGAATTTCTGAATTTTGGCACAAAATATTAGGAATTTCTGCCTTTTTGCCCCAAAATTAGGAAAATTTCTGTATTTTTCCCTGAAATAAGTGAAATTTCTGCAATTTTGCCCCAAAATAAGTGAAATTTCTGCAATTTTGCCCCAAAATAACAGAAATTTCTGGAATTTTGCCCCAAAATAAGTGGAATTTCTGAGTTTTGCCCCAAAATAAGGAAAATTTCTGCCTTTTTGCGCCACAATTAGTGAAATTTCTGCAATTTTGCCGTAAAATAAGGGAAATTTCTGCAATTTTTTCTCATAATAACGGAAATTTCTGCAATTTTGCCCCAAAATAAGGGGAATTTCTGTTTTTGTGCCCCACAATTAGGGAAATTTCTGCAGTTTTGCCCAAAAATAAGGGAAATTTCTGCCTTTTGCCCCAAAATATGGGGAATTTCTGCCTTTTTGTCTTAAAATAAGAAAAATGCATACCTTTTTACCATAAAAAAGAGAAATTTCTTCATTTTTGCTCCAAAATAAGGGGAACTTTTGCCTTTTTGCCTCTAAATAAGTGGAATTTCTGTCTATTTCCCCCAAAACAAAGGGAATTTCTGTCTTTTTTGCCCCAAAATAAGGAAAATTTCTGACTTATAACCCTGAAATAAGTGAAATTTCTGCAAATTTGCCCCAAAATAAGAAAAATTTCTGCCTTTTTGCCCCCAAATAAGGGGAATTTCAGCCTTTTTATCTCAAAATAAGGGAAATTTCTGCATTTTTGCAACAAAATATTAGGAATTTCTGCATTTTTGCCACAAAATATTAGGAATTTCTGCCTTTTTGCCCCAAAATAAGGTAAATTTCTGCCTTTTTTCTCGGAAATAAGTGAAATTTCTGCAAATTTGCCCCAAAAAAAGGGTAATTTCTGCCTTTTGCCCCAAAATAAAAGGAATTTCAGCATTTTACCTCAAAATAAGAAAAATTTCTGATTTTTGCACCAAAATATGGAGAATTTCTGCCTTTTTCCCTAAATAAGGAAAATTTCTGCCTTTTTTCCCTGAAATAAGTGAAATTTCTGCAATTTTGCTTCAAAATAAGGGAAATTTCTGCAATTTTGCCCCAAAATAAGTGAAATTTCTGCAATTTTGCCCCAAAATAAGGAAAATTTCTGGAATTTTGCCCCACAATTAGGGGAATTTCTGCAATTTTGCTTCAAAATACGGGGAATTTCTGCCTTTTTGCCCAAAATAAGGGGAATGCATACCTTTTTGCCATAAAAAAGGGAAATTTCTTCATTTTTGCCCCAAATTAAGGGAAATTTCTGACTTTTTGCCCTGAAATATGTGAAATTTCTGCAATTTTAGCCCAAAATAAGGTGAATTTCTGCCTTTTTGCCCCAAAATAATGGGAATTTCTGCCTTTTTGCCCCAAAAGAAGAGCAATTTTTGCCTTTTTTCTCTGAAATAAGTGAAATTTCTGCAATTTTGCCCTATTTAAAGGAAATTTCTGCAATTTTTCCCCATAATAGGGGGAAATTTCTGGAATTTTGCCCCAAAATAAGGGGAATTTCTGTTTTTTTGCCCGTAAATAAGGGAAATTTCTGCAATTTTGCCCTAAAATAAGGGGAATTTCTGCTTTTTTGCCTCTAAATAAGTGGAATTTCTGTCTTTTTCCCCTCAAAAAAGGGAATTTCTCTCATTTTTTCCCCAAAATAAGGAAAATTTCTGACTTAATACCCTGAAATAAGTGAAATTTCTGCAATTTTGCCCCAATATAAGGTAAATTTCTTCCTTTTTGCCCCCAAATAAAGGGAATTTCAGCCTTTTTACCTCAAAATAAAGGGAATTTCTGAATTTTGGCACAAAATATTAGGAATTTCAGCCTTTTTGCCCCAAAATAAAAAAATTTCTGCCTTTTTTCCCTGAAATAAGTGAAATTTCTGCAATTTTGCCCCATCATAAGTAAAATTTCTACAATTTTGCCCCAAAATAAGGGAAATTTCTGGATTTTTGCCCCAAAATAAGTGGAATTTCTGACTTTGGCCCCAAAATAAGGAGAATTTCTGCCTTTTTGCCCCACAATTAGTGAAATTTCTGCAAGTTTGCCCTAAAATAAGGGAAATTTCTGCAATTTTTCCCCATAATAAGGGAAATTTCTGCAATTTTGCTTCAAAATCAGGGGAATTTCTGTTTTTTTGCCCGACAATTAGGGAAATTTCTGCAATTTTGCCCCGAAATATTCAGAATTTCTGCCTTTTGCCCCAAAATATGGGGAATTTCTGCCTTTTTGTCCGAAAATAAGAAAAATGCATACCTTTTTGCCCTAAAAAAGGGAAATTTCTTCATTTTTGCTCCAAAATAAGGGGAACTTTTGCCTTTTTGCCTCTTAATAAGTGGAATTTCTGTTTTTTTCCTCCAAAACAAAGAAAATTTCTGTCTTTTTTGCCCCATAATAAGGAAAATTTTTGATTTATTACTCTGAAATAAGGGAAATTTCTGGAATTTTGCCTCAAACTAAGTGGAATTTCTGAGTTTTTCCCCAAAATAAGGAGAATTTCTGGAATTTTGCCCCACAATTAGGGGAATTTCTGCAATTTTGCTCCAAAATACGGGGAATTTCTGCCTTTTTGCCCGAAATAAGGGGAATGCATAACTTTTTGCAATAAAAAAGGGAAATTTCTTCATTTTTGCCGCAAATTAAGAGAGATTTCTGACTTTTTGCTCTGAAATATGTGAAATTTCTGCAATTTTAGCCCAAAATAAGGTGAATTTCTGCATTTTTGCCTCAAAATAATGGGAATTTCTGCCTTTTTGCCCTAAAATAAGAAAAATTTTTGCCTTTTTTCTCTGAAATAAGTGAAATTTCTGCAATTTTGCCCTAAAATAAGGGAAATTTCTGCAATTCTTCCCCATAATAAGGGAAATTTCTGGAATTTTGCCACAAAATAAGGGAAATTTCTGTTTTTTTGCCCCCAAATAAGGGAAATTTCTGCAATTTTGCCCTAAAATAAGGGGAATTTCTGCCTTTTTGCCTCTAAATAAGTGGAATTTCTGTCTTTTCCCCCAAAACAAAGGGAATTTCTGTCATTTTTGCCCAAAAATAAGGAAAATTTCTGTCTTATTACCCTGAAATAAGTGAAATTTCTGCAAATTTGCCCAAATATAAGGGAAATTTCTGCCTTTTTGCCCCCAAATAAGGGAAATTTCAGCCTTTTTACCTCAAAATAAGGGGAATTTCTGAATTTTGGCACAAAATATTAGGAATTTCTGCCTTTTTGCCCCAAAATAAGGAAAATTTCTGTATTTTTCCCTGAAATAAGTGAAATTTCTGCAATTGTGCCCCTACATAAATGAAATTTCTGCAATTTTGCCCCAAAATAAGGAAAATTTCTGGAATTTTGCCCCACAATTAGGGGAATTTCTGCAATTTTGCTCCAAAATACGGGGAATTTCTGCCTTTTTGCCCGAAATAAGGGGAATGCATAACTTTTTGCCATAAAAAAGGGAAATTTCTTCATTTTTGCCCCAAATTAAGGGAAATTTCTGACTTTTTGCCCTGAAATATGTGAAATTTATGCAATTTTAGCCCAAAATAAGGTGAATTTCTGCCTTTTTGCCCCAAAATAATGGGAATTTCTGCCTTTTTGCCCCAAATTAAGAAAAATTTTTGCCTCTTTTCTCAGCAATAAGTGAAATTTCTGCAATTTTGCCCTAAAATAAGGGAAATTTCTGCAATTCTTCCCCATAATAAGGGAAATTTCTGGAATTATGCCACAAAATAAGGGGAATTTCTGTTTTTTGCCCCCAAATAAGGGAAATTTCTGCAATTTTGCCCTAAAATAAGGGGAATTTTTGCTTTTTTGCCTCTAAATAAGTGCAATTTTTGTCTTTTTCCCCCAAAACAAAGAGAATTTCTGTCATTTTTGCCCAAAAGTAAGAAAAATTTCTGACTTATTACCCTGAAATAAGTGAAATTTCTGCAATTTTGCCCCAATATAAAGGAAATTTCTGCCTTTTTGCCCCCAAATAAGGGAAATTTCAGCCTTTTTACCTCAAAATAAGGGGAATTTCTGAATTTTGGCACAAAATATTAGGAATTTCTGCCTTTTTGCCCCAAAATAAGGAAAATTTCTGTATTTTTCCCTGAAATAAGTGAAATTTCTGCAATTTTGCCCCAAAATAAGTGAAATTTCTGCAATTTTGCCCCAAAATAAGAGAAATTTCTGGACTTTTGCCCCAAAATAAGTGGAATTTCTGAGTTTTGCCCCAAAATAAGGAAAATTTCTGCCTTTTTGCGCCACAATTAGTGAAATTTCTGCAATTTTGCCGTAAAATAAGGGAAATTTCTGCAATTTTTTCTCATAATAAGGGAAATTTCTTCCTTTTGCCCCAAAATATGGGGAATTTCTGCCTTTTTGTCTTAAAATAAGAAAAATGCATACCTTTTTGCCATAAAAAAAAGAAATTTCTTCATTTTTGCTCCAAAATAAGGGGAACTTTTGCCTTTTTGCCTCTAAATAAGTGGTATTTCTGTCTTTTTCCCCCAAAACAAAGGCAATTTCTGTCTTTTTTGCCCCAAAATAAGGAAAATTTCTGACTTATAACCCTGAAATAAGTGAAATTTCTAGCAAATTTGCCCCAAAATAAGAAAAATTTCTGAATTTTTGCCCCCAAATAAGGGGAATTTCAGCCTTTTTATCTCAAAATAAGGGAAATTTCTGCATTTTTGCAACAAAATATTAGGAATTTCTGCATTTTTGCCACAAAATATTAGGAATTTCTGCCTTTTTGCCCCAAAATAAGGAAAATTTCTGCCTTTTTTCTCGGAAATAAGTGAAATTTCTGCAATTTTGCCCCAAAAAAAGGGTAATTTCTGCCTTTTGCCCCAAAATAAAGGGAATTTCAGCATTTTACCTCAAAATAAGAAAAATTTCTGATTCTTGCACCAAAATATGGAGAATTTCTGCCTTTTTCCCCAAAATAAGGAAAATTTCTGCCTTTTTTCCCTGAAATAAGTGAAATTTCTGCAATTTTGCTTCAAAATAAGGGAAATTTCTGCAATTTTGCCCCAAAATTAGTGAAATTTCTGCAATTGTGCCCCAAAATAAGGAAAATTTCTGGAATTTTGCCCCACAATTAGGGGAATTTCTGCAATTTTGCTTCAAAATACGGGGAATTTCTGCCTTTTTGCCCAAAATAAGGGGAATGCATACCTTTTTGCCATAAAAAAGGGAAATTTCTTCATTTTTGCCCCAAATTAAGGGAAATTTCTGACTTTTTGCCCTGAAATATGTGAAATTTCTGCTATTTTAGCCCAAAATAAGGTGAATTTCTGCCTTTTTGCCCCAAAATAATGGGAATTTCTGCCTTTTTGCCCCAAAATAAGAACAATTTTTGCCTTTTTTTCTCTGAAATAAGTGAAATTTCTGCAATTTTGCCCTATTTAAAGGAAATTTCTGCAATTTTTCCCCATAATAAGGGAAATTTCTGGAATTTTGCCCCAAAATAAGAGGAATTTCTGTTTTTTTGCCCGTAAATAAGGGAAATTTCTGCAATTTTGCCCTAAAATAAGGGGAATTTCTGCTTTTTTGCCTCTAAATAAGTGGAATTTCTGTCTTTTTCCCTTCTAAAAACGGAATTTCTGTCATTTTTTTTCCAAAATAAGGAAAATTTCTGACTTATTACCCTGAAATAAGTGAAATTTCTGCAATGTTGCCCCAATATAAGGTAAATTTCTTCCTTTTTGCCCCCAAATAAAGGGAATTTCAGCCTTTTTACCTCAAAATAAAGGGAATTTCTGAATTTTGGCGCAAAATATTAGGAATTTCTGCCTTTTTGCCCCAAAATAAAAAAAATTCTGCCTTTTTTCCCTGAAATAAGTGAAATTTCTGCAATTTTGCCCCAAAATAAGTAAAATTTCTACAATTTTGCCCCAAAATAAGGGAAATTTCTTGATTTTTGCCCCAAAATAAGTGGAATTTCTGAGTTTGGCCCCAAAATAAGGAGAATTTCTGCCTTTTTGCCCCACAATTAGTGAAATTTCTGCAATTTTGCTCTAAAATAAGGGAAATTTCTGCAATTTTTCCCCATAATAAGGGAAATTTCTGCAATTTTGCTTCAAAAAAAGGGGAATTTCTGTTTTTTGCCCCACAATTAGGGAAATTTCTGCAATTTTGCCCCAAAATATTCAGAATTTCTGCCTTTTGCCCCAAAATATGGGGAATTTCTGCCTTTTTGTCCGAAAATAAGAAAAATGCATACCTTTTTGCCCTAAAAAAGGGAAATTTCTTCATTTTTGCTCCAAAATAAGGGGAACTTTTGCCTTTTTGCCTCTTAATAAGTGGAATTTCTGTTTTTTTCCCCCAAAACAAAGAAAATTTCTGTCTGTTTTGCCCCAAAATAAGGAAAATTTTTGACTTATTACTCTGAAATAAGGGAAATTTCTGGAATTTTGCCTCAAACTAAGTGGAATTTCTGAGTTTTTCCCCAAAATAAGGAGAATTTCTGGAATTTTGCCCCACAATTAGGAAAATTTCTGCAATTTTGCTCCAAAATACGGGGAATTTCTGCCTTTTTGCCAGAAATAAGGGGAATGCATAACTTTTTGCAATAAAAAAGGGAAATTTCTTCATTTTTGCCCCAAATTAAGGGAAATTTCTGACTTTTTGCTCTGAAATATGTGAAATTTCTGCAATTTTAGCCCAAAATAAGGTGAATTTCTGCATTTTGGCCCCAAAATAATGGGAATTTCTGCCTTTTTGCCCTAAAATAAGAAAAATTTTTGCCTTTTTTCTCTGAAATAAGTGAAATTTCTGCAATTTTGCCCTAAAATAAGGGAAATTTCTGCAGTTCTTCCCCATAATAAGGGAAATTTCTGGAATTTTGCCACAAAATAAGGGGAATTTTTGTTTTTTTGCCCCCAAATAAGGGAAATTTCTGCAATTTTGCCCTAAAATAAGGGGAATTTCTGCTTTTTTGCCTCTAAATAAGTGGAATTTCTGTCTTTTTCCCCCAAAACAAAGGGAATTTCTGTCATTTTGCCCAAAAATAAGGGAAATTTCTGCCTTTTGCCCCAAAATATGGGGAATTTCTGCCTTTTTGTCTTAAAATAAGAAAAATGCATACCTTTTTGCCATAAAAAAGAGAAATTTCTTCATTTTTGCTCCAAAATAAGGGGAACTTTTGCCTTTTTGCCTCTAAATAAGTGGAATTTCTGTCTTTTTCCCCCAAAACAAAGGCAATTTCTGTCTTTTTTGCCCCAAAATAAGGAAAATTTCTGACTTATAACCCTGAAATAAGTGAAATTTCTGCAAATTTGCCCCAAAATAAGAAAAATTTCTGACTTTTGCCCTCAAATAACTGGAATTTCAGCCTTTTTATCTCAAAATAAGGGAAATTTCTGCATTTTTGCAACAAAATATTAGGAATTTCTGCATTTTTGCCACAAAATATTAGGAATTTCTGCCGTTTGCCACAAAATAAGGAAAATTTCTGCCTTTTTTCTCGGAAATAAGTGAAATTTCTGCAAATTTGCCCCAAAAAAAGGGTAATTTCTGCCTTTTGACACAAAATAAGGGGAATGTCAGCATTTTACCTCAAAATAAGAAAAATTTCTGATTTTTGCACCAAAATATGGAGAATTTCTGCCTTTTTCCCCAAAATAAGGAAAATTTCTGCCTTTTTTCCCTGAAATAAGTGAAATTTCTGCAATTTTACTTCAAAATAAGGTAAATTTCTGCAATTTTGCCCCAAAATAAGTGAAATTTCTGCAATTTTGCCCCAAAATAAGGAAAATTTCTGGAATTTTGCCCCACAATTAGGGGAATTTCTGCAATTTTGCTTCAAAATACGGGGAATTTCTGCCTTTTTGCCCAAAATAAGGGGAATGCATACCTTTTTGCCATAAAAAAGGGAAATTTCTTCATTTTTGCCCCAAATTAAGGGAAATTTCTGACTTTTTGCCCTGAAATATGTGAAATTTCTGCAATTTTAGCCCAAAATAAGGTGAATTTCTGCCTTTTTGCCCCAAAATAATGGGAATTTCTGCCTTTTTGCCCCAAAATAAGAAAGATTTTTGCCTTTTTTCTCTGAAATAAGTGAAATTTCTGCAATTTTTTCCCTATTTAAAGGAAATTTCTGCAATTTTTCCCCATAATAAGGGAAATTACTGGAATTTTGCCCCAAAATAAGGGGAATTTCTGTTTTTTTGCCCATAAATAAGGGAAATTTCTGCAATTTTGCCCTAAAATAAGGGGAATTTCTGCTTTTTTGCCTCTAAATAAGTGGAATTTCTGTCTTTTTCCCCTCAAAAAAGGGAATTTCTGTCATTTTTTCCCCAAAATAAGGAAAATTTCTGACTTATTACCCTGAAATAAGTGAAATTTCTGCAATGTTGCCCCAATATAAGGTAAATTTCTTCCTTTTTGCCCCCAAATAAGGGGAATTTCAGCCTTTTTACCTCAAAATAAAGGGAATTTCTGAATTTTGGCACAAAATATTAGGAATTTCTGCCTTTTTGCCCCAAAATAAAAAATTTCTGCCTTTTTTCCCTGAAATAAGTGAAATTTCTGCAATTTTGCCCCAAAATAAGTAAAATTTCTACAATTTTGTCCCAAAATAAAAGAAATTTCTGGATTTTTGCCCCAAAATAAGTGGAATTTCTGAGTTTGGCCCCAAAATAAGGAGAATTTCTGCCTTTTTGCCCCACAATTAGTGAAATTTCTGCAATTTTGCCCTAAAATAAGGGAAATTTCTGCAATTTTTCCCCATAATAAGGGAAATTTCTGCAATTTTGCTTCAAAATAAGGGGAATTTCTGTTTTTTGCCCCACAATTAGGGAAATTTCTGCAATTTTGCTCCAAAATATTCAGAATTTCTGCCTTTTGCCCCAAAATATGGGGAATTTCTGCCTTTTTGTCCGAAAATAAGAAAAATGCATACCTTTTTGCCCTAAAAAAGGGAAATTTCTTCATTTTTGCTCCAAAATAAGGGGAACTTTTGCCTTTTTGCCTCTTAATAAGTGGAATTTCTGTTTTTTTCCCCCAAAACAAAGAAAATTTCTGTCTTTTTTGCCCCAAAATAAGGAAAATTTTTGACTTATTACTCTGAAATAAGGGAAATTTCTGGAATTTTGCCTCAAACTAAGTGGAATTTCTGAGTTTTTCCCCAAAATAAGGAGAATTTCTGGAATTTTGCCCCACAATTAGGGGAATTTCTGCAATTTTGCTCCAAAATACGGGGAATTTCTGCCTTTTTGCCCGAAATAAGGGGAATGCATAACTTTTTGCAATAAAAAAGGGAAATTTCTTCATTTTTGCCCCAAATTAAGGGAAATTTCTGACTTTTTGCTCTGAAATATGTGAAATTTCTGCAATTTTAGCCCAAAATAAGGTGAATTTCTACATTTTTGCCCCAAAATAATGGGAATTTCTGCCTTTTTGCCCTAAAATAAGAAAAATTTTTGCCTTTTTTCTCTGAAATAAGTGAAATTTCTGCAATTTTGCCCTAAAATAAGGGAAATTTCTGCAATTCTTCCCCATAATAAGGGAAATTTCTGGAATTTTGCCACAAAATAAGGGGAATTTCTGTTTTTTTGCCCCCAAATAAGGGAAATTTCTGCAATTTTGCCCTAAAATAAGGAAAATTTCTGCATTTGCCTCTAAATAAGTGGAATTTCTGTCTTTTTCCCCCAAAACAAAGGGAATTTCTGTCATTTTTGCCCAAAAATAAGGAAAATTTCTGACTTATTACCCTGAAATAAGTGAAATTTCTGCAAATTTGCACAAATATAAGGGAAATTTCTGCCTTTTTGCCTACAAATAAGGGAAATTTCAGCCTTTTTACCTCAAAATATGGGGAATTTCTAAATTTTTGCACAAAATATTAGGAATTTCTGCCTTTTTGCCCCAAAATAAGGAAAATTTCTGTATTTTTCCCTGAAATAAGTGAAATTTCTGCAATTGTGCCCCAACATAAATGAAATTTCTGCAATTTTGCCCCAAAATAAGGAAAATTTCTGGAATTTTGCCCCACAATTAGGGGAATTTCTGCAATTTTGCTCCAAAATACAGGGAATTTCTGCCGTTTTGCCCGAAATAAGGGGATTGCATAACTTTTTGCCATAAAAAAGGGAAATTTCTTCATTTTTGCCCCAAATTAAGGGAAATTTCTGACTTTTTGCCCTGAAATATGTGAAATTTCTGCAATTTTAGCCCAAAATAAGGTGAATTTCTGCCTTTTTGCCCCAAAATAATGGGAATTTCTGCCTTTTTGCCCCAAAATAAGAAAGATTTTTGCATTTTTTCTCTGCAATAAGTGAAATTTCTGCAATTTTGCCCTAAAATAAGGGAAATTTCTGCAATTCTTCCCCATAATAAGGGAAATTTCTGGAATTTTGCCACAAAATAAGGGGAATTTCTGCCTTTTTGCCCCCAAATAAGGGAAATTTCTGCAATTTTGCCCTAAAATAAGGGGAATTTCTGCATTTTTGCCTCTAAATAAGTGGAATTTCTGTCTTTTTCCCCCAAAACAAAGGGAATTTCTGTCATTTTTGCCCAAAAATAAGGAAAATTTCTGACTTATTACCCTGAAATAAGTGAAATTTCTGCAAATTTGCCCAAATATAAGGGAAATTTCTGCCTTTTTGCCCCCAAATAAGGGAAATTTCAGCCTTTTTACCTCAAAATAAGGGGAATTTCTGAATTTTGGCACAAAATATTAGGAATTTCTGCCTTTTTGCCCCAAAATAAGGAAAATTTCTGTATTTTTCCCTGAAATAAGTGAAATTTCTGCAATTGTGCCCCAACATAAATGAAATTTCTGCAATTTTGCCCCAAAATAAGGAAAATTTCTGGAATTTTGCCCCACAATTAGGGGAATTTCTGCAATTTTGCTCCAAAATACAGGGAATTTCTGCCTTTTTGCCCGAAATAAGGGGAATGCATAACTTTTTGCCATAAAAAAGGGAAATTTCTTCATTTTTGCCCCAAATTAAGGGAAATTTCTGACTTTTTGCCCTGAAATATGTGAAATTTCTGCAATTTTAGCCCAAAATAAGGTGAATTTCTGCCTTTTTGCCCCAAAATAATGGGAATTTCTGCCTTTTTGCCCCAAAATAAGAAAGATTTTTGCCTTTTTTCTCTGCAATAAGTGAAATATCTGCAATTTTGCCCTATTTAAATAAATTTCTGCAATTTTTCCCCATAATAAGGGAAATTTCTGGAATTTTGCCCCAAAATAAGGGGAATTTCTGTTTTTTTGCCCATAAATAAGGGAACTTTCTGCAATTTTGCCCTAAAATAAGGGGAATTTCTGCTTTTTTGCCTCTAAATAAGTGGAATTTCTGTCTTTTTCCCCTCAAAAAAGGGAATTTCTGTCATTTTTTCCCCAAAATAAGGAAAATTTCTGACTTATTACCCTGAAATAAGTGAAATTTCTGCAATGTTGCCCCAATATAAGGTAAATTTCTTCCTTTTTGCCCCCAAATAAGGGGAATTTCAGCCTTTTTACCTCAAAATAAGGGGAATTTCTGAATTTTGGCACAAAATATTAGGAATTTCTGCCTTTTTGCCCCAAAATAAAAAAATTTCTGCCTTTTTTCCCTGAAATAAGTGAAATTTCTGCAATTTTGCCCCAAAATAAGTAAAACTTCTACAATTTTGCCCCAAAATAAGGGAAATTTCTGGATTTTTGCCCCAAAATAAGTGGAATTTCTGAGTTTTGCCCCAAAATAAGGAGAATTTCTGCCTTTTTGCCCCACAATTAGTGAAATTTCTGCAATTTTGCCCTAAAATAAGGGAAATTTCTGCAATTTTTCCCCATAATAAGGGAAATTTCTGCAATTTTGCTTCAAAATAAGGGGAATTTCTGTTTTTTGCCCCACAATTAGGGAAATTTCTGCAATTTTGCTCCAAAATATTCAGAATTTCTGCCTTTTGCCCCAAAATATGGGGAATTTCTGCCTTTTTGTCCGAAAATAAGAAAAATGCATACCTTTTTGCCCTAAAAAAGGGAAATTTCTTCATTTTTGCTCCAAAATAAGGGGAACTTTTGCCTTTTTGCCTCTTAATAAGTGGAATTTCTGTTTTTTTCCCCCAAAACAAAGAAAATTTCTGTCTTTTTTGCCCCAAAATAAGGAAAATTTTTGACTTATTACTCTGAAATAAGGGAAATTTCTGGAATTTTGCCTCAAACTAAGTGGAATTTCTGAGTTTTTCCCCAAAATAAGGAGAATTTCTGGAATTTTGCCCCACAATTAGGGGAATTTCTGCAATTTTGCTCCAAAATACTGGGAATTTCTGCCTTTTTGCCCGAAATAAGGGGAATGCATAACTTTTTGCAATAAAAAAGGGAAATTTCTTCATTTTTGCCCCAAATTAAGGGAAATTTCTGACTTTTTGCTCTGAAATATGTGAAATTTCTGCAATTTTAGCCCAAAATAAGGTGAATTTCTACATTTTTGCCCCAAAATAATGGGAATTTCTGCCTTTTTGCCCTAAAATAAGAAAAATTTTTGCCTTTTTTCTCTGAAATAAGTGAAATTTCTGCAATTTTGCCCTAAAATAACGGAAATTTCTGCAATTCTTCCCCATATGAAGGGAAATTTCTGGAATTTTGCCACAAAATAAGGGGAATTTCTGTTTTTTTGCCCCCAAATAAGGGAAATTTCTGCAATTTTGCCCTAAAATAAGGAAAATTTCTGCTTTTTTGCCTCTAAATAAGTGGAATTTCTGTCTTTTTCCCCCAAAACAAAGGGAATTTCTGTCATTTTTGCCCAAAAATAAGGAAAATTTCTGACTTATTACCGTGAAATAAGTGAAATTTCTGCAAATTTGCCCAAATATAAGGGAAATTTCTGCCTTTTTGCCCCCAAATAAGGGAAATTTCACCCTTTTTACCTCAAAATAAGGGGAATTTCTGAATTTTGGCACAAAATATTAGGAATTTCTGCCTTTTTGCCCCAAAATAAGAAAAATTTCTGTATTTTTTTCTGAAATAAGTGAAATTTCTGCAATTGTGCCCCAACATAAATGAAATTTCTGCAATTTTGCCCCAAAATAAGGAAAATTTCTGGAATTTTGCCCCACAATTAGGGGAATTTCTGCAATTTTGCTCCAAAATACGGGGAATTTCTGCCTTTTTGCCCGAAATAAGGGGAATGCATAACTTTTTGCCATAAAAAAGGGAAATTTCTTCATTTTTGCCCCAAATTAAGGGAAATTTCTGACTTTTTGCCCAGAAATATGTGAAATTTCTGCAATTTTAGCCCAAAATAAGGTGAATTTCTGTCTTTTTGCCCCAAAATAATGGGAATTTCTGCCTTTTTGCCCCAAAATAAGAAAAATTTTTGCCTCTTTTTTCAGCAATAAGTGAAATTTCTGCAATTTTGCCCTAAAATAAGGGAAATTTCTGCAATTCTTCCCCATAATAAGGGAAATTTCTGAAATTTTGCCACAAAATAAGGGGAATTTCTGTTTTTTTGCCCCCAAATAAGGGAAATTTCTGCAATTTTGCCCTAAAATAAGGGGAATTTTTGCTTTTTTGCCTCTAAATAAGTGGAATTTTTGTCTTTTTCCCCCAAAACAAAGGGAATTTCTGTCATTTTTGCCCAAAAATAAGAAAAATTTCTGACTTATTACCCTGAAATAAGTGAAATTTCTGCAATTTTGCCCCAATATAAAGGAAATTTCTGCCTTTTTGCCCCCAAATACGGGGAATTTCAGCCTTTTTACCTCAAAATAAAGGGAATTTCTGAATTTTGGCACAAAATATTAGGAATTTCTGCCTTTTTGCCCCAAAATAAGGAAAATTTCTGTATTTTTCCCTGAAATAAGTGAAATTTCTGCAATTTTGCCCCAAAATAAGTGAAATTTCTGCAATTTTGCCCCAAAATAAGAGAAATTTCTGGAATTTTGCCCCAAAATAAGTGGAATTTCTGAGTTTTGCCCCAAAATAAGGAAAATTTCTGCCTTTTTGTGCCACAATTAGTGAAATTTCTGCAATTTTGCCGTAAAATAAGGGAAATTTCTGCAATTTTTTCTCATAATAAGGGAAATTTCTGCAATTTTGCCCCAAAATAAGGGGAATTTCTGTTTTTTTGCCCCACAATTGGGGAAATTTCTGCAATTTTGTTCAAAAATAAGGGAAATTTCTGCCTTTTGCCCCAAAATATGGGGAATTTCTGCCTTTTTGTCTTAAAATAAGAAAAATGCATACCTTTTTGCCATAAAAAAGAGAAATTTCTTCATTTTTGCTCCAAAATGAGGGGAACTTTTGCCTTTTTGCCTCTAAATAAGTGGAATTTCTGTCTTTTTCCCCCAAAACAAAGGGAATTTCTGTCTTTTTTGCCCCAAAATAAGGAAAATTTCTGACTTATAACCCTGAAATAAGTGAAATTTCTGCAAATTTGCCCCAAAATAAGAAAAATTTCTGCCTTTTTGCCCCCAAATAAGGGAAATTTCAGCTTTTTATCTCAAAATAAGGGAAATTTCTGCATTTTTGCAACAAAATATTAGGAATTTCTGCATTTTTGCCACAAAATATTAGGAATTTCTTCCTTTTTGCCCCAAAATAAAGAAAATTTCTGCTTTTTTCCCAGAAATAAGTGAAATTTCTGCAAATTTGCCCCCAAAAAAGGGAAATTTCTGCCTTTTGCCCCAAAATAAGGGGAATTTCAGCATTTTACCTCAAAATAAGAAAAATTTCTGATTTTTGCACCAAAATATGGAGAATTTCTGCCTTTTTCCCCAAAATAAGGAAAATTTCTACCTTTTTTCCCTGAAATAAGTGAAATTTCTGAAATTTTGCCCTATTTAAAGGAAATTTCTGCAATTTTTCCTTATAATAAGGGAAATTTCTGGAATTTTGTTCCAAAATAAGGGGAATTTCTGTTTTTTTGCCCGTAAATAATGGAAATTTCTGCAATTTTGCCCTAAAATAAGGGGAATTTCTGCTCTTTTGCCTCTAAATAAGTGGAATTTCTCTCTTTTTCCCCTCAAAAAAGGGAATTTCTGTCATTTTTGCCCCAAAATAAGGAAAATTTCTGACTTATTACCCTGAAATAAGTGAAATTTCTGCAATTTTGCCCCAATATAAGGGAAATTTCTTCCTTTTTGCCCCCAAATAAGGGGAATTTCAGCCTTTCTACCTCAAAATAAAGGGAATTTCTGAATTTTGGCACAAAATATTAGGATTTTCTGCCTTTTTGCCCCAAAATAAAAAAATTTCTGCCTTTTTTCCCTGAAATAAGTGAAATTTCTGCAATTTTGCCACAAAATAAGTAAAATTTCTACAATTTTGCCCCAAAATAAGGGAAATTTCTGGAATTTTGCCCCTAAATAAGTGGAATTTCTGAGTTTGGCCCCAAAGTAAGGAGAATTTCTGCCTTTTTGCCCCACAATTAGGGGAATTTCTGCAATTTTGCTCCAAAATACGGGGAATTTCTGCCTTTTTGCCTGAAATAAGGGGAAGGCATAACTTTTTGCAATAAAAAAGGGAAATTTCTTCATTTTTGCCCCAAATTAAGGGAAATTTCTGACTTTTTGCTCTGAAATATGTGAAATTTCTGCAATTTTAGCCCAAAATAAGGTGAATTTCTGCATTTTTGCCCAAAATAATGGGAATTTCTGCCTGTTTGCCCTAAAATAAGAAAAATTTTTGCCTTTTTTCTCTGAAATAAGTGAAATTTCTGCAATTTTGCCCTAAAATAAGGGAAATTTCTGCAATTCTTCCCCATAATAAGGGAAATTTCTGGAATTTTGCCACAAAATAAGGGGAATTTCTGTTTTTTTGCCCCCAAATAAGGGAAATTTCTGCAATTTTGCCCTAAAATAAGGGGAATTTCTGCTTTTTTGCCTCTAAATAAGTGGAATTTCTGTCTTTTTCCCCCAAAACAAAGGGAATTTCTGTCATTTTTGCCCAAAAATAAGGAAAATTTCTGACTTATTACCCTGAAATAAGTGAAATTTCTGCAAATTTGCCCAAATATAAGGGAAATTTCTGCCTTTTTGCCCCCAAATAAGGGAAATTTCAGCCTTTTTACCTCAAAATAAGGGGAATTTCTGAATTTTGGCACAAAATATTAGGAATTTCTGCCTTTTTGCCCCAAAATAAGGAAAATTTCTGTATTTTTCCCTGAAATAAGTGAAATTTCTGCAATTGTGCCCCAACATAAATGAAATTTCTGCAATTTTGCCCCAAAATAAGGAAAATTTCTGGAATTTTGCCCCACAATTAGGGGAATTTCTGCAATTTTGCTCCAAAATACAGGGAATTTCTGCCTTTTTGCCCGAAATAAGGGGAATGCATAACTTTTTGCCATAAAAAAGGGAAATTTCTTCATTTTTGCCCCAAATTAAGGGAAATTTCTGACTTTTTGCCCTGAAATATGTGAAATTTCTGCAATTTTAGCCCAAAATAAGGTGAATTTCTGCCTTTTTGCCCCAAAATAATGGGAATTTCTGCCTTTTTGCCCCAAATTAAGAAAAATTTTTGCCTCTTTTCTCAGCAATAAGTGAAATTTCTGCAATTCTTCCCCATAATAAGGGAAATTTCTGGAATTTTGCCACAAAATAAGGGGAATTTCGGGTTTTTGCCTCCAAATAAGGGAAATTTCTGCAATTTTGCCCTAAAATAAGGAAAATTTCTGCTTTTTTGCCTCTAAATAAGTGGAATTTCTGTCTTTTTCCCCTCAAAAAAGGGAATTTCTGTCATTTTTTTTCCAAAATAAGGAAAATTTCTGAATTATTACCCTGAAATAAGTGAAATTTCTGCAATGTTGCCCCAATAAAAGGTAAATTTCTTCCTTTTTGCCCCCAAATAAGGGGAATTTCAGCCTTTTTACCTCAAAATAAAGGGAATTTCTGAATTTTGGCACAAAATATTAGGAATTTCTGCCTTTTTGCCCCAAAATAAAAAAATTTCTGCCTTTTTTCCCTGAAATAAGTGAAATTTCTGCAATTTTGCCCCAAAATAAGTAAAATTTCTACAATTTTGCCCCAAAATAAGGGAAATTTCTGGATTTTTGCCCCAAAATAAGTGGAATTTCTGAGTTTGGCCCCAAAATAAGGAGAATTTCTGCCTTTTTGCCCCACAATTAGTGAAATTTCTGCAATTTTGCCCTAAAATAAGGGAAATTTCTGCAATTTTTCCCCATAATAAGGGAAATTTCTGCAATTTTGCCTCAAAATAAGGGGAATTTCTGTTTTTTGCCCCACAATTAGGGAAATTTCTGCAATTTTGCCCCAAAATATTCAGAATTTCTGCCTTTTGCCCCAAAATATGGGGAATTTCTGCCTTTTTGTCCGAAAATAAGAAAAATGCATACCTTTTTGCCCTAAAAAAGGGAAATTTCTTCATTTTTGCTCCAAAATAAGGGGAACTTTTGCCTTTTTGCCTCTTAATAAGTGGAATTTCTGTTTTTTTCCCCCAAAACAAAGAAAATTTCTGTCTGTTTTGCCCCAAAATAAGGAAAATTTTTGACTTATTACTCTGAAATAAGGGAAATTTCTGGAATTTTGCCTCAAACTAAGTGGAATTTCTGAGTTTTTCCCCAAAATAAGGAGAATTTCTGGAATTTTGCCCCACAATTAGGGGAATTTCTGCAATTTTGCTCCAAAATACGGGGAATTTCTGCCTTTTTGCCCGAAATAAGAGGAATGCATAACTTTTTGCAATAAAAAAAAAATTTCTTCATTTTTGCCCCAAATTAAGGGAAATTTCTGAATTTTGCTCTGAAATATGTGAAATTTCTGCAATTTTAGCCCAAAATAAGGTGAATTTCTGCATTTTGGCCCCAAAATAATGGGAATTTCTGCCTTTTTGCCCTAAAATAAGAAAAAAAATTTGCCTTTTTTCTCTGAAATAAGTGAAATTTCTGCAATTTTGCCCTAAAATAAGGGAAATTTCTCCAATTCTTCCCCATATGAAGGGAAATTTCTGGAATTTTGCCACAAAATAAGGGGAATTTCTGTTTTTTTGCCCCTAAATAAGGGAAATTTCTGCAATTTTGCCCTAAAATAAGGGGAATTTCTGCTTTTTTGCCTCTAAATAAGTGGAATTTCTGTCTTTTTCCCCCAAAACAAAGGGAATTTCTGTCATTTTTGAGCAAAAATAAGGAAAATTTCTGCCTTTTGCCCCAAAATATGGGGAATTTCTGCCTTTTTGTCTTACAATAAGAAAAATGCATACCTTTTTGCCATAAAAAAGAGAAATTTCTTCATTTTTGCTCCAAAATAAGGGGAACTTTTGCTTTTTTGCCTCTAAATAAGTGGAATTTCTGTCTTTTTCCCCAAAAACAAAGGCAATTTCTGTCTTTTTTGCCCCAAAATAAGGAAAATTTCTGACTTATAAACCTGAAATAAGTGAAATTTCTGCAAATTTGCCCCAAAATAAGAAAAATTTCTGCCTTTTTGCCCCCAAATAAGGGGAATTTCAGCCTTTTTATCTCAAAATAAGGGAAATTTCTGCATTTTTGCAACAAAATATTAGGAATTTCTGCATTTTTGCCACAAACTATTAGGAATTTCTGCCTTTTTGCCCCAAAATAAGGAAAATTTCTGCCTTTTTTCACGGAAATAAGTGAAATTTCTGCAAATTTGCCCCCAAAAAAGGGAAATTTCTGCCTTTTGCCCCAAAATAAGGGGAATTTCAGCAATTTACCTCAAAATAAAAAAAATTTCTGATTTTTGCACCAAAATATGGAGAATTTCTGCCTTTTTCCCCAAAATAAGGAAAATTTCTGCCTTTTTTCCCTGAAATAAGTGAAATTTCTGCAATTTTGCTTCAAAATAAGGAAAATTTCTGCAATTTTGCCCCAAAATAAGTGAAATTTCTGCAATTTTGCCCCAAAATAAGGAAAATTTCTGGAATTTTGCCCCACAATTAGGGGAATTTCTGCAATTTTGCTTCAAAATACGGGGAATTTCTGCCTTTTTGCCCAAAATAAGGGGAATGCATACCTTTTTGCCATAAAAAAGGGAAATTTCTTCATTTTTGCCCCAAATTAAGGGAAATTTCTGACTTTTTGCCCTGAAATATGTGAAATTTCTGCAATTTTAGCCCAAAATAAGGTGAATTTCTGCCTTTTTGCCCCAAAATAATGGGAATTTCTGCCTTTTTGCCCCAAAATAAGAACGATTTTTGCCTTTTTTCTCTGAAATAAGTGAAATTTCTGCAATTTTGCCCTATTTAAAGGAAATTTCTGCAATTTTTCCCCATAATAAGGGAAATTTCTGGAATTTTGCCCCAAAATAAGGGGAATTTCTGTTTTTTTGCCCGTAAATAAGGGAAATTTCTGCAATTTTGCCCTAAAATAAGGGGAATTTCTGCTTTTTTGCCTCTAAATAAGTGGAATTTCTGTCTTTTTCCCTTCTAAAAACGGAATTTCTGTCATTTTTTTTCCAAAATAAGGAAAATTTCTGACTTATTACCCTGAAATAAGTGAAATTTCTGCAATGTTGCCCCAATATAAGGTAAATTTCTTCCTTTTTGCCCCCAAATAAGGGGAATTTCAGCCTTTTTACCTCAAAATAAAGGGAATTTCTGAATTTTGGCACAAAATATTAGGAATTTCTGCCTTTTTGCCCCAAAATAAAAAAAATTCTGCCTTTTTTCCCTGAAATAAGTGAAATTTCTGCAATTTTGCCCCAAAATAAGTAAAATTTCTACAATTTTGCCCCAAAATAAGGGAAATTTCTGGATTTTTGCCCCAAAATAAGTGGAATTTCTGAGTTTGGCCCCAAAATAAGGAGAATTTCTGCCTTTTTGCCCCACAATTAGTGAAATTTCTGCAATTTTGCCCTAAAATAAGGGAAATTTCTGCAATTTTTCCCCATAATAAGGGAAATTTCTGCAATTTTGCTTCAAAATAAGGGGAATTTCTGTTTTTTGCCCCACAATTAGGGAAATTTCTGCAATTTTGCCCCAAAATATTCAGAATTTCTGCCTTTTGCCCCAAAATATGGGGAATTTCTGCCTTTTTGTCCGAAAATAAGAAAAATGCATACCTTTTTGCCCTAAAAAAGGGAAATTTCTTCATTTTTGCTCCAAAATAAGGGGAACTTTTGCCTTTTTGCCTCTTAATAAGTGGAATTTCTGTTTTTTCCCCCAAAACAAAGAAAATTTCTGTCTTTTTTGCCCCAAAATAAGGAAAATTTTTGACTTATTACTCTGAAATAAGGGAAATTTCTGGAATTTTGCCTCAAACTAAGTGGAATTTCTGAGTTTTTCCCCAAAATAAGGAGAATTTCTGGAATTTTGCCCCACAATTAGGGGAATTTCTGCAATTTTGCTCCAAAATACGGGGAATTTCTGCCTTTTTGCCCGAAATAAGGGGAATGCATAACTTTTTGCAATAAAAAAGGGAAATTTCTTCATTTTTGCCCCAAATTAAGGGAAATTTCTGACTTTTGCTCTGAAATATGTGAAATTTCTGCAATTTTAGCCCAAAATAAGGTGAATTTCTGCATTTTTGCCCAAAATAATGGGAATTTCTGCCTTTTTGCCCTAAAATAAGAAAATTTTTTGCCTTTTTTCTCTGAAATAAGTGAAATTTCTGCAATTTTGCCCTAAAATAAGGGAAATTTCTGCAATTCTTCCCCATAATAAGGGAAATTTCTGGAATTTTGCCACAAAATAAGGGGAATTTCTGTTTTTTTGCCCCCAAATAAGGGAAATTTCTGCAATTTTGCCCTAAAATAAGGAAAATTTCTGCTTTTTTGCCTCTAAATAAGTGGAATTTCTGTCTTTTTCCCCCAAAACAAAGGGAATTTCTGTCATTTTTGAGCAAAAATAAGGAAAATTTCTGCCTTTTGCCCCAAAATATGGGGAATTTCTGCCTTTTTGTCTTACAATAAGAAAAATGCATACCTTTTTGCCATAAAAAAGAGAAATTTCTTCATTTTTGCTCCAAAATAAGGGGAACTTTTGCTTTTTTGCCTCTAAATAAGTGGAATTTCTGTCTTTTTCCCCAAAAACAAAGGCAATTTCTGTCTTTTTTGCCCCAAAATAAGGAAAATTTCTGACTTATAACCCTGAAATAAGTGAAATTTCTGCAAATTTGCCCCAAAATAAGAAAAATTTCTGCCTTTTTGCCCCCAAATAAGGGGAATTTCAGCCTTTTTATCTCAAAATAAGGGAAATTTCTGCATTTTTGCAACAAAATATTAGGAATTTCTGCATTTTTGCCACAAAATATTAGGAATTTCTGCCTTTTTGCCCCAAAATAAGGAAAATTTCTGCCTTTTTTCACGGAAATAAGTGAAATTTCTGCAAATTTGCCCCCAAAAAAGGGAAATTTCTGCCTTTTGCCCCAAAATAAGGGGAATTTCAGCAATTTACCTCAAAATAAAAAAAATTTCTGATTTTTGCACCAAAATATGGAGAATTTCTGCCTTTTTCCCCAAAATAAGGAAAATTTCTGCCTTTTTTCCCTGAAATAAGTGAAATTTCTGCAATTTTGCTTCAAAATAAGGAAAATTTCTGCAATTTTGCCCCAAAATAAGTGAAATTTCTGCAATTTTGCCCCAAAATAAGGAAAATTTCTG
The DNA here is from genome assembly GCF_963924665.1 of Micromys minutus. Classification (NCBI taxonomy): domain Eukaryota; kingdom Metazoa; phylum Chordata; class Mammalia; order Rodentia; family Muridae; genus Micromys; species Micromys minutus. The sequence goes on along the minus strand of NW_027667804.1, from coordinate 283,383 downwards.
GAATTTTGCCCCACAATTAGGGGAATTTCTGCAATTTTGCTTCAAAATACGGGGAATTTCTGCCTTTTTGCCCAAAATAAGGGGAATGCATACCTTTTTGCCATAAAAAAGGGAAATTTCTTCATTTTTGCCCCAAATTAAGGGAAATTTCTGACTTTTTGCCCTGAAATATGTGAAATTTCTGCAATTTTAGCCCAAAATAAGGTGAATTTCTGCCTTTTTGCCCCAAAATAATGGGAATTTCTGCCTTTTTGCCCCAAAATAAGAACGATTTTTGCCTTTTTTCTCTGAAATAAGTGAAATTTCTGCAATTTTGCCCTATTAAAGGAAATTTCTGCAATTTTTCCCCATAATAAGGGAAATTTCTGGAATTTTGCCCCAAAATAAGGGGAATTTCTGTTTTTTTGCCCGTAAATAAGGGAAATTTCTGCAATTTTGCCCTAAAATAAGGGGAATTTCTGCTTTTTTGCCTCTAAATAAGTGGAATTTCTGTCTTTTTCCCTTCTAAAAACGGAATTTCTGTCATTTTTTTTCCAAAATAAGGAAAATTTCTGACTTATTACCCTGAAATAAGTGAAATTTCTGCAATGTTGCCCCAATATAAGGTAAATTTCTTCCTTTTTGCCCCCAAATAAGGGGAATTTCAGCCTTTTTACCTCAAAATAAAGGGAATTTCTGAATTTTGGCACAAAATATTAGGAATTTCTGCCTTTTTGCCCCAAAATAAAAAAAATTCTGCCTTTTTTCCCTGAAATAAGTGAAATTTCTGCAATTTTGCCCCAAAATAAGTAAAATTTCTACAATTTTGCCCCAAAATAAGGGAAATTTCTGGATTTTTGCCCCAAAATAAGTGGAATTTCTGAGTTTGGCCCCAAAATAAGGAGAATTTCTGCCTTTTTGCCCCACAATTAGTGAAATTTCTGCAATTTTGCCCTAAAATAAGGGAAATTTCTGCAATTTTTCCCCATAATAAGGGAAATTTCTGCAATTTTGCTTCAAAATAAGGGGAATTTCTGTTTTTTGCCCCACAATTAGGGAAATTTCTGCAATTTTGCCCCAAAATATTCAGAATTTCTGCCTTTTGCCCCAAAATATGGGGAATTTCTGCCTTTTTGTCCGAAAATAAGAAAAATGCATACCTTTTTGCCCTAAAAAAGGGAAATTTCTTCATTTTTGCTCCAAAATAAGGGGAACTTTTGCCTTTTTGCCTCTTAATAAGTGGAATTTCTGTTTTTTCCCCCAAAACAAAGAAAATTTCTGTCTTTTTTGCCCCAAAATAAGGAAAATTTTTGACTTATTACTCTGAAATAAGGGAAATTTCTGGAATTTTGCCTCAAACTAAGTGGAATTTCTGAGTTTTTCCCCAAAATAAGGAGAATTTCTGGAATTTTGCCCCACAATTAGGGGAATTTCTGCAATTTTGCTCCAAAATACGGGGAATTTCTGCCTTTTTGCCCGAAATAAGGGGAATGCATAACTTTTTGCAATAAAAAAGGGAAATTTCTTCATTTTTGCCCCAAATTAAGGGAAATTTCTGACTTTTGCTCTGAAATATGTGAAATTTCTGCAATTTTAGCCCAAAATAAGGTGAATTTCTGCATTTTTGCCCAAAATAATGGGAATTTCTGCCTTTTTGCCCTAAAATAAGAAAATTTTTTGCCTTTTTTCTCTGAAATAAGTGAAATTTCTGCAATTTTGCCCTAAAATAAGGGAAATTTCTGCAATTCTTCCCCATAATAAGGGAAATTTCTGGAATTTTGCCACAAAATAAGGGGAATTTCTGTTTTTTTGCCCCCAAATAAGGGAAATTTCTGCAATTTTGCCCTAAAATAAGGGAAATTTCTGCAATTCTTCCCCATAATAAGGGAAATTTCTGGAATTTTGCCACAAAATAAGGGGAATTTCTGTTTTTTTGCCCCCAAATAAGGGAAATTTCTGCAATTTTGCCCTAAAATAAGGAAAATTTCTGCTTTTTTGCCTCTAAATAAGTGGAATTTCTGTCTTTTTCCCCCAAAACAAAGGGAATTTCTGTCATTTTTGAGCAAAAATAAGGAAAATTTCTGCCTTTTGCCCCAAAATATGGGGAATTTCTGCCTTTTTGTCTTACAATAAGAAAAATGCATACCTTTTTGCCATAAAAAAGAGAAATTTCTTCATTTTTGCTCCAAAATAAGGGGAACTTTTGCTTTTTTGCCTCTAAATAAGTGGAATTTCTGTCTTTTTCCCCAAAAACAAAGGCAATTTCTGTCTTTTTTGCCCCAAAATAAGGAAAATTTCTGACTTATAACCCTGAAATAAGTGAAATTTCTGCAAATTTGCCCCAAAATAAGAAAAATTTCTGCCTTTTTGCCCCCAAATAAGGGGAATTTCAGCCTTTTTATCTCAAAATAAGGGAAATTTCTGCATTTTTGCAACAAAATATTAGGAATTTCTGCATTTTTGCCACAAACTATTAGGAATTTCTGCCTTTTTGCCCCAAAATAAGGAAAATTTCTGCCTTTTTTCACGGAAATAAGTGAAATTTCTGCAAATTTGCCCCCTAAAAAGGGAAATTTCTGCCTTTTGCCCCAAAATAAGGGGAATTTCAGCAATTTACCTCAAAATAAAAAAAATTTCTGATTTTTGCACCAAAATATGGAGAATTTCTGCCTTTTTCCCCAAAATAAGGAAAATTTCTGCCTTTTTTCCCTGAAATAAGTGAAATTTCTGCAATTTTGCTTCAAAATAAGGAAAATTTCTGCAATTTTGCCCCAAAATAAGTGAAATTTCTGCAATTTTGCCCCAAAATAAGGAAAATTTCTGGAATTTTGCCCCACAATTAGGGGAATTTCTGCAATTTTGCTTCAAAATACGGGGAATTTCTGCCTTTTTGCCCAAAATAAGGGGAATGCATACCTTTTTGCCATAAAAAAGGGAAATTTCTTCATTTTTGCCCCAAATTAAGGGAAATTTCTGACTTTTTGCCCTGAAATATGTGAAATTTCTGCAATTTTAGCCCAAAATAAGGTGAATTTCTGCCTTTTTGCCCCAAAATAATGGGAATTTCTGCCTTTTTGCCCCAAAATAAGAACGATTTTTGCCTTTTTTCTCTGAAATAAGTGAAATTTCTGCAATTTTGCCCTATTTAAAGGAAATTTCTGCAATTTTTCCCCATAATAAGGGAAATTTCTGGAATTTTGCCCCAAAATAAGGGGAATTTCTGTTTTTTTGCCCGTAAATAAGGGAAATTTCTGCAATTTTGCCCTAAAATAAGGGGAATTTCTGCTTTTTTGCCTCTAAATAAGTGGAATTTCTGTCTTTTTCCCTTCTAAAAACGGAATTTCTGTCATTTTTTTTCCAAAATAAGGAAAATTTCTGACTTATTACCCTGAAATAAGTGAAATTTCTGCAATGTTGCCCCAATATAAGGTAAATTTCTTCCTTTTTGCCCCCAAATAAGGGGAATTTCAGCCTTTTTACCTCAAAATAAAGGGAATTTCTGAATTTTGGCACAAAATATTAGGAATTTCTGCCTTTTTGCCCCAAAATAAGTAAAATTTCTACAATTTTGCCCCAAAATAAGGGAAATTTCTGGATTTTTGCCCCAAAATAAGTGGAATTTCTGAGTTTGGCCCCAAAATAAGGAGAATTTCTGCCTTTTTGCCCCACAATTAGTGAAATTTCTGCAATTTTGCCCTAAAATAAGGGAAATTTCTGCAATTTTTCCCCATAATAAGGGAAATTTCTGCAATTTTGCTTCAAAATAAGGGGAATTTCTGTTTTTTGCCCCACAATTAGGGAAATTTCTGCAATTTTGCCCCAAAATATTCAGAATTTCTGCCTTTTGCCCCAAAATATGGGGAATTTCTGCCTTTTTGTCCGAAAATAAGAAAAATGCATACCTTTTTGCCCTAAAAAAGGGAAATTTCTTCATTTTTGCTCCAAAATAAGGGGAACTTTTGCCTTTTTGCCTCTTAATAAGTGGAATTTCTGTTTTTTCCCCCAAAACAAAGAAAATTTCTGTCTTTTTTGCCCCAAAATAAGGAAAATTTTTGACTTATTACTCTGAAATAAGGGAAATTTCTGGAATTTTGCCTCAAACTAAGTGGAATTTCTGAGTTTTTCCCCAAAATAAGGAGAATTTCTGGAATTTTGCCCCACAATTAGGGGAATTTCTGCAATTTTGCTCCAAAATACGGGGAATTTCTGCCTTTTTGCCCGAAATAAGGGGAATGCATAACTTTTTGCAATAAAAAAGGGAAATTTCTTCATTTTTGCCCCAAATTAAGGGAAATTTCTGACTTTTTGCTCTGAAATATGTGAAATTTCTGCAATTTTAGCCCAAAATAAGGTGAATTTCTGCATTTTTGCCCAAAATAATGGGAATTTCTGCCTTTTTGCCCTAAAATAAGAAAAATTTTTGCCTTTTTTCTCTGAAATAAGTGAAATTTCTGCAATTTTGCCCTAAAATAACGGAAATTTCTGCAATTCTTCCCCATAATAAGGGAAATTTCTGGAATTTTGCCACAAAATAAGGGGAATTTCTGTTTTTTTGCCCCCAAATAAGGGAAATTTCTGCAATTTTGCCCTAAAATAAGGGGAATTTTTGCTTTTTTGCCTCTAAATAAGTGGAATTTTTGTCTTTTTCCCCCAAAACAAAGGGAATTTCTGTCATTTTTGCCCAAAAATAAGAAAAATTTCTGACTTATTACCCTGAAATAAGTGAAATTTCTGCAATTTTGCCCCAATATAAAGGAAATTTCTGCCTTTTTGCATCCAAATAATGGGAATTTCAGCCTTTTTACCTCAAAATAATGGGAATTTCTGAATTTTGGCACAAAATATTAGGAATTTCTGCCTTTTTGCCCCAAAATAAGGAAAATTTCTGTATTTTTCCCTGAAATAAGTGAAATTTCTGCAATTTTGCCCCAAAATAAGTGAAATTTCTGCAATTTTGCCCCAAAATAAGAGAAATTTCTAGAATTTTGCCCCAAAATAAGTGGAATTTCTGAGTTTTGCCCCAAAATAAGGAAAATTTCTGCCTTTTTGCGCCACAATTAGTGAAATTTCTGCAATTTTGCCGTAAAATAAGGGAAATTTCTGCAATTTTTTCTCATAATAAGGGAAATTTCTGCAATTTTGCCCCAAAATAAGGGGAATTTCTGTTTTTTTGCCCCACAATTAGGGAAATTTCTGCAATTTTGCCAAAAAATAAGGGAAATTTCTGCCTTTTGCCCCAAAATATGGGGAATTTCTGCCTTTTTGTCTTAAAATAAGAAAAATGCATACCTTTTTGCCATAAAAAAGAGAAATTTCTTCATTTTTGCTCCAAAATAAGGGGAACTTTTGCCTTTTTGCCTCTAAATAAGTGGAATTTCTGTCTTTATCCCCCAAAACAAAGGGAATTTCTGTCTTTTTTGCCACAAAATAAGGAAAATTTCTGACTTATAACCCTGAAATAAGTGAAATTTCTGCAAATTTGCCCCAAAATAAGAAAAATTTCTGCCTTTTTGCTTCCAAATAAGGGGAATTTCAGCCTTTTTATCTCAAAATAAGGGAAATTTCTGCATTTTTGCAACAAAATATTAGGAATTTCTGCATTTTTGCCACAAAATATTAGGAATTTCTGCCTTTTTGCCCCAAAATAAGGAAAATTTCTGCTTTTTTCCCGGAAATAAGTGATATTTCTGCAAATTTGCCCCCAAAAAAGGGAAATTTCTGCCTTTTGCCCCAAAATAAGGGGAATTTCAGAATTTTTCCTCAAAATAAGAAAAATTTCTGATTTTTGCACCAAAATATGGAGAATTTCTGCCTTTTTCCCCAAAATAAGGAAAATTTCTGCCTTTTTTCCCTGAAATAAGTGAAATTTCTGAAATTTTGCCCTATTTAAAGGAAATTTCTGCAATTTTTCCTTATAATAAGGGAAATTTCTGGAATTTTGCCCCAAAATAAGGGGAATTTCTGTTTTTTTGCCCGTAAATAAGGGAAATTTCTGCAATTTTGCCCTAAAATAAGGGGAATTTCTGCTCTTTTGCCTCTAAATAAGTGAAATTTCTGTCTTTTTCCCCTCAAAAAAGGGAATTTCTGTCATTTTTGCCCCAAAATAAGGAAAATTTCTGACTTATTACCCTGAAATAAGTGAAATTTCTGCAATTTTGCCCCAATATAAGGGAAATTTCTTCCTTTTTGCCCCCAAATAAGGGGAATTTCAGCCTTTTTACCTCAAAATAAAGGGAATTTCTGAATTTTGGCACAAAATATTAGGATTTTCTGCCTTTTTGCCCCAAAATAAAAAAATTTCTGCCTTTTTTCCCTGAAATAAGTGAAATTTCTGCAATTTTGCCCCAAAATAAGTAAAATTTCTACAATTTTGCCCCAAAATAAGGGAAATTTCTGGAATTTTGCCCCAAAATAAGTGGAATTTCTGAGTTTGGCCCCAAAATAATGAGAATTTCTGCCTTTTTGCCCCACAATTAGGGGAATTTCTGCAATTTTGCTCCAAAATACGGGGAATTTCTGCCTTTTTGCCCGAAATAAGGGGAATGCATAACTTTTTGCAATAAAAAAGGGAAATTTCTTCATTTTTGCCCCAAATTAAGGGAAATTTCTGACTTATTGCTCTGAAATATGTGAAATTTCTGCAATTTTAGCCCAAAATAAGGTGAATTTCTTCCTTTTTGCCCCAAAATAATGGGAATTTCTGCCTTTTTGCCCTAAAATAAGAAAAATTTTTGCCTTTTTTCTCTCAAATAAGTGAAATTTCTGCAATTTTGCCCTAAAATAACGGAAATTTCTGCAATTCTTCCCCACATGAAGGGAAATTTCTGGAATTTTGCCACAAAATAAGGGGAATTTCTGTTTTTTTGCCCCCAAATAAGGGAAATTTCTGCAATTTTGCCCTAAAATAAGAAAAATTTCTGCTTTTTTGCCTCTAAATAAGTGGAATTTCTGTATTTTTCCCCAAAAACAAAGGGAATTTCTGTCATTTTTGCCCAAAAATAAGGAAAATTTCTGACTTATTACCCTGAAATAAGTGAAATTTCTGCAAATTTGCCCAAATATAAGGGAAATTTCTGCCTTTTTGCCCCCAAATAAGGGAAATTTCACCCTTTTTACCTCAAAATAAGGGGAATTTCTGAATTTTGGCACAAAATATTAGGAATTTCTGCCTTTTTGCCCCAAAATAAGAAAAATTTCTGTATTTTTCCCTGAAATAAGTGAAATTTCTGCAATTGTGCCCCATCATAAATGAAATTTCTGCAATTTTGCCCCAAAATAAGGAAAATTTCTGGAATTTTGCCCCACAATTAGGGGAATTTCTGCAATTTTGCTCCAAAATACGGGGAATTTCTGCCTTTTTGCCCGAAATAAGGGGAATGCATAACTTTTTGCCATAAAAAAGGGAAATTTCTTCATTTTTGCCCCAAATTAAGGGAAATTTCTGACTTTTTGCCCAGAAATATGTGAAATTTCTGCAATTTTAGCCCAAAATAAGGTGAATTTCTGCCTTTTTGCCCCAAAATAATGGGAATTTCTGCCTTTTTGCCCCAAAATAAGAAAAATTTTTGCCTCTTTTCTCAGCAATAATTGAAATTTCTGCAATTTTGCCCTAAAATAAGGGAAATTTCTGCAATTCTTCCCCATTATAAGGGAAATTTCTGGAATTTTGCCACAAAATAAGGGGAATTTCTGTTTTTTTGCCCCCAAATAAGGGAAATTTCTGCAATTTTGCCCTAAAATAAGGGGAATTTTTGCTTTTTTGCCTCTAAATAAGTGGAATTTTTGTCTTTTTCCCCCAAAACAAAGGGAATTTCTGTCATTTTTGCCCAAAAATAAGAAAAATTTCTGACTTATTACCCTGAAATAAGTGAAATTTCTGCAATTTTGCCCCAATATAAAGGAAATTTCTGCCTTTTTGCCCCCAAATAAGGGGAATTTCAGCCTTTTTACCTCAAAATAAGGGGAATTTCTGAATTTTGGCACAAAATATTAGGAATTTCTGCCTTTTTGCCCCAAAATAAGGAAAATTTCTGTATTTTTCCCTGAAATAACTGAAATTTCTGCAATTTTGCCCCAAAATAAGTGAAATTTCTGCAATTTTGCCCCAAAATAAGAGAAATTTCTGGAATTTTGCCCCAAAATAAGTGGAATTTCTGAGTTTTGCCCCAAAATAAGGAAAATTTCTGCCTTTTTGTGCCACAATTAGTGAAATTTCTGCAATTTTGCCGTAAAATAAGGGAAATTTCTGCAATTTTTTCTCATAATAAGGGAAATTTCTGCAATTTTGCCCCAAAATAAGGGGAATTTCTGTTTTTTTGCCCCACAATTGGGGAAATTTCTGCAATTTTGTTCAAAAATAAGGGAAATTTCTGCCTTTTGCCCCAAAATATGGGGAATTTCTGCCTTTTTGTCTTAAAATAAGAAAAATGCATACCTTTTTGCCATAAAAAAGAGAAATTTCTTCATTTTTGCTCCAAAATGAGGGGAACTTTTGCCTTTTTGCCTCTAAATAAGTGGAATTTCTGTCTTTTTCCCCCAAAACAAAGGGAATTTCTGTCTTTTTTGCCCCAAAATAAGGAAAATTTCTGACTTATAACCCTGAAATAAGTGAAATTTCTGCAAATTTGCCCCAAAATAAGAAAAATTTCTGCCTTTTTGCCCCCAAATAAGGGAAATTTCAGCCTTTTTATCTCAAAATAAGGGAAATTTCTGCATTTTTGCAACAAAATATTAGGAATTTCTGCATTTTTGCCACAAAATATTAGGAATTTCTGCCTTTTTGCCCAAAAATAAGGAAAATTTCTGCTTTTTTCCCGGAAATAAGTGAAATTTCTGCAAATTTGCCCCCCAAAAAGGGAAATTTCTTCCTTTTGCTCCAAAATAAGGGGAATTTCAGCATTTTACCTCAAAATAAGAAAAATTTCTGATTTTTGCACCAAAATATGGAGAATTTCTGCCTTTTTCCCCAAAATAAGGAAAATTTCTGCCTTTTTTCCCTGAAATAAGTGAAATTTCTGAAATTTTGCCCTATTTAAAGGAAATTTCTGCAATTTTTCCTTATAATAAGGGAAATTTCTGGAATTTTGCCCCAAAATAAGGGGAATTTCTGTTTTTTTGCCCGTAAATAAGGGAAATTTCTGCAATTTTGCCCTAAAATAAGGGGAATTTCTGCTCTTTTGCCTCTAAATAAGTAGAATTTCTGTCTTTTTCCCCTCAAAAAAGGGAATTTCTGTCATTTTTGCCCCAAAATAAGGAAAATTTCTGACTTATTACCCTGAAATAAGTGAAATTTCTGCAATTTTGCCCCAATATAAGGGAAATTTCTTCCTTTTTGCCCCCAAATAAGGGGAATTTCAGCCTTTCTACCTCAAAATAAAGGGAATTTCTGAATTTTGGCACAAAATATTAGGATTTTCTGCCTTTTTACCCCAAAATAAAAAAAATTTCTGCCTTTTTTCCCTGAAATAAGTGAAATTTCTGCAATTTTGCCCCAAAATAAGTAAAATTTCTACAATTTTGCCCCAAAATAAGGGAAATTTCTGGAATTTTGCCCCTAAATAAGTGGAATTTCTGAGTTTGGCCCCAAAATAAGGAGAATTTCTGCCTTTTTGCCCCACAATTAGGGGAATTTCTGCAATTTTGCTCCAAAATACGGTGAATTTCTGCCTTTTTGCCTGAAATAAGGGGAATGCATAACTTTTTGCAATAAAAAAGGGAAATTTCTTCATTTTTGCCCCAAATTAAGGGAAATTTCTGACTTTTTTCTCTGAAATATGTGAAATTTCTCCAATTTTAGCCCAAAATAAGGTGAATTTCTGCATTTTTGCCCAAAATAATGGGAATTTCTGCCTTTTTGCCCTAAAATAAGAAAAATTTTTGCCTTTTTTCTCTGAAATAAGTGAAATTTCTGCAATTTTGCCCTAAAATAAGGGAAATTTCTGCAATTCTTCCCCATAATAAGGGAAATTTCTGGAATTTTGCCACAAAATAAGGGGAATTTCTGTTTTTTTGCCCCCAAATAAGGGAAATTTCTGCAATTTTGCCCTAAAATAAGGAAAATTTCTGCTTTTTTGCCTCTAAATAAGTGGAATTTCTGTCTTTTTCCCCCAAAACAAGGGAATTTCTGTCATTTTTGCCCAAAAATAAGGAAAATTTCTGACTTATTACCCTGAAATAAGTGAAATTTCTGCAAATTTGCCCAAATATAAGGGAAATTTCTGCCTTTTTGCCCCCAAATAAGGGAAATTTCACCCTTTTTACCTCAAAATAAGGGGAATTTCTGAATTTTGGCACAAAATATTAGGAATTTCTGCCTTTTTGCCCCAAAATAAGGAAAATTTCTCTATTTTTCCCTGAAATAAGTGAAATTTCTGCAATTGTGCCCCAACATAAATGAAATTTCTGCAATTTTGCCCCAAAATAAGGAAAATTTCTGGAATTTTGCCCCACAATTAGGGGAATTTCTGCAATTTTGCTCCAAAATACAGGGAATTTCTGCCTTTTTGCCCGAAATAAGGGGAATGCATAACTTTTTGCCATAAAAAAGGGAAATTTCTTCATTTTTGCCCCAAATTAAGGGAAATTTCTGACTTTTTGCCCTGAAATATGTGAAATTTCTGCAATTTTAGCCCAAAATAAGGTGAATTTCTGCCTTTTTGCCCCAAAATAAGGAAAATTTCTGTATTTTTCCCTGAAACAAGTGAAATTTCTGCAATTGTGCCCCAACATAAATGAAATTTCTGCAATTTTGCCCCAAAATAAGGAAAATTTCTGGAATTTTGCCCCACAATTAGGGGAATTTCTGCAATTTTGCTCCAAAATACGGGGAATTTCTGCCTTTTTGCCCGAAATAAGGGGAATGCATAACTTTTTGCCATAAAAAAGGGAAATTTCTTCATTTTTGCCCCAAATTAAGGGAAATTTCTGACTTTTTGCCCTGAAATATGTGAAATTTCTGCAATTTTAGCCCAAAATAAGGTGAATTTCTTCCTTTTTGCCCCAAAATAATGGGAATTTCTGCCTTTTTGCCCCAAAATAAGAAAAATTTTTGCCTCTTTTCTCAGATATAAGTGAAATTTCTGCAATTTTGCCCTAAAATAAGGGAAATTTCTGCAATTCTTTCCCATAATAAGGGAAATTTCTGGAATTTTGCCACAAAATAAGGGGAATTTCTGTTTTTTTGCCCCCAAATAAGGGAAATTTCTGCAATTTTGCCCTAAAATAAGGGGAATTTTTGCTTTTTTGCCTCTAAATAAGTGGAATTTTTGTCTTTCTTCCCCAAAACAAAGGGAATTTCTGTCATTTTTGCCCAAAAATAAGAAAAATTTCTGACTTATTACCCTGAAATAAGTGAAATTTCTGCAATTTTGCCCCAATATAAAGGAAATTTCTGCCTTTTTGCATCCAAATAATGGGAATATCAGCCTTTTTACCTCAAAATAATGGGAATTTCTGAATTTTGGCACAAAATATTAGGAATTTCTGCCTTTTTGCCCCAAAATAAGGAAAATTTCTGTATTTTTCCCTGAAATAAGTGAAATTTCTGCAATTTTGCCCCAAAATAAGTGAAATTTCTGCAATTTTGCCCCAAAATAAGAGAAATTTCTAGAATTTTGCCCCAAAATAAGTGGAATTTCTGAGTTTTGCCCCAAAATAAGGAAAATTTCTGCCTTTTTGCGCCACAAATAGTGAAATTTCTGCAATTTTGCCATAAAATAAGGGAAATTTCTGCAATTTTTTCTCATAATAAGGGAAATTTCTGCAATTTTGCCCCAAAATAAGGGGAATTTCTGTTTTTTTGCCCCACAATTAGGGAAATTTCTGCAATTTTGCCAAAAAATAAGGGAAATTTCTGCCTTTTGCCCCAAAATATGGGGAATTTCTGCCTTTTTGTCTTAAAATAAGAAAAATGCATACCTTTTTGCCATAAAAAAGAGAAATTTCTTCATTTTTGCTCCAAAATAAGGGGAACTTTTGCCTTTTTGCCTCTAAATAAGTGGAATTTCTGTCTTTATCCCCCAAAACAAAGGGAATTTCTGTCTTTTTTGCCACAAAATAAGGAAAATTTCTGACTTATAACCCTGAAATAAGTGAAATTTCTGCAAATTTGCCCCAAAATAAGAAAAATTTCTGCCTTTTTGCTTCCAAATAAGGGGAATTTCAGCCTTTTTATCTCAAAATAAGGGAAATTTCTGCATTTTTGCAACAAAATATTAGGAATTTCTGCATTTTTGCCACAAAATATTAGGAATTTCTGCCTTTTTGCCCCAAAATAAGGAAAATTTCTGCTTTTTTCCCGGAAATAAGTGAAATTTCTGCAAATTTGCCCCCAAAAAAGGGAAATTTCTGCCTTTTGCCCCAAAATAAGGGGAATTTCAGCATTTTTCCTCAAAATAAGAAAAATTTCTGATTTTTGCACCAAAATATGGAGAATTTCTGCCTTTTTCCCCAAAATAAGGAAAATTTCTGCCTTTTTTCCCTGAAATAAGTGAAATTTCTGAAATTTTGCCCTATTTAAAGGAAATTTCTGCAATTTTTCCTTATAATAAGGGAAATTTCTGGAATTTTGCCCCAAAATAAGGGGAATTTCTGTTTTTTTGCCCGTAAATAAGGGAAATTTCTGCAATTTTGCCCTAAAATAAGGGGAATTTCTGCTCTTTTGCCTCTAAATAAGTGAAATTTCTGTCTTTTTCCCCTCAAAAAAGGGAATTTCTGTCATTTTTGCCCCAAAATAAGGAAAATTTCTGACTTATTACCCTGAAATAAGTGAAATTTCTGCAATTTTGCCCCAATATAAGGGAAATTTCTTCCTTTTTGCCCCCAAATAAGGGGAATTTCAGCCTTTTTACCTCAAAATAAAGGGAATTTCTGAATTTTGGCACAAAATATTAGGATTTTCTGCCTTTTTGCCCCAAAATAAAAAAATTTCTGCCTTTTTTCCCTGAAATAAGTGAAATTTCTGCAATTTTGCCCCAAAATAAGTAAAATTTCTACAATTTTGCCCCAAAATAAGGGAAATTTCTGGAATTTTGCCCCAAAATAAGTGGAATTTCTGAGTTTGGCCCCAAAATAATGAGAATTTCTGCCTTTTTGCCCCACAATTAGGGGAATTTCTGCAATTTTGCTCCAAAATACGGGGAATTTCTGCCTTTTTGCCCGAAATAAGGGGAATGCATAACTTTTTGCAATAAAAAAGGGAAATTTCTTCATTTTTGCCCCAAATTAAGGGAAATTTCTGACTTTTTGCTCTGAAATATGTGAAATTTCTGCAATTTTAGCCCAAAATAAGGTGAATTTCTTCCTTTTTGCCCCAAAATAATGGGAATTTCTGCCTTTTTGCCCTAAAATAAGAAAAATTTTTGCCTTTTTTCTCTCAAATAAGTGAAATTTCTGCAATTTTGCCCTAAAATAACGGAAATTTCTGCAATTCTTCCCCACATGAAGGGAAATTTCTGGAATTTTGCCACAAAATAAGGGGAATTTCTGTTTTTTTGCCCCCAAATAAGGGAAATTTCTGCAATTTTGCCCTAAAATAAGAAAAATTTCTGCTTTTTTGCCTCTAAATAAGTGGAATTTCTGTATTTTTCCCCAAAAACAAAGGGAATTTCTGTCATTTTTGCCCAAAAATAAGGAAAATTTCTGACTTATTACCCTGAAATAAGTGAAATTTCTGCAAATTTGCCCAAATATAAGGGAAATTTCTGCCTTTTTGCCCCCAAATAAGGGAAATTTCACCCTTTTTACCTCAAAATAAGGGGAATTTCTGAATTTTGGCACAAAATATTAGGAATTTCTGCCTTTTTGCCCCAAAATAAGAAAAATTTCTGTATTTTTCCCTGAAATAAGTGAAATTTCTGCAATTGTGCCCCATCATAAATGAAATTTCTGCAATTTTGCCCCAAAATAAGGAAAATTTCTGGAATTTTGCCCCACAATTAGGGGAATTTCTGCAATTTTGCTCCAAAATACGGGGAATTTCTGCCTTTTTGCCCGAAATAAGGGGAATGCATAACTTTTTGCCATAAAAAAGGGAAATTTCTTCATTTTTGCCCCAAATTAAGGGAAATTTCTGACTTTTTGCCCAGAAATATGTGAAATTTCTGCAATTTTAGCCCAAAATAAGGTGAATTTCTGCCTTTTTGCCCCAAAATAATGGGAATGTCTGCCTTTTTGCCCCAAAATAAGAAAAATTTTTGCCTCTTTTCTCAGCAATAATTGAAATTTCTGCAATTTTGCCCTAAAATAAGGGAAATTTCTGCAATTCTTCCCCATTATAAGGGAAATTTCTGGAATTTTGCCACAAAATAAGGGGAATTTCTGTTTTTTTGCCCCCAAATAAGGGAAATTTCTGCAATTTTGCCCTAAAATAAGGGGAATTTTTGCTTTTTTGCCTCTAAATAAGTGGAATTTTTGTCTTTTTCCCCCAAAACAAAGGGAATTTCTGTCATTTTTGCCCAAAAATAAGAAAAATTTCTGACTTATTACCCTGAAATAAGTGAAATTTCTGCAATTTTGCCCCAATATAAAGGAAATTTCTGCCTTTTTGCCCCCAAAGAAGGGGAATTTCAGCCTTTTTACCTCAAAATAAGGGGAATTTCTGAATTTTGGCACAAAATATTAGGAATTTCTGCCTTTTTGCCCCAAAATAAGGAAAATTTCTGTATTTTTCCCTGAAATAACTGAAATTTCTGCAATTTTGCCCCAAAATAAGTGAAATTTCTGCAATTTTGCCCCAAAATAAGAGAAATTTCTGGAATTTTGCCCCAAAATAAGTGGAATTTCTGAGTTTTGCTCCAAAATAAGGAAAATTTCTGCCTTTTTGTGCCACAATTAGTGAAATTTCTGCAATTTTGCCGTAAAATACGGGAAATTTCTGCAATTTTTTCTCATAATAAGGGAAATTTCTGCAATTTTGCCCCAAAATAAGGGGAATTTCTGTTTTTTTGCCCCACAATTGGGGAAATTTCTGCAATTTTGTTCAAAAATAAGGGAAATTTCTGCCTTTTGCCCCAAAATATGGGGAATTTCTGCCTTTTTGTCTTAAAATAAGAAAAATGCATACCTTTTTGCCATAAAAAAGAGAAATTTCTTCATTTTTGCTCCAAAATGAGGGGAACTTTTGCCTTTTTGCCTCTAAATAAGTGGAATTTCTGTCTTTTTCCCCCAAAACAAAGGGAATTTCTGTCTTTTTTGCCCCAAAATAAGGAAAATTTCTGACTTATAACCCTGAAATAAGTGAAATTTCTGCAAATTTGCCCCAAAATAAGAAAAATTTCTGCCTTTTTGCCCCCAAATAAGGGAAATTTCAGCCTTTTTATCTCAAAATAAGGGAAATTTCTGCATTTTTGCAACAAAATATTAGGAATTTCTGCATTTTTGCCACAAAATATTAGGAATTTCTGCCTTTTTGCCCAAAAATAAGGAAAATTTCTGCTTTTTTCCCGGAAATAAGTGAAATTTCTGCAAATTTGCCCCCAAAAAAGGGAAATTTCTGCCTTTTGCTCCAAAATAAGGGGAATTTCAGCATTTTACCTCAAAATAAGAAAAATTTCTGATTTTTGCACCAAAATATGGAGAATTTCTGCCTTTTTCCCCAAAATAAGGAAAATTTCTGCCTTTTTTCCCTGAAATAAGTGAAATTTCTGAAATTTTGCCCTATTTAAAGGAAATTTCTGCAATTTTTCCTTATAATAAGGGAAATTTCTGGAATTTTGCCCCAAAATGAGGGGAATTTCTGTTTTTTTGCCCGTAAATAAGGGAAATTTCTGCAATTTTGCCCTAAAATAAGGGGAATTTCTGCTCTTTTGCCTCTAAATAAGTAGAATTTCTGTCTTTTTCCCCTCAAAAAAGGGAATTTCTGTCATTTTTGCCCCAAAATAAGGAAAATTTCTGACTTATTACCCTGAAATAAGTGAAATTTCTGCAATTTTGCCCCAATATAAGGGAAATTTCTTCCTTTTTGCCCCCAAATAAGGGGAATTTCAGCCTTTCTACCTCAAAATAAAGGGAATTTCTGAATTTTGGCACAAAATATTAGGATTTTCTGCCTTTTTACCCCAAAATAAAAAAATTTCTGCCTTTTTTCCCTGAAATAAGTGAAATTTCTGCAATTTTGCCCCAAAATAAGTAAAATTTCTACAATTTTGCCCCAAAATAAGGGAAATTTCTGGAATTTTGCCCCTAAATAAGTGGAATTTCTGAGTTTGGCCCCAAAATAAGGAGAATTTCTGCCTTTTTGCCCCACAATTAGGGGAATTTCTGCAATTTTGCTCCAAAATACGGGGAATTTCTGCCTTTTTGCCTGAAATAAGGGGAATGCATAACTTTTTGCAATAAAAAAGGGAAATTTCTTCATTTTTGCCCCAAATTAAGGGAAATTTCTGACTTTTTTCTCTGAAATATGTGAAATTTCTCCAATTTTAGCCCAAAATAAGGTGAATTTCTGCATTTTTGCCCAAAATAATGGGAATTTCTGCCTGTTTGCCCTAAAATAAGAAAAATTTTTGCCTTTTTTCTCTGAAATAAGTGAAATTTCTGCAATTTTGCCCTAAAATAAGGGAAATTTCTGCAATTCTTCCCCATAATAAGGGAAATTTCTGGAATTTTGCCACAAAATAAGGGGAATTTCTGTTTTTTTGCCCCCAAATAAGGGAAATTTCTGCAATTTTGCCGTAAAATAAGGGGAATTTCTGCTTTTTTGCCTCTAAATAAGTGGAATTTCTGTCTTTTTCCCCCAAAACAAAGGGAATTTCTGTCATTTTTGCCCAAAAATAAGGAAAATTTCTGACTTATTACCCTGAAATAAGTGAAATTTCTGCAAATTTGCCCAAATATAAGGGAAATTTCTGCCTTTTTGCCCCCAAATAAGGGAAATTTCACCCTTTTTACCTCAAAATAAGGGGAATTTCTGAATTTTGGCACAAAATATTAGGAATTTCTGCCTTTTTGCCCCAAAATAAGGAAAATTTCTGTAATTTTCCCTGAAATAAGTGAAATTTCTGCAATTGTGCCCCAACATAAATGAAATTTCTGCAATTTTGCCCCAAAATAAGGAAAATTTCTGGAATTTTGCCCCACAATTAGGGGAATTTCTGCAATTTTGCTCCAAAATACAGGGAATTTCTGCCTTTTTGCCCGAAATAAGGGGAATGCATAACTTTTTGCCATAAAAAATGGAAATTTCTTCATTTTTGCCCCAAATTAAGGGAAATTTCTGACTTTTTGCCCTGAAATATGTGAAATTTCTGCAATTTTAGCCCAAAATAAGGTGAATTTCTGCCTTTTTGCCCCAAAATAATGGGAATTTCTGCCTTTTTGCCCCAAATTAAGAAAAATTTTTGCCTCTTTTCTCAGCAATAAGTGAAATTTCTGCAATTTTGCCCTAAAAAAAGGGAAATTTCTGCAATTCTTCCCCATAATAAGGGAAATTTCTGGAATTTTGCCACAAAATAAGGGGAATTTCGGTTTTTTGCCTCCAAATAAGGGAAATTTCTGCAATTTTGCCCTAAAATAAGGGGAATTTCTGCTTTTTTGCCTCTAAATAAGTGGAATTTCTGTCTTTTTCCCCTCAAAAAAGGGAATTTCTGTCATTTTTTTTCCAAAATAAGGAAAATTTCTGAATTATTACCCTGAAATAAGTGAAATTTCTGCAATGTTGCCCCAATAAAAGGTAAATTTCTTCCTTTTTGCCCCCAAATAAGGGGAATTTCAGTCTTTTTACCTCAAAATAAAGGGAATTTCTGAATTTTGGCACAAAATATTAGGAATTTCTGCCTTTTTGCCCCAAAATAAAAAAATTTCTGCCTTTTTTCCCTGAAATAAGTGAAATTTCTGCAATTTTGCCCCAAAATAAGTAAAATTTCTACAATTTTGCCCCAAAATAAGGGAAATTTCTGGATTTTTGCCCCAAAATAAGTGGAATTTCTGAGTTTGGCCCCAAAATAAAGAGAATTTCTGCCTTTTTGCCCCACAATTAGTGAAATTTCTGCAATTTTGCCCTAAAATAAGGGAAATTTCTGCAATTTTTCCCCATAATAAGGGAAATTTCTGCAATTTTGCTTCAAAATAAGGGGAATTTCTGTTTTTTGCCCCACAATTAGGGAAATTTCTGAAATTTTGCCCCAAAATATTTAGAATTTCTGCCTTTTGCACCAAAATATGGGGAATTTCTGCCTTTTTGTCCGAAAATAAGAAAAATGCATACCTTTTTGCCCTAAAAAAGGGAAATTTCTTCATTTTTGCTCCAAAATAAGGGGAACTTTTGCCTTTTTGCCTCTTAATAAGTGGAATTTCTGTTTTTTCCCCCAAAACAAAGAAAATTTCTGTCTTTTTTGCCCCAAAATAAGGAAAATTTTTGACTTATTACTCTGAAATAAGGGAAATTTCTGGAATTTTGCCTCAAACTAAGTGGAATTTCTGAGTTTTTCCCCAAAATAAGGAGAATTTCTGGAATTTTGCCCCACAATTAGGGGAATTTCTGCAATTTTGCTCCAAAATACGGGGAATTTCTGCCTTTTTGCCCGAAATAAGGGTAATGCATAACTTTTTGCAATAAAAAAGGGAAATTTCTTCATTTTTGCCCCAAATTAAGGGAAATTTCTGACTTTTTGCTCTGAAATATGTGAAATTTCTGCAATTTTAGCCCAAAATAAGGTGAATTTCTGCATTTTTGCCCAAAATAATGGGAATTTCAGCCTTTTTGACCTAAAATAAGAAAAATTTTTGCCTTTATTCTCTGAAATAAGTGAAATTTCTGCAATTTTGCCCTAAAATAAGGGAAATTTCTGCAATTCTTCCCCATAATAAGGGAAATTTCTGGAATTTTGCCACAAAATAAGGGGAATTTCTGTTTTTTTGCCCCCAAATAAGAGAAATTTCTGCAATTTTGCCCTAAAATAAGGAAAATTTCTGCTTTTTTGCCTCTAAATAAGTGGAATTTCTGTCTTTTTCCCCCAAAACAAAGGGAATTTCTGTCATTTTTGCCCAAAAATAAGGAAAATTTCTGACTTATTACCCTGAAATAAGTGAAATTTCTGCAAATTTGCTTAAATATAATGGAAATTTCTGCCTTTTTGCCCCCAAATAAGGGAAATTTCACCCTTTTTACCTCAAAATAAGGGGAATTTCTGAATTTTGGCACAAAATATTAGGAATTTCTGCCTTTTTGCCCCAAAATAAGGAAAATTTCTGTATTTTTCCCTGAAACAAGTGAAATTTCTGCAATTGTGCCCCAACATAAATGAAATTTCTGCAATTTTGCCCCAAAATAAGGAAAATTTCTGGAATTTTGCCCCACAATTAGGGGAATTTCTGCAATTTTGCTCCAAAATACGGGGAATTTCTGCCTTTTTGCCCGAAATAAGGGGAATGCATAACTTTTTGCCATAAAAAAGGGAAATTTCTTCATTTTTGCCCCAAATTAAGGGAAATTTCTGACTTTTTGCCCTGAAATATGTGAAATTTCTGCAATTTTAGCCCAAAATAAGGTGAATTTCTTCCTTTTTGCCCCAAAATAATGGGAATTTCTGCCTTTTTGCCCCAAAATAAGAAAAATTTTTGCCTCTTTTCTCAGATATAAGTGAAATTTCTGCAACTTTGCCCTAAAATAAGGGAAATTTCTGCAATTCTTCCCCATAATAAGGGAAATTTCTGGAATTTTGCCACAAAATAAGGGGAATTTCTGTTTTTTTGCCCCCAAATAAGGGAAATTTCTGCACTTTTGCCCTAAAATAAGGGGAATTTTTGCTTTTTTGCCTCTAAATAAGTGGAATTTTTGCTTTTTCCCCCAAAACAAAGGGAATTTCTGTCATTTTTGCCCAAAAATAAGAAAAATTTCTGACTTATTACCCTGAAATAAGTGAAATTTCTGCAATTTTGCCCCAATATAAAGGAAATTTCTGCCTTTTTGCCCCCAAATAAGGGGAATTTCAGCATTTTTACCTCAAAATAATGGGAATTTCTGAATTTTGGCACAAAATATTAGGAATTTCTGCCTTTTTGCCCCAAAATAAGGAAAATTTCTGTATTTTTCCCTGAAATAAGTGAAATTTCTGCAATTTTGCCCCAAAATAAGTGAAATTTCTGCAATTTTGCCCCAAAATAAGAGAAATTTCTAGAATTTTGCCCCAAAATAAGTGGAATTTCTTAGTTTTGCCCCAAAATAAGGAAAATTTCTGCCTTTTTGCGCCACAATTAGTGAAATTTCTGCAATTTTGCCGTAAAATAAGGGAAATTTCTGCAATTTTTTCTCATAATAAGGGAAATTTCTGCAATTTTGCCCCAAAATAAGGGGAATTTCTGTTTTTTTGCCCCACAATTAGGGAAATTTCTGCAATTTTGTTCAAAAATAAGGGAAATTTCTGCGTTTTGCCCCAAAATATGGGGAATTTCTGCCTTTTTGTCTTAAAATAAGAAAAATGCATACCTTTTTGCCATAAAAAATAGAAATTTCTTCATTTTTGCTCCAAAATAAAGGGAACTTTTGCCTTTTTGCCTCAAAATAAGTGGAATTTCTGTCTTTTTCCCCCAAAACAAAGGGAATTTCTGTCTTTTTTGCCCCAAAATAAGGAAAATTTCTGACTTATAACCCTGAAATAAGTGAAATTTCTGCAAATTTGCCCCAAAATAAGAAAAATTTCTGCATTTTGCCCCCAAATAAGGGGAATTTCAGCCTTTTTATCTCAAAATAAGGGAAATTTCTGCATTTTTGCAACAAAATATTAGGAATTTCTGCATTTTTGTCACAAAATATTAGGAATTTCTGCCTTTTTGCCCCAAAATAAGGAAAATTTCTGCTTTTTTCCTGGAAATAAGTGAAATTTCTGCAAATTTGCCCCAAAAAAAGGGAAATTTCTGCCTTTTGCCCCAAAATAAGGGGAATTTCAGCATTTTACCTCAAAATAAGAAAAATTTCTGATTTTTGCACCAAAATATGGAGAATTTCTGCCTTTTTCCCCAAAATAAGGAAAATTTCTGCCTTTTTTCCCTGAAATAAGTGAAATTTCTGCAATTTTGCTTCAAAATAAGGGAAATTTCTGCAATTTTGCCCCAAAATAAGTGAAATTTCTGCAATTTTGCCCCAAAATAAGGAAAATTTCTGGAATTTTGCCCCACAATTAGAGGAATTTCTGCAATTTTGCTTCAAAATACGGAGAATATCTGTCTTTTTGCCCAAAATAAGGGGAATGCATACCTTTTTGCCATAAAAAAGGGAAATTTCTTCATTTTTGCCCCAAATTAAGGGAAATTTCTGACTTTTTGCCCTGAAATATGTGAAATTTCAGCAATTTTAGCCCAAAATAAGGTGAATTTCTGCCTTTTTGCCCCAAAATAATGGGAATTTCTGCCTTTTTGCCCCAAAATAAGAAAAATTTTTGCCTTTTTTCTCTGAAATAAGTGAAATTTCTGCAATTTTGCCCTATTTAAAGGAAATTTCTGCAATTTTTCCCCATAATAAGGGAAATTTCTGGAATTTTGCCCCAAAATAAGGGGAATTTCTGTTTTTTTGCCCGTAAATAAGGGAAATTTCTGCAATTTTGCCCTAAAATAAGGGGAATTTCTGCTCTTTTGCCTCTAAATAAGTGGAATTTCTGTCTTTTTCCCCTCAAAAAAGGGAATTTCTGTCATTTTTGCCCCAAAATAAGGAAAATTTCAGACTTATTACCCTGAAATAAGTGAAATTTCTGCAATTTTGCCCCAATATAAGGGAAATTTCTTCCTTTTTGCCCCCAAATAAGGGGAATTTCAGCCTTTTTACCTCAAAATAAAGGGAATTTCTGAATTTTGGCACAAAATATTAGGATTTTCTGCCTTTTTGCCCCAAAATAAAAAAATTTCTGCCTTTTTTCCCTGAAATAAGTGAAATTTCTGCAATTTTGCCACAAAATAAGTGAAATTTCTTCAATTTTGCCCCAAAATAAGGAAAATTTCTGGAATTTTTCCCCACAATTAGGGGAATTTCTGCAATTTTGCTCCAAAATACGGGGAATTTCTGCCTTTTTGCCCGAAATAAGGGGAATGCATAACTTTTTGCCATAAAAAAGGGAAATTTCTTCATTTTTGCCCCAAATTAAGGGAAATTTCTGACTTTTTGCCCTGAAATATGTGAAATTTCTGCAATTTTAGCCCAAAATAAGGTGAATTTCTGCCTTTTTGCCCCAAAATAATGGGAATTTCTGCCTTTTTGCCCCAAAATAAGAAAAATTTTTGCCTTTTTTCTCTGAAATAAGTGAAATTTCTGCAATTTTGCCCTATTTAAAGGAAATTTCTGCAATTTTTCCCCATAATAAGGGAAATTTCTGGAATTTTGCCACAAAATAAGGGGAATTTCTGTTTTTTTGCCCGTAAATAAGGGAAATTTCTGCAATTTTGCCCTAAAATAAGGGGAATTTCTGCTCTTTTGCCTCTAAATAAGTGGAATTTCTGTCTTTTTCCCCTCAAAAAAGGGAATTTCTGTCATTTTTGCCCCAAAATAAGGAAAATTTCAGACTTATTACCCTGAAATAAGTGAAATTTCTGCAATTTTGCCCCAATATAAGGGAAATTTCTTCCTTTTTGCCCCCAAATAAGGGGAATTTCAGCCTTTTTACCTCAAAATAAAGGGAATATCTGAATTTTGGCACAAAATATTAGGATTTTCTGCCTTTTTGCCCCAAAATAAAAAAATTTCTGCCTTTTTTCCCTGAAATAAGTGAAATTTCTGCAATTTTGCCACAAAATAAGTGAAATTTCTTCAATTTTGCCCCAAAATAAGGAAAATTTCTGGAATTTTGCCCCACAATTAGGGGAATTTCTGCAATTTTGCTCCAAAATACGGGGAATTTCTGCCTTTTTGCCCGAAATAAGGGGAATGCATAACTTTTTGCCATAAAAAAGGGAAATTTCTTCATTTTTGCCCCAAATTAAGGGAAATTTCTGACTTTTTGCCCTGAAATATGTGAAATTTCTGCAATTTTAGCCCAAAATAAGGTGAATTTCTGCCTTTTTGCCCCAAAATAATGGGAATTTCTGCCTTTTTGCCCCAAATTAAGAAAAATTTTTGCCTCTTTTCTCAGCAATAAGTGAAATTTCTGCAATTTTGCCCTAAAATAAGGGAAATTTCTGCAATTCTTCCCCATAATAAGGGAAATTTCTGGAATTTTGCCACAAAATAAGGGGAATTTCTGTTTTTTTGCCCCCAAATAAGGGAAATTTCTGCAATTTTGCCCTAAAATAAGGGGAATTTCTGCTTTTTTGCCTCTAAATCAGTGGAATTTTTGTCTTTTTCCCTCAAAACAAAGGGAATTTCTGTCATTTTTGCCCAAAAATAAGAAAAATTTCTGACTTATTACCCTGAAATAAGTAAAATTTCTGCAATTTTGCCCCAATATAAAGGAAATTTCTGCCTTTTTGCCCCCAAATACGGGGAATTTCAGCCTTTTTACCTCAAAATAAAGGGAATTTCTGAATTTTGGCACAAAATATTAGGATTTTCTGCCTTTTTGCCCCAAAATAAAAAAATTTCTGCCTTTTTTCCCTGAAATAAGTGAAATTTCTGCAATTTTGCCACAAAATAAGTGAAATTTCTTCAATTTTGCCCCAAAATAAGGAAAATTTCTTGAATTTTTCCCCACAATTAGGGGAATTTCTGCAATTTTGCTCCAAAATACGGGGAATTTCTGCCTTTTTGCCCGAAATAAGGGGAATGCATAACTTTTTGCCATAAAAAAGGGAAATTTCTTCATTTTTGCCCCAAATTAAGGGAAATTTCTGACTTTTTGCCCTGAAATATGTGAAATTTCTGCAATTTTAGCCCAAAATAAGGTGAATTTCTGCCTTTTTGCCCCAAAATAATGGGAATTTCTGCCTTTTTGCCCCAAAATAAGAAAAATTTTTGCCTTTTTTCTCTGAAATAAGTGAAATTTCTGCAATTTTGCCCTATTTAAAGGAAATTTCTGCAATTTTTCCCCATAATAAGGGAAATTTCTGGAATTTTGCCACAAAATAAGGGGAATTTCTGTTTTTTTGCCCGTAAATAAGGGAAATTTCTGCAATTTTGCCCTAAAATAAGGGGAATTTCTGCTCTTTTGCCTCTAAATAAGTGGAATTTCTGTCTTTTTCCCCTCAAAAAAGGGAATTTCTGTCATTTTTGCCCCAAAATAAGGAAAATTTCAGACTTATTACCCTGAAATAAGTGAAATTTCTGCAATTTTGCCCCAATATAAGGGAAATTTCTTCCTTTTTGCCCCCAAATAAGGGGAATTTCAGCCTTTTTACCTCAAAATAAAGGGAATATCTGAATTTTGGCACAAAATATTAGGATTTTCTGCCTTTTTGCCCCAAAATAAAAAAATTTCTGCCTTTTTTCCCTGAAATAAGTGAAATTTCTGCAATTTTGCCACAAAATAAGTGAAATTTCTTCAATTTTGCCCCAAAATAAGGAAAATTTCTGGAATTTTGCCCCACAATTAGGGGAATTTCTGCAATTTTGCTCCAAAATACGGGGAATTTCTGCCTTTTTGCCCGAAATAAGGGGAATGCATAACTTTTTGCCATAAAAAAGGGAAATTTCTTCATTTTTGCCCCAAATTAAGGGAAATTTCTGACTTTTTGCCCTGAAATATGTGAAATTTCTGCAATTTTAGCCCAAAATAAGGTGAATTTCTGCCTTTTTGCCCCAAAATAATGGGAATTTCTGCCTTTTTGCCCCAAATTAAGAAAAATTTTTGCCTCTTTTCTCAGCAATAAGTGAAATTTCTGCAATTTTGCCCTAAAATAAGGGAAATTTCTGCAATTCTTCCCCATAATAAGGGAAATTTCTGGAATTTTGCCACAAAATAAGGGGAATTTCTGTTTTTTTGCCCCCAAATAAGGGAAATTTCTGCAATTTTGCCCTAAAATAAGGGGAATTTCTGCTTTTTTGCCTCTAAATCAGTGGAATTTTTGTCTTTTTCCCTCAAAACAAAGGGAATTTCTGTCATTTTTGCCCAAAAATAAGAAAAATTTCTGACTTATTACCCTGAAATAAGTAAAATTTCTGCAATTTTGCCCCAATATAAAGGAAATTTCTGCCTTTTTGCCCCCAAATACGGGGAATTTCAGCCTTTTTACCTCAAAATAAAGGGAATTTCTGAATTTTGGCACAAAATATTAGGATTTTCTGCCTTTTTGCCCCAAAATAAAAAAATTTCTGCCTTTTTTCCCTGAAATAAGTGAAATTTCTGCAATTTTGCCACAAAATAAGTGAAATTTCTTCAATTTTGCCCCAAAATAAGGAAAATTTCTTGAATTTTTCCCCACAATTAGGGGAATTTCTGCAATTTTGCTCCAAAATACGGGGAATTTCTGCCTTTTTGCCCGAAATAAGGGGAATGCATAACTTTTTGCCATAAAAAAGGGAAATTTCTTCATTTTTGCCCCAAATTAAGGGAAATTTCTGACTTTTTGCCCTGAAATATGTGAAATTTCTGCAATTTTAGCCCAAAATAAGGTGAATTTCTGCCTTTTTGCCCCAAAATAATGGGAATTTCTGCCTTTTTGCCCCAAAATAAGAAAAATTTTTGCCTTTTTTCTCTGAAATAAGTGAAATTTCTGCAATTTTGCCCTATTTAAAGGAAATTTCTGCAATTTTTCCCCATAATAAGGGAAATTTCTGGAATTTTGCCACAAAATAAGGGGAATTTCTGTTTTTTTGCCCGTAAATAAGGGAAATTTCTGCAATTTTGCCCTAAAATAAGGGGAATTTCTGCTCTTTTGCCTCTAAATAAGTGGAATTTCTGTCTTTTTCCCCTCAAAAAAGGGAATTTCTGTCATTTTTGCCCCAAAATAAGGAAAATTTCAGACTTATTACCCTGAAATAAGTGAAATTTCTGCAATTTTGCCCCAATATAAGGGAAATTTCTTCCTTTTTGCCCCCAAATAAGGGGAATTTCAGCCTTTTTACCTCAAAATAAAGGGAATATCTGAATTTTGGCACAAAATATTAGGATTTTCTGCCTTTTTGCCCCAAAATAAAAAAATTTCTGCCTTTTTTCCCTGAAATAAGTGAAATTTCTGCAATTTTGCCACAAAATAAGTGAAATTTCTTCAATTTTGCCCCAAAATAAGGAAAATTTCTGGAATTTTGCCCCACAATTAGGGGAATTTCTGCAATTTTGCTCCAAAATACGGGGAATTTCTGCCTTTTTGCCCGAAATAAGGGGAATGCATAACTTTTTGCCATAAAAAAGGGAAATTTCTTCATTTTTGCCCCAAATTAAGGGAAATTTCTGACTTTTTGCCCTGAAATATGTGAAATTTCTGCAATTTTAGCCCAAAATAAGGTGAATTTCTGCCTTTTTGCCCCAAAATAATGGGAATTTCTGCCTTTTTGCCCCAAATTAAGAAAAATTTTTGCCTCTTTTCTCAGCAATAAGTGAAATTTCTGCAATTTTGCCCTAAAATAAGGGAAATTTCTGCAATTCTTCCCCATAATAAGGGAAATTTCTGGAATTTTGCCACAAAATAAGGGGAATTTCTGTTTTTTTGCCCCCAAATAAGGGAAATTTCTGCAATTTTGCCCTAAAATAAGGGGAATTTCTGCTTTTTTGCCTCTAAATCAGTGGAATTTTTGTCTTTTTCCCTCAAAACAAAGGGAATTTCTGTCATTTTTGCCCAAAAATAAGAAAAATTTCTGACTTATTACCCTGAAATAAGTAAAATTTCTGCAATTTTGCCCCAATATAAAGGAAATTTCTGCCTTTTTGCCCCCAAATAAGGGGAATTTCAGCCTTTTTACCTCAAAATAAGGGGAATTTCTGAATTTTGGCACAAAATATTAGGAATTTCTGCCTTTTTGCCCCAAAATAAGGAAAATTTCTGTATTTTTCCCTGAAATAAGTGAAATTTCTGCAATTTTGCCCAAAATAAGTGAAATTTCTGCAATTTTGCGCCAAAATAAGTGAAATTTCTGCAATTTTGCCCCAAAATAAGAGAAATTTCTGGAATTTTGCCCCAAAATAAGTGGAATTTCTGAGTTTTGCCCCAAAATAAGGAAAATTTCTGCCTTTTTGCGCCACAATTAGTGAAATTTCTGCAATTTTGCCGTAAAATAAGGGAAATTTCTGCAATTTTTTCTCATAATAAGGGAAATTTCTGCAATTTTGCCCCAAAATAAAGGGAATTTCTGTTTTTTTGCCCCACAATTAGGGAAATTTCTGCAATTTTGTTCAAAAATAAGGGAAATTTCTGCCTTTTGCCCCAAAATATGGGGAATTTCTGCCTTTTTGTCTTAAAATAAGAAAAATGCATACCTTTTTGCCATAAAAAAGAGAAATTTCTTCATTTTTGCTCCAAAATAAGGGGAACTTTTGCCTTTTTGCCTCTAAATAAGTGCAATTTCTGTCTTTTTCCCCCAAAACAAAGGGAATTTCTGTCTTTTTTGCCCCAAAATAAGGAAAATTTCTGACTTATAACCCTGAAATAAGTGAAATTTCTGCAAATTTGCCCCAAAATAAGAAAAATTTCTGCCTTTTTGCCCCCAATTAAGGGGAATTTCAGCCTTTTTATCTCAAAATAAGGGAAATTTCTGCATTTTTGCAACAAAATATTAGGAATTTCTGCATTTTTGTCACAAAATATTACGAATTTCTGCCTTTTTGCCCCAAAATAAGGAAAATTTCTGCCTTTTTCCCGGATATAAGTGAAATTTCTGCAAATTTGCCCCAAAAAAAGGGAAATTTCTGCCTTTTGCCCCAAAATAAGGGGAATTTCAGCATTTTACCTCAAAATAAGAAAAATTTCTGATTTTTGCACCAAAATATGGAGAATTTCTGCCTTTTTCCCCAAAATAAGGAAAATTTCTGCCTTTTTTCCCTGAAATAAGTGAAATTTCTGCAATTTTGCTACAAAATAAGGGAAATTTCTGCAATTTTGCCCCAAAATAAGTGAAATTTTGCAATTTTGCCCCAAAATAAGTAAAATTTCTACAATTTTGCCCCAAAATAAGGGAAATTTCTGGAATTTTGCCCCAAAATAAGTGGAATTTCTGAGTTTGGCCCCAAAATAAGGAGAATTTCTGCCTTTTTGCCCCACAATTAGGGGAATTTCTGCAATTTTGCTCCAAAATACGGGGAATTTCTGTTTTTTTGCCCCCAAATAAGGGAAATTTCTGCAATTTTGCCCTAAAATAAGGGGAATTTCTGCTTTTTTGCCTCTAAATAAGTGGAATTTCTGTCTTTTTCCCCCAAAACAAAGGGAATTTCTGTCATTTTTGCCCAAAAATAAGGAAAATTTCTGACTTATTACCCTGAAATAAGTGAAATTTCTGCAAATTTGCCCAAATATAAGGGAAATTTCTGCCTTTTTGCCCCCAAATAAGGGAAATTTCACCCTTTTTACCTCAAAATAAGGGGAATTTCTGAATTTTGGCACAAAATATTAGGAATTTCTGCCTTTTTGCCCCAAAATAAGGAAAATTTCTGTATTTTTCCCTGAAATAAGTGAAATTTCTGCAATTGTGCCCCAACATAAATGAAATTTCTGCAATTTTGCCCCAAAATAAGGAAAATTTATGGAATTTTGCCCCACAATTAGGGGAATTTCTGCAATTTTGCTCCAAAATACGGGGAATTTCTGCCTTTTTCCCCGAAATAAGGGGAATGCATAACTTTTTGCCATAAAAAAGGGAAATTTCTTCATTTTTGCCCCAAATTAAGGGAAATTTCTGACTTTTTGCCCTGAAATATGTGAAATTTCTGCAATTTTAGCCCAAAATAAGGTGAATTTTTGCCTTTTTGCCCCAAAATAATGGGAATTTCTGCCTTTTTGCCCCAAATTAAGAAAAATTTTTGCCTCTTTTCTCAGCAATAATTGAAATTTCTGCAATTTTGCCCTAAAATAAGGGAAATTTCTGCAATTCTTCCCCATAATAAGGGAAATTTCTGGAATTTTGCCACAAAATAAGGGGAATTTCTGTTTTTTGCCCCCAAATAAGGGAAATTTCTGCACTTTTGCCCTAAAATAAGGGGAATTTTTGCTTTTTTGCCTCTAAATAAGTGGAATTTTTGTCTTTTTCCCCCAAAACAAAGGGAATTTCTGTCATTTTTGCCCAAAAATAAGAAAAATTTCTGACTTATTACCATAAAATAAGTGAAATTTCTGCAATTTTGCCCCAATATAAAGGAAATTTATGCCTTTTTGCCCCCAAATAAGGGGAATTTCAGCCTTTTTACCTCAAAATAAGGGGAATTTCTGAATTTTGGCACAAAATATTAGGAATTTCTGCCTTTTTGCCCCAAAATAAGGAAAATTTCTGTATTTTTCCCTGAAATAAGTGAAATTTCTGCAATTTTGCCCCAAAATAAGTGAAATTTCTGCAATTTTGCCCCAAAATAAGAGAAATTTCTGGAATTTTGCCCCAAAATAAGTGGAATTTCTGAGTTTTGCCCCAAAATAAGGAAAATTTCTGCCTTTTTGCGCCACAATTAGTGAAATTTCTGCAATTTTGCCGTAAAATAAGGGAAATTTCTGCAATTTTTTCTCATAATAAGGGAAATTTCTGCAATTTTGCCCCAAAATAAGGGGAATTTCTGTTTTTTTGCCCCACAATTAGGGAAATTTCTGCAATTTTGTTCAAAAATAAGGGAAATTTCTGCCTTTTGACCCAAAATATGGGGAATTTCTGCCTTTTTGTCTTAAAATAAGAAAAATGCATACCTTTTTGCCATAAAAAAGAGAAATTTCTTCATTTTTGCTCCAAAATAAGGGGAACTTTTGCCTTTTTGCCTCTAAATAAGTGGAATTTCTGTCTTTTTCCCCCAAAACAAAGGGAATTTCTGTCTTTTTTGCCCCAAAATAAGGAAAATTTCTGACTTATAACCCTGAAATAAGTGAAATTTCTGCAAATTTGCCCCAAAATAAGAAAAATTTCTGCCTTTTTGCCCCCAAATAAGGGGAATTTCAGCCTTTTTATCTCAAAATAAGGGAAATTTCTGCATTTTTGCAACAAAATATTAGGAATTTCTGCATTTTTGTCACAAAATATTACGAATTTCTGCCTTTTTGCCCCAAAATAAGGAAAATTTCTGCTTTTTTCCCGGAAATAAGTGAAATTTCTGCAAATTTGCCCCAAAAAAAGGGAAATTTCTGCCTTTTGCCCCAAAATAAGGGGAATTTCAGCATTTTACCTCAAAATAAGAAAAATTTCTGATTTTTGCACCAAAATATGGAGAATTTCTGCCTTTTTCCCCAAAATAAGGAAAATTTCAGCATTTATTCCCTGAAATAAGTGAAATTTCTGGAATTTTGCTTCAAAATAAGGGAAATTTCTGCAATTTTGCCCCAAAATAAGTGAAATTTCTGCAATTTTGCCCCAAAATAAGGAAAATTTCTGGAATTTTGCCCCACAATTAGGGGAATTTCTGCAATTTTGCTTCAAAATACGGGGAATATCTGCCTTTTTGCCCAAAATAAGGGGAATGCATACCTTTTTGCCATAAAAAAGGGAAATTTCTTCATTTTTGCCCCAAATTAAGGGAAATTTCTGACTTTTTGCCCTGAAATATGTGAAATTTCAGCAATTTTAGCCCAAAATAAGGTGAATTTCTGCCTTTTTGCCCCAAAATAATGGGAATTTCTGCCTTTTTGCCCCAAAATAAGAAAGATTTTTGTCTTTTTTCTCTGAAATAAGTGAAATTTCTGCAATTTTGCCCTATTTAAAGGAAATTTCTGCAATTTTTCCCCATAATAAGGGAAATTTCTGGAATTTTGCCCCAAAATAAGGGGAATTTCTGTTTTTTTGCCCCCAAATAAGGGAAATTTCTGCAATTTTGCCCTAAAATAAGGAAAATTTCTGCTTTTTTGCCTCTAAATAAGTGGAATTTCTGTCTTTTTCCCCCAAAACAAAGGGAATTTCTGTCATTTTTGCCCAAAAATAAGGAAAATTTCTGACTTATTACCCTGAAATAAGTGAAATTTCTGCAAATTTGCTTAAATATAATGGAAATTTCTGACTTTTTGCCCCCAAATAAGGGAAATTTCACCCTTTTTACCTCAAAATAAAGGGAATTTCTGAATTTTGGCACAAAATATTAGGAATTTCTGCCTTTTTGCCCCAAAATAAGGAAAATTTCTGTATTTTTCCCTGAAATAAGTGAAATTTCTGCAATTGTGCCCCAACATAAATGAAATTTCTGCAATTTTGCCCCAAAATAAGGAAAATTTATGGAATTTTGCCCCACATTTAGGGGAATTTCTGCAATTTTGCTCCAAAATACGGGGAATTTCTGCCTTTTTGCCTGAAATAAGGGGAATGCATAACTTTTTGCCATAAAAAAGGGAAATTTCTTCATTTTTGCCCCAAATTAAGGGAAATTTCTGACTTTTTGCCCTGAAATATGTGAAATTTCTGCAATTTTAGCCCAAAATAAGGTGAATTTTTGCCTTTTTGCCCCAAAATAATGGGAATTTCTGCCTTTTTGCCCCAAATTAAGAAAAATTTTTGCCTCTTTTCTCAGCAATAAGTGAAATTTCTGCAATTTTGCCCTAAAATAAGGGAAATTTCTGCAATTCTTCCCCATAATAAGGGAAATTTCTGGAATTTTGCCACAAAATAAGGGGAATTTCTGTTTTTTGCCCCCAAATAAGGGAAATTTCTGCACTTTTGCCCTAAAATAAGGGGAATTTTTGCTTTTTTGCCTCTAAATAAGTGGAATTTTTGTCTTTTTCCCCCAAAACAAAGGGAATTTCTGTCATTTTTGCCCAAAAATAAGAAAAATTTCTGACTTATTACCCTGAAATAAGTGAAATTTCTGCAATTTTGCCCCAATATAAATGAAATTTCTGCCTTTTTGCCCCCAAATAAGGGGAATTTCAGCCTTTTTACCTCAAAATAAGGGGAATTTCTGAATTTTGGCACGAAATATTAGGAATTTCTGCCTTTTTGCCCCAAAATAAGGAAAATTTCTGTATTTTTCCCTGAAATAAGTGAAATTTCTGCAATTTTGCCCCAAAATAAGTGAAATTTCTGCAATTTTGCCCCAAAATAAGAGAAATTTCTGGAATTTTGCCCCAAAATAAGTGGAATTTCTGAGTTTTGCCCCAAAATAAGGAAAATTTCTGCCCTTTTGCGCCACAATTAGTGAAATTTCTGCAATTTTGCCGTAAAATAAGGGAAATTTCTGCAATTTTTTCTCATAATAAGGGAAATTTCTGCAATTTTGCCACAAAATAAGGGGAATTTCTGTTTTTTTGCCCCACAATTAGGGAAATTTCTGCAATTTTGTTCAAAAATAAGGGAAATTTCTGCCTTTTGCCCCAAAATATGGGGAATTTCTGCCTTTTTGTCTTAAAATAAGAAAAATGCATACCTTTTTGCCATAAAAAAGAGAAATTTCTTCATTTTTGCTCCAAAATAAGGGGAACTTTTGCCTTTTTGCCTCTAAATAAGTGGAATTTCTGTCTTTTTCCCCCAAAACAAAGGGAATTTCTGTCTTTTTTGCCCCAAAATAAGGAAAATTTCTGACTTATAACCCTGAAATAAGTGAAATTTCTGCAAATTTGCCCAAAATAAGAAAAATTTCTGCCTTTTTGCCCCCAAATAAGGGGAATTTCAGCATTTTTATCTCAAAATAAGGGAAATTTCTGCATTTTTGCAACAAAATATTAGGAATTTCTGCATTTTTGTCACAAAATATTACGAATTTCTGCCTTTTTGCCCCAAAATAAGGAAAATTTCTGCTTTTTTCCCGGAAATAAGTGAAATTTCTGCAAATTTGCCCCAAAAAAAGGGAAATTTCTGCCTTTTGCCCCAAAATAAGGGGAATTTCAGCATTTTACCTCAAAATAAGAAAAATTTCTGATTTTTGCACCAAAATATGGAGAATTTCTGCCTTTTTCCCCAAAATAAGGAAAATTTCAGCATTTATTCCCTGAAATAAGTGAAATTTCTGGAATTTTGCTTCAAAATAAGGGAAATTTCTGCAATTTTGCCCCAAAATAAGTGAAATTTCTGCAATTTTGCCCCAAAATAAGGAAAATTTCTGGAATTTTGCCCCACAATTAGGGGAATTTCTGCAATTTTGCTTCAAAATACGGGGAATATCTGCCTTTTTGCCCAAAATAAGGGGAATGCATACCTTTTTGCCATAAAAAAGGGAAATTTCTTCATTTTTGCCCCAAATTAAGGGAAATTTCTGACTTTTTGCCCTGAAATATGTGAAATTTCAGCAATTTTAGCCCAAAATAAGGTGAATTTCTGCCTTTTTGCCCCAAAATAATGGGAATTTCTGCCTTTTTGCCCCAAAATAAGAAAGATTTTTGTCTTTTTTCTCTGAAATAAGTGAAATTTCTGCAATTTTGCCCTATTTAAAGGAAATTTCTGCAATTTTTCCCCATAATAAGGGAAATTTCTGGAATTTTGCCCCAAAATAAGGGGAATTTCTGTTTTTTTGCCCCCAAATAAGGGAAATTTCTGCAATTTTGCCCTAAAATAAGGAAAATTTCTGCTTTTTTGCCTCTAAATAAGTGGAATTTCTGTCTTTTTCCCCCAAAACAAAGGGAATTTCTGTCATTTTTGCCCAAAAATAAGGAAAATTTCTGACTTATTACCCTGAAATAAGTGAAATTTCTGCAAATTTGCTTAAATATAATGGAAATTTCTGACTTTTTGCCCCCAAATAAGGGAAATTTCACCCTTTTTACCTCAAAATAAAGGGAATTTCTGAATTTTGGCACAAAATATTAGGAATTTCTGCCTTTTTGCCCCAAAATAAGGAAAATTTCTGTATTTTTCCCTGAAATAAGTGAAATTTCTGCAATTGTGCCCCAACATAAATGAAATTTCTGCAATTTTGCCCCAAAATAAGGAAAATTTATGGAATTTTGCCCCACATTTAGGGGAATTTCTGCAATTTTGCTCCAAAATACGGGGAATTTCTGCCTTTTTGCCTGAAATAAGGGGAATGCATAACTTTTTGCCATAAAAAAGGGAAATTTCTTCATTTTTGCCCCAAATTAAGGGAAATTTCTGACTTTTTGCCCTGAAATATGTGAAATTTCTGCAATTTTAGCCCAAAATAAGGTGAATTTTTGCCTTTTTGCCCCAAAATAATGGGAATTTCTGCCTTTTTGCCCCAAATTAAGAAAAATTTTTGCCTCTTTTCTCAGCAATAAGTGAAATTTCTGCAATTTTGCCCTAAAATAAGGGAAATTTCTGCAATTCTTCCCCATAATAAGGGAAATTTCTGGAATTTTGCCACAAAATAAGGGGAATTTCTGTTTTTTGCCCCCCAAATAAGGGAAATTTCTGCACTTTTGCCCTAAAATAAGGGGAATTTTTGCTTTTTTGCCTCTAAATAAGTGGAATTTTTGTCTTTTTCCCCCAAAACAAAGGGAATTTCTGTCATTTTTGCCCAAAAATAAGAAAAATTTCTGACTTATTACCCTGAAATAAGTGAAATTTCTGCAATTTTGCCCCAATATAAATGAAATTTCTGCCTTTTTGCCCCCAAATAAGGGGAATTTCAGCCTTTTTACCTCAAAATAAGGGGAATTTCTGAATTTTGGCACGAAATATTAGGAATTTCTGCCTTTTTGCCCCAAAATCAGGAAAATTTCTGTATTTTTCCCTGAAATAAGTGAAATTTCTGCAATTTTGCCCCAAAATAAGTGAAATTTCTGCAATTTTGCCCCAAAATAAGAGAAATTTCTGGAATTTTGCCCCAAAATAAGTGGAATTTCTGAGTTTTGCCCCAAAATAAGGAAAATTTCTGCCCTTTTGCGCCACAATTAGTGAAATTTCTGCAATTTTGCCGTAAAATAAGGGAAATTTCTGCAATTTTTTCTCATAATAAGGGAAATTTCTGCAATTTTGCCACAAAATAAGGGGAATTTCTGTTTTTTTGCCCCACAATTAGGGAAATTTCTGCAATTTTGTTCAAAAATAAGGGAAATTTCTGCCTTTTGCCCCAAAATATGGGGAATTTCTGCCTTTTTGTCTTAAAATAAGAAAAATGCATACCTTTTTGCCATAAAAAAGAGAAATTTCTTCATTTTTGCTCCAAAATAAGGGGAACTTTTGCCTTTTTGCCTCTAAATAAGTGGAATTTCTGTCTTTTTCCCCCAAAACAAAGGGAATTTCTGTCTTTTTTGCCCCAAAATAAGGAAAATTTCTGACTTATAACCCTGAAATAAGTGAAATTTCTGCAAATTTGCCCAAAATAAGAAAAATTTCTGCCTTTTTGCCCCCAAATAAGGGGAATTTCAGCCTTTTTATCTCAAAATAAGGGAAATTTCTGCATTTTTGCAACAAAATATTAGGAATTTCTGCATTTTTGTCACAAAATATTACGAATTTCTGCCTTTTTGCCCCAAAATAAGGAAAATTTCTGCTTTTTTCCCGGAAATAAGTGAAATTTCTGCAAATTTGCCCCAAAAAAAGGGAAATTTCTGCCTTTTGCCCCAAAATAAGGGGAATTTCAGCATTTTACCTCAAAATAAGAAAAATTTCTGATTTTTGCACCAAAATATGGAGAATTTCTGCCTTTTTCCCCAAAATAAGGAAAATTTCAGCATTTATTCCCTGAAATAAGTGAAATTTCTGGAATTTTGCTTCAAAATAAGGGAAATTTCTGCAATTTTGCCCCAAAATAAGTGAAATTTCTGCAATTTTGCCCCAAAATAAGGAAAATTTCTGGAATTTTGCCCCACAATTAGGGGAATTTCTGCAATTTTGCTTCAAAATACGGGGAATATCTGCCTTTTTGCCCAAAATAAGGGGAATGCATACCTTTTTGCCATAAAAAAGGGAAATTTCTTCATTTTTGCCCCAAATTAAGGGAAATTTCTGACTTTTTGCCCTGAAATATGTGAAATTTCAGCAATTTTAGCCCAAAATAAGGTGAATTTCTGCCTTTTTGCCCCAAAATAATGGGAATTTCTGCCTTTTTGCCCCAAAATAAGAA
Source organism: Micromys minutus (assembly GCF_963924665.1). NCBI lineage: Eukaryota > Metazoa > Chordata > Mammalia > Rodentia > Muridae > Micromys > Micromys minutus. The sequence goes on along the minus strand of NW_027667804.1, from coordinate 247,489 downwards.
AGATTTTTGTCTTTTTTCTCTGAAATAAGTGAAATTTCTGCAATTTTGCCCTATTTAAAGGAAATTCCTGCAATTTTTCCCCATAATAAGGGAAATTTCTGGAATTTTGCCCCAAAATAAGGGGAATTTCTGTTTTTTTGCCCCCAAATAAGGGAAATTTCTGCAATTTTGCCCTAAAATAAGGAAAATTTCTGCTTTTTTGCCTCTAAATAAGTGGAATTTCTGTCTTTTTCCCCCAAAACAAAGGGAATTTCTGTCATTTTTGCCCAAAAATAAGGAAAATTTCTGACTTATTACCCTGAAATAAGTGAAATTTCTGCAAATTTGCTTAAATATAATGGAAATTTCTGACTTTTTGCCCCCAAATAAGGGAAATTTCACCCTTTTTACCTCAAAATAAAGGGAATTTCTGAATTTTGGCACAAAATATTAGGAATTTCTGCCTTTTTGCCCCAAAATAAGGAAAATTTCTGTATTTTTCCCTGAAATAAGTGAAATTTCTGCAATTGTGCCCCAACATAAATGAAATTTCTGCAATTTTGCCCCAAAATAAGGAAAATTTATGGAATTTTGCCCCACATTTAGGGGAATTTCTGCAATTTTGCTCCAAAATACGGGGAATTTCTGCCTTTTTGCCTGAAATAAGGGGAATGCATAACTTTTTGCCATAAAAAAGGGAAATTTCTTCATTTTTGCCCCAAATTAAGGGAAATTTCTGACTTTTTGCCCTGAAATATGTGAAATTTCTGCAATTTTAGCCCAAAATAAGGTGAATTTTTGCCTTTTTGCCCCAAAATAATGGGAATTTCTGCCTTTTTGCCCCAAATTAAGAAAAATTTTTGCCTCTTTTCTCAGCAATAAGTGAAATTTCTGCAATTTTGCCCTAAAATAAGGGAAATTTCTGCAATTCTTCCCCATAATAAGGGAAATTTCTGGAATTTTGCCACAAAATAAGGGGAATTTCTGTTTTTTGCCCCCAAATAAGGGAAATTTCTGCACTTTTGCCCTAAAATAAGGGGAATTTTTGCTTTTTTGCCTCTAAATAAGTGGAATTTTTGTCTTTTTCCCCCAATACAAAGGGAATTTCTGTCATTTTTGCCCAAAAATAAGAAAAATTTCTGACTTATTACCCTGAAATAAGTGAAATTTCTGCAATTTTGCCCCAATATAAATGAAATTTCTGCCTTTTTGCCCCCAAATAAGGGGAATTTCAGCCTTTTTACCTCAAAATAAGGGGAATTTCTGAATTTTGGCACGAAATATTAGGAATTTCTGCCTTTTTGCCCCAAAATCAGGAAAATTTCTGTATTTTTCCCTGAAATAAGTGAAATTTCTGCAATTTTGCCCCAAAATAAGTGAAATTTCTGCAATTTTGCCCCAAAATAAGAGAAATTTCTGGAATTTTGCCCCAAAATAAGTGGAATTTCTGAGTTTTGCCCCAAAATAAGGAAAATTTCTGCCCTTTTGCGCCACAATTAGTGAAATTTCTGCAATTTTGCCGTAAAATAAGGGAAATTTCTGCAATTTTTTCTCATAATAAGGGAAATTTCTGCAATTTTGCCACAAAATAAGGGGAATTTCTGTTTTTTTTGCCCCACAATTAGGGAAATTTCTGCAATTTTGTTCAAAAATAAGGGAAATTTCTGCCTTTTGCCCCAAAATATGGGGAATTTCTGCCTTTTTGTCTTAAAATAAGAAAAATGCATACCTTTTTGCCATAAAAAAGAGAAATTTCTTCATTTTTGCTCCAAAATAAGGGGAACTTTTGCCTTTTTGCCTCTAAATAAGTGGAATTTCTGTCTTTTTCCCCCAAAACAAAGGGAATTTCTGTCTTTTTTGCCCCAAAATAAGGAAAATTTCTGACTTATAACCCTGAAATAAGTGAAATTTCTGCAAATTTGCCCAAAATAAGAAAAATTTCTGCCTTTTTGCCCCCAAATAAGGGGAATTTCAGCCTTTTTATCTCAAAATAAGGGAAATTTCTGCATTTTTGCAACAAAATATTAGGAATTTCTGCATTTTTGTCACAAAATATTAGGAATTTCTGCCTTTTTGCCCCAAAATAAGGAAAATTTCTGCTTTTTTCCCAGAAATAAGTGAAATTTCTGCAAATTTGCCCCAAAAAAAGGGAAATTTCTGCCTTTTGCCCCAAAATAAGGGGAATTTCAGCATTTTACCTCAAAATAAGAAAAATTTCTGATTTTTGCACCAAAATATGGAGAATTTCTGCCTTTTTCCCCAAAATAAGGAAAATTTCTGCCTTTTTTCCCTGAAATAAGTGAAATTTCTGCAATTTTGCTTCAAAATAAGGGAAATTTATGCAATTTTGCCCCAAAATAAGTGAAATTTCTGCAATTTTGCCCCAAAATAAGGAAAATTTCTGGAATTTTGCCCCACAATTAGAGGAATTTCTGCAATTTTGCTTCAAAATACGGGGAATATCTGTCTTTTTGCCCAAAATAAGGGGAATGCATACCTTTTTGCCATAAAAAAGGGAAATTTCTTCATTTTTGCCCCAAATTAAGGGAAATTTCTGACTTTTTGCCCTGAAATATGTGAAATTTCAGCAATTTTAGCCCAAAATAAGGTGAATTTCTGCATTTTTGCCCCAAAATAATGGGAATTTCTGCCTTTTTGCCCCAAAATAAGAAAAATTTTTGCCTTTTTTCTCTGAAATAAGTGAAATTTCTGCAATTTTGCCCTATTTAAAGGAAATTTCTGCAATTTTTCCCCATAATAAGGGAAATATCTGGAATTTTGCCCCAAAATAAGGGGAATTTCTGTTTTTTTGCCCGTAAATAAGGGAAATTTCTGCAATTTTGCCCTAAAATAAGGGGAATTTCTGCTCTTTTGCCTCTAAATAAGTGGAATTTCTGTCTTTTTCCCCTCAAAAAAGGGAATTTCTGTCATTTTTGCCCCAAAATAAGGAAAATTTCAGACTTATTACCCTGAAATGAGTGAAATTTCTGCAATTTTGCCCCAATATAAGGGAAATTTCTTCCTATTTGCCCCCAATTAAGGGGAATTTCAGCCTTTTTACCTCAAAATAAAGGGAATTTCTGAATTTTGGCACAAAATATTAGGATTTTCTGCCTTTTTGACCCAAAATAAAAAAATTTCTGCCTCTTTTCCCTGAAATAAGTGAAATTTCTGAAATTTTGCCCCAAAATAATTAAAATTTCTACAATTTTGCCCCAAAATAAGGGAAGTTTCTGGAATTTTGCCCCAAAATAAGTGGAATTTCTGATTTTGGCCCCAAAATAAGGAGAATTTCTGCCTTTTTGCCCCACAATTAGGGGAATTTCTGCAATTTTGCTCCAAAATACGGGGAATATCTGCCTTTTTGCCCGAAATAAGGGGAATGCATAACTTTTTGCAATAAAAAAGGGAAATTTCTTCATTTTTGCCCCAAATTAAGGGAAATTTCTGACTTTTTGCTCTGAAATATGTGAAATTTCTGCAATTTTAGCCCAAAATAAGGTGAATTTCTGCCTTTTTGCCCCAAAATAATGGGAATTTCTGCCTTTTTGCCCTAAAATAAGACAAATTTTTGCCTTTTTTCTCTGAAATAAGTGAAATTTCTGCAATTTTGTCCTAAAATAAAGGAAATTTCTGCAATTCTTCCCCATAATAAGGGAAATTTCTGGAATTTTGCCACAAAATAAGGGGAATTTCTGTTTTTTTGCCCCCAAATAAGGGAAATTTCTGCAATTTTGCCCTAAAATAAGGGGAATTTCTGCTTTTTTGCCTCTAAATAAGTGGAATTTCTGTCTCTTTCCCCCAAAACAAAGGGAATTTCTGTCATTTTTGCCCAAAATAAGGAAAATTTCTGACTTATTACCTTGAAATAAGTGAAATTTCTGCAAATTTGCCCAAATATAAGGGAAATTTCTGCCTTTTTGCCCCCAAATAAGGGGAATTTTAGCCTTTTTACCTCAAAATAAGGGGAATTTCTGAATTTTGGCACAAAATATTAGGAATTTCTGCCTTTTTGCCCCAAAATAAGGAAAATTTCTGTATTTTTCCCTGAAATAAGTGAAATTTCTGCAATTGTGCCCCAACATAAATGAAATTTCTGCAATTTTGCCCCAAAATAAGGAAAAGTTATGGAATTTTGCCCCACATTTAGGGGAATTTCTGCAATTTTGCTCCAAAATACGGGGAATTTCTGCCTTTTTGCCTGAAATAAGGGGAATGCATAACTTTTTGCCATAAAAAAGGGAAATTTCTTCATTTTTGCCCCAAATTAAGGGAAATTTCTGACTTTTTGCCCTGAAATATGTGAAATTTCTGCAATTTTAGCCCAAAATAAGGTGAATTTTTGCCTTTTTGCCCCAAAATAATGGGAATTTCTGCCTTTTTGCCCCAAATTAAGAAAAATTTTTGCCTCTTTTCTCAGCAATAAGTGAAATTTCTGCAATTTTGCCCTAAAATAAGGGAAATTTCTGCAATTCTTCCCCATAATAAGGGAAATTTCTGGAATTTTGCCACAAAATAAGGGGAATTTCTGTTTTTTGCCCCCAAATAAGGGAAATTTCTGCACTTTTGCCCTAAAATAAGGGGAATTTTTGCTTTTTTGCCTCTAAATAAGTGGATTTTTTGTCTTTTTCCCCCAAAACAAAGGGAATTTCTGTCATTTTTGCCCAAAAATAAGAAAAATTTCTGACTTATTACCCTGAAATAAGTGAAATTTCTGCAATTTTGCCCCAATATAAATGAAATTTCTGCCTTTTTGCCCCCAAATAAGGGGAATTTCAGCCTTTTTACCTCAAAATAAGGGGAATTTCTGAATTTTGGCACGAAATATTAGGAATTTCTGCCTTTTTGCCCCAAAATCAGGAAAATTTCTGTATTTTTCCCTGAAATAAGTGAAATTTCTGCAATTTTGCCCCAAAATAAGTGAAATTTCTGCAATTTTGCCCCAAAATAAGAGAAATTTCTGGAATTTTGCCCCAAAATAAGTGGAATTTCTGAGTTTTGCCCCAAAATAAGGAAAATTTCTGCCCTTTTGCGCCACAATTAGTGAAATTTCTGCAATTTTGCCGTAAAATAAGGGAAATTTCTGCAATTTTTTCTCATAATAAGGGAAATTTCTGCAATTTTGCCACAAAATAAGGGGAATTTCTGTTTTTTTGCCCCACAATTAGGGAAATTTCTGCAATTTTGTTCAAAAATAAGGGAAATTTCTGCCTTTTGCCCCAAAATATGGGGAATTTCTGCCTTTTTGTCTTAAAATAAGAAAAATGCATACCTTTTTGCCATAAAAAAGAGAAATTTCTTCATTTTTGCTCCAAAATAAGGGGAACTTTTGCCTTTTTGCCTCTAAATAAGTGGAATTTCTGTCTTTTTCCCCCAAAACAAAGGGAATTTCTGTCTTTTTTGCCCCAAAATAAGGAAAATTTCTGACTTATAACCCTGAAATAAGTGAAATTTCTGCAAATTTGCCCAAAATAAGAAAAATTTCTGCCTTTTTGCCCCCAAATAAGGGGAATTTCAGCCTTTTTATCTCAAAATAAGGGAAATTTCTGCATTTTTGCAACAAAATATTAGGAATTTCTGCATTTTTGTCACAAAATATTAGGAATTTCTGCCTTTTTGCCCCAAAATAAGGAAAATTTCTGCTTTTTTCCCAGAAATAAGTGAAATTTCTGCAAATTTGCCCCAAAAAAAGGGAAATTTCTGCCTTTTGCCCCAAAATAAGGGGAATTTCAGCATTTTACCTCAAAATAAGAAAAATTTCTGATTTTTGCACCAAAATATGGAGAATTTCTGCCTTTTTCCCCAAAATAAGGAAAATTTCTGCCTTTTTTCCCTGAAATAAGTGAAATTTCTGCAATTTTGCTTCAAAATAAGGGAAATTTATGCAATTTTGCCCCAAAATAAGTGAAATTTCTGCAATTTTGCCCCAAAATAAGGAAAATTTCTGGAATTTTGCCCCACAATTAGAGGAATTTCTGCAATTTTGCTTCAAAATACGGGGAATATCTGTCTTTTTGCCCAAAATAAGGGGAATGCATACCTTTTTGCCATAAAAAAGGGAAATTTCTTCATTTTTGCCCCAAATTAAGGGAAATTTCTGACTTTTTGCCCTGAAATATGTGAAATTTCAGCAATTTTAGCCCAAAATAAGGTGAATTTCTGCATTTTTGCCCCAAAATAATGGGAATTTCTGCCTTTTTGCCCCAAAATAAGAAAAATTTTTGCCTTTTTTCTCTGAAATAAGTGAAATTTCTGCAATTTTGCCCTATTTAAAGGAAATTTCTGCAATTTTTCCCCATAATAAGGGAAATATCTGGAATTTTGCCCCAAAATAAGGGGAATTTCTGTTTTTTTGCCCGTAAATAAGGGAAATTTCTGCAATTTTGCCCTAAAATAAGGGGAATTTCTGCTCTTTTGCCTCTAAATAAGTGGAATTTCTGTCTTTTTCCCCTCAAAAAAGGGAATTTCTGTCATTTTTGCCCCAAAATAAGGAAAATTTCAGACTTATTACCCTGAAATGAGTGAAATTTCTGCAATTTTGCCCCAATATAAGGGAAATTTCTTCCTATTTGCCCCCAATTAAGGGGAATTTCAGCCTTTTTACCTCAAAATAAAGGGAATTTCTGAATTTTGGCACAAAATATTAGGATTTTCTGCCTTTTTGACCCAAAATAAAAAAATTTCTGCCTCTTTTCCCTGAAATAAGTGAAATTTCTGAAATTTTGCCCCAAAATAATTAAAATTTCTACAATTTTGCCCCAAAATAAGGGAAGTTTCTGGAATTTTGCCCCAAAATAAGTGGAATTTCTGATTTTGGCCCCAAAATAAGGAGAATTTCTGCCTTTTTGCCCCACAATTAGGGGAATTTCTGCAATTTTGCTCCAAAATACGGGGAATATCTGCCTTTTTGCCCGAAATAAGGGGAATGCATAACTTTTTGCAATAAAAAAGGGAAATTTCTTCATTTTTGCCCCAAATTAAGGGAAATTTCTGACTTTTTGCTCTGAAATATGTGAAATTTCTGCAATTTTAGCCCAAAATAAGGTGAATTTCTGCCTTTTTGCCCCAAAATAATGGGAATTTCTGCCTTTTTGCCCTAAAATAAGACAAATTTTTGCCTTTTTTCTCTGAAATAAGTGAAATTTCTGCAATTTTGTCCTAAAATAAAGGAAATTTCTGCAATTCTTCCCCATAATAAGGGAAATTTCTGGAATTTTGCCACAAAATAAGGGGAATTTCTGTTTTTTTGCCCCCAAATAAGGGAAATTTCTGCAATTTTGCCCTAAAATAAGGGGAATTTCTGCTTTTTTGCCTCTAAATAAGTGGAATTTCTGTCTCTTTCCCCCAAAACAAAGGGAATTTCTGTCATTTTTGCCCAAAATAAGGAAAATTTCTGACTTATTACCTTGAAATAAGTGAAATTTCTGCAAATTTGCCCAAATATAAGGGAAATTTCTGCCTTTTTGCCCCCAAATAAGGGGAATTTTAGCCTTTTTACCTCAAAATAAGGGGAATTTCTGAATTTTGGCACAAAATATTAGGAATTTCTGCCTTTTTGCCCCAAAATAAGGAAAATTTCTGTATTTTTCCCTGAAATAAGTGAAATTTCTGCAATTGTGCCCCAACATAAATGAAATTTCTGCAATTTTGCCTCAAAATAAGGAAAATTTCTGGAATTTTGCCCCACAATTAGGGGAATTTCTGCAATTTTGCTCCAAAATACGGGGAATTTCTGCCTTTTTGCCCGAAATAAGGGGAATGCATAACTTTTTGCCATAAAAAAGGGAAATTTCTTCATTTTTGCCCCAAATTAAGGGAAATTTCTGACTTTTTGCCCTGAAATATGTGAAATTTTTGCAATTTTAGCCCAAAATAAGGTGAATTTCTGCCTTTTTGCCCCAAAATAATGGGAATTTCTGCCTTTTTGCCCTAAAATAAGACAAATTTTTGCCTTTTTTCTCTGAAATAAGTGAAATTTCTGCAATTTTGTCCTAAAATAAAGGAAATTTCTGCAATTCTTCCCCATAATAAGGGAAATTTCTGGAATTTTGCCACAAAATAAGGGGAATTTCTGTTTTTTTGCCCCCAAATAAGGGAAATTTCTGCAATTTTGCCCTAAAATAAGGGGAATTTCTGCTTTTTTGCCTCTAAATAAGTGGAATTTCTGTCTCTTTCCCCCAAAACAAAGGGAATTTCTGTCATTTTTGCCCAAAATAAGGAAAATTTCTGACTTATTACCCTGAAATAAGTGAAATTTCTGCAAATTTGCCCAAATATAAGGGAAATTTCTGCCTTTTTGCCCCCAAATAAGGGGAATTTCAGCCTTTTTACCTCAAAATAAGGGGAATTTCTGAATTTTGGCACAAAATATTAGGAATTTCTGCCTTTTGCCCCAAAATAAGGAAAATTTCTGTATTTTTCCCTGAAATAAGTGAAATTTCTACAATTGTGCCCCAACATAAATGAAATTTCTGCAATTTTGCCTCAAAATAAGGAAAATTTCTGGAATTTTGCCCCACAATTAGGGGAATTTCTGCAATTTTGCTCCAAAATACGGGGAATTTCTGCCTTTTTGCCCGAAATAAGGGGAATGCATAACTTTTTGCCATAAAAAAGGGAAATTTCTTCATTTTTGCCCCAAATTAAGGGAAATTTCTGACTTTTTGCCCTGAAATATGTGAAATTTTTGCAATTTTAGCCCAAAATAAGGTGAATTTCTGCCTTTTTGCCCCAAAATAATGGGAATTTCTGCCTTTTTGCCCCAAAATAAGAAAAATTTTTTCCTCTTTTCTCAGCAATAAGTGAAATTTCTGCAATTTTGCCCTAAAATAAGGGAAATTTCTGCAATTCTTCCCCATAATAAGGGAAATTTCTGGAATTTTGCCCACAAAATAAGGGGAATTTCTGTTTTTTTGCCTCCAAATAAGGGAAATTTCTGCAATTTTGACCTAAAATAAGGGGAATTTCTGCTTTTTTGCCTCTAAATAAGTGGAATTTTTGTCTTTTTCCCCCAAAACAAAGGGAATTTCTGTCATTTTTGCCCAAAAATAAGAAAAATTTCTGACTTATTACCCTGAAATAAGTCAAATTTCTGCAATTTTGCCCCAATATAAAGGAAATTTCTGCCTTTTTGCCCCCAAATAAGGGGAATTTCAGCCTTTTTACCTCAAAATAATAGGAATTTCTGAATTTTGGCACAAAATATTAGGAATTTCTGCCTTTTTGCCCCAAAATAAAAAAATTTCTGCCTTTTTTCCCTGAAATAAGTGAAATTTCTGCACTTTTGCCCCAAAATAAGTAAAATTTCTACAATTTTGCCCCAAAATAAGGGAAATTTCTGGAATTTTGCCCCAAAATAAGTGGAATTTCTGAGTTTGGCCCCAAAATAAGGAGAATTTCTGCCTTTTTGCCCCACAATTAGTGAAATTTCTGCAATTTTGCCCTAAAACAAGGGAAATTTCTGCAATTTTTCCCCATAATAAGGGAAATTTCTGCAATTTTGCTTCAAAATAAGGGGAATTTCTGTTTTTTGCCCCACAATTAGGGAAATTTCTGCAATTTTGCCCCAAAATATTCAGAATTTCTGCCTTTTGCCCCAAAATATGGGGAATTTCTGCCTTTTTGTCCGAAAATAAGAAAAATGCATACCTTTTTGCCCTAAAAAAGGGAAATCTCTTAATTTTGCTACAAAATAAGGGAAACTTTTGCCTTTTTGCCTCTTAATAAGTGGAATTTCTGTTTTTTTCCCCCAAAACAAAGAAAATTTCTGTCTTGCCCCAAAATAAGGAAAATTTCTGACTTATTACCATGAAATAAGTGAAATTTCTGCAAATTTGCCCCAAAAATAGGGAAATTTCTGCCTTTTGCCCCAAAATAAGGGGAATTTCAGCATTTTACCTCAAAATAAGGGGAATTTCTGCGTTTTTGCCCCAAAATAAGGAAAATTTCTGCCTTTTTTCCCTGAAATAAGTAAAATTTTTGCAATTTTGCCCCAAAATAAGTGAAAATTTTGCAATTTTGGCCCAAAATAAGTGAAATTTATGCAATTTTGCCCCAAAATAAGGAAAATTTCTGGAATTTTGCCCCACACTTAGGGAAATTTCTGCAATTTTGCTCCAAAATACGGGGAATTTCTGCCTTTTTGCCCGAAATAAGGGGAATGCATACCTTTGTGCCATAAAAAAGGGAAATTTCTTCATTTCTGCCCCAAATTAAGGGAAATTTCTGACTTCTTGCCCTGAAATATGTGAAATTTCTGCAATTTTAGCCCAAAATAAGGTGAATTTCTCCCTTTTTGCCCCAAAGTAATGGTAATTTCTGCGTTTTTGCCCCAAAATAAAAAAATTTTTGCCTTTTTTCTCTGAAATAAGTGAAATTTCTGCAATTTTGCCCTAAAATAAGGGAAATTTCTGCAATTTTTCCCCATAATAAGGGAAATTTCTGGAATTTTGCCACAAAATAAAAAAAATTTCTGTTTTTTGCCCCCAAATAAGGGATATTTCTGCAATTTTGCCCTAAAATAAGGGGAATTTCTGCTTTTTTGCCTCTAAATAAGTGGAATTTCTGTCTTTTTCCCCCAAAACAAAGGGAATTTCTGTCATTTTTGCCCCAAAATAAGGGGAATATCTGTTATTTGCCCCACAATTAGGGAAATTTCTGCAATTTTGCCCCCAAATAAGGGAAATTTCTGCCTTTTGCCCCAAAATATGGGGAATTTCTGCCTTTTTGTCTGAAAATAAGAAGAATGCATACCTTTTTGCCATAAAAAGGGAAATTTCTTCATTTTTGCTCCAAAATAAGGGGAACTTTTGCCTTTTTGCCTCTAAATAAGTGGAATTTCTGTCTTTTTCCCCCAAAACAAAGGGAATTTCTGTCTTTTTGCCCCAAAATAAGGAAAATTTCTGACTTATAACCCCGAAATAAGTGAAATTTCTGCAAATTTGCCCCAAAATAAGAAAAATTTCTGCCTTTTTGCCTCCAAATAAGGGGAATTTCAGCCTTTTTTTCTCAAAAAAAGGGAATTTTCTGCATTTTTGCAACAAAATAATAGGAATTTCTGCATTTTTGCCACAAAATATTAGGAATTTCTGCCTTTTTGCCCCAAAAAAAGAAAATTTCTGCCTTTTTTCCTGGAAATAAGTGAAATTTCTGCAAATTTGCCCCAAAAAAAGGGAAATTTCTGCCTTTTGCCCCAAAATAAGGGGAATTTCTACTTTTTTGCCTCTAAATATGTGGAATTTCTGTCTTTTTCCCCAAAACAAAGAGAATTTCTGTCATTTTTACCCCAAAATAAGGAAAATTTCTGAATTATTATCCTGAAATAAGTGAAATTTCTGCAATTTTGTCCCAATATAAGGGAAATTTCTGCGTTTTTGCCCCCAAATAAAAGGAATTTCAGCCTTTTTACCTCAAAATAAGGGGAATTTCTGAATTTTGGCACAAAATATTAGGAATTTCTGCCTTTTTGCCCCAAAATAAAACAAATTTCTGTCTTTTTTCTCTGAAATAAGTGAAATTTCTGCAATTTTGCCACAAAATAAGTAAAATTTCTACAATTTTGCCCCAAAATAAGGGAAATTTCTGGAATTTTGCCCCAAAATAAGTGGAATTTCTGAGTTTGGCCCCAAAATAGGGAGAATTTCTGCCTTTTTGCCCCACAATTAGTGAAATTTCTGCAATTTTGCCCTAACATAAGGGAAATTTATGCAATTTATCCCCATAATAAAGGAAATTTCTGCAATTTTGCTTCAAAATAAGGGGAATTTCTGTTTTTTGCCCCACAATTAGGGAAATTTCTGCAATTTTGCCCCCAAATAAGGGGAATTTCTGCCTTTTGCTCCAAAATATGGGGAATTTCTGCCTTTTCGTCTGAAAATAAGAAAAATGCATACCTTTTTGCCATGAAAAAGGGAAATTTCTTCTTTTTTGCTCCAAAATAAGGGGAACTTTTGCCTTTTTGCCTCTAAATAACTGGAATTTCTGTTTTTTTCCCCCAAAACAAAGAGAATTTCTGTTTTTTGGCCCCAAAATAAGGAAAATTTCTGACTTATTACCATGAAATAAGTGAAATTTCTGCAAATTTGCACCAAAAAAAGGGAAATTTCTGCCTTTTGCCCCAAAATAAGAAAAATTTTTGCCTTTTTTCTCTGAAATAAGTGAAATTTCTGCAATTTTGCCCTAAAATAAGGGAAATTTCTGCAATTCTTCCCCATAATAAGGGAAATTTCTGGAATTTTGCCACAAAATAAGGGGAATTTCTGTTTTTTTGCCCCCAAATAAGGGAAATTTCTGCAATTTTGCCCTAAAATAAGGGGAATTTCTACTTTTTTGCCTCTAAATAAGTCAAATTTCTGTCTTTTTCCCCCAAAACAAAGGGAATTTCTGTCATTTTTGCCCCAAAATAAGTAAAATTTCTGACTATTACCCTGAAATAAGTGAAATTTCTGCAATTTTGCCCCAATATAAGGGAAATTTCTGCCTTTTTGCCCCCAAATAAGGGGAATTTCAGCCTTTTTACCTCAAAATAAGGGGAATTTCTGAATTTTGGCACAAAATATTAGGAATTTCTCTTTTTTTGCCCCAAAATAAAAAAAAATTCTGCTTTTTTCCCTGAAATAAGTGAATTTTCTGCAAGTTTGCCCCAAAATAAGTACAATTTCTGCAATTTTGCCCCAAAATATGGGAAATTTCTGGAATTTTGCCCCAAAATAAGTGGAATTTCTGAGTTTTCCCCAAAAATAAGGAGAATTTCTGCCTTTTTGCGCCACAATTAGTGAAATTTCTGCAATTTTGCTGTAAAATAAGGGAAATTTCTGCAATTTTTCCTCATAATAAGGGAAATTTCTGCAATTTTGCCCCAAATAAGGGGAATTTTGTTTTTTGCCCCACAATTAGGGAAATTTCTGCAATTTTGCCAAAAAATAAGGGAAATTACTGCCTTTTGCCCCAAAATATGGGGAATTTCTGCCTTTTTGTCTGAAAATAAGAAGAATGCATAACTTTTTGCCATAAAAACGAGAAATTTCTTCATTTTTGCTTTAAAATAAGGGGAACTTTTGCCTTTTTGCCTCTAAATAAGTGAAATTTCTGTCTTTTTCCCCCAAAACAAAGGGAATTTCTGTCTTTTTTGCCCCGAAATAAGGAAAATTTCTGACTTATAACCCTGAAATAAGTGAAATTTCTGCAAATTTGCCACAAAATAAGAAAAATTTCTGCCTTTTTGCCCACAATAAGGGGAATTACAGCCTTTTTATTTCAAAATAAGGGAAATTTCTGCAATTTTGCAACAAAATATTAGGAATTTCTGCCTTTTTGCCCCAAAATAAGAAAAATTTCTGCCTTTTTTTCGGAAATAAGTGAAATTTCTGCAAATTTGCCCCAAAAAAGGGAAATTTCTGCCTTTTGCCCCAAAAAAAGGGGAATTTCAGCATTTTACCTCAAAATAAGGGAAATTTCTGATTTTTGCAACAAAATATGGAGAATTTCTGCCTATTTGCCCCAAAATAAGGAAAATTTCTACCTATTTTCCCTGAAATAAGTGAAATTTCTGCAATTTTGCCCCAAAATAAGTGAAATTTCTGCAATTTTGCCCCAAAATAAGGAAAATTTCTGGAATTTTGCCCCACAATTAGGGGAAATTCTGCAATTTTGCTCCAAAATACGGGGAATTTCTGCCTTTTTGCCCGAAATAAGGGGAATGCATACCTTTTTGCCATAAAAAAGGGAAATTTATTCCTTTTTGCCCCAAATTAAGGGAAATTTCTGACTTCTTGCCTTGAAATATGTGAAATTTCTGCAATTTTAGCCCAAAGTAAGGTGAATTTCTACCTTTTTGCCCCAAAGTAATGGGAATTTCTGCCTTTTTGCCCCAAAATAAAAAAAATTTTTCCTTTTTTCTCTGAAATAAGTGAATTTTCTGCAATTTTGCCCTAAAATAAGGGAAATTTCTGCAATTTTTCCCCATAATAAGGGAAATTTCTGGAATTTTGCCACAAAATAAGGGGAATTTCTGTTTTTTTGCCCGTAAATAAGGGAAATTTCTGCAATTTTGCCCTAAAATAAGGGGAATTTCTGCATTTTGCCTCTAAATAAGTGGAATTACTGTCTTTTTCCCCCAAAACAAAGGGAATTTCTGTCATTTTTCCCCCAAAATAAGGAAAATTTCTGACTTATTACCCTGAAATAAGTGAAATTTCTGCAATTTTGCCCCAATATAAGGGAAATTTCTTCCTTTTTGCCCCCAAATAAGGGAAATTTCAGCCTTTTTACCTCAAAATAAAGGGAATTTCTGAATTTTGGCACAAAATATTAGGAATTTCTGCCTTTTTGCCCCAAAATAAAAAAATTTCTGCCTTTTTTCCCTAAAATAAGTGAAATTTCTGCAATTTTGCCCCAAAATAAGTAAAATTTCTACAATTTTGCCCCAAAATAAGGGAAATTTCTGGAATTTTGCTCCAAAATAAGTGGAATTTCTGAGTTTGGCCCCAAAATAAGGAGAATTTCTGCCTTTTTGCGCCACAATTAGTGAAATTTCTGCAATTTTGCCGTAAAATAAGGGAAATATCTGCAATTTTTCCTCATAATAAGGGAAATTTCTGCAATTTTGCCACAAAATAAGGGGAATTTCTGTTTTTTGCCCCACCATTAGGGAAATTTCTGCAATTTTGCCAAAAAATAAGGGAAATTTCGGCCTTTTGCCCCAAAATATGGGGAATTTCTGCCTTTTTGTCTGAAAATAAGAAGAATGCATAACTTTTTGCCATAAAAACGAGAAATTTCTTCATTTTTGCTTTAAAATAAGGGGAACTTTTGCCTTTTTGCCTCTAAATAAGTGAAATTTCTGTCTTTTTCCCCCAAAACAAAGGAAATTTCTGTCTTTTTTGCCCCAAAATAATGAAAATTTCTGACTTATAACCCTGAAATAAGTGAAATTTCTGCAAATTTGCCCCAAAATAAGAAAAATTTCTGCCTTTTTGCCCCCAAATAAGGAAAATTTCAGCCTTTTTATTTCAAAATAAGGGAAATTTGTGCATTTTTGCAACAAAATATTAGGAATTTCTGCCTTTTTGCCCCAAAATAAGAAAAATTTCTGCCTTTTTTTTCGGAAATAAGTGAAATTTCTGCAAATTTTCCCCAAAAAAGGGAAATTTCTGCCTTTTGCCCCCAAAAAAGGGGAATTTCAGCATTTTACCTCAAAATAAGGGAAATTTCTGATTTTTGCAACAAAATATGGAGAATTTCTGCCTTTTTGCCCCAAAATAAGGAAAATTTCTTCCTATTTTCCCTGAAATAAGTGAAATTTCTGCAATTTTGCCCCAAAATAAGTGAAATTTCTGCAATTTTGCCCCAAAATAAGGAAAATTTCTGGAATTTTGCCCCACAATTAGGGGAAATTCTGCAATTTTGCTCCAAAATACGGGAAATTTCTGCCTTTTTGCCCGAAATAAGGGGAATGCATACCTTTTTGCCATAAAAAAGGGAAATTTCTTCATTTTTGCCCCAAATTAAGGGAAATTTCTGACTTCTTGCCTTGAAATATGTGAAATTTCTGCAATTTTAGCCCAAAGTAAGGTGAATTTCTGCCTTTTTGCCCCAAAGTAATGGGAATTTCTGCCTTTTTGCCCCAAAATAAAAAAAATTTTTCCTTTTTTCTCTGAAATAAGTGAATTTTCTGCAATTTTGCCCTAAAATAAGGGAAATTTCTGCAATTTTTCCCCATAATAAGGGAAATTTCTGGAATTTTGCCACAAAATAAGGGGAATTTCTGTTTTTTTGCCCCTAAATAAGGGAAATTTCTGCAATTTTGCCCTAAAATAAGGGGAATTTCTGCATTTTGCCTCTAAATAAGTGGAATTACTGTCTTTTTCCCCCAAAACAAAGGGAATTTCTGTCATTTTTGCCCCAAAATAAGGAAAATTTCTGACTTATTACCCTGAAATAAGTGAAATTTCTGCAATTTTGCCCCAATATAAGGGAAATTTCTTCCTTTTTGCCCCCAAATAAGGGAAATTTCAGCCTTTTTACCTCAAAATAAAGGGAATTTCTGAATTTTGGCACAAAATATTAGGAATTTCTGCCTTTTTGCCCCAAAATAAAAAAATTTCTGCCTTTTTTCCCTAAAATAAGTGAAATTTCTGCAATTTTGCCCCAAAATAAGGAAAATTTCTGGAATTTTGCCCCACAATTAGGGGAAATTCTGCAATTTTGCTCCAAAATACGGGGAATTTCTGCCTTTTTGCCCGAAATAAGGGGAATGCATACCTTTTTGCCATGAAAAAGGGAAATTTCTTCATTTTTGCCCCAAATTAGGGGAAATTTCTGACTTTTTGCCCTGAAATATGTGAAATTTCTGCAATTTTAGCCCAAAATAAGGTGAATTTCTGCCTTTTTGTCCCAAAATAATGGGAATTTCTGCCTTTTAGCCCCAAATAAAAAAAATTTTTGCCTTTTTTCTCTTAAATAAGTGAAATTTCTGCAATTTTGCCCTAAAATAAGGGAAATTTCTGCCTTTTGCCCCAAAATATGGGGAATTTCTGCTTTTTTGTCTGAAAATAAGAAGAATGCATAACTTTTTTTCCATAAAAAAAGGAAATTTCTTCATTTTTGCTCCAAAATAAGGGGAACTTTTGCCTTTTTGCCTCTAAATAAGTGGAATTTCTGTCTTTTCCCCCCAAAACAAAGGAAATTTCTTTCTTTTTTGCTCCAAAATAAGGAAAATTTCTGACGTATAACCCTGAAATAAGTGAAATTTCTGCAAATTTGCCCCAAAATAAGAAAAATTTCTGCCTTTTTGCCCCCAAATAAGGGGAATTTCAGCCTTTTTATCTCAAAATAAGGGAAATTTCTGCATTTTTGCAACAAAATATTAGGAATTTTTGCATTTTTGCCACAAAATACTAGGAATTTCTTCATTTTTGCCCCAAAATTAGAAAAATTTCTGCCTTTTTTCCCGGAAATAAGTGAAATTTCTGCAAATTTGCCCCAAAAAAAGGGAAATTTCTGCCTTTTGCCCCATAATAATGGGAATTTCAGCATTTTACCTCAAAATAAGGGAAATTTCTAATTTTTGCACCAAAATATGGAGAATTTCTGCCTTTTTGCCCCAAAATAAGGAAAATTTCTGCCTATTTTCCCTGAAATAAGTCAAATTTCTGCAATTTTGCCCCAAAATAAGTGAAATTTCTGCAATTTTGCGCCAAAATAAGGAAAATTTCTGGAATTTTGCCCCACAATTAGGAGAATTTCTGCAATTTTGCTCTAAAATACGGGGAATTTCTGCCTTTTATCCCGAAATAAAGGGAATGCATACCTTTTTGCCATAAAAAAGGGAAATTTCTTCATTTTTGCCCCAAATTAAGGGAAATTTCTGACTTTTTGCCCTGAAATATGTGAAATTTCTGCAATTTTAGCCCAAAATAAGGTGAATTTCTGCCTTTTTGCCTTAAAATAATGGGAATTTCTGCCTTTTTGCCCCAAAATAAGAAAAATTTTTGCCTTTTTTCTCTGAAATAAGTGAAATTTCTGCAATTTTGCCCTAAAATAAGGGAAATTTCTGCAATTTTTCCCCATAATAAGGGAAATTTCTGGAATTTTGCCACAAAATAAGGGTAATTTCTGTTTTTTTGCCCCCTAATAAGGGAAATTTCTGCAATTTTGCCCCAAAAATAAGGGGAATTTTTGCTTTTTGCCTCTAAATAACTGGAATTTCTGTCTTTTTCCCCCAAAACAAAGGGAATTTCTGTCATTTTTGCCCCAAAATAAGGAAAATTTCTGACTTATTACCCTGAAATAAGTGAAATTTCTGCACTTTTTCCCCAATATAAGGGAAATTTCTGTCTTTTTGCCCCCAAATAAGGGGAATTTCAGCCTTTTTACCTCAAAATAAGGGGAATTTCTGAATTTTGGCACAAAATATTAGGAATTTCTGCCTTTTTGCCCCAAAATAAGGAAAATTTCTGTTTTTTCCCTGAAATAAGTGAAATTTCTGCAATTTTGCCCCAAAATAAGTAAAATTTCTGCAATTTTGCCCCAAAATAAGGGAAATTTCTGGAATTTTGCCCCAAAATAAGTGGAATTTCTGAGTTTTGCCCCAAAATAAGGAGAATTTCTGACTTTTTGCGCCACAATTAGTGAAATTTCTGCAATTTTGCCGTAAAATAAGGGAAATTTCTGCAATTTTTCCTCATAATAAGGGAAATTTCTGCAATTTTGCCCCAAAATAAGGGGAATTTCTGTTTTTTGCCCCCCAATTAGGGAAATTTCTGCAATTTTGCCCAAAAATAAGGGAAATTTCTGCCGTGTGCCCCAAAATATGGGGAATTTCTGCCTTTTTGTCTGAAAATAAGAAGAATGCATACCTTTTTGCCATAAAAAAGGGAAATTTCTTCATTTTTGCTCCTAAATAAGGGGAACTTTTGCCTTTTTGCCTCTAAATAAGGGAATTTCTGTCCTTTTCCCCCAAAACAAAGGCAATTTCTGTCTTTTTTGCACCAAAATAAGGAAAATTTCTGACTTATAACCATGAAATAAGTGAAATTTCTGCAAATTTGCCCCAAAATAAGAAATATTTCTGCCTTTTTGGCCCTAAATAAAGGGAATTTCAGCCTTTTTATCTCAAAATAAGGGAAATTTCTGCATTTTTGCAACAAAATATTAGGAATTTCTTCATTTTTGCCACAAAATATTAGGAATTCCTGCCTTTTTGCCGCAAAATAAGGAAAATTTCTGCCTTTTTTCCTGGAAATAAGTGAAATTTCTGCAAATTTGCCCCCAAAAAAGGGAAATTTCTGCCTTTTGCCCCAAAATAAGGGGAATTTCAGCATTTTACCTCAAAATAAGGGAAATTTCTGATTTTTGCCCCAAAATATGGAGAATTTCTGCCTTTTTCCCCAAAATAAGGAAAATTTCTGCCTTTTTTCCCTGAAATAAGTGAAATTTCTGCAATTTTGCACCAAAATAAGTGAAATTTCTGAAATTTTGCCCCAAAATAAGTAAAATTTCTGCAATTTTGCCCCAAAATAAGGGAAATTTCTGGAATTTTTCCCCAAATTAAGTGGAATTTCTGAGTTTTGCTTCAAAATAAGGAGAATTTCTGCCTTTTTGCGCCACAATTAGTGAAATTTCTGCAATTTTGCCGTAAAATAAGGAAAATTTCTGCAATTTTTCCTCATAATAAGGGAAATTTCTGCAATTTTGCCCCAAAATAAGGGGAATTTCTGTTTTTGTCCCACAATTAGGGAAATTTCTGCAATTTTGCCCAAAAATAAGGGAAATTTCTGATTTTTGCACCAAAATATGGAGAATTTCTGCCTTTTTCCCCAAAATAAGGAAAATTTCTGCCTTTTTTCCCTGAAATAAGTGAAATTTCTGCAATTTTGCCTCAAAATATGTGAAATTTCTGCAATTTTGCCCCAAAATAAGGAAAATTTCTGGAATTTTGCCCCACAATTAGGGGAATTTCTGCAATTTTGCTTCAAAATACGGGGAATTTCTGCCTTTTTGCCCAAAATAGAGGGAATGCATACCTTTTTGCCATAAAAAAGAGAAATTTTTTCATTTTTACCCCAAATTAAGGGAAATTTCAGAATTTTTGCACTGAAATATGTTAAATTTCTGCAATTTTAGCCTAAAATAAGGTGAATTTCTGCCTTTTTGCCCCAAAATAATGGGAATTTCTGCCTTTTTGCCCCAAAATAAGAAAAATTTTTGCCTATTTTCTCTGAAATAACTGAAATTTCTGCAATTTTGCCCTAAAATAAGGGATTTCTGCAATTTTTTCCCATAATAAGGGAAATTTCTAGAATTTTGCCACAAAATAA
Source organism: Micromys minutus (assembly GCF_963924665.1). Lineage (NCBI taxonomy): Eukaryota > Metazoa > Chordata > Mammalia > Rodentia > Muridae > Micromys > Micromys minutus. Next base: position 227,693 of record NW_027667804.1, on the reverse strand, counting down.
GGGGAATTTCTGTTTTTTTGCTCCCAAATAAGGGAAATTTCTGCAATTTTGCCCTAAAATAAGGAGAATTTCTGCTTTTTTGCCTCTAAATAAGTGGAATTTCTGTCTTTTTCCCCCAAAACAAATGGAATTTCTGTCATTTTCGCCCCAAAATAAGGAAAATTTCTGACTTATTACCCTGAAATAGGTGAAATTTCTGCAATTTTGCCCCAAAATAAGAAAAATTTCTGCCTTTTTGCCCCTAAATAAGGGGAATTTCAGCCTTTTTATTTCAAAATAAGGGAAACATCTGCATTTTTGCAACAAAATATTAGGAATTTCTGCATTTTTGCCACAAAATATTAGGAATTTCTGCTTTTGCCCCAAAATAAGGAAAAATTTATGCCTTTTTTTCCTGAAATAAGTGAAATTTCTGCAATTTTGCCCCAAAATAAGTGAAATTTCTGCAATTTTGCCCCAAAATAAAGAAAATTTCTCGAATTTTGCCCCACAATTAGGGGAATTTCTGCCATTTTGCTCCAAAATACGGGGAATTTCTGCCTTTTTGCCCAAAATAAGGGGAATGCATACCTTTTTGCCATAAAAATAGGAAATTTCTTCATTTTTGCCCCAATTTGAGGGAAATTTCTGACTTTTTGCCCTTAAATATGTGAAATTTCGGCAATTTTAGCCCAAAATAAGGTGAATTTCTGCCTTTTAGCCCCAATAAATTGGGAATTTCTGCATTTTTGCACCAAAATAAGAAAAATTTTTGCCTTTTTTCTCTGAAATAAGTGAAATTTCTGCAATTTTGCCCTAAAATAAGGGAAATTTCTGAAATTTTTCCCCATAATAAGGGAAATTTCTGCAATTTTGCCACAAAATAAGGGGAATTTCTGTTTTTTGCCCCACAATTAGGGAAATTTCTGCAATTTTGCCCCAAAATAAGGAGAATTTCTGCCTTTTGCCCCAAAATATGGGGAATTTCTGCCTTTTTGTCTGAAAATAAGAAAAATGCATACCTTTTTGCCATAAAAAAGAGAAATTTCTTCATTTTTGCTCCAAAATAAGGGGAACATTTGCCTTTTTGCCTCTAAATTAGAGGAATTTCTGTTTTTTTTCCCCCAAAACAAAGAGAATTTCTGTCTTTTTTGCCCCAAAATAAAAAAAATTCTGACTTATTACCATGAAATAAGTGAAATTTCTGCAAATTTGTCCCAAAAATAGGAAAATTTCTGCCTTTTGGCCCAAAATAAGTAAAATTTCAGCATTTTCCCTCAAAATAAGGGGAATTTCTGCCTTTTTGCCCCAAAATAAGGAAAATTTCTGCCTTTTTTCTCTGAAATAAGTGAAATTTCTGCAATTTTGCCTTAAAATAAGTGAAATTTCAGCAATTTTGCCCCAAAATAAGGGAAATTTCTGCAATTTTTCCCCCAAAAAAGTGGAATTTCTGAGTTTTTTTCAAAAATAAGGAGAATTTCTGCATTTTTGCCCCACAATTAGGGGAATTTCTGCAATTTTGCTTCAAAATACGGGGAATTTCTGCTTTTTAGCCCGAAAATAAAGGGAATGCATACCTTTTTGCCATAAAAAAGGGAAATTTCTTCATTTTTGCCACAAATTAAGGGAAATTTCTGCCTTTTTGCCCTGAAATATGTGAAATTTCTGCAATTTTAGCCTAAAATAAGGTGAATTTCTGCCTTTTTGCCCCAAAATAATGGGAATTTCTGCCTTTTTGCCCCAAAATAAGAAAAATTTTTGCCTTTTTTCTCTGAAATAAGTGAAATTTCTGCAATTTTGCCCTATTTAAAGGAAATTTCTGCAATTTTTCCCCATAATAAGGGAAATTTCTGGAATTTTGCCCCAAAATAAGAGGAATTTCTGTTTTTTTGCCCCCAAATAAGGGAAATTTCTGCAATTTTTTCCTAAAATAAGGGGAATTTCTGCTTTTTTGCCTCTAAATAAGTGGAATTTCTGTCTTTTTCCCCCAAAACAAAGGGAATTTCTATCATTTTTGCCCCAAAATAAGGAAAATTTCTGACTTATTACTCTGAAATAAGTGAAATTTCTGCAATTTTGCCCCAATATAAGGAAAATTTCTGCCTTTTTGCCCCCAAATAAGGGGAATTTCAGCCTTTTACCTCAAAATAAGGGGAATTTCTGAATTTTGGCACAAAATATTAGGAATTTCTGCTTTTTTGCCCCAAAATAAGGAAAATTTCTGCTTTTTTCCCTGAAATAAGTGAAATTTCTGCAATTTTGCCCCAAAATAAGTAAAATTTCTGCAATTTTGCTCCAAAATAAGGGAAATTTCTGGAATTTTGCCCCAAAATAAGTGGAATTTCTGAGTTTTGCCCCAAAATAAGGAGAATTTCTGCATTTTTGCGCCACAATTAGTGAAATTTCTGCAATTTTGCCGTAAAATAAGAGAAATTTCTGCAATTTTTCCTCATAATAAGGGAAATTTCTGCAATTTTGCCCCAAAATAAGGGGAATTTCTTCTTTTTGCCCCACAATTAAAGAAATTTCTGCAATTTTGCCCAAAAATAATGGGAATTTCTGCTTTTTTGCCTCTAAATAAGTGGAATTTCTGTCTTTTTGTCTGAAAATAAGAAGAATGCATACCTTTTTGCCATAAAAAAGGGAAATTTCTTCATTTTTGCTCCAAAATAAGGGGAACTTTTGCCTTTTTGCCTCTAAATAAGTGGAATTTCTGTCCTTTTCCCCCCAAACAAAGGCAATTTCTGTCTTTTTTGCCCCAAAATAAGGAAAATTTCTGTCTTATAACCCTGAAATAAGTGAAATTTCTGCAAATTTGCCCCAAAATAAGAAAAATTTCTGCCTTTTTGCCCCCAAGTAAGGGGAATTTCAGTTTTTTTATCTCAAAATAAGGGAAATTTCTGCATTTTTGCAACAAAATATTAGGAATTTCTGCATTTTTGCCACAAAATATTAGGAATTCCTGCCTTTTGGCACAAAATAAGGAAAATTTCTGCCTTTTTTCCCGGAAATAAGTGAAATTTCTGCAAATTTGCCCCCAAAAAAAGGGAAATTTCTGCCTTTTGCCCCAAAATCAGGGGAATTTCAGCATTTTACCTCAAAATAAGGGAAATTTCCTATTTTTGCACCAAAATATGGAAAATTTCTGCCTTTTTGCCCCAAAATAAGGAAAATTTCTGCCTTTTTTCCCTGAAATAAGTGAAATTTCTGATTTTTGCCCCAAAATAAGTAAAATTTCTACAATTTTGCCCTAAAATAAGGAAAATTTCTGGAATTTTGCCCCACAATTAGGGGAATTTCTGCAATTTTGCTCCAAAATACAGGGAATTTCTGCCTTTTTGCCCAAAATAAGGGGAATGCATACCTTTGGGCCATAAAAAAGGGAAATTTCTTCATTTTTGCCCGAAATAAAGGGAAATTTTTGACTTTTTGCCCTGAAATATGTGAAATTTCTGCAATTTTAGCCCAAAATAAGGTGAATTTCTGCCTTTTTGACCCAAAATAATGGGAATTTCTGCCTTTTTGCCCCAAAATAAGAAAAATTTTTGCCTTTTTTCTCTGAAATAAGTGAAATTTCGGCAATTTTGCCCTAACATAAGGGAAATTTCTGCAATTTTTCCCAATAATAAGGGAAATTTCTGGAATTTTGCCACAAAATAAGGGGAATTTCTGTTTTTTTGCTCCCAAAAAAGGGAAATTTCTGCAATTCTGCCCTAAAATAAGGGGAATTTCTGCCTTTTTGCCCGAAATAAGGGGAATGCATACCGTTTTGCCATAAAAAAAAGAAATTTCTTCATTTTTGACCCAAATTAAGGGAAATTTCTGACTTATTACCCTGAAATAAGTGAAATTTCTGCAATTTTTCCCCAATATAATGGAAATTTCTGCCTTTTTGCTCACAAATAAGGGGAATTTCAGCCTTTTTACCTCAAATTAAGGGGAATTTCTGAATTATGGCACAAAATATTAGGAATTTCTGCCTTTTTGCCCCAAAATAATTAAAATTTCTGCTTTTTTCCCTGAAATAATTGAAATTTCTGCAATTTTGCCACAAAATAAGTAAAATTTCTGCAATTTTGCCCTAAAATAAGGAAAATTTCTGCAATTTTTCCCCATAATAAGGGAAATTTCTGGAATTTTTCCACAAAATAAGGGGAATTTCTGTTTTATGCCCCACAATTAGGGAAATTTCTGCAATTTTGCCCCAAAATAATGGGAATCTCTGCCTTTTGCCCCAAAATATGGGGAATTTCTTATTTTTGTCCGAAAATAAGAAAAATGCATACCTTTTTGCCATAAAAAAGGGAAATTTCTTCATTTTTACTCCAAAATAAGGGGAACTTTTGCCTTTTTGCCTCTAAATAAGTGGAATTTCTGTTTTTTTCCCCCAAAACAAAGAGAATTTCTGTCTTTTTGCCCCAAAATAAGGAAAATTTCTGATGTATAACCCTGAAATAAGTGAAATTTTTGCAAATTTGCCCCAAAAATAGGGAAATGTCTGCCTTTTGCCCCAAAATAAAGGGAATTTCAGCATTTTACCTCAAAATAAGGGGAATTTCTGCATTTTTGCCACAAAATATGGAGAATTTCTGCCTTTTTGCCCCAAAATAAGGAAAATTTCTGCCTATTTTTCCTGAAATAAGTGAAATTTCTGCAATTTTGCCCCAAAATAAGTGAAATTTCTGCAATTTTGCCCCAAAATAAGGAAAATTTCTGGAATTTTGCCCCACAATTAGGGGAAATTCTGCAATTTTGCTCCAAAATACGGGGAATTTCTGCCTTTTTGCCCAAAATAAGGGGAATGCATACCTTTTTGCCATAAAAAAGGAAAATTTCTTCATTTTTGCCCCAAATTAAAGGAAATTTCTGACTTTTTGCCCTGAAATATGTGAAATTTCTGCAATTTTAGCCCAAAATAAGGTGAATTTCTGCCTTTTTGTCCCAAAATAATGGGAATTTCTGCCTTTTAGCCCCAAATAAGAAAAATTTTTGCCTTTTTTCTCTGAAATAAGTGAAATTTCTGCAATTTTGCCCTAAAATAAGGGAAATTTCTGCCTTTTGCCCCAAAATATGGGGAATTTCTGCTTTTTTGTCTGAAAATAAGAAGAATGCATAACTTTTTTGCCATAAAAAAGGGAAATTTCTTCATTTTTGCTCCAAAATAAGGGGAACTTTTGCCTTTTTGCCTCTAAATAAGTGGAATTTCTGTCCTTTTCCCTCAAAACAAAGGCAATTTCTGTCTTTTTTGCCCCAAAATAAGGAAAATTTCTGACTTATAACCCTGAAATAAGTGAAATTTCTGCAAATTTGCCCCAAAATAAGAAATATTTCTGCCTTTTTGGCCCTAAATAAAGGGAATTTCAGCCTTTTTATCTCAAAATAAGAGAAATTTCTGCATTTTTGCAACAAAATATTAGGAATTTCTGCATTTTTGCCACAAAATATTAGGAATTCCTGCTTTTTTGCCGCAAAATAAGGAAAATTTCTGCCTTTTTTCCTGGAAATAAGTGAAATTTCTGCAAATTTGCCCCCAAAAAAGGGAAATTTCTGCCTTTTGCCCCAAAATAAGGGGAATTTCAGCGTTTTACCTCAAAATAAGGGAAATTTCTGATTTTTGCCCCAAAATATGGAGAATTTCTGCCTTTTTCCCCAAAATAAGGAAAATTTCTGCCTTTTTTCCCTGAAATAAGTGAAATTTCTGCAATTTTGCATCAAAATAAGTGAAATTTCTGAAATTTTGCCCCAAAATAAGTAAAATTTCTGCAATTTTGCCCCAAAATAAGGGAAATTTCTTGAATTTTTCCCCAAATTAAGTGGAATTTCTGAGTTTTGCCTAAAATAAGGAGAATTTCTGCCTTTTTGCGCCACAATTAGTGAAATTTCTGCAATTTTGCCGTAAAATAAGGGAAATTTCTGCAATTTTTCCTCATAATAAGGGAAATTTCTGCAATTTTGCCCCAAAATAAGGGGAATTTCTGTTTTTGTCCCACAATTAGGGAAATTTCTGCAATTTTGCCCAAAAATAAGGGAAATTTCTGATTTTTGCACCAAAATATGGAGAATTTCTGCCTTTTTCCCCAAAATAAGGAAAATTTCTGCCTTTTTTCCCTGAAATAAGTGAAATTTCTGCAATTTTGCCCCAAAATAAGGGAAATTTCTGCAATTTTGCCCCAAAATAAGGAAAATTTCTGGAATTTTGCCCCACAATTAGGGGAATTTCTGCAATTTTGCTCCAAAATACGGGGAATTTCTGCCTTTTTGCCCAAAATAGAGGGAATGCATACCTTTTTGCCATAAAAAAGGGAAATTTCTTCATTTTTGCCCCAAATTAAGGGAAATTTCAGAATTTTTGCACTGATATATGTTAAATTTCTGCAATTTTAGCCTAAAATAAGGTGAATTTCTGCCTTTTTGCCCCAAAATAATGGGAATTTCTGCCTTTTTGCCCCAAAATAAGAAAAATTTTTGCCTTTTTTCTCTGAAATAACTGAAATTTCTGCAATTTTGCCCTAAAATAAGGGAAATTTCTGCAATTTTTTCCCATAATAAGGGAAATTTCTAGAATTTTGCCACAAAATAAGGGGAATTTCTGTTTTTTTGCTCCCAAATAAGGGAAATTTCTGCAATTCTGCCCTAAAATAAGGGGAATTTCTGCTTTTTTGCCTCTAAATAAGTGGAATTTCTGTCTTTTTCCCCCAAAACAAAAGGAATTTCTGTCATTTTCGCCCCAAAATAAGGAAAATTTCTGACTTATTACCCTGAAATAGGTGAAATTTCTGCAATTTTGCCCCAAAATAAGAAAAATTTCTGCCTTTTTGCCCCTAAATAAAAGGAATTTCAGCCTTTTTATTTCAAAATAAGGGAAATATCTGCATTTTTGCAACAAAATATTAGGAATTTCTGCTTTTGCCCCAAAATAAGGAAAAATTTATGCCTTTTTTTCCTGAAATAAGTGAAATTTCGGCAATTTTGCCCCAAAATAAGTGAAATTTCTGCAATTTTGCCCCAAAATAAAGAAAATTTCTCGAATTTTGCCCCACAATTAGGGGAATTTCTGCCATTTTGCTCCAAAATACGGGTAATTTCTGCCTTTTTGCCCAAAATAAGGGGAATGCATACCTTTTTGCCATAAAAATAGGAAATTTCTTCATTTTTGCCCCAATTTGAGGGAAATTTCTGACTTTTTGCCCTGAAATATGTGAAATTTCTGCAATTTTAGCCCAAAATAAGGGAAATTTCTGCAATTTTTCCCCATAATAAGGGAAATTTCTGCAATTTTGCCACAAAATAAGGGGAATTTCTGTTTTTTGCCCCACAATTAGGGAAATTTCTGCAATTTTGCCCCAAAATAAGGAGAATTTCTGCCTTTTGTCCCAAAATATGGGGAATTTCTGCCTTTTTGTCTGAAAATAAGAAAAATGCATACCTTTTTGCCATAAAAAAGGGAAATTTCTTCATTTTTGCTCCAAAATAAGGGGAACATTTGCCTTTTTGCCTCTAAATTAGAGGAATTTCTGGTTTTTTTTCCCCAAAACAAAGAGAATTTCTGTCTTTTTTGCCCCAAAATAAAAAAAATTTCTGACTTATTACCATGAAATAAGTGAAATTTCTGCAAATTTGTCCCAAAAATAGGAAAATTTCTGCCTTTTGCCCCAAAATAAGTAAAATTTCAGCATTTTCCCTCAAAATAAGGGGAATTTCTGCCTTTTTGCCCCAAAATAAGGAAAATTTCTGCCTTTTTTCTCTGAAATAAGTGAAATTTCTGCAATTTTGCCTTAAAATAAGTGAAATTTCGGCAATTTTGCCCCAAAGTAAGGGAAATTTCTGCAATTTTGCCCCAAAATAAGTGGAATTTCTGAGTTTTTTTCAATAATAAGGAGAATTTCTGCATTTTTGCCCCACAATTAGGGGAATTTCTGCAATTTTGTTCCAAAATACGGGGAATTTCTGCCTTTTTGCCCGAAAATAAAGGGAATGCATACCTTTTTGCCATAAAAAAGGGAAATTTCTTCATTTTTGCCACAAATTAAGGGAAATTTCTGCCTTTTTGCCCTGAAATATGTTAAATTTCTGCAATTTTAGCCCAAAATAAGGTGAATTTCTGCCTTTTTGCCCCAAAATAATGGGAATTTCTGCCTTTTTGCCCCAAAATAAGAAAAATTTTTGCCTTTTTTCTCTGAAATAACTGAAATTTCTGCAATTTTGCCCTATTTAAAGGAAATTTCTGCAATTTTTCCCCATAATAAGGGAAATTTCTGGAATTTTGCCCCAAAATAAGAGGAATTTCTGTTTTTTTGCCCCCAAATAAGGGAAATTTCTGCAATTTTCTCCTAAAATAAGGGGAATTTCTGCTTTTTTGCCTCTAAATAAGTGGAATTTCTGTCTTTTTCCCCCAAAACAAAGGTAATTTCTATCATTTTTGCCCCAAAATAAGGAAAATTTCTGACTTATTACCCTGAAATAAGTGAAATTTCTGCAATTTTGCCCCAAAATAAGGAAAATTTCTGGAATTTTGCCCCACAATTAGGGGAAATTCTGCAATTTTGCTCCAAAATACGGGGAATTTCTGCCTTTTTGCCCGAAATAAGGGGAATGCATACCTTTTTGCCATAAAAAAGGGAAATTTCTTCATTTTTGCCCCAAATTAAGGGAAATTTCTGACTTCTTGCCTTGAAATATGTGAAATTTCTGCAATTTTAGCCCAAAGTAAGGTGAATTTCTGCCTTTTTGCCCCAAAATAATGGGAATTTCTGCCTTTTTGCCCCAAAATAAAAAAAATTTTTCCTTTTTTCTCTGAAATAAGTGAATTTTCTGCAATTTTGCCCTAAAATAAGGGAAATTTCTGCAATTTTTCCCCATAATAAGGGAAATTTCTGGAATTTTGCCACAAAATAAGGGGAATTTCTGTTTTTTTGCCCGTAAATAAGGGAAATTTCTGCAATTTTGCCCTAAAATAAGGGGAATTTCTGCATTTTGCCTCTAAATAAGTGGAATTACTGTGTTTTTCCCCCAAAACAAAGGGAATTTCTGTCATTTTTCCCCCAAAATAAGGAAAATTTCTGACTTATTACCCTGAAATAAGTGAAATTTCTGCAATTTTGCCCCAATATAAGGGAAATTTCTTCCTTTTTGCCCCCAAATAAGGGAAATTTCAGCCTTTTTACCTCTAAATAAAGGGAATTTCTGAATTTTGGCACAAAATATTAGGAATTTCTGCCTTTTTGCCCCAAAATAAAAAAATTTCTGCATTTTTTCCCTAAAATAAGTGAAATTTCTGCAATTTTGCCCCAAAATAAGTAAAATTTCTACAATTTTGCCCCAAAATAAGGGAAATTTCTGGAATTTTGCTCCAAAATAAGTGGAATTTCTGAGTTTGGCCCCAAAATAAGGAGAATTTCTGCCTTTTTGCGCCACAATTAGTGAAATTTCTGCAATTTTGCCGTAAAATAAGGGAAATTTCTGCAATTTTTCCTCATAATAATGGAAATTTCTGCAATTTTGCCCCAAAATAAGGGGAATTTCTGTTTTTTGCCCCACCATTAGGGAAATTTCTGCAATTTTGCCAAAAAATAAGGGAAATTTCGGCCTTTTGCCCCAAAATATGGGGAATTTCTGCCTTTTTGTCTGAAAATAAGAAGAATGCATAACTTTTTGCCATAAAAAAGTGAAATTTCTTCATTTTTGCTTTAAAATAAGGGGAACTTTTGCCTTTTTGCCTCTAAATAAGTGAAATTTCTGTCTTTTTCCCCCAAAACAAAGGGAATTTCTGTCTTTTTTGCCCCAAAATAAGGAAAATTTCTGACTTATAACCCTGAAATAAGTGAAATTTCTGCAAATTTGCCCCAAAATAAGAAAAATTTCTGCCTTTTTGCCCCCAAATAAGGAAAATTTCAGCCTTTTTATTTCAAAATAAGGGAAATTTCTGCATTTTTGCAACAAAATATTAGGAATTTCTGCCTTTTTGCCCCAAAATAAGAAAAATTTCTGCCTTTTTTTTCGGAAATAAGTGAAATTTCTGCAAATTTTCCCCAAAAAAGGGAAATTTCTGCCTTTTGCCCCCAAAAAAGGGGAATTTCAGCATTTTACCTCAAAATAAGGGAAATTTCTGATTTTTGCAACAAAATATGGAGAATTTCTGCCTTTTTGCCCCAAAATAAGGAAAATTTCTTCCTATTTTCCCTGAAATAAGTGAAATTTCTGCAATTTTGCCCCAAAATAAGTGAAATTTCTGCAATTTTGCCCCAAAATAAGGAAAATTTCTGGAATTTTGCCCCACAATTAGGGGAAATTCTGCAATTTTGCTCCAAAATACGGGGAATTTCTGCCTTTTTGCCCGAAATAAGGGGAATGCATACCTTTTTGCCATAAAAAAGGGAAATTTCTTCATTTTTGCCCCAAATTAAGGGAAATTTCTGACTTCTTGCCTTGAAATATGTGAAATTTCTGCAATTTTAGCCCAAAGTAAGGTGAATTTCTGCCTTTTTGCCCCAAAGTAATGGGAATTTCTGCCTTTTTGCCCCAAAATAAAAAAAATTTTTCCTTTTTTCTCTGAAATAAGTGAATTTTCTGCAATTTTGCCCTAAAATAAGGGAAATTTCTGCAATTTTTCCCCATAATAAGGGAAATTTCTGGAATTTTGCCACAAAATAAGGGGAATTTCTGTTTTTTTGCCCCTAAATAAGGGAAATTTCTGCAATTTTGCCCTAAAATAAGGGGAATTTCTGCATTTTGCCTCTAAATAAGTGGAATTACTGTCTTTTTCCCCCAAAACAAAGGGAATTTCTGTCATTTTTGCCCCAAAATAAGGAAAATTTCTGACTTATTACCCTGAAATAAGTGAAATTTCTGCAATTTTGCCCCAATATAAGGGAAATTTCTTCCTTTTTGCCCCCAAATAAAGGAAATTTCAGCCTTTTTACCTCAAAATAAAGGGAATTTCTGAATTTTGGCACAAAATATTAGGAATTTCTGCCTTTTTGCCCCAAAATAAAAAAATTTCAGCCTTTTTTCCCTAAAATAAGTGAAATTTCTGCAATTTTGCCCCAAAATAAGGAAAATTTCTGGAATTTTGCCCCACAATTAGGGGAAATTCTGCAATTTTGCTCCAAAATACGGGGAATTTCTGCCTTTTTGCCCGAAATAAGGGGAATGCATACCTTTTTGCCATGAAAAAGGGAAATTTCTTCATTTTTGCCCCAAATTAGGGGAAATTTCTGACTTTTTGCCCTGAAATATGTGAAATTTCTGCAATTTTAGCCCAAAATAAGGTGAATTTCTGCCTTTTTGTCCCAAAATAATGGGAATTTCTGCCTTTTAGCCCCAAATAAAAAAAATTTTTGCCTTTTTTCTCTGAAATAAGTGAAATTTCTGCAATTTTGCCCTAAAATAAGGGAAATTTCTGCCTTTTGCCCCAAAATATGGGGAATTTCTGCTTTTTTGTCTGAAAATAAGAAGAATGCATAACTTTTTTTCCATAAAAAAGGGAAATTTCTTCATTTTTGCTCCAAAATAAGGGGAACTTTTGCCTTTTTGCCTCTAAATAAGTGGAATTTCTGTCTTTTCCCCCCAAAACAAAGGGAATTTCTTTCTTTTTTGCTCCAAAATAAGGAAAATTTCTGACGTATAACCCTGAAATAAGTGAAATTTCTGCAAATTTGCCCCAAAATAAGAAAAATTTCTGCCTTTTTGCCCCCAAATAAGGGGAATTTCAGCCTTTTTATCTCAAAATAAGGGAAATTTCTGCATTTTTGCAACAAAATATTAGGAATTTTTGCATTTTTGCCACAAAATACTAGGAATTTCTTCATTTTTGCCCCAAAATTAGAAAAATTTCTGCCTTTTTTCCCGGAAATAAGTGAAATTTCTGCAAATTTGCCCCAAAAAAGGAAATTTCTGCCTTTTGCCCCATAATAAGGGGAATTTCAGCATTTTACCTCAAAATAAGGGAAATTTCTAATTTTTGCACCAAAATATGGAGAATTTCTGCCTTTTTGCCCCAAAATAAGGAAAATTTCTGCCTATTTTCCCTGAAATAAGTCAAATTTCTGCAATTTTGCCCCAAAATAAGTGAAATTTCTGCAATTTTGCGCCAAAATAAAGAAAATTTCTGGAAATTTGCCCCACAATTAGGAGAATTTCTGCAATTTTGCTCTAAAATACGGGGAATTTCTGCCTTTTATTTCGAAATAAAGGGAATGCATACATTTTTGCCATAAAAAAGGGAAATTTCTTCAATTTTGCCCCAAATTAAGGGAAATTTCTGACTTTTTGCCCTGAAATATGTGAAATTTCTGCAATTTTAGCCCAAAATAAGGTGAATTTCTGCCTTTTTGCCTTAAAATAATGGGAATTTCTGCCTTTTTGCCCCAAAATAAGAAAAAATTTTGCCTTTTTTCTCTGAAATAAGTGAAATTTCTGAAATTTTGCCCTAAAATAAGGGAAATTTCTGCAATTTTTCCCCATAATAAGGGAAATTTCTGGAATTTTGCCACAAAATAAGGGTAATTTCTGTTTTTTTGCCCCCTAATAAGGGAAATTTCTGCAATTTTGCCCCAAAATAAGGGGAATTTTTGCTTTTTGCCTCTAAATAACTGGAATTTCTGTCTTTTTTCCCCCAAAACAAAGGGAATTTCTGTCATTTTTGCCCCAAAATAAGGAAAATTTCTGACTTATTACCCTGAAATAAGTGAAATTTCTGCACTTTTTCCCCAATATAAGGGAAATTTCTGTCTTTTTGCCCCCAAATAAGGGGAATTTCAGCCTTTTTACCTCAAAATAAGGGGAATTTCTGAATTTTGGCACAAAATATTAGGAATTTCTGCCTTTTTGCCCCAAAAGAAGGAAAATTTCTGTTTTTTCCCTGAAATAAGTGAAATTTCTGCAATTTTGCCCCAAAATAAGTAAAATTTCTGCAATTTTGCCCCAAAATAAGGGAAATTTCTGGAATTTTGCACCAAAATAAGTGGAATTTCTGAGTTTTGCCCCAAAATAAGGAGAATTTCTGACTTTTTGCGCCACAATTAGTGAAATTTCTGCAATTTTGCCGTAAAATAAGGGAAATTTCTGCAATTTTTCCTCATAATAAGGGAAATTTCTGCAATTTTGCCCCAAAATAAGGGGAATTTCTGTTTTTTGCCCCCCAATTAGGGAAATTTCTGCAATTTTGCCCAAAAATAAGGGAAATTTCTGCCGTGTGCCCCAAAATATGGGGAATTTCTGCCTTTTTGTCTGAAAATAAGAAGAATGCATACCTTTTTGCCATAAAAAAGGGAAATTTCTTCATTTTTGCTCCAAAATAAGGGGAACTTTTGCCTTTTTGCCTCTAAATAAGTGGAATTTCTGTCCTTTTCCCCCCAAACAAAGGCAATTTCTGTCTTTTTTGCCCCAAAATAAGGAAAATTTCTGTCTTATAACCCTGAAATAAGTGAAATTTCTGCAAATTTGCCCCAAAATAAGAAAAATTTCTGCCTTTTTGCCCCCAAGTAAGGGGAATTTCAGTTTTTTTATCTCAAAATAAGGGAAATTTCTGCATTTTTGCAACAAAATATTAGGAATTTCTGCATTTTTGCCACAAAATATTAGGAATTCCTGCCTTTTGGCACAAAATAAGGAAAATTTCTGCCTTTTTTCCCGGAAATAAGTGAAATTTCTGCAAATTTGCCCCCCAAAAAAGGGAAATTTCTGCCTTTTGCCCCAAAATCAGGGGAATTTCAGCATTTTACCTCAAAATAAGGGAAATTTCCTATTTTTGCACCAAAATATGGAAAATTTCTGCCTTTTTGCCAAAAATAAGGAAAATTTCTGCCTTTTTTCCCTGAAATAAGTGAAATTTCTGATTTTTGCCCCAAAATAAGTAAAATTTCTACAATTTTGCCCTAAAATAAGGAAAATTTCTGGAATTTTGCCCCACAATTAGGGGTATTTCTGCAATTTTGCTCCAAAATACAGGGAATTTCTGCCTTTTTGCCCAAAATAAGGGGAATGCATACCTTTGGGCCATAAAAAAGGGAAATTTCTTCATTTTTGCCCGAAATTAAGGGAAATTTTTGACTTTTTGCCCTGAAATATGTGAAATTTCTGCAATTTTAGCCCAAAATAAGGTGAATTTCTGCCTTTTTGACCCAAAATAATGGGAATTTCTGCCTTTTTGCCCCAAAATAAGAAAAATTTTTGCCTTTTTTCTCTGAAATAAGTGAAATTTCGGCAATTTTGCCCTAACATAAGGGAAATTTCTGCAATTTTTCCCAATAATAAGGGAAATTTCTGGAATTTTGCCACAAAATAAGGGTAATTTCTGTTTTTTTGCCCCCTAATAAGGGAAATTTCTGCAATTTTGCCCCAAAATAAGGGGAATTTTTGCTTTTTGCCTCTAAATAACTGGAATTTCTGTCTTTTTCCCCCAAAACAAAGGGAATTTCTGTCATTTTTGCCCCAAAATAAGGAAAATTTCTGACTTATTACCCTGAAATAAGTGAAATTTCTGCACTTTTTCCCCAATATAAGGGAAATTTCTGTCTTTTTGCCCCCAAATAAGGGGAATTTCAGCCTTTTTACCTCAAAATAAGGGGAATTTCTGAATTTTGGCACAAAATATTAGGAATTTCTGCCTTTTTGCCCCAAAAGAAGGAAAATTTCTGTTTTTTCCCTGAAATAAGTGAAATTTCTGCAATTTTGCCCCAAAATAAGTAAAATTTCTGCAATTTTGCCCCAAAATAAGGGAAATTTCTGGAATTTTGCACCAAAATAAGTGGAATTTCTGAGTTTTGCCCCAAAATAAGGAGAATTTCTGACTTTTTGCGCCACAATTAGTGAAATTTCTGCAATTTTGCCGTAAAATAAGGGAAATTTCTGCAATTTTTCCTCATAATAAGGGAAATTTCTGCAATTTTGCCCCAAAATAAGGGGAATTTCTGTTTTTTGCCCCCCAATTAGGGAAATTTCTGCAATTTTGCCCAAAAATAAGGGAAATTTCTGCCGTGTGCCCCAAAATATGGGGAATTTCTGCCTTTTTGTCTGAAAATAAGAAGAATGCATACCTTTTTGCCATAAAAAAGGGAAATTTCTTCATTTTTGCTCCAAAATAAGGGGAACTTTTGCCTTTTTGCCTCTAAATAAGTGGAATTTCTGTCCTTTTCCCCCCAAACAAAGGCAATTTCTGTCTTTTTTGCCCCAAAATAAGGAAAATTTCTGTCTTATAACCCTGAAATAAGTGAAATTTCTGCAAATTTGCCCCAAAATAAGAAAAATTTCTGCCTTTTTGCCCCCAAGTAAGGGGAATTTCAGTTTTTTTATCTCAAAATAAGGGAAATTTCTGCATTTTTGCAACAAAATATTAGGAATTTCTGCATTTTTGCCACAAAATATTAGGAATTCCTGCCTTTTGGCACAAAATAAGGAAAATTTCTGCCTTTTTTCCCGGAAATAAGTGAAATTTCTGCAAATTTGCCCCCCAAAAAAGGGAAATTTCTGCCTTTTGCCCCAAAATCAGGGGAATTTCAGCATTTTACCTCAAAATAAGGGAAATTTCCTATTTTTGCACCAAAATATGGAAAATTTCTGCCTTTTTGCCAAAAATAAGGAAAATTTCTGCCTTTTTTCCCTGAAATAAGTGAAATTTCTGATTTTTGCCCCAAAATAAGTAAAATTTCTACAATTTTGCCCTAAAATAAGGAAAATTTCTGGAATTTTGCCCCACAATTAGGGGTATTTCTGCAATTTTGCTCCAAAATACAGGGAATTTCTGCCTTTTTGCCCAAAATAAGGGGAATGCATACCTTTGGGCCATAAAAAAGGGAAATTTCTTCATTTTTGCCCGAAATTAAGGGAAATTTTTGACTTTTTGCCCTGAAATATGTGAAATTTCTGCAATTTTAGCCCAAAATAAGGTGAATTTCTGCCTTTTTGACCCAAAATAATGGGAATTTCTGCCTTTTTGCCCCAAAATAAGAAAAATTTTTGCCTTTTTTCTCTGAAATAAGTGAAATTTCGGCAATTTTGCCCTAACATAAGGGAAATTTCTGCAATTTTTCCCAATAATAAGGGAAATTTCTGGAATTTTGCCACAAAATAAGGGGAATTTCTGTTTTTTTGCTCCCAAAAAAGGGAAATTTCTGCAATTTTGCCCTAAAATAAGGGGAATTTCTGCCTTTTTGCCCGAAATAAGGGGAATGCATACCGTTTTGCCATAAAAAAAAGAAATTTCTTCATTTTTGCCCAAAATTAAGGGAAATTTCTGACTTATTACCCTGAAATAAGTGAAATTTCTGCAATTTTTCCCCAATATAATGGAAATTTCTGCCTTTTTGCTCACAAATAAGGGGAATTTCAGCCTTTTTACCTCAAAATAAGGGGAATTTCTGAATTATGGCACAAAATATTAGGAATTTCTGCCTTTTTGCCCCAAAATAATTAAAATTTCTGCTTTTTTCCCTGAAATAATTGAAATTTCTGCAATTTTGCCCCAAAATAAGTAAAATTTCTGCAATTTTGCCCTAAAATAAGGAAAATTTCTGCAATTTTTCCCCATAATAAGGGAAATTTCTGGAATTTTTCCACAAAATAAGGGGAATTTCTGTTTTATGCCCCACAATTAGGGAAATTTCTGCAATTTTGCCCCAAAATAATGGGAATCTCTGCCTTTTGCCCCAAAATATGGGGAATTTCTTATTTTTGTCCGAAAATAAGAAAAATGCATACCTTTTGCCATAAAAAAGGGAAATTTCTTCATTTTTACTCCAAAATAAGGGGAACTTTTGCCTTTTTGCCTCTAAATAAGTGGAATTTCTGTTTTTTTCCCCCAAAACAAAGAGAATTTCTGTCTTTTTGCCCCAAAATAAGGAAAATTTCTGATGTATAACCCTGAAATAAGTGAAATTTCTGCAAATTTGCCCCAAAAATAGGGAAATGTCTGCCTTTTGCCCCAAAATAAGGGGAATTTCAGCATTTTACCTCAAAATAAGGGGAATTTCTGCATTTTTGCCACAAAATATGGAGAATTTCTGCCTTTTTGCCCCAAAATAAGGAAAATTTCTGCCTATTTTTCCTGAAATAAGTGAAATTTCTGCAATTTTGCCCCAAAATAAGTGAAATTTCTGCAATTTTGCCCCAAAATAAGGAAAATTTCTGGAATTTTGCCCCACAATTAGGGGAAATTCTGCAATTTTGCTCCAAAATACGGGGAATTTCTGCCTTTTTGCCCAAAATAAGGGGAATGCATACATTTTTGCCATAAAAAAGGAAAATTTCTTCATTTTTGCCCCAAATTAAGAGAAATTTCTGACTTTTTGCCCTGAAATATGTGAAATTTCTGCAATTTTAGCCCAAAATAAGGTGAATTTCTGCCTTTTTGTCCCAAAATAATGGGAATTTCTGCCTTTTAGCCCCAAATAAGAAAAATTTTTGCCTTTTTTCTCTGAAATAAGTGAAATTTCTGCAATTTTGCCCTAAAATAAGGGAAATTTCTGCCTTTTGCCCCAGAATATGGGGAATTTCTGCTTTTTTGTCTGAAAATAAGAAGAATGCATAACTTTTTTGCCATAAAAAAGGGAAATTTCTTCATTTTTGCTCCAAAATAAGGGGAACTTTTGCCTTTTTGCCTCTAAATAAGTGGAATTTCTGTCCTTTTCCCTCAAAACAAAGGCAATTTCTGTCTTTTTTGCCCCAAAATAAGGAAAATTTCTGACTTATAACCCTGAAATAAGTGAAATTTCTGCAAATTTGCCCCAAAATAAGAAATATTTCTGCCTTTTTGGCCCTAAATAAAGAGAATTTCAGCCTTTTTATCTCAAAATAAGAGAAATTTCTGCATTTTTGCAACAAAATATTAGGAATTTCTGCATTTTTGCCACAAAATATTAGGAATTCCTGCTTTTTTGCCGCAAAATAAGGAAAATTTCTGCCTTTTTTCCTGGAAATAAGTGAAATTTCTGCAAATTTGCCCCCAAAAAAGGGAAATTTCTGCCTTTTGCCCCAAAATAAGGGGAATTTCAGCGTTTTACCTCAAAATAAGGGAAATTTCTGATTTTTGCCCCAAAATATGGAGAATTTCTGCCTTTTTCCCCAAAATAAGGAAAATTTCTGCCTTTTTTCCCTGAAATAAGTGAAATTTCTGCAATTTTGCACCAAAATAAGTGAAATTTCTGAAATTTTGCCCCAAAATAAGTAAAATTTCTGCAATTTTGCCCCAAAATAAGGGAAATTTCTTGAATTTTTCCCCAAATTTAGTGGAATTTCTGAGTTTTGACTAAAATAAGGAGAATTTCTGCCTTTTTGCGCCACAATTAGTGAAATTTCTGCAATTTTGCCGTAAAATAAGGGAAATTTCTGCAATTTTTCCTCATAATAAGGGAAATTTCTGCAATTTTGCCCCAAAATAAGGGGAATTTCTGTTTTTGTCCCACAATTAGGGAAATTTCTGCAATTTTGCCGAAAAATAAGGGAAATTTCTGATTTTTGCACCAAAATATGGAGAATTTCTGCCTTTTTCCCCAAAATAAGGAAAATTTCTGCCTTTTTTCCCTGAAATAAGTGAAATTTCTGCAATTTTGCCCCAAAATAAGTGAAATTTCTGCAATTTTGCCCCAAAATAAGGAAAATTTCTGGAATTTTGCCCCACAATTAGGGGAATTTCTGCAATTTTGCTCCAAAATACGGGGAATTTCTGCCTTTTTGCCCAAAATAGAGGGAATGCATACCTTTTTGCCGTAAAAAAGGGAAATTTCTTCATTTTTGCCCCAAATTAAGGGAAATTTCAGAATTTTTGCACTGATATATGTTAAATTTCTGCAATTTTAGCCTAAAATAAGGTGAATTTCTGCCTTTTTGCCCCAAAATAATGGGAATTTCTGCCTTTTTGCCCCAAAATAAGAAAAATTTTTGCCTTTTTTCTCTGAAATAACTGAAATTTCTGCAATTTTGCCCTAAAATAAGGGAAATTTCTGCAATTTTTTCCCATAATAAGGGAAATTTCTAGAATTTTGCCACAAAATAAGGGGAATTTCTGTTTTTTTGCTCCCAAATAAGGGAAATTTCTGCAATTCTGCCCTAAAATAAGGGGAATTTCTGCTTTTTTGCCTCTAAATAAGTGGAATTTCTGTCTTTTTCCCCCAAAACAAAGGGAATTTCTGTCATTTTCGCCCCAAAATAAGGAAAATTTCTGACTTATTACCCTGAAATAGGTGAAATTTCTGCAATTTTGCCCCAAAATAAGAAAAATTTCTGCCTTTTTGCCCCTAAATAAGGGGAATTTCAGCCTTTTTATTTCAAAATAAGGGAAATATCTGCATTTTTGCAACAAAATATTAGGAATTTCTGCTTTTGCCCCAAAATAAGGAAAAATTTATGCCTTTTTTTCCTGAAATAAGTGAAATTTCTGCAATTTTGCCCCAAAATAAGTGAAATTTCTGCAATTTTGCCCCAAAATAAAAAAAATTTCTCGAATTTTGCCCAACAATTAGGGGAATTTCTGCCATTTTGCTCCAAAATACGGGTAATTTCTGCCTTTTGCCCAAAATAAGGGGAATGCATACCTTTTTGCCATAAAAATAGGAAATTTCTTCATTTTTGCCCCAATTTGAGGGAAATTTCTGACTTTTTGCCCTGAAATATGTGAAATTTCTGCAATTTTAGCCCAAAATAAGGGAAATTTCTGCAATTTTTCCCCATAATAAGGGAAATTTCTGCAATTTTGCCACAAAATAAGGGGAATTTCTGTTTTTTGCCCCACAATTAGGGAAATTTCTGCAATTTTGCCCCAAAATAAGGAGAATTTCTGCCTTTTGCCCCAAAATATGGGGAATTTCTGCCTTTTTGTCTGAAAATAAGAAAAATGCATACCTTTTTGCCATAAAAAAGGGAAATTTCTTCATTTTTGCGCCAAAATAAGGGGAATATTTGCCTTTTTGCCTCTAAATTAGAGGAATTTCTGGTTTTTTTTCCCCAAAACAAAGAGAATTTCTGTCTTTTTTGCCCCAAAATAAAAAAAATTTCTGACTTATTACCATGAAATAAGTGAAATTTCTGCAAATTTGTCCCAAAAATAGGAAAATTTCTGCCTTTTGCCCCAAAATAAGTTAAAATTTCAGCATTTTCCCTCAAAATAAGGGGAATTTATGCCTTTTTGCCCCAAAATAAGGAAAATTTCTGCCTTTTTTCTCTGAAATAAGTGAAATTTCTGCAATTTTGCCTTAAAATAAGTGAAATTTCGGCAATTTTGCCCCAAAGTAAGGGAAATTTCTGCAATTTTGCCCCAAAATAAGTGGAATTTCTGAGTTTTTTTCAAAAATAAGGAGAATTTCTGCATTTTTGCCCCACAATTAGGGGAATTTCTGCAATTTTGCTCCAAAATACGGGGAATTTCTGCCTTTTTGCCCGAAAATAAAGGGAATGCATACCTTTTTGCCATAAAAAAGGGAAATTTCTTCATTTTTGCCACAAATTAAGGGAAATTTCTGCCTTTTTGCCCTGAAATATGTGAAATTTCTGCAATTTTAGCCCAAAATAAGGTGAATTTCTGCCTTTTTGCCCCAAAATAATGGGAATTTCTGCCTTTTTGCCCCAAAATAAGAAAAATTTTTGCCTTTTTTCTCTGAAATAACTGAAATTTCTGCAATTTTGCCCTATTTAAAGGAAATTTCTGCAATTTTTCCCCATAATAAGAGAAATTTCTGGAATTTTGCCCCAAAATAAGAGGAATTTCTGTTTTTTTGCCCCCAAATAAGAGAAATTTCTGCAATTTTCTCCTAAAATAAGGGGAATTTCTGCTTTTTTGCCTCTAAATAAGTGGAATTTCTGTCTTTTTCCCCCAAAACAAAGGGAATTTCTATCATTTTTGCCCCAAAATAAGGAAAATTTCTGACTTATTACCCTGAAATAAGTGAAATTTCTGCAATTTTGCCCCAATATAAGGAAAATTTCTGCCTTTTTGCCCCCAAATAAGGGGAATTTCAGCCTTTTTACCTCAAAATAAGGGGAATTTCTGAATTTTGGCACAAAATATTAGGAATTTCTGCTTTTTTGCCCAAAATAAGGAAAATTTCTGCTTTTTTCTCTGAAATAAGTGAAATTTCTGCAATTTTGCCCCAAAATAAGTAAAATTTCTGCAATTTTGCCCCAAAATAAGGGAAATTTCTGGAATTTTGCCCCAAAATAAGTGGAATTTCTGAGTTTTGCCCCAAAATAAGGAGAATTTCTGCATTTTTGCGCCACAATTAGTGAAATTTCTGCAATTTTGCCGTAAAATAAGAGAAATTTCTGCAATTTTTCCTCATAATAAGGGAAATTTCTGCAATTTTGCCCCAAAATAAGGGGAATTTCTTTTTTTGCCCCACAATTAAAGAAATTTCTGCAATTTTGCCCAAAAATAAGGGGAATTTCTGCTTTTTTGCCTCTAAATAAGTGGAATTTCTGTCTTTTTGTCTGAAAATAAGAAGAATGCATACCTTTTTGCCATAAAAAAGGGAAATTTCTTCATTTTTGCTCCAAAATAAGGGGAACTTTTGCCTTTTTGCCTCTAAATAAGTAGAATTTCTGTCCTTTTCCCCCAAAACAAAGAAAATTTCTGTCTTTTTTGCCCAAAAATAAGGAAAATTTCTGACTTATACCCTGAAATAAGTGAAATTTCTGCAAATTTGCCCCAAAATAAGAAAAATTTCTTCCTTTTTGCCTTCAAATAAGGGGAATTTCAGCCTTTTTATCTCAAAATAAGGGAAATTTCTGCATTTTTGCAACAAAATATTAGGAATTTCTGCATTTTTGCCACAAAATATTAGGAATTTCTGACTTTATGCCCCAAAATAAGGAAAATTACTGCTTTTTTCCCGGAAATAAGTGAAATGTTTGCAAATTTGACCCAAAAAAAAGGGAAATTTCTGCCTTTTGCCCCAAAATAAGGGGAATTTCAGCATTTTACCTCAAAATAAGGGAAATTTCTGATTTTTGCACCAAAATATGGAGAATTTCTGCCTTTTTGCCAAAAAATGAGGAAAATTTCTGCCTTTTTTCCCTGAAATAAGTAAAATTTCTGCAATTTTGCCCCAAAATAAGTGAAATTTCTGCAATTTTGCTCAAAATAAGGAAAATTTCTGGAATTTTGCCCCACAATTAGGGGAATTTCTGCAATTTTGCTACAAAATACGAGGAATTTCTGCCTTTTTGCCCGAAATAAGGGGAATGCATACCTTTTTGCCGTAAAAAAAAGAGAAATTTCTTCATTTTTGCCCCAAATTAAGGGAAATTTCTGACTTTTTGCCCTGAAATATGTGAAATTTCTGCAATTTTAGCCCAAAATAAAGTGAATTTCTGCGTTTTTGCCCCAAAATAATGGGAATTTCTGCCTTTTTGCCCCAAAATAAGAAAAAATTTTTGCCTTTTTTCTCTGAAATAAGTGAAATTTCTGCAATTTTGCCCTAAAATAAGGGAAATTTCTGCAATTTTTCCCCATAATAAGGGAAATTTCTGGAATATTGCCACAAAATAAGGGGAATTTCTGTTTTTTTGCCCCCAAATAAGGGAAATTTCTGCAACTTTGCCCAAAAATAAGGGGAATTTCTGCTTTTTTGCCTATAAATAAGTGGAATTTCTGTCTTTTTCCCCCAAAACAAAGGGAATTTCTGTCATTTTTGCCCCAAAATAAGGAAAATTTCTGACTTATACCCTGAAATAAGTGAAATTTTTGCAATTTTGCCCTAAAATAAGGGGAATTTCTGCTTTTTTGCCTCTAAATAAGTAAAATTTCTGTTTTTTTCCCCCAAAACAAAGAGAATTTCTGTCTTTTTTGCCCCAAAATAAAGAAAATTTCTGACGTATAACCCTGAAATAAGTGAAATTTTTGCAAATTTGCCCCAAAAATAGGTAAATTTCTGCCTTTTGCCCCAAAATATGGGGAATTTCAGCATTTTACCTCAAAATAAGGGGAATTTCTGCATTTTTGCCACAAAATATTAGGAATTTCTGCCTTTTTGCCCCAAAATAAGGAAAATTTCTGCCTTTTTTCCCTGAAATAAGTGAAATTTCTGCAATTTTGCCCCAAAATAAGTGAAATTTCTGCAATTTTGCCCCAAAATAATAGAAATTTTTGCAATTTTGCCCCAAAATAAGTGGAATTTCTTAGTTTTTCCCCAAAATAAAGAGAATTTCTGCATTTTTGCCCCACAATTAGGAGAATTTCTGCAATTTTGCTCCAAAATACGGGGAATTTCTGCCTTTTTGCCCGAAATAAGGGGGATGCATACCTTTTGCCATAAAAAAGGGAAATTTCTTCATTTTTGCCCCAAATTAAGGGAAATTTCTGACTTTTTGCCCTGAAATATGTGAAATTTCTGCAATTTTAGCCCAAAATAAGGTGAATTTCTGCTTTTTTGCCCCAAAATAATGGGAATTTCTGCCTTTTTGCCCCAAAATAAGAAAAATTTTTGCCTTTTTTCTCTGAAATAAGTGAAATTTCTGCAATTTTGCCCTATTTAAAGGAAATTTCTGCAATTTTTCCCCATAATAAGGGAAATTTCTGGAATTTTGCCCCATAATAAGGAGAATTTCTGTTTTTTGCCCCCAAATAAGGGAAATTTCTGCAATTTTGCCCTAAAATAAGGGGAATTTCTGCTTTTTTGCCTCTAAATAAGTGGAATTTCTGTCTTTTTCCCCCAAAAAAAGGGAATTTCTATCATTTTTGCCCCAAAATAAGGAAAATTTCTGACTTATTACCCTGAAATAAGTGAAATTTCTGCAATTTTGCCCCAATATAAGGAAATTTTCTGCCTTTTTGCCCCCAAATAAGGGGAATTTCAGCCTTTTTACCTCAAAATAAGGGGAATTTCTGAATTTTGGCACAAAATATTAGGAATTTCTGCTTTTTTGCCCCAAAATAAGGAAAATTTCTGCTTTTTTCCCTGAAATAAGTGAAATTTCTGCAATTTTGCCCCAAAATAAGTAAAATTTCTGCAATTTTGCCCCAAAATAAGGGAAATTTCTGGAATTTTGCCCCAAAATAAGTGGAATTTCTGAGTTTTGCCCCAAAATAAGGAGAATTTCTGCATTTTTGCGCCACAATTAGTGAAATTTCTGCAATTTTGCCGTAAAATAAGAGAAATTTCTGCAATTTTTCCTCATAATAAGGGAAATTTCTGCAATTTTGCCCCAAAATAAGGGGAATTTCTTTTTTTTGCCCCACAATTAAAGAAATTTCTGCAATTTTGCCCAAAATAAGGGGAATTTCTGCTTTTTTGCCTCTAAATAAGTGGAATTTCTGTCTTTTTGTCTGAAAATAAGAAGAATGCATACCTTTTTGCCATAAAAAAGGAAAATTTCTTCATTTTTGCTCCAAAATAAGGGGAACTTTTGCCTTTTTGCCTCTAAATAAGTGGAATTTCTGTCCTTTTCCCCCAAAACAAAGGCAATTTCTGTCTTTTTTGCCCCAAAATAAGGAAAATTTCTGACTTATAACCCTGAAATAAGTAAAATTTCTGCAAATTTGCCCCAAAATAAGAAAAATTTCTGCCTTTTTGCCCCCAAATAAGGAGAATTTCAGCCTTTTTATCTCAAAATAAGGGAAATTTCTGCATTTTTGCAACAAAATATAAGAATTTCTGCATTTTTTGCCACAAAATATTAGGAATTTCTGCCTTTTTGGCCCAAAATAAGGAAAATTTCTGCCTTTTTTCCCGGAAATAAGTGAAATTTCTGCAAATTTGCCTCCCAAATAGGGAAATTTCTGCCTTTTGCCCCAAAATAAGGGGAATTTCAGCATTTTACCTCAAAATAAGGGACATTTCCTATTTTTGCACCAAAATATGGAAAATTTCTGCCTTTTTGCCCCAAAATAAGGAAAATTTCTGCCTTTTTTCCCTGAAATAAGTGAAATTTCTGCAATTTTGCCCCAAAGTAAGTGAAATTTCTGCAATTTTGCCCTAAAATAAGGAAAATTTCTGGAATTTTGCCCCACAATTAGGGGAATTTCTGCAATTTTGCTTCAAAATACAGGGAATTTCTGCCTTTTTGCCCAAAATAAGGGGAATGCATACCTTTGTGCCATAAAAAAGGGAAATTTCTTCATTTTTGCCCCAAATTAAGGGAAATTTTTGACTTTTTGCCCTGAAATATGTGAAATTTCTGCAATTTTAGCTCAAAATAAGGTGAATTTCTGCCTTTTTGCCTCAAAATAAGAAAAATTTTTGCCTTTTTTCTCTGAAATAAGTGAAATTTCTGCAATTTTGCCCTAAAATAAGGGAAATTTCTGCAATTTTTCTCCATAATAAGGGACATTTCTGCAATTTTGCCACTAAATAAGGGGAATTTCTGTTTTTTGCCCCACAATTAGGGAAATTTCTGCAATTTTGCCCCAAAATAAGGAGAATTTCTGCCTTTTGCCCCAAAATATGGGGAATTTCTGCCTTTTTGTCCAAAAATAAGAAAAATGCATACTATTTTGCCATTAAAAAGGGAAATTTCTTCATTTTTGCTCCAAAATAAGGGGAACTTTTGCCTTTTTGCCTCTAAATAAGAGGAATTTCTGTTTTTTTTTCCTCAAAACAAAGAGTATTTCTGCCTTTTTGCCCCAAAATAAGAAAAATTTCTGACTTTTTACCATGAAATAAGTGAAATTTCTGCAAATTTGTCCCAAAAATAGGAAAATTTCTGCCTTTTGCCCCAAAATAAGGAAAATTTCAGCATTTTACCTCAAAATAAGGGGAATTTCTGCATTTTTGCTACAAAATATTAGGAATTTCTGCTTTGGCCCCAAAATAAGAAAAATTTCTGCCTTTTTTCCATGAAATAAGTAAAATTTCTGCAATTTTGCCCCAAAATAAGGGAAATATCTGGAATTTTTCCCCAAATTAAGTGGAATTTCTGAGTTTTGCCCCAAAATAAGGAGAATTTCTGCCTTTTTGCGCCACAATTAGTGAAATTTCTGCAATTTTGCCATAAAATAAGGGAAATTTCTTCAATTTTTCCCCATAATAAGGGAAATTTCTGGAATTTTGCCCCAAAATAAGGGGAATTTCTGTTTTTTTGCCCCCAAATAAGGGAAATTTCTGCAATTTTGCCCTAAAATAAGGAAAATTTCTGCTTTTTTGCCTCTAAATAAGTGGAATTTCTGTCTTTTTGTCTGAAAATAAGAAGAATGCATACCTTTTTGCCATAAAAAAGGGAAATTTCTTCATTTTTGCTCCAAAATAAGGGGAACTTTTGCCTTTTTGCCTCTAAATAAGTGGAATTTCTGTCTTTTCCCCCAAAACAAAGGCAATTCTGTCTTTTTTGCCCCAAAATAAGAAAAATTTCTGACTTATAGCCCTGAAATAAGTGAAATTTCTGCAAATTTGCCCCAAAATAAGAAAAATTTCTGCCTTTTTGCCCCCAAATAAGGGGAATTTCAGCCTTTTTATCTCAAAATAAGGGAAATTTCTGCATTTTTGCAACAAAATATTAGGAATTTCTGCCTTTTTGCCCCAAAATAAGGAAAATTTCTGCTTTTTTTCCCGGAAATAAGTGTAATTTCTGCAAATTTGCCCCAAAAAAGGGAAATTTCTGCCTTTTGCCTCAAAATATGGGGAATTTCAGCATTTTACCTCAAAATAAGGGAAATTTCTGATTTTTGCACCAAAATATGGAGAATTTCTGCCTTTTTGCCCCAAAATAAGGAAAATTTCTGCCTTTTTTCCCTGAAATAAGTGAAATTTCTGCAATTTTGCCCCAAAATAAGTGAAATTTCTGCAATTTTGCCCCAAAATAAGGGAAATTTCTGGAATTTTGCCGCACAATTAGGGGAATTTCTGCAATTTTGCTCCAAAATACAGGGAATTTCTGCCTTTTTGTCCGAAATAAGGGGAATGCATACCTTTTTGCCATAAAAAAGAGAAATTTCTTCATTTTTGCCCCAAATTAATGGAAATTTCTGCCTTTTTGCCCTGAAATATGTGAAATTTCTGCAATTTTAGCCCAAAATAAGGTGAATTTCTGCCTTTTTGCCCCAAAATAATGGGAATTTCTGCCTTTTTGCCCCAAAATAAGAAAAATTTGTGCCTTTTTTCTCTGAAATAAGTGAAATTTCTGCAATTTTGCCCGAAAATAAGGGAAATTTCTGCAATTTTTCCCCATAATAAGGGAAATTTCTGGTATTTTGCCACAAAATAAGGGGAATTTCTGTATTTTTGCCCCCAAATAAGGGAAATTTCTGCAATTTTGCCCTAAAATAAAGGGAATTTCTGCTTTTTTGCCTCCAAATAAGTGGAATTTCTGTCTTTTTCCCCCAAAACAAAGGGAATTTCTGTCATTTTTGCCCCAAAATAAGGAAAATTTCTGACTTATTACCCTGAAATAAGTGAAATTTCTGCAAATTTGCCCCAAAAATAGGGAAATTTCTGCCTTTTGCCCCAAATAAGGGGAATTTCAGCATTTTACCTCAAAATAAGGGAAATTTCTGATTTTTGCACCAAAATATGGAGAATTTCTGCCTTTTTGCCCCAAAATAAGGAAAATTTCTCCCTTTTTTTCTCTAAAATAAGTGAAATTTCTGCAATTTTGCACCAAAATAAGGGAAATTTCTGCATTTTTGCCTCCATATAAGGGGAATTTCAGCCTTTTTACCTCAAAATAAGGGAAATTTCTGCATTTTTGCAACAAAGTATTAGGAATTTCTGCATTTTTGCCACAAAATATTAGGAATTTCTGCATTTTTGCCCCAAAATAAGGAAAATTTCTGGCTTTTTTTCCTGAAATAAGTGAAATTTCTGCAATTTTGCCTCAAAATAAGGGAAATTTCTGCAATTTTGCCCCAAAATAAGTGGAATTTCTGAGTTTTGTCCAAAAATAAGGAGAATTTCTGCATTTTTGCCCCACAATTAGGGGAATTTCTGCAATTTTGCTCCAAAATATGGGGAATTTCTGCCTTTTTGCCTGAAAATAAGGGGAATGCATACCTTTTTGCCATAAAAAAGGGAAATTTCTTCACTTTTGCCCCAAATTAAGGGAAATTTTTGCCTTTTTGCCCGGAAATATGTAAAATTTCTGCAATTTTAGCCCAAAATAAGGTGAATTTCTGCCTTTTTGCCCCAAAATAATGAGAATTTCTGCCCTTTTGCCCCAAAATAAGAAAAATTATTGCTTTTTTTTCTCTGAAATAAATGAAATTTCTGCAATTTTGCCCTAAAATAAAAGAAATTTCTGCAATTTTCCCCCATAATAAAGATAATTTCTGGAATTTTGCCCCAAAATAAGGAGAATTTCTGTTTTTTTGCCCCCAAATAAGGGAAATTTCTGCAATTTTGCCCTAAAATAGGGGGAATTTCTGCTTTTTTGCCTCTAAATAAGTGGAATTTCTGTCTTATTCCCCCAAAACAAAGGGAATTTCTGTCATTATTGCCCCAAAATAAGGAAAATTTCTGACTTATTACCCTGAAATAATTGAAATTTCTGCAATTTTGCCCCAATATAAGGGAAATTTCTGCCTTTTTGACCCCAAATAAGGGGAATTTCAGCCTTTTTACCTCAAAATAATAGGAATTTCTGAATTTTGGCACTAAACATTAGGAATTTCTGCCTTTTTGCCCCAAAATAAGGAAAATTTCTGCCTTTTTTCCCTGAAATAAGTGAAATTTCTGCAATTTTGTCCCAAAATAAGTAAAATTTCTGCAATTTTTCTTCAAAATAAAGAAAATTTCTGGAATTTTGCCCCAAAATAAGTGGAATTTCTGAGTTTTGCCCCAAAATATGGAGGATTTCTGCCTTTTTGCCCCACAATTAGTGTAATTTCTACAATTTTGCCCTAATTTAAGGGTAATTTCTGCAATTTTTCCCATAATAAGGGAAATTTCTGAAATTTTGCTTCAAAATAAAGGGGAAATTCTGTTTTTTGCCCCACAATTAGTGAAATTTCTGCAATTTTGCCCCAAAATAAGGAAAATCTCTGGAATTTTGCCCCAAAATATGTGGAATTTCTGAGTTTTGCCCCAAATAAGGAGAATTTCTGCCTTTTTGCCCCACAATTAGGGAAATTTCTGCAATTTTGCTCCAAAATACGGGGAATTTCTGACTTTTTGCCGGAAAACAAGGGGAATGCGTAACTTTTTGCCATAAAAAAATGGAAATTTCTTCATTTTTGCCCCAAATTAATGGAAATTTCTGCCTTTTTGCCCTGAAATATGTGAAATTTCTTCAATTTTAGTCCAAAATAAGGTGAATTTCTGCCTTTTTGCCCCAAAATAATGGGAATTTCTGCCTTTTTGCCGCAAAATAAGAAAAATTTTTTCCTTTTTTCTCTGAAATAAGTGAAATTTCTGCAATTTTGCCCTAAAATAAGGCAAATTTCTGCAATTTTTTTCCATAATAAGGGAAATTTCTGGAATTTTGCCACAAAATAAAGGGAATTTCTGTTTTTTTGCCCCCAAATAAGGAAAATTTCTGCAATTTTGCCCTTTAATAGGGGGAATTTCTGCTTTTTTGCCTCTAAATAAGTGGAATATCTGTCTTTTTCCCCCAAAACAAAGGGAATTTCTGTCATTTTTGCCCCAAAATAAGGAAAATTTCTGACTTATTACCCTGAAATAAGTGAAATTTCTGCAATTTTGTCCCAATATAAGGGAAATTTCTGCCTTTTTGCCCCCAAATAAGGGGAATTTCAGCCTTTTTACCTCAAAATAAGTGGAATTTCTGAATTTTGGCACCAAATATTGGGCATTTCTGCCTTTTTGCCCCAAAATAAAAAAAAAATTCTGCCTTTTTTCCCCGAAATAAGTGAAATTTCTGAAATTTTGCCCCAAAATAAGAAAAATTTCTGGAATTTTGCCCCAAAATAAGTGGAATTTCTGAGTTTTGCCCCAAAATATGGAGGATTTCTAACTTTTTGCCCCACAATTAGTGAAATTTCTACAATTTTGCCCTAAAATAAGGGAAATTTCTGCAATTTTTCCCCATAATAAGGGAAATTTCTGCAATTTTGCTTTAAAATAAGGGAAATTTCTGTTTTTTGCCACACAATTAGTAAAATTTCTGCAATTTTGCCCCAAAATAAGGAAAATCTCTGGAATTTTGCCCCAAAATAAGTGGAATTTCTGAGTTTTGCCCCAAAATAAGGAGAATTTCTGCCTTTTTGCCCACAATTAGTGAAATTTCTTCAATTTTGCCCTAAAATAAGAGAAATTTCTGCAATTTTTCCCCATAATAAGGGAAATTTCTGCAATTATGCGTCAAAATAAGGGGAATTTCTGTTTTTTGCCCCACAATTAGGGAAATTTCTGCAATTTTGCTCTGAAATAAAAGGAATTTCTGCCTTTTGTCCTAAGATATGGGGAATTTCTGCCTTTTTGTCCGAAAATAAGAAGAATGCATACCTTTTTGCCATAAAAAAGGGAAATTTCTTCATTTTTTTCTCCAAAATAAGGGGAACTTTTGCCTTTTTGCCTCTAAATAAGTGGAATTTCTGTCTTTTTCCCCAAAAACAAAGGGAATTTCTGTCTTTTTTGCACCAAAATAAGGAAAATTTCTGACTTTTTACCCTGAAATAAGTGAAATTTCTGCAAATTTGCCCCAAAATAAGGGAAATTTCTGCCTTTTTTTTCCCAAATATGGGGAATTTCAGCCTTTTTACCTCAAAATAAAGGAAATTTCTGCATTTTTGCAACAAAATATTAGGAATTTCTGCATTTTTGCCACAAAATATTAGAAATTTCTGCCTTTTTGCCCCAAAATAAGGAAAATTTCTGCTTTTTATACCTGAAATAAGTAAAATTTCTGAAATTTTGCCCCAAAATAAGTGAAATTTCTGCAATTTTGCCCCAAAATAAGGGAAATTTCTGGAATTTTGCTTCAAAATAAGTGGAATTTCTGAATTTTGCCCCAAAATAAGGAGAATTTCTGCCTTTTTGCCCCACAATTAGGGGAATTTCTGCAATTTTGCTCCAAAATACGAGGAATTTCTGCCTTTTTGCCCGAAAATAAGGGGAATGCATAACTTTTTGCCATAAAAACGGGAAATTTCTTCATTTTTGCCCCAAATTAAGGGAAATTTCTGCCTTTTTGCCCTGAAATATGAGAAATTTCTGCAATTTTAGCCCAAAATAAGGTGAATTTCTGCCTTTTTGCCCCAAAATAATGGGAATTTCTGCCTTTTTGCCCCAAAATAAGAAAAATTTTTGCTTTTTTTCTCTGAAATAAGTGAAATTTCTGTAATTTTGCCCTTAAATAAGAGAAATTTCTGCAATTTTTCCTTATAATATAGGAAATTTCTGGAATTTTGCCTTAAAATAAGGGGAATTTCTGGTTTTTTGCCCCTAAATAAGGGAAATTTCTGCAATTTTGCCCTAAATTAAGGGGAATTTCTGCTTTTTTGCCTCTAAATAAGTGGAATTTCTGTCATTTTCCCCCAAAACAAAGGGAATTTCTGTCATTTTTGCCCCAAAATAAGGAAAATTTCTGACTTATTACACTGAAATGAGTGAAATTTCTGCAATTTTGCCCCAATATAAGGGAAATTTTTGCCTTTTTGCCCCCAAATAAGGGTAATTTCAGCCTTTTTACCTCAAAATAAGGGGAATTTCTGAATTTTGGCACAAAATATTAGGAATTTCTGCTTTTTGCCCCAAAATAAGGACAATTTCTGCATTTTTTCCCTGAAATAAGTGAAATTTCTGCAATTTTGCCACAAAATAAGTAAAATTTCTGCAATTTTGCCCCAAAATAAGAAAAATTTCTGTAATTTTGTCCCAAAATAAGTGGAATTTCTGAGTTTTGCCCCAAAATAAGGAGAATTTCTGCCTTTTTGCCCACAATTAGTGAAATTTCTGCAATTTTGCCCTAAAATAAGAGAAATTGCTGCAATTTTTCCCAATAATAAAAGAAATTTCTGCAATTTTGCTTCAAAATAAAAGGAATTTCTGCCTTTTGTCCTAAAATATGGGGAATTTCTGCCTTTTTGTCCGAAAATAAGAAGAATGCATACCTTTTTGCCATAAAAAAGGGAAATTTCTTTATTTTTGCTCCAAAATAAGGGGAACTTTTGCTTTTTGCCTCTAAATAAGTGGAATTTCTGTCTTTTTCCCCCAAAAGAAAGGGAATTTCTGTCTTTTTTGCACCAAAATAAGGAAAATTTCTGACTTTTTACACTGAAATAAGTGAAATTTCTGCAAATTTGCCCCAAAATAAGGGAAATTTCTGCCTTTTTGCCTCCAAATATGGGGAATTTCAGGCTTTTTACCTCAAAATGAAAAAAATTTTTGCATTTTTGCAACAAAATATTAGGAATTTCTGCATTTTTGCCACAAAATATTAGGAATTTTTGCCTTTTTGCCCCAAAATAAGGAAAATTTCTGCCTTTTTTTCCCAGAAATATGTGAAATTTCTGCAATTTTGCCCCAAAATATGTGAAATTTCTGCAATTTTGCCCCAAAATAAGGGAAATTTCTGGAATTTTGCCCCAAAATAAGTGGAATTTCTGAGTTTTGCCCCAAAATAAGGAGAATTTCTGCCTTTTTGCCCCACAATTAGGGGAATTTCTGCAATTTTGCTTCAAAATTCGAGGAATTTCTGCCTTTTTGCCCGAAAATAAGGGGAATGCATACCTTTTTGCCATAAAAAAGGGAAATTTCTTCATTTTTGCCCCAAATTAAGGGAAATTTCGGCCTTTTTGCCCTGAAATATGAGAAATTTCTGCAATTTTAGCCCAAAATAAGGTGAATTTCTGCCTTTTTGCCCCAAAATAATGGGAATTTCTGCTTTTTTGCCCCAACATAAGAAAAATTTTTGCTTTTTTTCTCTGAAATAAGTGAAATTTCTGCAATTTTGCCCTAAAATAAAAGAAATTAATGCAATTTTTCCCCATAATAAAGGAAATTTCTGGAAGTTTGCCCCAAAATAAAAAGAATTTCTGTTTTTTTGCCCCCAAATAAGAGAAATTTCTGCAATTTTGCACTAAATTAAGGGGAATTTCTGCTTTTTTGCCTCTAAATAAGTGGAATTTCTGTCTTTTTCCCCCAAAACAAAGGGAATTTCTGTCATTTTTGCCCCAAAATAAGGAAAATTTCTGACTTATTACACTGAAATAAGTGAAATTTCTGCAATTTTGCCCCAATATAAGGAAAATTTCTGCGTTTTTGCCCCCAAATAAGGGGAATATCAGCCTTTTTACCTCAAAATAAGGGGAATTTTTGAATTTCGGCACAAAATATTAGGAATTTCTGCCTTTTTGCCCCAAAATGAAAAAAAATTTCTGCCTTTTTTCCCTGAAATAACTGAAATTTCTGCAATTTTGCCCTATAATAAGTAAAATTTCTGCAATTTTGCCCCAAAATAAGGGAAATTCCTAGAATTTTGACCCAAAATAAGTGGAATTTCTGAGTTTTATTCCAAAAAAAGAAGAATTTCTGCCTTTTTGCCCCACAATTAGTGAAATTTCTGCAATTTTGCCCTAAAATAAGGGACTTTTCTGCAATTTTTCCCCATAATAAGGGAAATTTCTGCAATTTTGCTTCAAAATAAGGGGAATTTCTGTTTTTTGCCTCAAAATCAGGGAAATTTCTGCAATTTTGCCCCAAATAAGGGGAATTTCTGCCTTTTGCCCCAAAATATGGGGAATTTCTGCCTTTTTGACCGAAAATAAGAATGCATATATTTTTGCCATAAAAAAGGGAAATTTCTTCATTTTTGCTCCAAAATAAGGGGAACTTTTGCCTTTTTGCTTCTAAATAAGTGGAATTTCTGTTTTTTTCCCCCAAAACAAAGAGAATTTCTGTCTGTTTTGCCCCAAAATAAGGAAAATTTCTGACTTATTACCCTGAAATAAGTGAAATTTCTGCAAATTTGCCCCAAAAATAGGGAAATTTCTGCCTTTTGCCCAAAAATAAAAGGAATTTCAGCATTTTACCTCAAAATAAGGGAAATTTCTGAATTTTGCACCAAAATATGGAGAATTTCTGCATTTTTGCACCAAAATAAGAAAAAATTCTGCTGTTTTTCCCTGAAATAAGTGAAGTTTCTGCAATTTTGCCCCAAAATATGGAAAATTTCTGCCTTTTTGCCCCACAATTAGGGGAATTTCTGAAATTTTGCTCCAAAATACAGGGAATTTCTGCCTTTTTGCCTGAAAATAAAGGGAATGCATACCTTTTTGCCATAAAAAAGGGAAATTTGTTCATTTTTGCCCCAAATTAAGAGAAATTTCTGCCTTTTTGCCCTGAAATATGTGAAATTTCTGCAATTTTAGCCCAAAATAAGGTGAATTTCTGCCTTTTTGCCCCAAAATAATGGGAATTTCTGCCTTTTGCTCCAAAATAAGAAAAATTTTTGCTTTTTTTCTCTGAAATAAGTGAAATTTCTGTAATTTTGCCCTTAAATAAGAGAAATTTCTGCAATTTTTCCTTATAATATAGGAAATTTCTGGAATTTTGCCTTAAAATAAGGGGAATTTCTGGTTTTTTGCCCCTAAATAAGGGAAATTTCTGCAATTTTGCCCTAAATTAAGGGGAATTTCTGCTTCTTTGCCTCTAAATAAGTGGAATTTCTGTCTTTTTCCCCCAAAACAAAGGGAATTTCTATCATTTTTGCCCCAAAATAAGGAAAATTTCTGACTTATTACCCTGAAATAAGTGAAATTTCTGCAATTTTGCCCCAATATAAGGGAAATTTCTGCTTTTTTGCCCCCAAATAAGGTGAATTTCAGCCTTTTTACCTCAAAATAAGGGGAATTTCTGAATTTTGGCACAAAATATTAGGAATTTCTGCTTTTTGCCCCAAAATAAGGACAATTTCTGCATTTTTTCCCTGAAATAAGTGAAATTTCTGCAATTTTGCCACAAAATAAGTAAAATTTCTGCAATTTTGCCCCAAAATAAGAAAAATTTCTGTAATTTTGTCCCAAAATAAGTGGAATTTCTGAGTTTTGCCCCAAAATAAGGAGAATTTCTGCCTTTTTGCCCACAATTAGTGAAATTTCTGCAATTTTGCCCTAAAATAAGAGAAATTGCTGCAATTTTTCCCAATAATAAAAGAAATTTCTGCAATTTTGCTTCAAAATAAAAGGAATTTCTGCCTTTTGTCCTAAAATATGGGGAATTTCTGCCTTTTTGTCCGAAAATAAGAAGAATGCATACCTTTTTGCCATAAAAAAGGGAAATTTCTTTATTTTTGCTCCAAAAT
Organism: Micromys minutus; assembly: GCF_963924665.1. Classification (NCBI taxonomy): domain Eukaryota; kingdom Metazoa; phylum Chordata; class Mammalia; order Rodentia; family Muridae; genus Micromys; species Micromys minutus. The sequence continues at coordinate 192,599 of NW_027667804.1, read as the reverse complement.
AAGGGGAACTTTTGCTTTTTGCCTCTAAATAAGTGGAATTTCTGTCTTTTTCCCCCAAAAGAAAGGGAATTTCTGTCTTTTTTGCACCAAAATAAGGAAAATTTCTGACTTTTTACACTGAAATAAGTGAAATTTCTGCAAATTTGCCCCAAAATAAGGGAAATTTCTGCCTTTTTGCCTCCAAATATGGGGAATTTCAGGCTTTTTACCTCAAAATGAAAAAAATTTTTGTATTTTTGCAACAAAATATTAGGAATTTCTGCATTTTTGCCACAAAATATTAGGAATTTTTGCCTTTTTGCCCCAAAATAAGGAAAATTTCTGCCTTTTTTTCCCAGAAATATGTGAAATTTCTGCAATTTTGCCCCAAAATATGTGAAATTTCTGCAATTTTGCCCCAAAATAAGGGAAATTTCTGGAATTTTGCCCCAAAATAAGTGGAATTTCTGAGTTTTGCCCCAAAATAAGGAGAATTTCTGCCTTTTTGCCCCACAATTAGGGGAATTTCTGCAATTTTGCTTCAAAATTCGAGGAATTTCTGCCTTTTTGCCCGAAAATAAGGGGAATGCATACCTTTTTGCCATAAAAAAGGGAAATTTCTTCATTTTTGCCCCAAATTAAGGGAAATTTCGGCCTTTTTGCCCTGAAATATGAGAAATTTCTGCAATTTTAGCCCAAAATAAGGTGAATTTCTGCCTTTTTGCCCCAAAATAATGGGAATTTCTGCTTTTTTGCCCCAACATAAGAAAAATTTTTGCTTTTTTTCTCTGAAATAAGTGAAATTTCTGCAATTTTGCCCTAAAATAAAAGAAATTAATGCAATTTTTCCCCATAATAAAGGAAATTTCTGGAAGTTTGCCCCAAAATAAAAAGAATTTCTGTTTTTTTGCCCCCAAATAAGAGAAATTTCTGCAATTTTGCACTAAATTAAGGGGAATTTCTGCTTTTTTGCCTCTAAATAAGTGGAATTTCTGTCTTTTTCCCCCAAAACAAAGGGAATTTCTGTCATTTTTGCCCCAAAATAAGGAAAATTTCTGACTTATTACACTGAAATAAGTGAAATTTCTGCAATTTTGCCCCAATATAAGGAAAATTTCTGCGTTTTTGCCCCCAAATAAGGGGAATATCAGCCTTTTTACCTCAAAATAAGGGGAATTTTTGAATTTCGGCACAAAATATTAGGAATTTCTGCCTTTTTGCCCCAAAATGAAAAAAAATTTCTGCCTTTTTTCCCTGAAATAACTGAAATTTCTGCAATTTTGCCCTATAATAAGTAAAATTTCTGCAATTTTGCCCCAAAATAAGGGAAATTCCTAGAATTTTGACCCAAAATAAGTGGAATTTCTGAGTTTTATTCCAAAAAAAGAAGAATTTCTGCCTTTTTGCCCCACAATTAGTGAAATTTCTGCAATTTTGCCCTAAAATAAGGGACTTTTCTGCAATTTTTCCCCATAATAAGGGAAATTTCTGCAATTTTGCTTCAAAATAAGGGGAATTTCTGTTTTTTGCCTCAAAATCAGGGAAATTTCTGCAATTTTGCCCCAAATAAGGGGAATTTCTGCCTTTTGCCCCAAAATATGGGGAATTTCTGCCTTTTTGACCGAAAATAAGAATGCATATATTTTTGCCATAAAAAAGGGAAATTTCTTCATTTTTGCTCCAAAATAAGGGGAACTTTTGCCTTTTTGCTTCTAAATAAGTGGAATTTCTGTTTTTTTCCCCCAAAACAAAGAGAATTTCTGTCTGTTTTGCCCCAAAATAAGGAAAATTTCTGACTTATTACCCTGAAATAAGTGAAATTTCTGCAAATTTGCCCCAAAAATAGGGAAATTTCTGCCTTTTGCCCAAAAATAAAAGGAATTTCAGCATTTTACCTCAAAATAAGGGAAATTTCTGAATTTTGCACCAAAATATGGAGAATTTCTGCATTTTTGCACCAAAATAAGAAAAAATTCTGCTGTTTTTCCCTGAAATAAGTGAAGTTTCTGCAATTTTGCCCCAAAATATGGAAAATTTCTGCCTTTTTGCCCCACAATTAGGGGAATTTCTGAAATTTTGCTCCAAAATACAGGGAATTTCTGCCTTTTTGCCTGAAAATAAAGGGAATGCATACCTTTTTGCCATAAAAAAGGGAAATTTGTTCATTTTTGCCCCAAATTAAGAGAAATTTCTGCCTTTTTGCCCTGAAATATGTGAAATTTCTGCAATTTTAGCCCAAAATAAGGTGAATTTCTGCCTTTTTGCCCCAAAATAATGGGAATTTCTGCCTTTTGCTCCAAAATAAGAAAAATTTTTGCTTTTTTTCTCTGAAATAAGTGAAATTTCTGTAATTTTGCCCTTAAATAAGAGAAATTTCTGCAATTTTTCCTTATAATATAGGAAATTTCTGGAATTTTGCCTTAAAATAAGGGGAATTTCTGGTTTTTTGCCCCTAAATAAGGGAAATTTCTGCAATTTTGCCCTAAATTAAGGGGAATTTCTGCTTCTTTGCCTCTAAATAAGTGGAATTTCTGTCTTTTTCCCCCAAAACAAAGGGAATTTCTATCATTTTTGCCCCAAAATAAGGAAAATTTCTGACTTATTACCCTGAAATAAGTGAAATTTCTGCAATTTTGCCCCAATATAAGGGAAATTTCTGCTTTTTTGCCCCCAAATAAGGTGAATTTCAGCCTTTTTACCTCAAAATAAGGGGAATTTCTGAATTTTGGCACAAAATATTAGGAATTTCTGCATTTTTGCCCCAAAATAAGGACAATTTCTGCCTTTTATCCCTGAAATAAGTGAAATTTCTGCAATTTTGCCCCAAAATAAGTAAAATTTCTGAAATTTTGCCCCAAAATAAGGAAAATTACTAAAATTTTGCCCCAAAATAAGTGGAATTTCTGAGTTTGCCCCAAAATAAGGAGAATTTCTGCCTTTTTGCCCACAATTAGTGAAATTTCTTCAATTTTGCCCTAAAATAAGAGAAATTTCTGCAATTTTTCCCCATAATAAGGGAAATTTCTGCAATTATGCTTCAAAAAAGGGGAATTTCTGTTTTTTGCCCCACAATTAGGGAAATTTCTGATATTTTGCTCCGAAATAAAAGGAATTTCTGCCTTTTGTCCTAAGATATGGGGAATTTCTGCCTTTTTGTCCGAAAATAAGAAGAATGCATACCTTTTTGCCATAAAAGAGGGAAATTTCTTCATTTTTTCTCCAAAATAAGGGGAACTTTTGCCTTTTTGCCTCTAAATAAGTGGAATTTCTGTCTTTTTCCCCCAAAACAAAGGGAATTTCTGTCTTTTTGCACCAAAATAAGGAAAATTTCTGACTTTTTACCCTGAAATAAGTGAAATTTCTGAAAATTTGCCCCAAAATAAGGGAAAATTCTGCCTTTTTGTTTTTAAATATGGTGAATTTCAGCCTTTTTATCACAAAATAAGGGAAATTTCTGCATTTTTGCAACAAAATATTAGGAATTTCTGCATTTTTGCCACAAAATATTAGGAATTTCTGCCTTTTTGCCCCAAAATAAGGAAAATTTCTGCTTTTTTTACCTGAAATAAGTAAAATTTCTGAAATTTTGCCCCAAAATAAGTGAAATTTCTGGAATTTTGCCCTAAAATAAGTGGAATTTCTGAGTTTTGCCCCAAAATAAGGGGAATTTCTGCCTTTTTGCCCCACAATTAGGGGAATTTCTGCAATTTTGCTCCAAAATATGGGGAATTTCTGCCTTTTTGCCCGAAAATAAAGAGAATGCATAACTTTTTGCCATAAAAAATGGAAATTTCTTCATTTTTGCCCCAAATTAATGGAAATTTCTGCCTTTTTGCCCTGAAATATGTGAAATTTCTTCAATTTTAGCCCAAAATAAGGTGAATTTCTGCCATTTTGCCCCAAAATAATGGGAATTTCTGCCTTTTTGCCCCAAAATAAGAAAAATTTTTGCCTTTTTTCTCTGAAATAAGTGAAATTTCTGCAATTTTGCCCTAAAATAAGGGAAATTTCTGCAATTTTTTTCCATAATAAGGGAAATTTCTGGAAATTTGCCACAAAATAAAGGGAATTTCTGTTTTTTTGCCCCCAAATAAGGGAAATTTCTGCAATTTTGCCCTAAAATAAGGGGAATTTCTGCTTTTTTGCCTCTAAATAAGTGGAATTTCTGTCTTTTTCCCCCAAAACAAAGAGAATTTCTGTCATTTTGGCCCCAAAATAAGGAAAATTTCTGACCTATTACCCTAAAATAAGTGAAATTTCTGCAATTTTGTCCCAATATATGGGAAATTTCTGCCTTTTTGCCCCCAAATAAGGGGAATTTCAGCCTTTTTACCTCAAAATAAGGGGAATTTCTGAATTTTGGCACCAAATATTAGGAATTTCTGCCTTTTTGCCCCAAAATAAAAAAATATTCTGCCTTTTTTTTCTGAAATAAGTGAAATTTCTGCAATTTTGCCCCAAAATAAGGGAAATTTCTGGAATTTTTCCCCAAAATAAGTGGAATTTCTGAGTTTTGCCCCAAAATAAGGAGAATTTCTGCCTTTTGCCCCACAATTAGTGAAATTTCTGCAATTTTGCCCTAAAATAAAGGAAATTTCGGCAATTTTTCTCCATAATAAGGGAAAGTTCTGCAATTTTGCTTCAAAATAAGGGGAATTTCTGTTTTTTGTCCCACAATTTGGGAAATTTCTGCAATTTTGTACTAAAATAAGGGAAATTTCCGCAATTTTTTCCATAATAATGGAAATTTCTGCAATTTTTTTCAAAATAAGGGGAATTTCTGCCTTTTGCCCCAAAATATGGGGAATTTCTGCCTTTTTGTCTGAAAATAAGAGGAATGCATACCTTTTTGCCATAAAAAAGGGAAATTTCTTCATTTTTGCTCAAAAATAAGGGGACCATTTGCCTTTTTGCCTCTAAATAAGTGGAATTTCTGTCTTTTTTTTCAAAAACAAAGGGAATTTCTGTCTTTTTTTGCCCCAAAATAAGGAAAATTTCTGACTTATAACCCTTAAATAAGTGAAATTTCTGCAAATTTGGCCCAACATAAGAAAAATTTCTGCCTTTTTGCCCCCAAATAAGGGGAATTTCAGCCTTTTTGCCTCAAAATAGGGGAAATTTCTGCATTTTTGCAACAAAATATTAGGAATTTCTGCATTTTTGCCACAAAATATTAGGAATTTCTGCCTTTTTCCCCAAAATAAGGAAAATTTCTGCCTTTTTTTCCGTGAAATAAGTGAAATTTCTGCAATTTTGCCCCAAAATTAGTGAAATTTCTGCAATATTGCCCGAAAATAAAAGAAATTTCTGCAATTTTGCCCCAAAATAAGTGGAATTTCTGAATTTTGCCCCAAGATAAAGAGAATTTCTGCCTTTTGCCCCACAATTAGGGGAATTTATGCAATTTTGCTCCAAAATACAAAGAATTTCTGCCTTTTTGCCTGAAAATAAGGAGAATGCATACCTTTTTGCCATAAAAAAGGGAAATTTCTTCATTTTTGCCACAAATTAAGGGAAATTTCTGCCTTTTTGCCCTGAAATATGTAAAATTTCTGAATATTTACCCCAAAATAAGGTGAATTTCTGCCTTTTTGCCCCAAAATAATGGGAAATTCTTCCATTTTGCTTCAAAATAAGAAAAATTTTTGCATTTTTCTCTGAAATAAGTGAAATTTCTGAAATTTTGCCCTAAAATAAGGGAAATTTCTGCAATATTTTCCCATAATAAAGATAATTTCTTGAATTTTGTCCCAAAATAAGGGAATTTCTGTTTTTTGCCCCCAAATAAGGAAAATTTCTGCAATTTTGCTCTAAAATAAGGGGAATTTCTGCTTTTTGCCTCTAAATAAGTGGAATTTCTGTCTTTTTCGCCCAAAACAAAGGGAATTTCTGTCATTTTTTCCCCAAAATAAGGAAAATTTTCTGACTTATTACCCTGAAATAAGTGAAATTTCTGCAATTTTGCCCCAATATAAGGAAAATTTCTGCGTTTTTGCCCCCAAATAAGGAGAATTTCAGCCTTTTTACCTCAAAATAAGGGGAATTTCTGAATTTCGGGCACAAAATATTAGGAATTTCTGCCTTTTTGCCCCAAAATAAAAAAAAATTTCTGCCTTTTTCCCTGAAATAAGTGAAATTTCTCCAATTTTGCCCTATAATAATTAAAATTTCTGCAATTTTGCCCCAAAATAAGGGAAATTTCTAGAATTTTGACCCAAAATAATTGGAATTTCTGAGTTTTTTTCCAAAAAAAAGAAGAATTTCTGCCTTTTTGCCCCACAATTAGTGAAATTTCTGCAATTTTGCCCTAAAATAAGGGAAATTTCTGCAATTTTTCTCTATAATAAGGGAAATTTGTGCAATTTTGCTTCAAAATAAGGGGAATTTCTGTTTTTTGCCCCAAAATCAGGGAAATTTCTGCAATTTTGCCCCAAAATAAGGGGAATTTCTGCCTTTTGCCCCAAAATATGGGGAATTTCTGCCTTTTTGTCCGAAAATAAGAATGCATATGTTTTTGCCATAAAAAAGGGAAATTTCTTCATTTTTGCTCCAAAATAAGGGGAACTTTTGCCTTTTTGCTTCTAAATAAGTGGAATTTCTCTTTTTTTCCCCCAAAACAAAGAGAATTTCTGTCTGTTTTGCCCCAAAATAAGGAAAATTTCTGACTTATTACCCTGAAATAAGTGAAATTTCTGCAAATTTGCCCCAAAAATAGGGAAATTTCTGCCTTTTGCCCAAAAATAAAAGGAATTTCAGCATTTTACCTCAAAATAAGGGAAATTTCTGAATTTTGCACCAAAATATGGAGAATTTCTACCTTTTTGCACCAAAATAAGAAAAATTTCTGCTGTTTTTCCCTGAAATAAGTGAAGTTTCTGCAATTTTGTCCCAAAATATGAAAAATTTCTGCATTTTTGCACCACAATTAGGGAAATTTCTGCAATTTTGCTCCAAAATACAGAGAATTTCTGCCTTTTTGCCGGAAAATAAGGGGAATGCATAACTTTTTGTTATAAAAAAGGGAAATTTTTTCATTTTTGCCCCAAATTAAGAGAAATTTCTGACTTTTTGCCCTGAAATATGTGAAATTTCTGCAATTTTAGCCCAAAATAAGGTGAATTTCTGCCTTTTTGCCCCAAAATAATGGGAATTTCTGCATTTTTGCTCCAAAATAAGAAAAATTTTTGCTTTTTTTCTCTGAAATAAGTGAAATTTCTGCATTTTTGCCCTTAAATAAAAGAAATTTCTGCAATTTTTCCTTATAATATAGAAAATTTCTGGAATTTTGCCTTAAAATAAGGGGAATTTCTGGTTTTTTGCCCCTAAATAAGAAAAATTTCTGCAATTTTGCCCTAAATTAAGGGGAATTTCTGCTTTTTTGCCTCTAAATAAGTGGAATTTCTGTCTTTTTCCCACAAAACAAAGAGAATTTCTATCGTTATTGCCCCAAAATAAGGAAAATTTCTGGCTTATTACCCTGAAATAAGTGAAATTTCTGCCATTTTGCCCCAATATAAGAGAAATTTCTGCTTTTTTGCCCCCAAATAAGGTGAATTTCAGCCTTTTTACCTCAAAATAAGGGGAATTTCTGAATTTTTGCACAAAATATTAGGAATTTCTGCCTTTTTGCCCCAAATAAGGACAATTTCTGCCTTTTTTCCCTGAAATAAGTGAAATTTCTGCAATTTTGCCCCAAAATAAGTAAAATTTCTGCAATTTTGCCCCAAAATAAGGAAAATTTCTGTAATTTTGCCCCAAAATAAGTGGAATTTCTGAGTTTTGCCCCAAAATAAGGAGAATTTCTGCCTTTTTGCCCACAATTAGTGAAATTTCTGCAATTTTGCCCTAAAATAAGAGAAATTTCTGCAATTTTTCCCCATAATAAGGGAAATTTCTGAAATTTTGCTTCAAAATAAGGGGAATTTCTGTTTTTTTTCCCCAAAATTAGGGAAATTTCTGCAATTTTGCTCCAAAATAAAAGGAATTTCTGCCTTTTGTCCTAAAATATGGGGAATTTCTGCCGTTTTGTCCGAAAATAAGAAGAATGCATACCTTTTTGCCATAAAAAAGGGAAATTTCTTCATTTTTGCTCCAAAATAAGGGGAACTTTTGGTTTTTGCCTCTAAATAAGTGGAATTTCTGTCTTTTTCCCCCAAAACAAAGGGAATTTCTGTCTTTTTTGCACCAAAATAAGGAAAATTTCTGACTTTTTACCCTGAAATAAGTGAAATTTCTGCAAATTTGCCCCAAAATAAGGGAAATTTCTGCCTTTTTGCCCCCAAATATAAGGAATTTCAGCCTTTTTACCTCAAAATAATGGAAATTTCTGCATTTTTGCAACAAAATATTAGGAATTTGTGCATTTTTGCCACAAAATATTAGGAATTTCTGCCTTTTTGCCCCAAAATAAGAAAAAATTTCTGCTTTTTTTCCCTGAAATAAGTTAAATTTCTGCAATTTTGCCCAAAAATAAGTGAAATTTCTGCAATTTTGCCCCAAAATAAGTGAAATTTCTGCAATTTTGCCCCAAAATAAGGGAAATTTCTGGAATTTTGCCCCAAAATAAGTGGAATTTCTGAGTTTTGCCCCAAAATAAGGAGAATTTCTGCCTTTTTGCCCCACAATTAGGGGAATTTCTGCAATTTTGCTCCAAAATACGGGGAATCTCTGCCTTTTTGCCTGAAAATAAGGGGAATGCATACCTTTGTGCCATAAAAAAGGGAAATTTCTTCATTTTTGCCCCAAATTAAGGGAAATTTCTGCCTTTTTGCCCTGAAATATGTGAAATTTCTGCAATTTTAGCCCAAAATAAAGTGAATTTCTGCCTTTTTGCCCCAAAATAAGAAAAATTTTTGCTTTTTTTCTCTGAAATAAGTGAAATTTCTTCAATTTTGCCCTAAAATAAAAGAAATTTCTGCAATTTTTCCCCATAATAAAGGAAATTTCTGGAATTTTGCCCTAAAATAAGAATTTCTGTTTTTTTGCCCCCAAATAAGGGAAATTTCTGCAATTTTGCCCTAAAATAAGGGGAATTTCTGCTTTTTTTGCCTCTAAATAAGTGGAATTTCTGTCTTTTTCCCCAAAACAAAGGGAATTTCTGTCATTTTTGCCCCAAAATAAGGAAAATTTCTGACTTATTACCCTGAAATAAGTGAAATTTCTGAAATTTTGCCCCAATATAAGGGAAATTTCTGCCTTTTTGCCCCCAAATAAGGGGAATTTCAGCCTTTTTACCTCAAAATAAGGGGAATTTCTGAATTTTGGCACAAAATATTAGGAATTTCTGCCTTTTTGCCCCAAAATAAGAAAAATTTCTGCATTTTTTTCCCTGAAATAAGTGAAATTTCTGCAACTTTGCCCCAAAATAAGTAAAATTTCTGCAATTTTGCCCCAAAATAAGGGAAATTTCTGGAATTTTGCCCCAAAATAAGTGGAATTTCTGAGTTTTGCCCCAAAATAAGGAGAATTTCTGCCTTTTTGCCCACAATTAGTGAAATTTCTGCAATTTTGCCCCATAATAAGGGGAATTTCTGCAATTTTGCTTCAAAATAAGGGGAATTTCTGTTTTTTGCCCCACAATTAGGGAAATTTCTGCAATTTTGCTCCAAAATAAAAGTAATTTCTCCCTTTTGTTCTAAAATATGGGGAATTTCTGCCTTTTTGTCTGAAAATAAGAAGAATGCATACCTTTATGCCATAAAAAAGGGAAATTTCTTCATTTTTGCTCCAAAATAAGGGGAACTTGTGCTTTTTGCCTCTAAATGAGTGGAATTTCTGTCTTTTTCCCCCAAAACAAAGGGAATTTCTGTCTTTTTTGCACCAAAATAAGGAAAATTTCTGACTTTTTACCCTGAAATAAGTGAAATTTCTGCAAATTTGCCCCAAAATAAGAGTAATTTCTGCATTTTTGTCCCCAAATATGGGGAATTTCAGCCTTTTTACCTCAAAATAAGGGAAATTTCTGCATTTTTGCAACAAAATATTAGGAATTTCTACATTTTTGCCACAAAATATTAGGAATTTCTGCCTTTTTGCCCCAAAATAAGTGAAATTTCTGCAATTTTGCCCCAAAATAAGTGAAATTTCTGCAATTTTGCCCCAAAATACAGAAAATTTCTAGAATTTTGCCCCAAAATAAGTCGAATTTCTGAGTTTTGCCCCAAAATAAGGAGAATTTCTGCCTTTTTGCCCCACAAGTAGGGGAATTTCTGCAATTTTGCTCCAAAATACGGGGAATTTCTGCCTTTTTGCCTGAAAATAAGGGGAATGCATAACTTTTTGCCATAAAAAAGGGAAATTTCACCATTTTTGCCCCAAATTAAGGGAAATTTCTGCCTTCTTGCCCTGAAATATGTGAAATTTCTGCAATTTTAGCCCAAAATAAAGTGAATTTCTGCCTTTTTGCCCCAAAATAATGGGAATTTCTGCTTTTGCCCCAAAATAAGAAAAATTTTTGCTTTTTTCTCTGAAATAAGTGAAATTTCTGCAATTTTGCCCAAAAATAAGGAAAATTTCTGCAATTTTTTTCTCATAATAAGGGAAATTTTTGCAATTTTACCCCAAAATAAAAGTAATTTCTGTTTTTTGCCCCCAAATAAGAGAAATTTCTGCAATTTTGCCCTAAAATAAGGGGAATTTCTGCCTTTTGCCCCCAAAAAAGAGAGTTTCTGCATTTTTGCCCTAATATAAAGAAAATTACTGCATTTTTTACCACAAAATTAGGTGAATTTCTTCAATTTTGCTTCAAAATACGGGAATTTTCTGCCTTTTTTGCCGAAAATAAGGGGAATTTCTGCCTTTTGCCCCAAAATTAGGAGAATTTCTGCAATTTTGCTCCAAAATACGGGGAATTTCTGCCTTTTTTCCCGAAAATAAAGGGCATGTATACCTTTTTGCCATAAAAAAAGGGAAATTTCTTCATTTTTGCCCCAAAATAAGGGGATTATCCGCCTTTTTTACTAAAAATAAGTGCAATTTCTGCCTTTTCCCCAAAAATAAATGAAATTTCTGTTTTTGGCCTCAAAATAAGGGGAATTTCTGAATTTTTGCCCAAAAATAAGAGAAATTTCAGCCTTTTTACCTCAAAATAAGGGGAATTTCTGCCTTTATGCCCCAAAAATATGGGGAATTTCCACCTTTTTGCCCCAAAATAAGTAAAATTTCTGCAATTTTGTACCAAAATAAAAGAAATTTCTGCCTTTTTGCCCCAAAATAGAAAAATTTCTGTCTTTTTTCTGAAATAAGTGAAATTTCTGCAATTTTGCCCCAAAATAAGGGAAATTTCGGCAATTTTGCCCAAATGTAAAAGGAAATTTCTGCAATTTTGACCCAAAATAAGGGGAATTTCTTACTTTTTGCTCATGAAAAAAGGAGATTTTCTGTCTTTTTGCCCCAAAATAAGGAGAATTTCTGCCTTTTTGCCCAAAAATTATGAGAATTTCTGCAATTTTGCTTCAAAATACGGGGAATTTCTGCCTTTTAGCCCCAAAATAAAGGGAATTTCTGCATTTTCCCCCAATATTTAGGGAATTTCTGCATTTTACCTCTAAATAAGGGGAATTTCTGCATTTTACCTCAAAATAAGAAGAATTTCTGCCTTTTGCCCCAAAATATGGGAAATTTTTGCCTTTTTGTTCCAAAATAAGGAAAATTTCTTCAATTTTGTACCATAATAAAAGAAATTTCTGCTTTTTGCCCCAAAAATATGGGAAATTTCTGCCTTTTTGCCCCAAAATAAGGAAAATTTCTGCAATTTTGTACCAAAATAAAAGAAATTTCTGCCTTTTTACCCGAAAATAAGAAAATTTCTGCCTTTTTTGTGAAATAAGTGAAATTTCTGCAATTTTGCCCCAAAATAAGGGAAATTTCGGCAATTTTGCCCAAATGTAAAGGAAATTTCTGCCTTTTTGCCCCAAAATAAGGGGAATTTCAGCCTTATTACCTCAAAATAAGGGAAATTTCTGCCTTTTTGCCACAAAATATAAGGAATTTCTGCCTTTTTGCCCCAAAATAAAAAACATTTCTGTAATTTTGCCCCAAAATAAGAGGAATTTCTCCCTTTTTGCCCCAAAATAAAGGAAATTTCAGCCTTTTTACCTAAAAATAAGTGAAATTTCTGTAATTTTGCCCCAAATAAGGGAAATTTCTGCAACTTTGCCCCAAAATGAGGGACATTCCTTCAATTTTGCCCCAAAATAAAGGAAATTTCTGGAATTTTGCTCCAAAGTAAGGGGAATTTCGGATTTTGGCCCCAAAATAAAGGGAATTTCTGCCTTTTGCCCCAAAATTAGGAGAATTTCTGCAATTTTGCTCCAAAATACGGGGAATTTCTGCCTTTTTGCCCGAAAATAAGAAGAATGCATACCTTTTTGCCATAAAAAAAGGGAAATTTTTTCATTATTGCTCCAAAATAAGGGGAATTTCTGCCTTTTTGCCTCTAAATAAGTGAAATTTCTGTCTTTTTCCCCCAAGACAAAAAAAAATTTCTGTCTTTTTTGCCCCCAAATAAGGGGAATTTCTCACTTATTACTTTGAAATAAGTGAAATTTCTGCAATTTTACCCAAAAATAAAAGTAATTTCTGCCTTTTTGCCCCCAAATAAGGGAAATTTCAGCCTTTTTACCTCAAAATAAGGGGAATTTCTGCATTTTTCCCACAAAATATTAGGAATTTCTGCCTTTTTGCACCAAAATAAGGAAAATTTCTTTCTTTTTTCTCTGAAATAAGTGAAATTTCTGAAATTTTGCCCCAAAATAAGTGAAATTTCTGCAATTTTCCCCAAAATAAGGGAAATTTCTGCCTTTTTGCCCTGAAATATGTGAAATTTCTTCAATTTTACCCGAAAATTAGGTGAATTTCTGCCTTTTTGCCCCAAAATAATGGGAATTTCTGCCTTTTTGCCCCAAAATAAGAAAAATTTTTGCTTTTTTTCTCTGAAATAAGTGAAATTTCTGCAATTTTGCCCTAAAATACGGGAAATTACTGCAATTTTTTTCTCATAATAAGGGAAAATCTGCAATTTTGCTCCAAAATAAGGGGAATTTCTGTTTTTTGCCCCCAAATAAGAGAAATTTCTGCAATTTTGCCCTAAAATAAGGGGAATTTCTGCCTTTTGCCCCCAAAAAAGAGAGTTTCTGCATTTTTGCCCCAAAATAAAGAAAATTACTGCATTTTTTACCCCAAAATTAGGTGAATTTCTTCAATTTTGCTTCAAAATACGGGGATTTTCTGCTTTTTGCCGAAAATAAGGGGAATTTCTGCCTTTTTGCCCCAAAATTAGGGGAATTTCTGCAATTTTGCTCCAAAATACGGGGAATTTCTGCCTTTTTGCCCGAAAATAAAGGGAATGTATACCTTTTTGCCATAAAAAAGGGAAATTTCTTTATTTTTGCCCCAAAATAAGGGGATTATCTGCCTTTTTTACTAAAAATAAGTGCAATTTCTGCCTTTTCCCCAAAAATAAACGAAATTTCTGTTTTTGGCCTCAAAATAAGGGGAATTTCTGACTTTTTGCCCAAAAATAAGGGAAATTTCAGCCTTTTTACCTCAAAGTAAGGGGAATTTCTGCCTTTTTGCCCCAAAAATATGGGGAATTTCCGCCTTTTTGCCCCAAAATAAGTAAAATTTCTGCAATTTTATACCAAAATAAAAGAAATTTCTGCCTTTTTGCCCCAAAATAAGAAAATTTCTGCCTTTTTTCTGAAATAAGTGAAATTTCTGCAATTTTGCCCCAAAATAAGGGAAATTTCGGCAATTTTGCCCAAATGTAAAAGGAAATTTCTGCAATTTTGACCCAAAATAAGGGAAATTTCTTACTTTTTGCTCACGAAAAAGGGAGATTTTCTGTCTTTTTGCCCCAAAATAAGGAGAATTTCTGCCTTTTTTGCTCGAAAATTATGAGAATTTCTGCAATTTTGCTTCAAAATACGGGGAATTTCTGCCTTTTAGCCCCAAAATAAAGGGAATTTCTGCATTTTCCCCCAATATTTGGGGAATTTCTGCATTTTACCTCTAAATAAATGGAATTTCTGCATTTTACCTCAAAATAAGAAGAATTTCTGCCTTTTGCCCCAAAATATGGGGAATTTCTGCCTTTTTGTTCCAAAATAAGGAAAATTTCTTCAATTTTGTACCATAATAAAAGAAATTTCTGCTTTTTGCTCCAAAATGAGGGGAATTTCTGCCTTTTGCCCCCAAAAATAAGGAATTTCAGCATTTTACCTCAAAATAAGGGAATTTTAGCCTTTTTGCACCAAAATATGAAGAATTTCTGCCTTTTTGCCCCAAAATAAAGGGAATTTCTGCATTTTTGCACCAATATTAGGGGAATTTCTGCAATTTTGCTCCAAAATACGGGTCATTTCTGCCTTTTTGCCCAAAATTAAGTGGAATTTCTGCCTTTTTGTCCCGAAATAAGTGAAATTTCTTCAATTTTAGCCAAAAATTAGGGATTTCATCTTTTTGCCCCAAAATAAGGGAAATTTCTGCCATTTTGCCTTGAAATATTTGAAATTTCTGCAATTTTACCCCAAAATAAGGGGAATTTCTGCCTTTTTGCCCCAAAATAAGGGGAATTTCAGCCTTATTACCTCAAAATGAGGGAAATTTCTGCATTTTTGCCACAAAATATAAGGAATTTCTGCATTTTTACCCAAAAATAAGGAAAATTTCTGCAATTTTGCCCCAAAATAAGGGGAATTTCTCTCTTTTGCCCCAAAATAAAAAAAAATTCAGCCTTTTTACCTGAAAATAAGTGAAATTTCTGCAATTTTGCCCCAAATAAAAAAAATTTCTGCAATTTTGCCCCAAAATAAGGTAAATTCCTGCAATTTTGCCCCAAAATAAAAAAATTTCTGCCTTTTTGACCCCAAGTAAGGGAACTTTCAGCCTTTTTACCTCAAAATAAGGGGAATTTCTGCATTTTTGCCACAAAATATTAGGAATGTCTGACTTTTTGCCCCAAAATAAGGAAAATTTCTGCCTTTTTTCCCTGAAATAAGTGAAATTTCTGCAATTTTGCCCCAAAATAAGTGAAATTCCTGCAAATTTTGCCCAAAAATAAAAGAAATTTCTGGAATTTTGCCCCAAAATAAGTGAAATTTCTGAGTTTTGCCCTAAAATAAGGAGAATTTCTGTCTTTTTGCCCCAACATATAGAGAATTTCTGCCTTTTTGGCCCACAATTAGGGGAATTTCTGCAATTTTGCTCCAAAATACGGGGATTTTCTGCATTTTTGCCCAAAAATAAGGGGAATGCATACATTTTTGCCATAAAAAAGAGAAATTTCTTTATTTTTGCTCCCAAATAAGGGGAATTTCTGCCTTATTGCCTCTAAATAAGTGGAATTTCTGTCTTTTTCCCCCAAAACAAAGGGAATTTCTGTCTTTTTTGCCCCAAAATAAAGAAAATTTCTGACTTATTACCCTAAAATAAGTGAAATTTCTGCAATTTTGCCCCAAAATAAGGGAAATTTCTGCCTTTTTGCCCTGAAATATGTGAAATTTCTGCAATTTTAGCCCAAAATAAGGTGAATTTCTGCCTTTTTGCCCCTAAATAATGGGAATTTCTGCCTTTTTGCCCCAAAATAAGAAAAATTTTTGCTTTTTTTCTCTGAAATAAGTGAAATTTCTGCAATTTTGCCCTAAAATAAGGGAAATTTCTGCAATTTTTTTTCATAATAAGGGAAATTTCTGCAATTTTACCCCAAAATAAGGGGAATTTCTGTTTTTTGCCCCCAAATAAAAGAAATTTCTGCAATTTTGCCCTATAATAAGGGGAATTTCTGCCTTTTGCCCCAAAATAAGGAGAATTTCTTCCTTTTTGCCCCAAAATAAAGAAAATTACTGTATTTTTTACCCCAAAATCAGGTGAATTTCTGCAATTTTGCTCCAAAATACGGGGATTTTCTGCCTTTTTCGCCGAAAATAACGCGAATTTTTGCCATTTTGCCACAAAATAAGTGAAATTTCTGCAGTTTTACCCCAAAATACAAGGAATTTCTGCCTTTTTGCCCCAAAATTAGGGGAATTTCTGCAATTTTGCTCCAAAATACAAGGAATTTCTCCCTTTAAGCCCGAAAATAAAGGGAATGTATACCTTTTTGCCATAAAAAAAGGAAATTTCTTTATTTTTGTTCCAAAATAAAAGGATTTTCCGCCTTTTTGACTCAAAATAAGTGCAATTTCTGCCTTTTCCCCAAAAATAAACGAAATTTCTGTCTTTTTACCCCAAAATAGGGGGAATTTCTGACATTTTGCCCAAAAATAAGAGAAATATCAGCCTTTTTACCTCAAAATAAAAGGAATTTCTGCCTTTTTGCCTCAAAATAAGGGGAATTTCTGCCTTTCTGCCCCAAAATATGGGGAATTTCTGCCTTTTTGCCCCAAAATAAGAATAATTTCTGCAATTTTGTACCAAAATAAAAGAAATTTCTGCCTTTTTGCCCCAAAATAAGAAAATTTCTGCCTTTTTTCTGAAATAAGTGAAATTTCTGCAATTTTTCCCCAAAATAAGGAAAATTTCTGAAATTTTGCCCAAATGTAAAGGAAATTTCTGCAATTTTGCCCCAATATAAAAGGAATTTCTTACTTTTTGCCCGAAAATTATGAGAATTTCTGCAATTTTGCTTCAAAATACAGGGAATTTCTGCCTTTTAGCCCCAAAATAAAGGGAATTTCTGCATTTCCCCCCAATATTTGGGGAATTTCTGCATTTTACCTCTAAATAAGGAAAATTTCTGCATTTTACTAAAAATATGAAAAATTTCTGCCTTTTGCCCCAAAATATGAGGAATTTCTGCCTTTTTGTTCCAAAATAAGGAAAATTTCTTCAATTTTGTACCATAATAAAAGAAATTTCTGCTTTTTGCCCCAAAACAAGGGGAATTTCTGACTTTTTACCCTGAAATAAATGAAATTTCTGCAATTTTGCCCGAAAATAAGGGAAATTTGTGCCTTTTTGCCCCAAAATATAGGCAATTTCTGCGTTTTGCCCCAAAATATGGGGAATTTCAGGATTTTACCTCAAAATAAGGGGAATTTCAGCCTTTTTGCACCAAAATATGGAGAATTTCTGCCTTTTTGCCCCAAAATAAAGGGAATTTCTGCATTTTTGCACCAATATTAGGGGAATTTCTCCCATTTTGCTCCAAAATACGGGTCATTTCTGCCTTTTTGCCCGAAATTAAGTGGAATTTCTGCCTTTTTGTCCCGAAATAAGTGAAATTTCTTCAATTTTAGCCAAAAATTATGGATTTCATCTTTTTGCCCCAAAATAAAAAAATTTCCACCATTTTGCCCAGAAATATTTGAAATTTCTGCAATTTTACCCCAAAATAAGGGGAATTTCTGCCTTTTTGCCCCAAAATAAGGGGAATTTCAGCCTTATTACCTCAAAATGAGGGAAATTTCTGCCTTTTTGCCCCAAAATATAAGGAATTTCTGTCTTTTTGCCCCAAAATAAGGAAAATTTCTGCAATTTTGCCCCAAAATAAGAGGAATTTCTCTCTTTTTGCCCCAAAATAAAAGAAATTTCAGCCTTTTTACCTGAAAATAAGTGAAATTTCTGCAATTTTTCCCCAAATAAAGGAAATTTTTGCAATTTTGCCCCAAAATAAGGTAAATTCCTGAAATTTTGCCCGAAAATAAAAAAAATTTCTGCCTTTTTGCCCCCAAATAAGAGAAATTTCAACCTTTTTACCTCAAAATAAAAGGAATTTCTGCATTTTTACCAAAAAATATTAGGAATTTCTGACTTTTTGCCCCAAAATAAGGAAAATTTCTGCCTTTTTTTCTGAAATAAGTGAAATTTCTGCAATTTTGCCCCAAAATAAGTGAAATTTCTGCAATTTTGCCCCAAAATAAAATAACTTTCTGGAATTTTGCCCCAAACTAAGTGGAATTTCTGACTTTTGCCCTAAAATAAGGAGAATTTCTGTCTTTTTGCCCCAACATATAGAGAATTTCTGCCTTTTTGCCCCACAATTAGGGGAATTTCTACAATTTTGCTCCAAAATACGAGGAATTTCTGCCTTTTTGCCCAAAAATAAGGGGAATGCATACCTTTTTGCCCTAAAAATGGGAAATTTCTTCATTTTTGCTCCAAAATAAGGGGAATTTCTGCCTTTTTGCCTCTAAATAAGTGGAATTTCTGTCTTTTTCCCCCAAAACAAAGGGAATTTCTGTCTTTTTTGCCCCAAAATAAGGAAAATTTCTGACTTATTACCCTGAAATAAGTGAAATTTTTGCAATTTTGCCCCAAAATAAGGGAAATTTCTGCCTTTTTGCCCTGAAATATGTGAAATTTCTGCAATTTTAACCCAAAATAAGGTGAAGTTCTGCCTTTTTGCCCCAAAATAATGGGAATTTCTGCCTTTGCCCCAATATAAGAAAAATTTTTGCTTTTTTTCTCTGAAATAAGTAAAATTTCTGCAATTTTGCCCTAAAATAAGGGAAATTTCTGCAATTTTTCCCCATAATAAGGAAAATTTCTGCAATTTTGCCCTAAAATAAGGAAAATTTCTGTTTTTTGTCCCAAATAAAAGAAATTTCTGCAATATTGCCCTAAAATAAGGGGAATTTCTGCCTTTTACCCTAAAATAAGAAGAATTTCTGCCTTTTTAACCCAAAATTAAGAAAATTACTGTATTTTTTACGCCAAAATTAGGTGAATTTCTTCAATTTTGCTCCAAAATATGGGGATTTTCTGCTTTTTCACCGAAAACAAGGGGAATTTTTGCCATTTTGCTGCAAAATAAGTGAAATTTCTGCAGTTTTACCCCAAAATACGGGGAATTTCTGCATTTTTGCCCCAAAATTAGAAGAATTTCTGCAATTTTGCTCCAAAATATGGGGAATTTCTGCCTTTTTGCCTGAAAATAAAGGTAATGTATACCTTTTTGCCATAATAAAGGGAAATTTCTTTATTTTTGCTTTAAAATAAGGGGATTTTCCGCCTTTTTGACTCAAAATAAGTGCAATTTCTGCCTTTTCTCCAAAAATAAACAAAATTTCTGTCTTTTTGCCTCAAACTAAGGGGAATTTCTGACTTTTTGCCCAAAAATAAGGGAAATTTCAGCCTTTTTACCTCAAAATAAAGGGAATTTCTGCCTTTTTGCCACAAAATATGGGGAATTTCTGCCTTTTTGCCCCAAAATAAGAAAAATTTCTGCAATTTTGTACCAAAATAAAAGAAATTTCTGCCTTTTTGCCCCAATATATAAAAATTTCTATCTTTTTTCTGAAATAAGTGAAATTTCTGCAATTTTGCCACAAACTAAGGGAAATTTCTGCAATTTTGCCCAAATGTAAAGGAAATTTCTGCAATTTTGCCCCAAAATAAGGGAAATTTCTGACTTTTTGCTCCCGAAGAAAGATTTTCTGTCTTTTTGCCCCAAAATAAGGAGAATTTCTGCCTTTTTGCCCGAAAATTATGAGAATTTCTGCAATTTTGCTTCAAAATATGGGGATTTTCTGCCTTTTAGCCCCAAAATAAAGGGAATTTCTGCATTTTTCCCCAATATTTGGGGAATATCTGCATTTTACCTCAAAATAAGAAGAATTTCTTCCTTTTGCCCCAAAATATGGGGAATTTCTGCCTTTTTTCCAAATAAGGAATATTTCTTCAATTTTGTACCATAATAAAAGAAATTTCTGCTTTTTGCCCCAAAATATGGGGAATTGCTGACTTTTTGCCCTGAAATAAATGAAATTTCTGCAATTTTGCCCGAAAATAAAGGAAATTTGTGCCTTTTTGCCCCCAAATGAGGGGAATTTCTGCCTTTTGCCCCAAAATATGGGGAATTTCAGGATTTTACCTCAAAATAAGGGGAATTTCAGCCTTTTTGCACCAAAATATGAAGAATTTCTGCCTTTTTGCCCCAAAATAAAGGGAATTTCTGCATTTTTGCACCAATATTAGGGGAATTTCTGCCATTTTGCACCAAAATACGGGTCATTTCTGCCTTTTTGCCCGAAATTAAGTGGAATTTCTGCCTTTTGGTCCCGAAATAAGTGAAATTTCTTCAATTTTAGCCAAAAATTAGAAATTTCATTTTTTACCCCAAAATAAGGGAAATTTCTGCCATTTTGCCCTGAAATATTTGAAATTTCTTCAATTTTACCCCAAAATAAGGGGAATTTCTGCCTTTTAGCCCCAAAATAAGGGGAATTTCAGCCTTATTACCTCAAAATAAGGGAAATTTCTGCCTTTTGCCCGAAAATATCAAAAATTTCTGCCTTTTTGCCCCAAAATAAGGAAAATTTCTGCAATTTTGCCCCAAAATAATGGAATTTCTCTCTTTTTGCCACAAAATAAAAGAAATTTCAGGCTTTTTACCTGAAAATAAGTGAAATTTCTGCAATTTTGCCCCAAATAAAGGAAATTTCTGCAATTTTGCCCAAAAATAAGGTAAATTCCTGCAATTTTGCCCCAAAATAAAAAAAAATTCTGCCTTTTTGCCCCCAAATAAAGGAAATTTCAGCCTTTTTACCTCAAAATAAAGGGAATTTCTGCATTTTTGCCACAAAATATTAGGAATTTCTGAGTTTTTGCCCCAAAATGAGAAAAATTTCTGCCTTTTTTCCCTGAAATAAGTGAAATTTCTGCAATTTTGCCCCAAAATAAGGGAAATTTCTGCAATTTTGCCCCAAAATAAAATAAATTTCTGGAATTTTGTCCCAAAATAAGTGGAATTTCTGACTTTTGCCCTAAAATAAGGAGAATTTCTGTCTTTTTGCCCCAACATATAGAGAATTTCTGCATTTTTGCCCCACAATTAGGGGAATTTCTGCAATTTTGCTCCAAAATACGGGGAATTTCTGCCTTTTTGCCCAAAAATAAAAGGAATGCATACCTTTTTGCAATAAAAATGGGAAATTTCTTCATTTTTGCTCCAAAATAAGGGGAATTTCTCTATTTTTGCCTCTAAATAAGTGGAATTTCTGTCTTTTTCCCCAAAAACAAAGGGAATTTCTGTCTATTTTGCCCCAAAATATAGAAAATTTCTGATTTATTACCCTGAAATAAGTGAAATTTTTGCAATTTTGCCCCAAAATAAGGGAAATTTCTGCCTTTTTGCCCTGAAATATGTGAAATTTCTGCAATTTTAGCACAAAATAAGGTGAATTTCTGCCTTTTTGCCCCAAAATAATGGGAATTTCTGCCTTTTTGCCCCAATATAAAAAAAATTTTTGCTTTTTTTCTCTGAAATAAGTAAAATTTCTGCAATTTTGCCCTAAAATAAGGAAAATTTCTGCAATTTTTCCCCATAATAAGGGAAATTTCTGCAATATTGCCCCAAAATAAGGGAAATTTCTGTATTTTGCCCCCAAATAAAAGAAATTTCTGCAATTCTCCCCTAAAATAAGGGGAATTTCTGCATTTTACCCCGAAATAAGAAGAATTTCTGCCTTTTTAACCCAAAATAAAGAAAATTACTGTATTTTTTACCCCAAAATTAGGTGAATTTCTGCAATTTTGCTCCAAAATATGGGGATTTTCTGCTTTTTCGCCGAAAATAAGGGGAATTTCTGCCATTTTGCCACAAAATAAGTGAAATTTCTGCAGTTTTACCCCAAAATACGGGGAATTTCTGCATTTTTGCCCCAAAATTAGGGGAATTTCTGCAATTTTGCTCCAAAATACAGGGAATTTCTGCCTTTTTGCCTGATAATAAAGGGAATGTATATCTTTTTGCCATAAAAAAGGGAAATTTCTTTATTTTTGCTCCAAAATAAGGGGATTTTCCGCAATTTTGACTCAAAATAAGTACAATTTCTGCCTTTTCCCACAAAATAAACGAAATTTCTGTTTTTTGCCTCAAAATAAGGGAAATTTCTGACTTTTTGCCCGAAAATAAGGGAAATTTCAGCCTTTTTACCTCAAAATAAGGGGAATTTCTGCCTTTTTGCCCCAAAATATGGGGAATTTCTGCCTTTTTGCCCCAAAATAAGAAAAATTTCTGCAATTTTGTACCAAAATAAAAGAAATTTCTGCCTTTTTGCCCCAAAATAAGAAAATTTCTGCCTTTTTTCTGAAATAAGTGAAATTTCTGCAATTTTGCCCCAAAATAAGGGAAATTTCTGCAATTTTGCCCAAATGTAAAGGAAATTTCTGCAATTTTGCCCCAAAATAAAAGGAATTTCTGACTTTTTGCTCCCGAAAAAAGGAGATTTTCTGTCTTTTTGCCCCAAAATAAAGAGAATTTCTGCCTTTTTGCCCGAAAATTATGAGAATTTCTGCAATTTTGCTTCAAAATACGGGGAATTTCTGCCTTTTAGCCCCAAAATAAGGGGATTTTCTGCCTTTTGCCCCAAAATATGGGTAATTTCAGCATTTTACCTCAAAATAAGGGGAATTTCAGCCTTTTTGCACCAAAATATAGAGAATTTCTGCCTTTTTGCCCAAAAATAAAGGGAATTTCTGCATTTTTGCACCAATATTAGGGGAATTTCTGCAATTATGCTCCAAAATACGGGTCATTTCTGCCTTTTTGCCCGAAATTAAGTGGAATTTCTGCCTTTTTGTCCCGAAATAAGTGAAATTTCTTCAATTTTAGCCAAAAATTAGGGATTTCATATTTTTGCCCCAAAATAAGGAAAATTTCTGCTATTTTCCCCTGAAATATTTGAAATTTCTGCAATTTTACCCCAAAATAAGGGGAATTTCTGCCTTTTTGCCCCAAAATAAGGGGAATTTCAGCCTTATTACCTCAAAATAAGGGAAATTTCTGCTTTTTGCCACAAAATATAAGAAATTTCTGACTTTTTACCCTGAAATAAATGAAATTTCTGCAATTTTGCCCGAAAATAAGGGAAATTTGTGCCTTTTTGCCTCAAAATGAGGGGAATTTCTGCCTTTTGCCCCAAAATATAGGGAATTTCAGCATTTTACCCCAAAAAAAGGTGAATTTATTCTTTTTGCCCCAAAATAATGGGAATTTCTGCCTTTTTCCCCAAAATAAGAAAAATTTTTGCTTTTTTTCACTGAAATAAGTGAAATTTCTGCAATTTTGCCCTAAAATAAGGGAAATTTCTGCATTTTTCCCCATAATAAGGGAAATTTCTGCAATTTTTCTTCAAAATAAAAGGAATTTCTGTTTTTTGCCCCCAAATAAGGGAAATTTCTGCAATTTTGCCCTAAAATAAGAGGAATTTCTGCATTTTGCCCCAAAATAAGGAGAATTTCTGCCTTTTTGTCACAAAATAAAGAAAATTACTGTATTTTTTACCCCAAAATTAGGTGAATTTCTGCAATTTTGCTCCAAAATACGGAGACTTAGTGGCATATTCGCCGAGAATAAGGGAAATTTCTGCCATTTTGCCGCGAAATTACTGAAATTTCTGCAGTTTTAACCCAAAATAAGGGGAATTTCTGCCTTTTTGCCCCAAAATTAGGGGAATTTCTGCAATTTTGCTCCAAAATACGGGGAATTTCTGCCTTTTTGCACGAAAATAAAGGGAATGTATAGCTTTTTCCTTAAAAAAGAGAAATTTCTTTATTTTTGCCCCAAAATAAGGGGATTTTCCGCCTTTTTAACTCAAAATGAGTGCAATTTCTGCCTTTTCCCCAAAAATAAACCAAATTTCTGTCTTTTTGCCCCAATGTAAGATGAATTTCTGACTTTTTGTCCGAAAATAAGGGGAATTTCAGCATTTTTACCTCAAAATAAAGGGAATTTCTGCCTTTTTGCCCCTAAATATGGGGAATTTCTGCCTTTTTCCTTAAAATAAGAAAAATTTCTGCAATTTCGTACCAAAATAAAAGAAATTTCTGCCTTTTTGCCCCAAAATAAGAAAATTTCTGCATTTTTCTGAAAAAAGTGTAATTTCTGCAATTTTGCCCCAAAATAAGGGAAATTTCTGCAATTTTGCCCCAAAATAAAATAAATTTCTGGAATTTTGTCCCAAAATAAGTGGAATTTCTGACTTTTGCCCTAAAATAAGGAGAATTTCTGTCTTTTTGCCCCAACATATAGAGAATTTCTGCATTTTTGCCCCACAATTAGGGGAATTTCTGCAATTTTGCTCCAAAATACGGGGAATTTCTGCCTTTTTGCCCAAAAATAAAAGGAATGCATACCTTTTTGCAATAAAAATGGGAAATTTCTTCATTTTTGCTCCAAAATAAGGGGAATTTCTCTATTTTTGCCTCTAAATAAGTGGAATTTCTGTCTTTTTCCCCAAAAACAAAGGGAATTTCTGTCTATTTTGCCCCAAAATATAGAAAATTTCTGATTTATTACCCTGAAATAAGTGAAATTTTTGCAATTTTGCCCCAAAATAAGGGAAATTTCTGCCTTTTTGCCCTGAAATATGTGAAATTTCTGCAATTTTAGCACAAAATAAGGTGAATTTCTGCCTTTTTGCCCCAAAATAATGGGAATTTCTGCCTTTTTGCCCCAATATAAAAAAAATTTTTGCTTTTTTTCTCTGAAATAAGTAAAATTTCTGCAATTTTGCCCTAAAATAAGGAAAATTTCTGCAATTTTTCCCCATAATAAGGGAAATTTCTGCAATATTGCCCCAAAATAAGGGAAATTTCTGTATTTTGCCCCCAAATAAAAGAAATTTCTGCAATTTTCCCCTAAAATAAGGGGAATTTCTGCATTTTACCCCGAAATAAGAAGAATTTCTGCCTTTTTAACCCAAAATAAAGAAAATTACTGTATTTTTTACCCCAAAATTAGGTGAATTTCTGCAATTTTGCTCCAAAATACGGGGATTTTCTGCTTTTTCGACGAAAATAAGGGGAATTTCTGCCATTTTGCCACAAAATAAGTGAAATTTCTGCAGTTTTACCCCAAAATACGGGGAATTTCTGCATTTTTGCCCCAAAATTAGGGGAATTTCTGCAATTTTGCTCCAAAATACGGGGAATTTCTGCCTTTTTGCCTGATAATAAAGGGAATGTATACCTTTTTGCCATAAAAAAAGGGAAATTTCTTTATTTTTGCTCCAAAATAAGGGGATTTTCCGCCATTTTGACTCAAAATAAGTGCAATTTCTGCCTTTGCCCCCAAAATAAACGAAATTTCTGTTTTTTGCCTCAAAATAAGGGAAATTTCTGACTTTTTGCCCTAAAATAAGGGAAATTTCAGCCTTTTTACCTCAAAATAAGGGGAATTTCTGCCTTTTTGCCCCAAAATATGGGGAATTTCTGCCTTTTTGCCCCAAAATAAGAAAAATTTCTGCAATTTTGTACCAAAATAAAAGAAATTTCTGCCTTTTTGCCCCAAAATAAGAAAATTTCTGCCTTTTTTCTGAAATAAGTGAAATTTCTGCAATTTTGCCCCCAAATAAGGGAAATTTCTGCAATTTTGCCCAAATGTAAAGGAAATTTCTGCAATTTTGCCCCAAAATAAAAGGAATTTCTGACTTTTTGCTCCCGAAAAAAGGAGATTTTCTGTCTTTTTGCCCCAAAATAAAGAGAATTTCTGCCTTTTTGCCCGAAAATTATGAGAATTTCTGCAATTTTGCTTCAAAATACGGGGAATTTCTGCCTTTTAGCCCCAAAATAAGGGGATTTTCTGCCTTTTGCCCCAAAATATGGGTAATTTCAGCATTTTACCTCAAAATAAGGGGAATTTCAGCCTTTTTGCACCAAAATATAGAGAATTTCTGCCTTTTTGCCCAAAAATAAAGGGAATTTCTGCATTTTTGCACCAATATTAGGGGAATTTCTGCAATTTTGCTCCAAAATACGGGTCATTTCTGCCTTTTTGCCCGAAATTAAGTGGAATTTCTGCCTTTTTGTCCCGAAATAAGTGAAATTTCTTCAATTTTAGCCAAAAATTAGGGATTTCATCATTTTGCCCCAAAATAAGGAAAATTTCTGCTATTTTCCCCTGAAATATTTGAAATTTCTGCAATTTTACCCCAAAATAAGAGGAATATATGCCTTTTTGCCCCAAAATAAGGGGAATTTCAGCCTTATTACCTCAAAATAAGGGAAATTTCTGCTTTTTGCCACAAAATATAAGGAATTTCTGACTTTTTACCCTGAAATAAATGAAATTTCTGCAATTTTGCCCGAAAATAAGGGCAATTTGTGCCTTTTTGCCTCAAAATGAGGGGAATTTCTGCCTTTTGCCCCAAAATATAGGGAATTTCAGCATTTTACCCCAAAATAAGGTGAATTTTTTCCTTTTTGCCCCAAAATAATGGGAATTTCTGCCTTTTTGCCCCAAAATAAGAAAAATTTTTGCTTTTTTTCTCTGAAATAAGTGAAATTTCTGCAATTTTGCCCTAAAATAAGGGAAATTTCTGCACTTTTTCCCCATAATAAGGGAAATTTCTGCAATTTTTCTTCAAAATAAAAGGAATTTCTGTTTTTGCCCCCAAATAAGGGAAATTTCTGCAATTTTGCCCTAAAATAAGGGGAATTTCTGCCTTTTGCCCCAAAATAAGGAGAATTTCTGCCTTTTTGTCACAAAATAAAGAAAATTACTGTAGTTTTTACCCCAAAATTAGGTGAATTTCTGCAATTTTGCTCCAAAATACGGAGACTTAGTGCCATATTCGCCGAGAATAAGGGAAATTTCTGCTATTTTGCCGCGAAATTACTGAAATTTCTGCAGTTTTAACCCAAAATAAGGGGAATTTCTGCCTTTTGCCCCAAAATAAGGAGAATTTCTGCCTTTTTGTCACAAAATAAAGAAAATTACTGTAGTTTTTACCCCAAAATTAGGTGAATTTCTGCAGTTTTGCTCCAAAATACGGAGACTTAGTGGCATATTCGCCGAGAATAAGGGAAATTTCTGCCATTTTGCCGCGAAATTACTGAAATTTCTGCAGTTTTAACCCAAAATAAGGGGAATTTCTGCCTTTTTGCCCGAAAATTAGGGGAATTTCTGCAATTTTGCTCCAAAATACGGGGAATTTCTGCCTTTTTGCACGAAAATAAAGGGAATGTATAGCTTTTTCCATAAAAAAGAGAAATTTCTTTATTTTTGCCCCAAAATAAGGGGATTTTCCGCCTTTTTAACTCAAAATGAGTGCAATTTCTGCCTTTTCCCCAAAAATAAACCAAATTTCTGTCTTTTTGCCCCAATATAAGATGAATTTCTGACTTTTTGTCCGAAAATAAGGGGAATTTTAGCCTTTTTACCTCAAAATAAAGGGAATTTCTGCGTTTTTGCCCCTAAGTATGGGGAATTCCTGCCGTTTTCCCCAAAATAAGAAAAATTTCTGCAATTTCGTACCAAAATAAAAGAAATTTCTGCCTTTTTGCCCCAAAATAAGAAAATTTCTGCATTTTTTCTGAAATAAGTGAAATTTCTGCAATTTTGCCCCAAAATAAGGGAAATTTCTGCAATTTTGCCCCAAAATAAAATGAATTT
Organism: Micromys minutus; assembly: GCF_963924665.1. NCBI lineage: Eukaryota > Metazoa > Chordata > Mammalia > Rodentia > Muridae > Micromys > Micromys minutus. Next base: position 165,283 of record NW_027667804.1, on the reverse strand, counting down.
CTGGAATTTTGTCCCAAAATAAGTGGAATTTCTGACTTTTGCCCTAAAATAAGGAGAATTTCTGTGTTTTTGCCCCAACATATAGAGAATTTCTGCATTTTTGCCCCACAATTAGGGGAATTTCTGCAATTTTGCTCCAAAATACGGGGAATTTCTGCCTTTTTGCCCAAAAATAAAAGGAATGCATACCTTTTTGCAATAAAAATGGGAAATTTCTTCATTTTTGCTCCAAAATAAGGGGAATTTCTCTATTTTTGCCTCTAAATAAGTGGAATTTCTGTCTTTTTCCCCAAAAACAAAGGGAATTTCTGTCTATTTTGCCCCAAAATATAGAAAATTTCTGATTTATTACCCTGAAATAAGTGAAATTTTTGCAATTTTGCCCCAAAATAAGGGAAATTTCTGCCTTTTTGCCCTGAAATATGTGAAATTTCTGCAATTTTAGCACAAAATAAGGTGAATTTCTGCCTTTTTGCCCCAAAATAATGGGAATTTCTGCCTTTTTGCCCCAATATAAAAAAAATTTTTGCTTTTTTTCTCTGAAATAAGTAAAATTTCTGCAATTTTGCCCTAAAATAAGGAAAATTTCTGCAATTTTTCCCCATAATAAGGGAAATTTCTGCAATATTGCCCCAAAATAAGGGAAATTTCTGTATTTTGCCCCCAAATAAAAGAAATTTCTACAATTTTCCCCTAAAATAAGGGGAATTTCTGCATTTTACCCCGAAATAAGAAGAATTTCTGCCTTTGTAACCCAAAATAAAGAAAATTACTGTATTTTTTACCCCAAAATTAGGTGAATTTCTGCAATTTTGCTCCAAAATACGGGGATTTTCTGCTTTTTCGCCAAAAATAAGGGGAATTTCTGCCATTTTGCCACAAAATAAGTGAAATTTCTGCAGTTTTACCCCAAAATACGGGGAATTTCTGCATTTTTGCCCCAAAATTAGGGGAATTTCTGCAATTTTGCTACAAAATACGGGGAATTTCTTCCTTTTTGCCTGATAATGAAGGGAATGTATACCTTTTTGCCATAAAAAAGGGAAATTTCTTTATTTTTGCTCCAAAATAAGGGGATTTTCCGCCATTTTGACTCAAAATAAGTGCAATTTCTGCCTTTTCCCCAAAAATGAACGAAATTTCTGTTTTTTGCCTCAAAATAAGGGAAATTTCTGACTTTTTGCCCGAAAAAAAGGGAAATTTCAGCCTTTTTACCTCAAAATAAGGGGAATTTCTGCCTCTTTGCCCCAAAATATGGGGAATTTCTGCCTTTTTGCCCCAAAATAAGAAAAATTTCTGCAATTTTGTACCAAAATAAAAGAAATTTCTGCCTTTTTGCCCCAAAATAAGAAAATTTCTGCCTTTTTTCTGAAATAAGTGAAATTTCTTCAATTTTGCCCCAAAATAAGGGGATTTTCTGCCTTTTGCCCCAAAATATGGGTAATTTCAGCATTTTACCTCAAAATAAGGGGAATTTCAGCCTTTTTGCACCAAAATATAGAGAATTTCTGCCTTTTTGCCCAAAAATAAAGGGAATTTCTGCATTTTTGCACCAATATTAGGGGAATTTCTGCAATTTTGCTCCAAAATACGGGTCATTTCTGCCTTTTTGCCCGAAATTAAGTGGAATTTCTGCCTTTTTGTCCCGAAATAAGTGAAATTTCTTCAATTTTAGCCAAAAATTAGGGATTTCATCTTTTTGCCCCAAAATAAGGAAAATTTCTGCTATTTTCCCCTGAAATATTTGAAATTTCTGCAATTTTACCCCAAAATAAGGGGAATTTCTGCCTTTTTGCCCCAAAATAAGGGGAATTTCAGCCTTATTACCTCAAAATAAGGGAAATTTCTGCTTTTTGCCACAAAATATAAGGAATTTCTGACTTTTTACCCTGAAATAAATGAAATTTCTGCAATTTTGCCCGAAAATAAGGGAAATTTGTGCCTTTTTGCCTCAAAATGAGGGGAATTTCTGCCTTTTGCCCCAAAATATAGGGAATTTCAGCATTTTACCCCAAAATAAGGTGAATTTTTTCCTTTTTGCCCCAAAATAATGGGAATTTCTGCCTTTTTGCCCCAAAATAAGAAAAATTTTTGCTTTTTTTCTCTGAAATAAGTGAAATTTCTGCAATTTTGCCCTAAAATAAGGGAAATTTCTGCAATTTTTCCCCATAATAAGGGAAATTTCTGCAATTTTTCTTCAAAATATAAGGAATTTCTGTTTTTTGCCCCCAAATAAGGGAAATTTCTGCAATTTTGCCCTAAAATAAGGGGAATTTCTGCCTTTTGCCCCAAAATAAGGAGAATTTCTGCCTTTTTGTCACAAAATAAAGAAAATTACTGTATTTTTTACCCCAAAATTAGGTGAATTTCTGCAATTTTGCTCCAAAATACGGAGACTTAGTGCCATATTCGACGAGAATAAGGGAAATTTCTGCCATTTTGCCGCGAAATTACTGAAATTTCTGCAGTTTTAACACAAAATAAGGGGAATTTCTGCCCTTTTGCCCCAAAATTAGGGGAATTTCTGCAATTTTGCTCTAAAATACGGGGAATTTCTGCCTTTTTGCACGAAAATAAAGGGAATGTATAGCTTTTTCCATAAAAAAGAGAAATTTCTTTATTTTTGCCCCAAAATAAGGGGATTTTCCGCCTTTTTAACTCAAAATGAGTGCAATTTCTGCCTTTTCCCCCAAAATAAACCAAATTTCTGTCTTTTTGCCCCAATATAAGATGAATTTCTGACTTTTTGTTCGAAAATAAGGGGAATTTCAGCCTTTTTACCTCAAAATAAGGGGAATTTCTGCCTTTTTGCCCCAAAATATGGGGAATTTCTGCCTTTTTGCCCCAAAATAAGAAAAATTTCTGCAATTTTGTACCAAAATAAAAGAGATTTCTGCCTTTTTGCCCCAAAATAAGAAAATTTCTGCCTTTTTTCTGAAATAAGTGAAATTTCTGCAATTTTGCCCCCAAATAAGGGAAATTTCTGCAATTTTGCCCAAATGTAAAGGAAATTTCTGCAATTTTGCCCCAAAATAAAAGGAATTTCTGACTTTTTGCTCCCGAAAAAAGGAGATTTTCTGTCTTTTTGCCCCAAAATAAAGAGAATTTCTGCCTTTTTGCCCGAAAATTATGAGAATTTCTGCAATTTTGCTTCAAAATACGGGGAATTTCTGCCTTTTAGCCCCAAAATAAGAGGATTTTCTGCCTTTTGCCCCAAAATATGGGTAATTTCAGCATTTTACCTCAAAATAAGGGGAATTTCAGCCTTTTTGCACCAAAATATAGAGAATTTCTGCCTTTTTGCCCAAAAATAAAGGGAATTTCTGCATTTTTGCACCAATATTAGGGGAATTTCTGCAATTTTGCTCCAAAATACGGGTCATTTCTGCCTTTTTGCCCAAAATTAAGTGGAATTTCTGCCTTTTTGTCCCGAAATAAGTGAAATTTCTTCAATTTTAGCCAAAAATTAGGGATTTCATCTTTTTGCCCCAAAATAAGGAAAATTTCTGCTATTTTCCCCTGATATATTAGAGATTTCTGCAATTTTACCCCAAAATAAGGGGAATTTCTGCCTTTTTGCCCCAAAATAAGGGGAATTTCAGCCTTATTACCTCAAAATAAGGGAAATTTCTGCTTTTTGCCACAAAATATAAGGAATTTCTGACTTTTTACCCTGAAATAAATGAAATTTCTGCAATTTTGCCCGAAAATAAGGGCAATTTGTGCCTTTTTGCCTCAAAATGAGGGGAATTTCTGCCTTTTGCCCCAAAATATAGGGAATTTCAGCATTTTACCCCAAAATAAGGTGAATTTTTTCCTTTTTGCCCCAAAATAATGGGAATTTCTGCCTTTTTGCCCCAAAATAAGAAAAATTTTTGCTTTTTTTCTCTGAAATAAGTGAAATTTCTGCAATTTTGCCCTAAAATAAGGGAAATTTCTGCAATTTTTCCCCATAATAAGGGAAATTTCTGCAATTTTTCTTCAAAATAAAAGGAATTTCTGTTTTTTGCCCCCAAATAAGGGAAATTTCTGCAATTTTGCCCTAAAATAAGGGGAATTTCTGCCTTTTGCCCCAAAATAAAGAGAATTTCTGCCTTTTTGTCACAAAATAAAGAAAATTACTGTATTTTTTACCCCAAAATTAGGTGAATTTCTGCAATTTTGCTCCAAAATACAAAGACTTAGTGCCATATTCGCCGAGAATAAGGAAAATTTCTGCCATTTTGCCGCGAAATTACTGAAATTTCTACAGTTTTAACCCAAAATAAGGGGAATTTCTGCCTTTTTGCCCCAAAATTAGGGGAATTTCTGCAATTTTGCTCCAAAATACGGGGAATTTCTGCCTTTTTGCACGAAAATAAAGGGAATGTATAGCTTTTTCCATAAAAAAGAGAAATTTCTTTATTTTTGCCCCAAAATAAGGGGATTTTCCACCTTTTTAACTCAAAATAAGTGCAATTTCTGCCTTTTCCCCAAAAATAAACCAAATTTCTGTCTTTTTGCCCCAATATAAGATGAATTTCTGACTTTTTGTCCGAAAATAAGGGGAATTTCAGCCTTTTTACCTCAAAATAAAGGGAATTTCTGCCTTTTTGCCCCTAAGTATGGGGAATTCCTGCCGTTTTCCCCAAAATAAGAAAAATTTCTGCAATTTCGTACCAAAATAAAAGAAATTTCTGCCTTTTTGCCCAAAAATAAGAAAATTTCTGCATTTTTTCTGAAATAAGTGAAATTTCTGCAATTTTGCCCCAAAATAAGGGAAATTTCTGCAATTTTGCCCAAATGTAAAAAAAATTTCTGCAATTTTGACCCAAAATACGGGGAATTTCTGACATTTTGCCCCCGAAAAAAGGAGATTTTCTGTCTTTTTGCCCCAAAATAAGGAGAATTTCTGTATTTTTGCCCCACAATTAGGGGAATTTCTGCAATTTTGCTTCAAAATACGGGGAATTTCTGCCTTTTAGCCCCAAAATAAAGGGAATTTCTGCATTTTCCCCCAATATTTGGGGAATTTCTGCATTTTACCTCTAAATAAGAGGAATTTCTGCATTTTACTTCAAAATAAGAAGAATTTCTGCCTTTTGCCCCAAAATATGGGGAATTTCTGCCTTTATGTTCCAAAATAAGGAAAATTTCTTCAATTTTGTACCATAATAAAAAAAATTTCTGCTTTTTGCCCCAAAATAAGGAGAATTTCTGACTTTTTACCCTGAAATAAATGAACTTTCTGCAATTTTGCCCAAATATAAGTGAAATTTGTGCCTTTTTGACGCAAAATGAGGGGAATTTCTGCCTTTTACCTCAAAATAAGGGGAATTTCAGCCTTTTTGCACCAAAATATGGAGAATTTCTGCATTTTTCCCCAAAATAAAGGAAATTTCTACATTTTTGCACCAATATTATGGGAATTTCTGCAATTCTGCTCCAAAATACGGGTCATTTCTGCCTTTTTGCCCGAAATTAAATGGAATTTCTGCCTTTTTGTCCCGAAATAAGTGAAATTTCTTCAATTTTAGCCAAAAATTAGAGATTTCATCTTTTTGCCCCAAAATAAGGAGAATTTCATCCATTTTGCCCTGAAATATTTGAAATTTCTGTAATTTTACCCCAAAATAAGGGGAATTTCTGCCTTTTTGCCCCAAAATAAGAATTTCAGCCTTATTACCTCAAAATAAGGGGAATTTCTGACTTTTTGCCCCAAAATATAAGAAATTTCTGCCTTTTTGCCCCAAAATAAGAAAAATTTCTGCAATTTTTGTCCCAAAATAAGGGGTATTTCTCCCTTTTTGCCCCAAAATAAAGGAAATTTCAGCCTTTTTTTCTGAAAATAAGTGAAATTTCTGCAATTTTGCCCCAAATAAGAGAAATTTCTGCAATTTTGCCAGAAAATAAGGTAAATTCCTGCAATTTTGCCCTAAAATAAAGGAAATTTCTGGAATTTTGCCCCAAAATAAGGGGAATTTCTGATTTTTGCCCCAAAATAAAGGGAATTACTGCTTTTTGCCCCAAAATTAGGGGAATTTCTGCAATTTTGCTTCAAAATACGGGGAATTTCTGCATTTTTGCCCGAAAATAAGGGGAATGCATAACTTTTTGCCATAAAAAAGGGAAATTTTTACATTTTTGCTCCAAAATAAGGGAAATTTCTGCCTTTTTGCCTCTAAATAAGTGGAATTTCTGTCTTTTTCCCCCAAAACAAAGGGAACTTCTGTCTTTTTTGCCCCAAAATAAGGATAATTTCTGACTTATTACCCTGAAATAAGTGAAATTTCTGCAATTTTGCCCCAAAATAAGGGAAATTTCTGCCTTTTTGCCCCCAAATAAGGGAAATTTCAGCCTTTTTACCTCAAAATAAGGGGAATTTCTGCATTTTTGCCACAAAATATTAGGAATTTCTGCTTTTTTGCCCCAAAATAAGGAAAATTTCTGCCTTTTTTCCCTGAAATAAGTGAAATTTCTGCAATTTTGTCCCAAAATAAGTGAAATTTCTGCAATTTTGCCCCTAAATATGGGAAATTTCTGGAATTTTGCCCCAAAATAAGTGGAATTTCTGAGTTTTGCACCAAAATAAGGAGAATTTCTGTTTTTTTGTCCCTACATATAGAGAATTTTTGCCTTTTTGCCCCACCATTAGGGAAATTTCTGCAATTTTGCTCCAAAATACAGGGAATTTCTGCCTTTTTGCCCGAAAATAAGGGGAATGCATGACTTTTTGTCATAAAAAAGGGAAATTTCTTCATTTTTGCTCCAAAATAAGGGGAATTTCTGCCTTTTTGCCTCTAAATAAGTGGAATTTCTGTCTTTTTCCCCCAAAACAAAGAGAATTTTTGTCTTTTTTGCTCCAAAATGAGGAAAATTTCTGACTTATTACCCTGAAAAGTGAAATTTCTCCACTTTTGCCCCAAAATAAGGGAAATTTCTGCCTTTTTGCCCTGAAATATGAGAAATTTCTGCAATTTTAGCCCAAAATAAAGTGAATTTCTGCATTTTTGCCCCAAAATAATGAAAATTTCTGTCTTTTTCCCCCAAAACAAAGGGAATTTCTGGTTTTTTGCCCCAAAATGAGGAAAATTTCTGACTTATTACCTTAAAAAAAGTGAAATTTCTGCAATTTTGCCCCAAAATAAGGAAAATTTCTGCCTTTTTGCCCTTACATAAGGAAAATTTCAGCCTTTTTACCTCAAAATAAGGGGAATTTCTGCATTTTTGCCACAAAATATTAGGAATTTCTGCCTTTTGCCTCAAAATAAAGAAAATTTCTGCCTTTTTTCCTGAAATAAGTGAAATTTCTGCAATTTTGCCTCAAAATAAGTGAAATATCTGCAATTTTGCCCCAAAATAAGAAAAATTTCTGCAATTTTGTTCCATATTAAGAGGAATTTCTCCCTTTTTGCCCCAAAATAAAGAAAATTTCAGCCTCTTTACCTGAAAATAAGTGAAATTTCTGCAATTTTGCCCCTACTAAGGGGAATTTCTGACTTTTTACCCGGAAATAAATGAAATTTCTGCAATATTGCTCAAAATAAGGGGAATTTCTGCCTTTTTGCCCAAAATATGGGGAATTTCAGCATTTTACCTCCAAATAAGGGGAATTTCTGCCTTTTTGCCACAAAATATGGGGAATGTCTGCCTTATTGCCCTCAAATGAGGGAAATTTCTTCTTTTCTGCCCCAATTAACGAGACTTTCTGCCTTTTTTGCCACAAAGTAAAGGAAATTTCTGCCTTTTTGCCCCAAAATAAAAGGAATTTCAGCCTTTTTACCTCCAAATAAAGGGAATTTCTGCCTTTTGCCCCAAAATATAGGGAATTTCTATCTTTTTGTTCAAAAATAAGGAAAATTTCTTCAATTTTGTGCCAAAATAATAGGAATTTCTGACTTTGCCCTGAAATAAATGAAATTTCTGCAATTTTGCCCGAAAATAAGAAAAATTTGTGCCTTTTTGCCACAAAATGAGGGGAATTTCTGCCTATTTGCCACAAAATAAGAAAAATTTCTGCAATTCTATAACAAAATAAAAGAAATTTCTACAATTTTGCTTCAAAATAAAAAAAATTTCTGCAATTTTGCCCCAAAATAAGGTAAATTCCTGCAATTTTGCCCCAAAATAAAGGAAATTTCTGGAATTTTGCCCCAAAGTAAGGGGAATTTCTGATTTTTGTCCCAAAATGAAGGGAATTTCTGCCTTTTGCCCCAAAATTAGGGGAATTTCTGCAATTTTGCTTCAAAATACGGGAAATTTCTGCCTTTTTGCCCGAAAATAAGGGGAATGCATACCTTTTTGCAATAAAAAAGTGAAATTTCTTTATTTTTGCTCCAAAATAAGGGGAATTTCTGCCTTTTTGCCTCTAAATAAGTGGAATTTCTGTCTTTTTCCACCAAAACAAAGGGAATTTCTGTCTTTTTTGGCCCAAAATAAGGGGAATTTCAGACTTATTACCCTGAAATAAGTGAAATTTCTGCAATTTTGCCCCAAAATAAAAGAAATTTCTGCCTTTTTGCCCCCAAATAAGGGGAATTTCAGCCTTTTTACCTCAAAATAAGGGGAATTTCTGCATTTTTTCCACAAATTATTAGGAATTTCTGCCTTTTTGCCCCAAAATAAGAAAAATTTCTGCCTTTTTTCCCTGAAATAAGTGAAATTTCTTCAATTTTGCCCCAAAATAAGTGAAATTTCTGCAATTTTGCCCCAAAATAAGTGGAATTTCTGAGTTTTGTCCCAAAATAAGGAGAATTTCTGTCTTTTTGCCCCAACATATAGGGAATTTCTGCCTTTTTACACCAAGATTAGAAAAGTTTCTGCAATTTTGCTTCAAAATACAGGAAATTTCTGCCTCTTTTCCCGAAAATAAGGGGAACTTCTGCCTTTTTGCCCCAAATGAAGAAAATTTCTGCATTTTTGCCCCAATATTAGGGGAATTTCTGCAATTTTGCTTCAAAATAGGGGAATTTCTTATTTTTTCCGTGAAATTTAGGGGATTTTCTGCCTTTTTCCCCCAAACAAAGGAAATTTCTGCAATTTTATCCCAAAATAAGGGGAATTTCTGCCTTTTTGCCTTAAAATAAGGGGAATTTCTGCCTTTTTGCCCTAAAATATGTGAAATTTCTGCAATTTTACCCCAAAATAAGGTGAATTTCTGCCTCTTTGCCCCAAAATAATGGGAATTTCTGCCTTTTTGCCCCAAAATAAGAAAAATTCTTGCCTTTTTTTCTCTGAAATAAGTGAAATTTCTGCAATTTTGCCCGAAAATAAGGGGAATTTCTGTTTTTTGCTTTTAAATAATGGAAATTTCTGCAATTTTGCTCTAAAATAAGATGAATTTCTGCCTTTTGCCCCAAATTAAGGGCAATTTCTGCCATTTTGCCCAAAAATAAAGAAAATTACTGCATTTTATACCCCAAAAATTAGGTGAATTACTGCAATTTTGCTCCAAAATACGGGGATTTTTTGCCTTTTTCGCCGAAAAGAAGGGGAATTTCTGCTATTTTGCCTCGAAATAAGTGAAATTTCTGCAGTTTTACCCAAAAATAAGAAGAATTTCTGCCTTTTTGCCCCAAAATTAGGGGAATTTCTGCAATTTTGCTCCAAAATACGGGGAAATTCTGCCTTTTAGCCCGAAAATAATGGGAATGTATACCTTTTTGCCATAAAAAAGGGAAATTTCTTCACTTTTGCCCCAAAATAAGGGGATTTTCCGCCTTTTTGACTCCAAATAAGTGCAATTTCTGCCTTTTCCCCAAAAATAAATGGAATTTCTGTATTTTTGCCCCAAAATAATGGGAATTTGTGACTTTTTGCCCTGAAATAAGTGAAATTTCTAAAATTTGTCCCCAAAATAATGGAAATGTCTGCTTTTTGCCCCAAAATGAAGGAAATTTCTGCCTTTTGCCCCAAAATAAAGGGAATTTCAGCATTTTTACCTCAAAATAAGGGAAATTTCTTCCTTTTTGTCCCAAAATATGAGGAATTTCTAATTTTTTGCCAAAAATAAGGAAAATTTCTTTAATTTTGTACCAAAATAAAAGAAATTACTGCCTTTTTGACTGAAAATAAGGGGAATTTCTGCCTTTTTGCCCTCAAATATGTGAAATTTCTGCAATTTTACCGCAAACTAAGGTGAATTTCTGCCTTTTTGCCCCAAAATAAGAAAAATTTTTGCTTTTTTTTCTGAAATAAGTGAAATTTCTGCAATATTGCCCTAAAATAAGGGAAATTTCAGCACTTTTTCCCTATAATAAGGATATTTTCTGCAATTTTGCCCCAAAATAAGAGGAATTTCTGTTTTTTGCCCCCAAATAAGGGAAATTTCTGCAATTTTGCCCTAAAATAAGGGGAATTTCTGCCTTATGCCCCAAAATAAGAAGAATTTCTGCCTTTTTGCCCCAAAAGAAAGAAAATTACTGTATTTTTATCCCAAAATTAGGTGGATTTCTGCAATTTTGCTCCAAAATACGGGGAATTTCTGCCTTTTTGCCCGAAAATAAAGGGAATATATAACTTTTGCAATAAAAAAAGGAAAATTTCTTCATTTTTGAACCAAAATAAGGGGATTTTACGCCTTTTTGACTCAAAATAAGTGCAATTTCTGCCTTTTCCCCAAAAATAAACAAAATTTCTGTCGTTTTGCCCAAAAATAAGTGGAATTTCTGACTTTTTGCCCCCAAATAAGGGGAATTTCAGCCTTTTTACCTCAAAATAAGGGGAATTTCTGCATTTTTGCCACAAAATATTAGGAATTTCTGCCTTTTTGCCCCAAAATAAGGAAAATTTCTGCTTTTTTTCCCTAAAATAAGTGAAATTTCTGCAATTTTGCCCCAAAATAAGTGAAATTTCTGCAATTTTGCCCCAAAATAAGTGAAATTTTTCCAATTTTGCCCCAAAATAAGAGAAATTTCTGGAATTTTGCCCCAAAATAAGTGGAATTTCTGAGTTTTGCCCCAAAATAAGGAGAATTTCTGTCTTTTTGCCCCAACATATAGGGAATTTCTACCTTTTTGCCCCAATATTAGCTGAGTTTCTGCAATTTTGCTTCAAAATACAGGGAATTTCTGCCTCTTTTCCCGAAAATAAGGGGAACTTCTGCCCTTTTGAGCATTTTTGCCCCAATATTAAGGGAATTTCTGCAATTTTGCTCCAAAATAGGAAAATTTCTGCCTTTTTGCCCCAAAATAATGGGAATTTCTGCCTTTTTCCCTGAAATATTTGAAATTTCTGCAATTTTACCCCAAAATAAGGGGAATTTCTGCCTTTTTGCCCCAAAATATGGGGAATTTCAGCCTTATTACCTCAAAATAAGGGGAATTTCTGCCTTTTTGCCCCAAAATATGGGGAATTTCTGCTTTTTTGCCCCAAAATAAAGAAAATTATTGTATTTTTACCCCAAAATTTGGTGAATTTCTGCAATTTTGCTCCAAAATACGGAGATTTTCTGCCTTTTTCGCCGAAAATAAGGGGAATTTCTGCCATTTTGCCGCGTAATAAGTGAAATTTCTGCAGTTTTACTCCAAAATAAGGGGAATGTCTGCCTTTTTGCCCCAAAATTAAAGGAATTTCTGCAATTTTGCCCAAAAATTAGGGGAATTTCTGTCTATTTGCCCGAACATAAAAGGAATGTATACCTTTTGCCTTAAAAAAGGGATATTTCTTCATTTTTGACCCAAAACAAGGAGATTTTCCGCCTTTTTGACTCAAAATAAGTGCAATTTTTGCTTTTCCCCAAAAATAAATGAAATTTCTGTCTTTTTGCCCCAAAATAAGGGGAATTTCTGACTTTTTGCCCCAAAATAAGGGGAATTTCAGCCTTTTTAACCTCAAAATAAGGGGAATTTCTGCCTTCTTGCCCCAAAATATAAGGAATTTCTGACTTGTTGCTTCAAAATAAGAAAAATTTCTGCAATTTTGTACCAAAATAAAAGAAATTTCTGCCTTTTTGCCCCAAAATAAGAAAATTTTTGCCTGTTTTCCCTGAAATAAGTAAAATTTCTGCAATTTTGCCCCAAAATAAGGGAAATTTCAGCAATTTTGTCCCAATGTATAGAAAATTTCTGCAATTTTGACCCAAAATAAGGGGAATTTCTGACTGTTTGCTCCCGAAAATAGGAGGTTTTCTGTCTTTTTGCCCCAAAATAAGTAGAATTTCTGCCTTTTTTCCCCAAAATAAAGAAAATTTCTTCCTTTTTTCACTGAAATAAGTGAAATTTCTGCAATTTTGCCCCAAAAGAAGGGAAATTTCTGGAATTTTGCCCCAAAATAAGTGGAATTTCTGAGTTTTGCCCTAAAATAAGGAGAATTTCTGTCTTTTTGCCCCAACATATAGAGAATATCTGCCTTTTTGCCCCACAATTAGGGGAATTTCTGCAATTTTGCTCCAAAATACGGGGAATTTCTGCCTTTTTGTCCAAAAATAAGGGGAATGCATACCTTTTTGCCATAAAAAGGGGAAATTTCTTCATTTTTGCTCCAAAATAAAAGGAATTTCTGCATTTTTGCCTCTAAATAAGTGGAATTTCTGATTTTAACCCAAAACAAAGGGAATTTCTTTCTTTTTTGCCCCAAAATAAAGAAAATTTCTGACTTTTTACCCTGAAATATATGAAATTTCTGCAATTTTGCCTTAAAATAAGGGAAATTTCTGCTTTTTTGCCCTGAAATATGTGAAATTTCTGCAATTTAAGCCCAAAATAAGGTGAATTTCTTTCTTTTTGCCCCAAAATAAGAAAAAATTTTGCTTTTTTCTCTGAAATAAGTGAAATTTCTGCAATTTTGCCCTAAAATTAGGGAAATTTCTGCAATTTTTCCCCATAATAAGGGAAATTTCTGCAATTTTGCCCTAAAATAAGGGGAATTTCTGACTTTTGCCCCAAAATAAGGAGAATTTCAGTCTTTTTGCCGTAAAATATAAGGAATTTATGCCTTTTTGCCCCACAATTAGGGGAATTTCTGCAATTTTGCTCCAAAATACGAAGAATTTCTGCCTTTTTGCCTGAAAATAAAGTAAATGTATACCTTTTTGCCTTAAAACAGGAAATTTCTTTATTTTTGCCCCAAAATAAGGGGATTTTCTGCCTTTTTGACTCAAAATAAGTGCAATTTCTGCCTTTCCCCAAAAATAAACATAATTTTTGTCTTTTTGCCCCAAAATAAAGGAAATTTTTGACTTTTTGCCCGAAAATAAGGGGAATTTCAGCCTTTTTACTTCAAAATAAGGGGAATTTCTGCCTTTTTGCCACAAAATATGGGGAATTTCTGCCTTTTTGCCCCAAAATAAGAAAAATTTCTGCAATTTTGTAACAAAATAAAAGAAATTTCTGCCTTTTTGCCCCAAAATAAGAAAATTTCTGCCTTTTTTCTGAAATAAGTGAAATTTCTGCAATTTTGCCCCAAAATAAGGGAAATTTCTGCAATTTTGCCCAAATGTAAAGGAAATTTCTGCAATTTTTACCCATAATAAGGGGAATTTCTGACTTTTTGCTCCCGAAAAAAGGAGATTTTCTGTCTTTTTGCCCCAAAATAAGGAGAATTTCTGCCTTTTTGCCCGAAAATTATGAGAATTTCTGCAATTTTGCTTCAAAATACAAGGAATTTCTGCCTTTTAGCCCCAAAATAAAGGGAATTTCTGCATTTTCTTCCAATATTTGGGGAATTTCTGCATTTTACCTCAAAATAAGAAGAATTTCTTCCTTTTGCCACAAAATATGGGGAATTTCTGCCTTTTTGTTCCAAAATAAGGAAAATTTCTTCAATTTTGTACCATAATAAAAGAAATTTCTGCTTTTTGCCCCAAAATATGGGGAATTGCTGACTTTTGCCCTGAAATAAATGAAATTTCTGCAATTTTGCCTGAAAATAAGAGAAATTTGGGCTTTTTGCCCCAAAATAAGGGGAATTCTGCTTTTTGCCCCAAAATATGGGGAATTTCAGCATATTACCTTAAAGTAAGGGGAATTTCAGCCTTTTTGCACCAAAATATGTAGAATTTCTGCCTTTTTTCCCTAAAATAAAAAGAATTTCTGCATTTTTGCACCAATATTAGGGGAATTTCTGCAATTTTGCTCCAAAATACTGGTCATTTCTGCCTTTTTGCCCGAAATTAAGTGGAATTTCTGCCTTTTTGTCCCAACATAAGTGAAATTTCTTCAATTTTAGCCAAAAATTAGGGATTTTGTCTTTTTGCCCCAAAATAAGGGGAATTTCTGCCATTTTGCCCTGAAATATTTGAAATTTCTGCAATTTTACCCCAAAATAAAGGGAATTTCTGCCTTTTTGCCCCAAAATAAGGAGAATTTCAGCCTTATTACCTCAAAATATGTGAAATTTCTGCTTTTTGCCACAAAATATAAGGAATTTCTGACTTTTTACCCTGAAATAAATGAAATTTCTGCAATTTTGCCCGAAATAAGGGAAACTTGTGCCTTTTTGCCCCAAAATGAGGGGATTTTCGGCCTTTTGCCCCAAAATATGGGGAATTTCAGCATTTTACCCCAAAATAAAGTGAATTTCTGCCTTTTTGCCCCAAAATAATGGGAATTTCTGTTTTTTTGCCCCAAAATAAGAAAAATTTTTGCTTTTTGTTCTCTGAAATAAGTGAAATTTCTGCAATTTTGCCCTAAAATTAGGGAAATTTCTGCAATTTTTCCCCATAATAAGGGAAATTTCTGCAATTTTCCCCAAAATAATAAGAATTTCTGTTTTTTGCCCCCATAAAGGGAAATTACTGCAATTTTGCCCTAAAATAAGGGGAATTTCTGCATTTTGCCCCAAAATAAGGAGCATTTCTGCCTTTTTGTCACAAAATAAAGAAAATTACTGTATTTTTTCTCAAAATTAGGTGAATTCCTGCAATTTTGCTCCAAAATACGGAGATTTTCTGCCATTTTCGCCGAGAATAAAGGGAATTTCTGCCATTTTGCCGCGAAATTAGTGAAATTTCTGCAGTTTTACCCCAAAATAAGGGGAATTTCTGCCTTTTTCTTCAAGATTAGGGGAATTTCTGCAATTTTGCTCCAAAATACGGGGAATTTCTGCCTTTTTGCCCGAAAATAAAGGGAATGTATACCTTTTTGCCATAAAAAAGGGAAACTTCTTCATTTTTGCCCCAAAATAAGGGGATTTTCTGCCTTTTTGACTAAAAATAAGTGCAATTTCTGCCTTTTCCCCAAAAATAAACCAAATTTCTGTCTTTTTGCCCCAACATAAGAGGAATTTCTGACTTTTTGCCCGAAAATAAGGAGAATTTCAGCCTTTTTACCTCAAAATAACGGGAATTTCTGCATTTTTGCCACAAAATATGGGGAATTTCTGCCTTTTTCCCCAAAATAAGAAAAATTTCTGCAATTTTATACCAAAATAAAAGAAATTTCTGCCTTTTTGCCCCAAAATAAGAAAATTTCTGCTTTTTTTCTGAAATAAGTGAAATTTCTGCAATTTTGCCCCAAAATAAGGGAAATTTCTGCAATTTTGCCCAAATGTAAAGGAAATTTCTGCAATTTTGACCCAAAATAAGGGGAATTTCTGACTCTTTGCTCCCGAAAAAAGGAGATTTTCTGTCTTTTTGCCCCAAAATAAGGAGAATTTCTGCCTTTTTGCCCGAAAATTATGAGAATTTCTGCAATTTTGCTTCAAAATATGGGGAATTTCTGCCTTTAAGCCCCAAAATAAAGGGAATTTCTCCATTTTCCCCCAATATTTGGGGAATTTCTGCATTTTACCTCTAAATAAGAGGAATTTCTGCATTTTACCTCAAAATAAGAAGAATTTCTGCCTTTTGGCCCAAAATATGAGGAATTTCGGCCTTTTTGTTCCAAAATAAGGAAAATTTCTTCAATTTTGTACCATAATAAAGGAAATTTCTGCTTTTTGCCCCAAAAAATGGGGAATTTCTGACTTTTTACCCTGAAATAAATGAAATTTCTGCAATTTTGCCCAAAAATAAGGGAAATTTGTGCCTTTTTACCCCAAATTTTGGGAATTTCTGCCTTTTGCCCCAAAATATGGGGAATTTCAGCATTTTACCTCAAAATAAGGGGAATTTCAGCCTTTTTACACCAAAATATGGAGAATTTCTGCATTTTTCCCCAAAATAAATGGAATTTCTGCATTTTTCACCAATATTATAGGAATTTCTGCAATTTTGCTCCAAAATACGGGTCATTTCTGCCTTTTTGCCCGAAATTAAGTGGAATTTCTGCCTTTTTGTCCCGAAATAAGTGAAATTTCTTCAATTTTAGCCAAAAATTAGGGATTTCATCTTTTTGCCCCAAAATAAGGAGAATTTCTGCCATTTTGCCCTGAAATATTTGAAATTTCTGCAATTTTACCCCAAAATAAGAGGAATTTCTGCCTTTTTGCCCTAAAATAAGGGGAATTTCAGCCTTATTAACTCAAAATGAGGGGAATTTCTGCCTTTTTGCCCCAAAATATAAGGAATTTCTGCCTTTTTGCCCCAAAATAAGAAAAATTTCTGCAATTTTGCCCCAAAATAAGGGGTATTTCTCCCTTTTTGCCCCAAAATAAAGTAAATTTCATTTGTTTTCCTTGAAAATAAGTGAAATTTCTGCAATTTTGCCCCAAATAAGGGAAATTTCGGCAATTTTGCACCAAAATAAGGTAAATTCCGGCAATTTTGCCCCAAAATAAGGGAAATTTCAGGATTTTTGCCCCAAAATAAGGGGAATTTCTGATTTTTGCCCCAAAATAAAGGGAATTTCTGCCTTTTGCCCCAAAATTAGAAGAATTTCTGCAATTTTGCTTCAAAATACGGGGAATTTTTGCATTTTTGCCCGAAAATAAGGGGAATGCATAACTTTTTGCCATAAAAAAGGGAAATTTCTTTATTTTTGCTCCAAAATAAGGGGAATTTCTGCCTTTTTGCCCCTAAATAAGTGAAATTTCTGTCTTTTTTCCCCAAAACAATGGGAATTTCTGTCTTTTTTGCCCCAAAATAAGGGGAATTTCTGACTTATTACACTGAAATAAGTGAAATTTCTAAATTTTGCCCCACAATAAGGGAAATTTCTGCCTTTTTGCCCCCAAATAAGGGGAATTTAGGCCTTTTTACCTCAAAATAAGGGGAGTTTTTGCATTTTTGCCACAAAATATTAGGAATTTCTGCCTTTTTGCCCCAAAATAAGGAAAATTTTTTTCTTTTTTCCCTGAAATAAGTGAAATTTCTGCAATTTTGCCCCAAAATAAGAGAAATTTCTGCAATTTTGCCTAAATGTAAAGGAAATTTCTGCAATTTTGCCCCAAAATAAGGGGAATCTCTGACTTTTTGCTCCCGAAAAAAGGAGATTTTCTGTCTTTTTGCCCCAAAATAAGGAGAATTTTTGCCTTTTTGCCCGAAAATTATGAGAATTTCTGCAATTTTGCTTCAAAATACGGGGAATTTCTGCCTTTTAGCCCCAAAATAAAGGGAATTTCTGCATTTTCCCCCAATATTTGGGGAATTTCTGCATTTTACCTCAAAATAAGAAGAATTTCTGCCTTTTGCTCCAAAATATGGGGAATTTCTGCCTTTTTGTTCCAAAATAAGGAAAATTTCTTCAATTTTGTACCATAATAAAAGAAATTTCTGCTTTTTGCCCCAAAATATGGGGAATTGCTGACTTTTTGCCCTGAAATAAATGAAATTTCTGCAATTTTGCCCGAAAATAAGGGAAATTTGTGCCTTTTTACCCCAAATTTTGGGAATTTCTGCCTTTTGCCCCAAAATATGGGGAATTTTAGCATTTTACATCAAAATAAGGGGAATTTCAGCCTTTTTGCACCAAAATATGGAGAATTTCTGCCTTTTTGCCCCAAAATAAAGAGAATTTCTGCATTTTTCACCAATATTAGGGAATTTCTGCAATTTTGCTACAAAATACAGGTCATTTCTGTCTTTTTGCCCGAAATTAAGTGGAATTTCTGCCTTTTTGTCCCAACATAAGTGAAATTTCTTCAATTTTAGCCAAAAATTAGGGATTTCATCTTTTTGCCCCAAAATAAAAGGAATTTCTGCCATTTTGCCCTGAAATATTTGAAATTTCTGCAATTTTACCACAAAATAAGGGGAATTTCTGCCTTTTTGCCCCAAAATAAGGGGAATTTCAGCCTTATTACCTCAAAATAAGGGAATTTTCTGCTTTTTGCCACAAAATATAAAAAATTTCTGACTTTTTACCCTAAAATAAATGAAATTTCTGCAATTTTTCCCGAAAATAAAGGAAATTTGTGCCTTTTTGCCCCAAAATGAAAGGAATTTCTGCCTTTTGCCCCAAAATATGGGGAATTTCAGCATTTTACCCCAAAATAAGGTCAATTTCTGCCTTTTTGCCCTAAAATAATGGGTATTTCTGCCTTTTTGCCCCAAAATAAGAAAAATTTTTGCTTTTTTTTCTCTGAAATAAGTGAAATTTCTGCAATTTTGCCCTAAAATAAGGAAAATTTCTGCAATTTTTCCCCATAATAAGGGAAATTTCTGTAATTATTCCCCAAAATAAGGGGAATTTCTGTTTTTTCCCCCAAATAAGGTAAATTTCTGCAATTTTGCCCTAAAATAAGGGGAATTTCTGCCTTTTGCCCCAAAATAAGAAGAATTTCTGCCTTTTTGTCACAAAATAAAGAAAATTACTGTATTTTTTAACCCCAAAATTAGGTGAATTTCTGCAATTTTGCTCCAAAATACGGAGATTTTTTGCCATTTTCGCCGAGAATAAGGAGAATTTCTGCCATTTTGCCGCAAAATTAGTGAAATTTCTGCAGTTTTACCCCAAAAAAAGGGAATTTCTGCCTTTTTGCCCCAAAATTAGAAGAATTTATGCAATTTTGCTTTGAAATATTTGAAATTTCTGCAATTTTACCACAAAATAAGGGGAATTTCTGCCGTTTTGCCTCAAAATAAGCGGAATTTCAGCCTTATTACCTCAAAATAAGGGAAATTTCTGCTTTTTGCCACAAAATAAGAAAAATTTTTGCTTTTTTTCTCTGAAATAAGTGAAATTTCTGCAATTTTGCCCTAAAATAAGGGAAATTTCTGCAATTTTTCCCCATAATAAGGGAAATTTCTGCAATTTTTCCCTAAAATAAGGGGAATTTCTGTTTTTTCCCCCAAATAAGGGAAATTTCTGCAATTTTGCCCTAAAATAAGGGGAATTTCTGCCTTTTGCCCCAAAATAAGGAGAATTTCTGCCTTTTTGTCACAAAATAAAGAAAATTACTGTATTTTTTTCCTAAAATTAGGTGAATTTCTGCAATTTTGCTCCAAAATACGGAGATTTTCTGCCATTTTCGCCGAGACTAAGGGGAATTTCTGCCTTTTTGCCCCAAAATAATGGGAATTTCAAACTTTTTACCTCAAAATAAGGGGAATTTCTGTCTTTTGCCCAAAATATGGGGAATTTCTGACTTTTTGTTCCAAAATAAGGAAAATTTCTTCAATTTGTACCAAAATAAAAGAAATTTCTGATTTTTGCCCCAAAATAAAAGTAATTTCTGACTTTTGCCCTGAAATAAATGAAATTTCAGCAATTTGGCAAGAAAATAAGGAAAATTTGTGTTTTTTTGCCCCAAAATGAGGGGAATTTCAGCATTTTACCTCAAAAAAAGGGGAATTTCAGCCTTTTTGCACCAAAATATAGAAAATTTCTGCCTTTTTGCCCCAAAATATGGGGAATTTCAGCATTTTACCTCAAAAAAAGGGGAATTTCAGCCTTTTTGCACCAAAATATAGAAAATTTCTGCCTTTTTGCCACAAAATAAGAAAAATTTCTGCAATTCTGTACCAAAATAAAAGAAATTATTAAAATTTTGTCCCAAAATAGGGAAATTTCTAATTTTTGCCCAGAAATAAGGAGAATTTCTGTATTTTTGCCCCAAAATAAAGGGAATTTCTGCCTTTTTGCCCCAAAATTAGGGGAGTTTCTGTAATTTTACTTCAAAATACAGGGAATTTCTGCCTCTTTTCCTGAAAATAAGGGGAACTTCTGCCGATTTGCGCAAATAAAGGGAATTTCTGCATTTTTGCCCCAACATTAGGGGAATTTCTGCAATTTTGCTCTAAAATACGGGGAATTTCTGCCTTTTTGCCCAAAATTAAGGGGATTTTCTGCCTTTTTGCCCCCAAACAAGGAAATTTCTTCAATTTTATCCCAAAATAAGGGGAATTTCTGCCTTTTTGCCCCCAAATAAGGGGAATTTCTGCATTTTTGCCCTGAAATATGTGAAATGTCTGCAATTTTACCCCAAAATAAGGTGAATTTCTGCCTTTTTGCCCCAAAATAATGGGAATTTCTGCATTTTGCCCTAAAATAACAAAAATTTTTGCTTTTTTCTCTGAAATAAGTGAAATTTCTGCAATTTTGCCTTAAAATAAAAGAAATTTCTGCAATTTTTCCCCATAATAAAGGAATTTTCTGCAATTTTGCCCCAAAATATAGGGAATTTCTGTTTTTTGTCCCCAAATAAGGGAAATTTCTGCAATTTTGCCCTGAAATAAGGGGAATTTCTGCTTTTTGCCCAAAAAAATGAAGAATTTCTGCCCTTTTGCCCCAAAATAAAGAAAATTACTGCATGTTTTACCCCAAAATTAGGTGAATTTCTGCAATTTTGCTCCAATATACGGGGATTTTCGGCCTTTTTCGCCGAAAATAAAGGGAATTTCTTCCATTTTGCCGCGAAATAAGTGAAATTTCTGCAGTTTTACCCTAAAATAAGGGGAAGTTCTGCGTTTTGGTCCCAAAATTAGGGGAATTTCTACAATTTTACTCCAAAATACGGGGAATTTCTGCCTTTTTGCCCGAAAATAAAGAGAATGTATATTTTTTTGCCAAAAAAAAAGGAAATTTCTTCATTTTTACCCCAAAATAAAGGGATTTTTCGCCTTTTGGCTCAAAATAAGTGCAATTTCTGACTTTTCCCCAAAAATAAACGGAAATTCTGTCTTTTTGCCCCAAAATAAGGGAAATTTCTGACTTTTTGCCCTGAAATAAGTTAAATTTCTAAAATTTTTCCCCAAAATAAGGTAAATGTCTGCTTTTTACCCCAAAATAAGGAGAATTTCTGCCTTTTTGCCCCCAAATAAGGGGAATTTCAGCCTTTTTACCTCAAAATAAAAGGAATTTCTGCATTTTTGCCCCAAAATATGGGAAATTTCTGTTTTTTTACCCAAAATAAGAAAAATTTCTGCAATTTTGTACCAAAATAAAATAAATTTCTGCCTTTTTGCCACAAAATAAGAAAATTTCTGCTTTTTTACCCTGAAATAATTGAAATTTCTGCAATTTTGCCACAAAATAAGTGAAATTTCTGAGTTTTGCCTCAAAATAAGGAAAATTTCTGTATTTTTGTCCTAACATATAGAGAATTTCTGCCTTTTTGCCCCACAATTAGGGGAATTTCTGCAATTTTGCTCCAAAATATAAGGAATTTCTGCCTTTTTGCCCGAAAATAAGAAGAATGCATACCTTTTTGCCATAAAAAAGGGAAATTTCTTCATTTTTGCTCCAAAATAAGGGGAATTTCTACATTTTTGCCTCTAAATAAGTGGAATTTCTGTCTTTTTCCCCCAAAACAAAGGGAAATTCTGTCTTTTTTGCCCCAAAATAAGGAAAATTTCTGACTTATTACCCTGAAGTAAGTGAAATTTCTGCAATTTTGCTCCAAAATAAGGGAAATTTCTGCCTTTTTGCCCCCAAATAAGAGAATTTCAGCCTTTTTACCTCAAAATAAGGGGAATTTCTGCATTTTTGCCCCAAAATATGGAAAAATTCTGCCTTTTTGCCCCAAAATAAGAAAAATTTCTGCAATTTTGTACCAAAGTAAAAGAAATTTCTGACTTTTTGCGCAAAAATAAGAAAATTTCTGCTTTTCTTTTTTCTTAAATAAGTGAAATTTCTTCAATTTTGCCCCAAAATAAGAGAAATTTCTGAGTTTTCTCTCAAAATGAGGGAAATTTCTAAAATTTTGCCCCAAAATATGTGGAATCTCTGAGTTTTGCCCCAAAATAAGGAGAATTTCTATCTTTTTGCCCTAACATATAGGGAATTTCTGCCTTTTTGTTCCACAATTAGGGGAATTTCTGCAATTTTGCTCCTAAATACGGGGAATTTCTGCCTTTTTGCCCAAAAATAAAAAGAATGCATACCTTTTTGCCATAAAAAAGTGAAATTTCTTCATTTTTGCTCCAAAATAAGGGGAATTTCTGCTTTTTTGCCTCTAAATAAGTGGAATTTCTGTCTTTTCCCCCCAAAACAAAGGGAATTTCTGTCTTTTTTGCCCCAAAATAATGAAAATTTCTGACTTATTACCCTGAAATATGTGAAATTTCTGCAATTTTGCCCCAAATTAAGGGAAATTTCTGCCTTTTTGCCCCCAAATAAGGGGAATTTCAGCTTTTTTACCTCAAAATAAGGGGAATTTCTGCATTTTTGCCACAAAATATTAGGAATTTCTGCCTTTTTGCACAAAAATATAAAAATTTCTGCTTTTTTTCCCTTAAATAAGTGAAATATCTGCAATTTTGCCCCAAAATAAGTGAAATTTCTGCAATTCTGCCCCAAAATAAGGGAAATTTCTGGAATTTTGCCCCAAAATAAGTGGAATTTCTGAGTTTTGCCCCAAAATAAGGAGAATTTCTGTTTTTTGCCCAAACACATAGGGAATTTCTGCAGTTTTGCCCCACAATTAGGGGAATTTCTGCAATTTTGCTTCAAAATATGGGGAATTTCTGCCTTTTTCCCCGAAAATAAGAAGAATGCATACCTTTTTGCCATAAAAAAGGGAAATTTCTTCATTTTTGCTCAAAAATAAGGGGAATTTCTGCATTTTTGCCTCTAAATAAGTGGAATTTCTGTCTTTTTCCCCCAAAACAAAGGGAATTTCTGTCTTTTTGCCCCAAAATCAGGAAAATTTCTGACTTATTTCCCTGAAATAAGTGAAATTTCTGCAAATTTGCCTTAAAATAAAAGAAATTTCTGCAATTTTTCTCCATAATAAAGGAATTTTCTGCAATTTTGCCCCAAAATAAAGGGAATTCCTGTTTTTTGTCCCCAAATAAGGGAAATTTCTGCAATTTTGTCCTAAAATAAGGGGAATTTCTGCCTTTTGCCTCAAAATAAGGGGTATTTCTGCCTTTTTGCCCCAAAATAAAGAAAATTACTGCATGTTTTACCCCAAAATTAGGTGAATTTCTGCAATTTTGCTCCAAAATACGGGGATTTTTTGCCTTTTTCGCCGATAATAAAGGGAATTTCTGCCTTTTTGCCGCGAAATAAGTGAAATTTCTGCAGCTTTACCCCAAAATAAGGGGAAGTTCTGCGCTTTTGCCCCAAAATTAGGGGAATTTCTGCAATATTGCTCCAAAATACGGGTAATTTCTGCCTTTTTGCCCGAAAATAAAGGGAATGTATACCTTTTTGCCATAAAAAAGGGAAATTTCTTCATTTTTGCTCCAAAATAAGGGGAATTTCTGACTTATTACCATAAAATCAGTGAAATTTCTGCAATTTTGCCCCAAAATAAGGGAAATTTCTGCCTTTTTGCCACAAAATAAGGGGAATTCCTGTCTTTTTGCCCCAAAAAAGGGGAATTTCAGCCTTTTTACCTCATAATAAGGGGAATTTCTGCCTTTTTGCCCTAAAATATGGGGAATTTCTGTATTTTTGCCCCAAAATCAAGAAAATTTCTGCAATTTTGTACCAAAATAAAAGTAATTTCTGCCTTTTTGCCCCAAAATAAAAAAAATTTCTGCGTTTTTTCCTTGAAATAAGTGAAATTTCTGCAATTTTGCTCCAAAATAAGAGAGATTTCTGCAATTTTGCCCCCAAAAAAAGGAAATTTTTGGAATTTTGCCCCAAAATAAGGGGAATTTCTGACATTTTTCCACAAAATATGGGGAATTTCTGCCTTATTGCCCCCAAATAAGGAAAATTTTTGCTTTTCTGCCCCAATTAACGGGAATTTCTGCCTTTTTGCCACAAAGTAAAGGGAATTTACGCCTTTTTGCCCCAAAATAACGGGAATTTCAGCCTTTTTACCTCAAAATAAGGGGTATTTCTGCCTTTTGCCCAAAATATGGGGAATTTCTGACTTTTTGTTCCAAAATAAGGAAAATTTCTTCAATTTGTAACAAAATAAAAGAAATTTCTGCTTTTTGCCCCAAAATAAAAGTAATTTATGACTATTTGCCCTGAAATAAATGAAATTTCTGCAATTTGGCCCGAAAATAAGCGAAATTTGTGCCTTTTTGCCCCAAAATGAGAAGAATTTCTGCCTTTTTGCCCCAAAATATGGGGAATTTCAGCATTTTACCTCAAAAAAAGAAGAATTTCAGCCTTTTTGCAGCAAAATATAGAAAATTTCTGCCTTTTTGCAACAAAATAAGAAAAATTTCTGCAATTCTGTACCAAAATAAAAGAAATTTCTAAAATTTTGCCCCAAAATTAGGGAAATTTCTGATTTTTGCCCCGAAATAAGGAGAATTTCTGTATTTTTGCCCCAAAATAAAGGGAATTTCTGCCTTTTTGCCCCAATATTAGGGGAATTTCTGCAATTTTGCTCTAAAATACAGGGAATATCTGCCTTTTTGCCCGAAATTAAGGGGATTTTCTGCCTTTTTGCCCCCAAACAAGGGAATTTTCTGCACTTTTATCTCAAAATAAGGGGAATTTCTGCATTTTTGCCCCCAAATAAGGCGAATTTCTGCCTTTTTGCCCTGAAATATGTGAAATGTCTGCAATTTTACCCCAGAATAAGGTGAATTTCTGCCTTTTTGCCCCAAAATAAGGGGAATTTCTGCCTTTTTGCCACAAAATAAGGAAAATTTCTGCCTTTTTTCCCTAAAATAAGTGAAATTTCTGCAATTTTGCCCCAAAATAAGTGAAATTTCTGCAATTTTGCCCAAATATAAGGGAAATTTCTGGAATTTTGCCCCAAAATAAGTTGCATTACTGAATTTTGCCCCAAAATAAAGAGAATTTCTGTCTTTTTGCCCTAACATATAGGGAATTTCTGCCTTTTTGCCCCACAATTAGGGGAATTTCTGCAATTTTGCTCCAAAATACGGGGAATTTCTGCTTTTTAGCCCGAAAATAAGGGGAATGTATACCATTTGCAACAAAAAAAGAGAAATTTCTTCATTTTTGCTCCAAAATAAGGGGAATTTCTGCATTTTTGCCTCTAAATAAGTGGAATTTCTGTCTTTTTCCCCCAAAACAAAGGGAATTTCTGTCTTTTTTGTCCCAAAATAAGAAAAATTTCTGACTTATTACCCTGAAATAAGTGAAATTTCTGCAAGTGTGCCCCAAAATAAGGGAAATTTCTGCCTTTTTGCCACAAAATAAGGGGAATTTCTGTCTTTTTACCTCAAAATAAAATGAATTTCTGCATTTTTGCCTCAAAATATGGGATTTTCTGCCTTTTTGCCACAAAATAAGAAAAATTTCTGCAATTTTGTACCAAAATAAAAGAAATTTCTGCCTTTTTGCCCCGAAATAAAAAAATTTCTGCTTTTTTTTCTGAAATAAGTGAAATTTCTGCAATTTTGCCCCAAAATAAGTGAAATTTCTGCAATTTTGCCCCAAAATAAGGGAAATTTCTTGAACTTTGCCCCAAAATAAGTGGAATTTCTGAATTTTGCCCCAAAATAAGGAGAATTTCTGTTTTTTGCCCCAACATATAGGGAATTTCTGCATTTTGCCCCACAATTAGGGGAATTTCTTCAATTTTGCTCCAAAATACGGGGAATTTCTGCCTTTTTGCCAGAAAATAAGAAGAATGCATACCTTTTTGCCATAAAAAAGGGAAGTTTCTTCATTTTTGCTCAAAAATAAGGAGAATTTCTGCTTTTTTGCCTCTAAATAAGTGGAATTTTTGTCTTTTTCCCCCAAAACAAAGGGAATTTCTGGTTTTTTTGCCCCAAAATAATGAAAATTTCGGACTTATTACCCTGAAATAAGTGAAATTTCTGCAATTTTGCCCCAAATTAAGGGAAATTTCTGCCTTTTTGCTTCCAAATAAGGGGAATTTCAGTTTTTTACCTCAAAATAAGGGAATTTCTGCATTTTTGCCAAAAAATATTAGGAATTTCTGCCTTTTTGCTCCAAAATTAAAAAATTTCTGCTTTTTTTCCCTTAAATAAGTAAAATATCTGCAATTTTGCCCCAAAATAAGTGAAATTTCTGCAATTTTGCCTTAATATAGGGGAAATTTCTGGAATTTGGCCCCAAAAAAAGTGGAATTTCTGAGTTTTGCCCCAAAATAAGGAGAATTTCTGTCTTTTTGCCCGAACATATAGGGAATTTCTATATTTTTGCCCAACAATTACGGGAATTTCTGCAATTTTGCTTCAAAATACGGGGAATTTCTGCCTTTTTGCCCGAAAATAAGAAGAATGCATACCTTTTTGCCATAAAAAAGGGAAATTTCTTCATTTTTGCTCAAAAATAATGGGAATTTCTGCTTTTTTGTCTCTAAATAGGTGGAATTTCTCTCTTTTTCCCTCAAAACAGAGGAAATTTCTGTCTTTTTTGCCCCAAAATAAGGAAAATTTCTGACTTATTACCCTGAAATAAGTGAAATTTCTGCAATTTTGCCCCAAATAAAGGAAATTTCTGCCTTTTTGCCCCCAAATAAAAGGAATTTCAGCCTTTTTACCTCAAAATAAGGGGAATTTCTGCATTTTTGCAACAAAATATTAGGAATTTCTGCCTTTTTGCCCCAAAATAAGCAAAATTTCTGCCTTTTTTTCCTGAAATAAGTGAAATTTCTGCAATTTTGCCCCAAAATAAGGGAAATTTCTGGAATTTTGCCCCAAAATAAGTGGAATTTCTGAGTTTTGCCCCAAAATAAGGAGAATTTCTGTCTTTTTGCTCTAACATATAGAGAATTTCTGCCTTTTTGCCCCACAATTAGGGGAATTTCTGCAATTTTGCTCCAAAATACAGGGAATTTTTGCTTTTTAGCCCGAAAATAAGGGGAATGTATACCTTTTGCCACAAAAAAGGGAAATTTCTTCATTTTTGCTCCAAAATAAGGGGAATTTCTGTTTTTGGCCTCTAAATAAGTGGAATTTCTGTCTTTTTCCCCCAAAACAAAGGGAATTTCTGTCTTTTTTGCCCCAAAATAAGGAAAATTTCTGACTTCTTACCCTGAAATAAGTGAAATTTCTGCAATTTTGCCCCAAAATAAGGGAAATTTCTGCCTTTTTGCCCCCAAATAAGGTGAATTTTATACTTTTTACCTCAAAATAAGGGGAATTACTGCATTTTTGCCCCAAAATATGGAAAATTTCTTCCTTTTTGCCCCAAAATAAGAAAAATTTCTGAAGTTTTGTATAAAATAAAATAAATTTCTGCCTTTTAGCCCCAAAATAAGAAAATTTCTGCTTTTTTTTCCGAAATAAGTTAAATTTCTGCAATTTTGCCCCAAAATATGTGAAATTTCTGCAAATTTGCCCCAAAATAAGGGAAATTTCTGGTATTTTGCCCCAAAACAAGGGGAATTTCTGAGTTTTGCATCAAAATAAGGAGAATTTCTGTCTTTTGCTTCATAATAATGTGAATTTCTGAATTTTCCTTCAAAATTAGGGGAATATGTGCAATTTTGCTTCAAAATACGGGGAATTTCTGCCTTATTGAACCAAAATAAAGGGAATTTCTGCATTTTTGCACCAATATAAGGGGAATTTCTGAAATTTTGCTCCAAAATACAGGGAATTTCTGCCTTATTGCCCGAAATAATGTGGAATTTCTGCCTTTTTGCCCTGAAATATTTGAAATTTCCACAATTTTACCCCAAAATAAGGAGAATTTCTGTTTTTGGCCCCAAAATTAGGAGAATTTCTGCTTTTGCCCCAAAATAAGGCATTTTCTGACTTTTTGCCCTGAAATAAGTGAAATTTCTGCAATTTTGCCACAAAATAAGGGGAATTTCTGCCTTTTTGCCAAAATAAGGGGAATTTCAGCATTTTACCTCTAAATAAGGGGAATTTCTGCCTTTTTGCCACAAAATATGGGGAATTTCTGCTTTATTGCCCCCAATAAGGAAAATTTTTGCTTTTCTGCCCGAATTAACGGGAATTTCTCCATTTTTGCCACAAAGTAAAGGGAAATTCTGCCTTTTTGCCCCAAAATAACGGGAATTTCAGTCTTTTTACCTCAAAATAATGGGAATTTCTTCCTTTTGCCCAAAATATGGGGAATTTCTGACTTTTTGTTCCAAAATAAGGAAAATTTCTTCAATTTTGTACCAAAATAAAAGAAATTTCTGCTTTTTGTCCCAAAATAAAAGTAATTTCTGAATTTTTGCCCTGAAATAAATGAAATTTTGGCAATTTTGCCCGAAAATAAGGGAAATTTGTGCCTTTTTGCCCCAAAATGAGGGGAATTTCTGCTTTTTTGCCCCACAATTAGGGGAATTTCTGCAATTTTGCTCCAAAATACGGGGAATTTCTGCCTTTTTGCCCGAAAATTAGAAGAATGCATACCTTTTTGCCATAAAAAGAGAAATTTTTTCATTTTTTCTCAAAAATAAGGGGAATTTCTATTTTTTGTCTCTAAATAAGTGGAATTTTTGTCTTTTTTCCCCAAAACAAAGGGAATTTCTGTTTTTTTTGCCCCAAAATAAGGAAAATTTCTGACTTATTATCTTGAAATAAGTGAAATTTCTGCAATTTTGCCCCAAAATAAGGGAAATTTCTGCCTATTTGCCCCCAAATAAGGGGAATTTAAGCCTTTATACCTCAAAATAAGGAAAATTTCTGCATTTTTGCCACAAAATATTAGGAATTTCTGCCTTTTTGCCCCAAAATAAGGAAAATTACTTACTTTTTTCCCTGAAATAAGTGAAATTTCTGCAATTTTGCTCCAAAATAAGTGAAATTTTTGTCTTTTTGCCCCCAAATAAAGGGAATTTCAACCTTTTTACATCAAAATAAAGGGAATTTCTGCATTTTTGCCACAAATTTTGGGAAATTTCTGCCTTTTTGCCCCAAAATAAGAAAAATTTCTGAAATTTTGTACCAAAATAAAAGAAATTTCTGACTTTTTGCCCTTAAATAAGAAAATTTCTGCTTTTTTTCTGAAATAAGTGAAATTTCTGCAATTTTGCCCTAAAATAAAAGAAATTTCGGCAATCTTGCCCCAAAATAAGTGAAATTTCTGGAATTTTGCCACAAAATAAGTGGAATTTATGAGTTTTGCCCAAAAATAAGGAGAATTTCTATCTTTTTGCACCAACATATAGGGAATTTCTTCCTTTTTGCCCCACAATTAGGGGAATATCTGCAATTTTGCTCCAAAATACGGGGAATTTCTGCTTTTTAGCCCGAAAATAAAAAGAATGTATAACTTTAGCCACAAAAAAGGGAAATTTCTTCATTTTTGCCCAAAATAAGAGGAATTTCTGTTTTTTTACCTCAAAATAAGTGAGATTTCTGCCTTTTAACCCAAAAATAAACGGAATTTCTGACTTTTTGCCCCAAAATAAAAGGAATTTTTTAATTATGCCCTGAAATAAGTGAAATTTCTGCAATTTTGCCCCAAAATAAAAGAAATTTCTGCCTTTTTGCCACAAAATAAGGAGAATTTCTGTCTTTCTGCCCCAAAATAAGGGAAATTTCTGCCTTTTTGCCCCCAAATAAGGGGAATTTCAGCCTTTTTACCTCACAATAAGGGGAATTTCTGCATTTTTGCCACAAAATAGTAAGAATTTCTGCCATTGTGCTCCAAAATACGGGAAATTTCTGCCTTTTTTCCCTGAAATAAGTGAAATTTCTGCAATTTTGCCCCAAAATAAGTGAAATTTCTGCAATTTTGCGCCAATATAAGGAAAATTTCTGCAATTTTGCCCCAAAATAAGAGAAATTTATGGAATTTTGCCCAAAAATAAGTGGAATTTCTGAGTTTTGCCCCAAAATAAGGAGAATTTCTGTCTTTTTGCCCCAACATATAGGGAATTTCTGCCTTTTTGCCTCACAATTAGGGGAATTTCTGCAATTTTGCTTCAAAATATGGGGAATTTCTGCCTTTTTGCCTGAAAATAAGAAGAATGCATACCTTTTTGGCATAAAAAAGTGAAATTTCTTCATTTTTGCTCCAAAATAAGGGGAATTTCTGTTTTTTGACTCTAAATAAGTGGAATTTCTGTCTTTTCCCCCCAAAACAAAAGGAATTTATGTCTTTTTTGCCCCAAAATAAAGAAAATTTCTGACTTATTACCCTGAAATAAGTGAAATTTCTGCAATTTTGCCCTAAAATAAGGAAAATTTCTGCGTTTTTGCCCCCAAATAAAGGGGAATTTCCGCCTTTTTACCTCAAAATAAAAGGAATTTCTGCATTTTTGCCACAAAATATTAAGAATTTCTGCCTTTTTGCCCCAAAATAAGGAAAATTTCTGCCTTTTTTTCCTGAAATAAGTGAAATTTTTGCAATTTTGCTCTAAAATAAGTGAAATTTTGCCTTTTTGATACCAAATAAGGGGAATTTCAGCCTTTTTACCTCAAAATAAAGGGAATTTCTGCATTTTTGCCCCAAAATATGGGAAATTTCTGCCTTTATGCCCCAAAATAAGAAAATTTTCTGCAATTTTTTACCAAAATAAAGGAAATTGCTGCCTTTTTACCCCCAATTAAGAAAATTTCTGCCTTTTTTTCTGAAAGAAGTGAAATTTCTGCAATTTTGCCCCAAAATAAGTGAAATTTCTCCAATTTTGCTCAAAAATAATTGAAATTTCTGGAATTTTGCCACAAAATAAGTGGAATTTATAAGTTTTGCCCCAAAATAAAAAGAATTTTGTCTTTTTTTCCCAACATATAGGAAATTTCTGCCTTTTTGCCCCACAATTAGGGGAATTTCTGCAATTTTGCTCTAAATTACGGGGAATTTCTTCTTTTTAGCCCGAAAATAAGGGGAATGTATACCTTTTGCCACAAAAAAGGGAAATTTCTGTCGTTTTGCCCCAAAATAAAAGGAATTTTTGAATTATCCCCTGAAGTAAGTGAAATTTCTGCAATTTTGCCCCCCAAAAAAAGAAATTTCTGCCTTTTTGCCACAAAATAATGGGAATTTCTTTCTTATTGCCCCAAAATAAGGGGAATTTCTGCATTTTTGCCACAAAATATTAAGAATTTCTGCCATTGTGCTCCAAAATACAAAAAATTTCTGCCTTTTTTCCCTGAAATAAGTGAAACTTCTGCAATTTTTCCACAAAATAAGTGAAATTTCTGCAATTTTGCCCCAAAATAAGGGAAATTTCTGGAATTTTGCCCCAAAATAAGTGGAATTTCTGAGTTTTGCCCCAAAATAAGGAGAATTTCTGTCTTTTTGCTCTAACATATAGAGAATTTCTGCCTTTTTGCCCCACAATTAGGGGAATTTCTGCAATTTTGCTCCAAAATACAGGGAATTTTTGCTTTTTAGCCCGAAAATAAGGGGAATGTATACCTTTTGCCACAAAAAAGGGAAATTTCTTCATTTTTGCTCCAAAATAAGGGGAATTTCTGTTTTTGGCCTCTAAATAAGTGGAATTTCTGTCTTTTTCCCCCAAAACAAAGGGAATTTCTGTCTTTTTTGCCCCAAAATAAGGAAAATTTCTGACTTCTTACCCTGAAATAAGTGAAATTTCTGCAATTTTGCCCCAAAATAAGGGAAATTTCTGCCTTTTTGCCCCCAAATAAGGTGAATTTTATACTTTTTACCTCAAAATAAGGGGAATTACTGCATTTTTGCCCCAAAATATGGAAAATTTCTTCCTTTTTGCCCCAAAATAAGAAAAATTTCTGAAGTTTTGTATAAAATAAAATAAATTTCTGCCTTTTAGCCCCAAAATAAGAAAATTTCTGCTTTTTTTTCCGAAATAAGTTAAATTTCTGCAATTTTGCCCCAAAATATGTGAAATTTCTGCAAATTTGCCCCAAAATAAGGGAAATTTCTGGTATTTTGCCCCAAAACAAGGGGAATTTCTGAGTTTTGCATCAAAATAAGGAGAATTTCTGTCTTTTTGCTTCATAATAATGTGAATTTCTGCATTTTCCTTCAAAATTAGGGGAATATGTGCAATTTTGCTTCAAAATACGGGGAATTTCTGCCTTATTGAACCAAAATAAAGGGAATTTCTGCATTTTTGCACCAATATAAGGGGAATTTCTGAAATTTTGCTCCAAAATACAGGGAATTTCTGCCTTATTGCCCGAAATAATGTGGAATTTCTGCGTTTTTGCCCTGAAATATTTGAAATTTCCACAATTTTACCCCAAAATAAGAGGAATTTCTGTTTTTGGCCTCAAAATTAAAAGAATTTCTGCTTTTTGCCCTAAAATAAGGCAATTTTCTGACTTTTTGCCCTGAAATAAGTGAAATTTCTGAAATTTTGCCCCAAAATAAGGGGAATTTCTGGCTTTTTGCCAAAATAAGGGGAATTTCAGCATTTTCCCTTCAAATAAGAAGAATTTCTGCTTTTTTGCCACAAAATATGGGGAATTTCTGCCTTATTGCCCCCAAATAAGGAAAATTTTTGCTTTTCTGCCCCAATTAATGGGAATATCTGCCTTTTGCCACAAAGTAAAGGGAATTTCTGCATTTTTGCCCCAAAATAATGGGAATTTCAGCCTTTTTAGCTCAAAATAATGGGAATTTCTGCCTTTTGCCCAAAATAAGGGGAATTTCTGACTTTTTGTTCCAAAATAAGGAAAATTTCTTCATTTTTATACCAAAATAAAAGAAATTTCTGCTTTTTGCCCCAAAATAAAAGTAATTTCTGACTTTTTGCCCTGAAATAAATAAAATTTCGGAAATTTTGCCCGAAAATAAGGGAAATTTGTGCCTTTTTGCCCCAAAATGTGGGGAATTTCTGCCTTTTTGCCCCACAATTAGGGGAATTTCTGCAATTTTAGACCAAAATTCAAGGAATTTCTGCCTTTTTGCCCGAAAATAAAAAGAATGCATACCTTTTTGCCATAAAAAGGGGAAATTTCTTCATTTTTGCTTCAAAATAAGGGGAAATTCTGCTTTTTTGCCTCTAAATAAGTGGAATTTCTGTTTTTTCCCCCAAAACAAAGGGAATTTCTGTCTTTTTTGCCCCAAAATAAGGAAAATTTCTGACTTATTACCCTGAAATAAGTGAAATTTCTGCAATTTTGCCCTAAAATAAGGGAAATTTCTGCCTTTTTGCCTCCAAATAATGGGAATTTCAGCCTTTTACCTCAAAATAAGGGGAATTTCTGCATTTTTGCCCCAAAATATGGGAAATTTCTGCCTTTTTGCCCCAAAATAAGAAAAATTTCTGCAATTTTGTACCAAAATAAAAAAAATTTCTGCCTTTTTGCCTCAAAATAAAAAAATTTCTGCTTTTTTTTTCTGAAATAAGTGAAATTTCTGCAATTTTGCCCCAAAATAAGTGAAATTTCTGCAATTTTGCCCCCAAATAAGGAAAATTTCTGGAATTTTGCCCCAAAATAGTGGAATTTCTGAGTTTGGCCCCAAAATAAGGAGAATTTCTGTCTTTTGCCTCAAAATAATGTGAATTTCTGCATTTTCCCTCAAAATAAGGGGAATATGTGCAATTTTGCTTCAAAATACGGGGAATTTCTGCCTTATTGAACCAAAATAAAGGGAATTTCTGCATTTTTGCACCAATATAAGGGGAATTTCTGAAATTTTGCTCCAAAATACAGGGAATTTCTCCTTATTGCCCGAAATAATGTGGAATTTCTGCCTTTTTGCCCTGAAATATTTGAAATTTCCACAATTTTATCCCAAAATAAGGGGAATTTCTGTTTTTGGCCTCAAAATTAGGAGAATTTCTGCTTTTTGCCCTAAAATAAGGCAATTTTCTGACTTTTTGCCCTGAAATAAGTGAAATTTCTGCAATTTTGCCCCAAAATAAGGGGAATTTCTGCCTCTTTGCCACAAAATATGGGAAATTTCTGCCTTATTGCCCCCAAATAAGGAAAATTTTTGCTTTTCTGCCCCAATTAATGGGAATTTCTGCTTTTTTGCCACAAAGTAAAGGGAATTTCTGCCTTTTTGCCCCAAAATAACGGGAATTTCAGACTTTTTACCTCAAAATAAGGGGAATTTCTGCCTTTTGCCCGAAATATGGGGAATTTCTGACTTTTTGTTCCAAAATAAGGAAAATTTCTACAATTTTGTACCAAAATAAAAGAAATTTCTGCTTTTTGCCCCAAAATAAAAGTAATTTCTGACTTTTTGCCCTGAAATAAATGAAATTTCTGCAATTTTTCCAGAAAATAAGGGAAATTTGTGCCTTTTTACCCAAAAATGAGAAGAATTTCTGTTTTTTTGCCCCAAAATATGGGGTATTTCAGCATTTTACCTCAAAATAAGGGGAATTTCAGTTTTTTGCACCAAAATATGGAAAATCACTGCCTGTTTGCCACAAAATAAGAAATACTTCTGCAATTCTGTACCAATATAAAAGAAATTTCTAAAATTTTGCCCCAAAATAAGGAGAATTTTTGATTTTTGCCCCAAAATTAGAAGAATTTCTGCAATTTTGCTACAAAATACGGGGAATTTCTGACTTTTTGCCCGAAAATAAAGGGAATGTATACCTTTTTGCAATAAAAAAGAGAAATTTCTTCATTTTTGCTCCTAAATAAGGGGAATTACTGCTTTTTTGCCTCTAAATAAGTGGAATTTCTGTCTTTTTCCCACAAAACAAAAGGAAGTTCTGTCTTTTTTGCCCCAAAATAAAGAAAATTTCTGACTTATTACCCTGAAGTAAGTGAAATTTCTGCAATTTTGCCCGAAAATGAGAGAAACTTCTGCCTTTTTGCCCCCAAATAATGGGAATTTCAGCCTTTTTTCCCTCAAAATAAGGGGAATTTCTGCATTTTTGCCACAAAATATTAGTAATTTCTGCCATTTTGCCCCAAATGAGGAAAATTTCTGCCTTTTATCCATGAAATAAGTGAAGTTTCTTCAATTTTGCCCCAAAATAAGTGAAATTTCTGCAATTTTGCCCCAAAATAAGTGAAATTTCTGCAATTTTGCCCCAAAATAAGTGAAATTTCTGCAATTTTGACCCAAAATAAGTAGAATTTCTGCAATTTTGCCCCAAAATAAGGGGAATTTCTGTCTTTTTGCCCTTACATATAGGGAATTTCTGCTTTTTGCCTCACAATTAGGGGAATTTCTGCAAATTTGCTCCAAAATACATGGAATTTCTGCTTTTTAGTCCGAAAATAAGGGGAATGTATACCTTCTGCCACAAAAAAGGGAAATTTCTTCATTTTTGCCCCAAAATAAGAGGAATTTCTGCCTTTTTACCTTAAAAAAGTGAAATTTCTGCCTTTTTACCCAAAAATAAACGGAATTTCTGTCTTTTTGCAACAAAATAAAAGGAATTTTTGAATTATGCCTTGAAATAAGTGAAATTTCTGCAATTTTGCCCCAAAATAAAAGAAATTTCTGCCTTTTTGCCACAAAATAAGGGGAATTTCTGTATTTTTGCCCCAAAATAAGGGAAATTTCTGCCTTTTTGCCCTGAAATAAGAGGAATTTCAGCATTTTTACCTCAAAATAAGCGGAATTTCTGCATTTTTGCCAAGAAATATTAGTAATTTCTGCCTTTTTGCCCCAAAATAAGGAAAATTTCTGCCTTTTTTCCCTGAAATAAGTGAAATTTCTGCAATTTTGCCCCAAAATAAGGGAAATTTCTGCCTTTTTGCCCTCAAATAAGGGGGAATTTCAGCCTTTTTACCTCAAAATAAAGGGAATTTCTGCATTTTTGCCACAAAATATTAGAAATTTCTGCCTTTTTGCCCCAAAATAAGAAAATTTCTGCTTTATTTTCCTGAAATAAGTGAAATTTCTGCAATTTTGCCCCAAAATAAGTGAAATTTCTGCAATTTTGCCTCAAAATAAGAGAAATTTCTGGAATTTTGCCCCAAAATAAGTGGAATTTCTGAGTTTTGCCCCAAAATAAGGAGAATTTCTGTCTTTTTGCCCCAACATATAGGGAATTTCTGCCTTTTTGCCCCACAATTAGGGGAATTTCTGCAATTTTGCTCCAAAATACAGGGAATTTCTGCCTTTTTGCCTGAAAATAAGAAGAATGCATACCTTTTTGCCATAAAAAAGGGAAATTTCTTCATTTTTGCTCCAAAATAAGGGGAATTTCTGCTTTTTTGCCTCTAAATAAGTGGAATTTTTGCCTTTTTTCTCCAAAACAAAGGGAATTTCTGTCTTTTTTGCCCCAAAAAAGGAAAAATTCTGACTTATTACCCTGAAGTAAGTGAAATTTATGCAATTTTGTTCCAAAATAAGGAAAATTTCTGCCTTTTTGCCCCCAAATAAGGGAAATTTCAGCCTTTTACCTAAAAATAAAAGGAATTTCTGCATTTTTGCTACAAAATATTAGGAATTTCTAACTTTTTGCCCCAAAATAAGGAAAATTTCTGCCTTTTTTCTCTGAAATAAGTGAAATTTCTGCAATTTTGCCACAAAATAAGTGAAATTTTTGCAATTTTGCCCCAAAATAAGTGAAATTTCTGGAATTTTGCCCCAAAATAAGTGGTATTTCTGAGTTTTGCCCCAAAATAAGGAGAAATTCTGTCTTTTTGCTCCAACATATAGGGAATTTCTGACTTTTTGACCCACAATTAAGGGAATTTCTGAAATTTTGCTCCAAAATAAGGGGAATTTCTGCTTATTTGCCTCTAAATAAGTGGAATATCTTTTTTTTTCCCCAAAACAAAGGGAATTTCTGTTTTTTTGCCCCAAAATAAAGAAAATTTCTGACTTATTACCATGAAATAAGTGAAATTTCTGCAATTTTGCCCCAAAATAAGGGAAATTTCTGCTTTTTTGTCCCAAAATAATGGGAATTTCAGCCTTTTTACCTCAAAATAAGTGGAATTTCTGCATTTTTGCCCCAAAATAAGGGAAATTTCTGCCTTTTTGCCCCAAAATAAGAAAAATTTCTGCAATTTTGTACCAAAATAAAAGAATTTTCTGCCTTTTTGCCCCAATATAAGAAAATTTCTGCTTTTTTTTCTGAAATAAGTGAAATTTCTGGAATTTTGCCCCAAAATAAGGGAAATTTCTGGAATTTTGCCCCAAAATAAGTGGACTTTCTGAGTTTTGCCCCAAAATAAGGAGAATTTCTGTCTTTTTGCCACAACATATAGAAAATTTTTGCCTTCTTGCCCCACAATTAGGGGAATTTCTGGAATTTTTCTCCAAAATACAGGGAATTTCTGCCTTTTTGCCCGAAAATAAGAGGAATGCATACCTATTTGCCATAAAAAAGGGAAATTTCTTCATTTTTGCTCCAAAATAAGGGGAATTTCTTTTGTTTTTGCCTCTAAATAAGTGGAATTTCTGTCCTTTTCCCCCAAAACAAAGGGAATTTCGGTATTTTTGCCCCCAAATAAGGAAAATTTCTGACTTATTACCCTGAAATAAGTGAAATTTCTGCAATTTTGCCCCAAAATAAGGGAAATTTCTGCCTTTTTGCCCTCAAATAAGGGGAATTTCAGCATTTTTCCCTCAAAATAAGGGGAATTTCTGGATTTTTGCCCAAAATATGGGAAATTTCTTCCTTTTTGCCCCAAAATAAGGAAAATTTCTGCAATTTTGTACCAAAATAAAAGAAATTTCTGCCTTTTTGCCCCAAAATAAGAAAATTTCTGCTTTTTTTTGAAATAAGTTAAATTTCTGCAATTTTGCCTGAAAATAAGTCAAATTTCTGCAATTTTGCCCAAAAATAAGGGAAATTTCTGGAATTTTGCCCCAAAATAAGTGGAATTTCTGAGTTTTGCCCCAAACAAAGGAGAATTTCTATCTTTTTGCCCCAACATATAGGGAATTTCTGCCTTTTTGCCCCACAATTAGGGGAATTTCTGCATTTTTGCTCCAAAATACGGGGAATTTCTGCCTTTTTGCCCGAAAATAAGAAGAATGCATTACTTTTTTGCCATAAAAAAGGGAAATTTCTTCATTTTTGCTCCAAAATAAGGGGAATTTCTGCTTTTTTGCCTCTAAATAAGTGGAATTTCTGTCTTTTTCCCCCAAAACAAAGGGAATTTCTGTCTTTTTGCTCCAAAATAAAGAAAAAATTTTGACTTATTACCCTGAAATAAGTGAAATTTCTGCAATTTTGCCCCAAAATAAAGGAAATTTCTGCATTTTGGCTCCCAAATAAGGGGAATTTCAGCCATTTTACCTCAAAATAAAAGGAATTTCTGCATTTTTGCCCCAAAATAAGGGAAATTTTGGCGTTTTTGCCCCAAAATAAGTAAAATTTCTGCCTTCTTACCCTAAAATAAGTGAAATTTCTGCATTTTGGCCCCAAAATAAGTGAAATTTCTGGAATTTTGCCCCAAAATAAGTGGGATTTCTGAGTTTTGCCCCAAAATAAGGAGAATTTCTGTCTTTTTGCCCTAACATATAAAAATTTCTGCCTTTTTGCCCCACAATTAGGGGAATTTCTGCAATTTTGTTCCAAAAAACGAGGAATTTCTGCCTTTTTGCCCAAAAATAGGAAGAATGCATACCTTTTTGCCATAAAAAAGGGAAATTTCTTCATTTTTGCTCCAAAATAAGGGGAATTTCTGCATTTTTGCCTATAAATAAGTGGAATTTCTGTCTTTTTCCCCCAAAACAAAAAGAATTTCTGTCTTTTTTGCCCCAAAATAAGAAAAATTTCTGACTTATTACCCTGAAATAAGTGAAATTTCTGCAATTTTGCCCCAAAATAAGGGAAATTTCTGCCTTTATTCCCCCAAATATGAAGAATTTCAGCCATTTTACCACAAAATAAGGGGAATTTCTGCATTTTTGCCCCAAAATAAGGGAAATTTTGGCCTCTTTGCCCCAAAATAAGGAAAATTTCTGCCTTTTTTTCCTGAAATAAGTGAAATTTTTCCAATTTTGCCCCAAAATAATGGAAATTTCTGGAATTTTGCCCCAAAATAAGTGGAATTTCTGAGTTTTGCCCCAAAATAAGGAGAATTTCTGTCTTTTTGCCCCAACATATAGGGAATTTCTGCCTTTTTGCCCCACAATTAGGGGAATTTCTGCAATTTTGCTCCAAAATACAGGGAATTTCTGCCTTTTTGCCCGAAATAAGAAGAATGCATACCTTTTTGCCATAAAAAAGGGAAATTTCTTCATTTTTGCTCCAAAATAAGGGGAATTTCTGCTTTTTTGCCTCTAAATAAGTGGAATTTTTGCCTTTTTCCCCCAAACAAAGGGAATTTCTGTCTTTTTTGCCCCAAAAAAGGAAAAATTCTGACTTATTACCCTGAAGTAAGTGAAATTTTTGCAATTTTGTTCCAAAATAAGGGAAATTTCTGCCTTTTTGCCCCCAAATAAGGGGAATTTCAGCCTTTTTACCTCAAAATAAAAGGAATATCTGCATTTTTGCCACAAAATATTAGGAATTTCTAATTTTTGCCCCAAAATAAGGAAAATTTCTGCCTTTTTTCTCGGAAATAATTGAAATTTCTGCAATTTTGCCCCAAAATAAGTGAAATTTCTGCAATTTTGCCCCAAAATAAGTGAAATTTCTGGAATTTTGCCCCAAAATAAGTGGAATTTCTGAGTTTTGCCCCAAAATAAACAGAATTTCTGTCTTTTTGCCCCAACATATAGGGAATTTCTGCCTTATTGACCCACAATTAGGGGAATTTCTGAAATTTTGCTCCAAAATAAGGGGAATTTCTGCTTTTTTGCCTCTAAATAAGTGGAATTTCTGTATTTTTCCCCAAAAACAAAGGGAATTTCTGGTTTTTTTGCCCCAAAATAAAGAAAATTTCTGTCTTATTACCATGAAATAAGTGAAATTTCTGCAATTTTGCCCCAAAATAAGTGGAATTTCTGAGTTTTGCCCCAAAATAAAAAGAATTTCTGTCTTTTTGCCCCAACATATAGGGAATATCTGACTTTTTGCCCCACAATTAGGGGAATTTCTGCAATTTTGCTCCAAAATACAGGGAATTTCTGCTTTTTTGCCCGAAATAAGAAGAATGCATACCTTTTTGTCATAAAAATGGGAATTTTCTTCATTTTTGCTACAAAATAAGGGGAATTTCTGTTTTTGCCTCTAAATAAGTGGAATTTTTGCCTTTTTCCCCAAAACAAAGGGAATTTCTGTCTTTTTTGCCCCAAAAAAAGAAAAATTCTGACTTATTACCCTGAAGTAAGTGAAATTTATGCAATTTTGTTCCAAAATAAGAAAAATTTCTGCCTTTTTGCCCCCAAATAAGGGGAATTTCAGCCTTTTTACCTCAAAATAAAAGGAATTTCTGCATTTTTGCCACAAAATATTAGGAATTTCTAACTTTTTGCCCCAAAATAAGAAAAATTTCTGCCTTTTTTCTCTGAAATAAGTTAAATTTCTGCAATTTTGCCACAAAATAATTGAAATTTATGCAATTTTGCCCCAAAATAAGTGAAATTTCTGGAATTTTGCCCCAAAATAAGTGGAATTTCTGAGATTTGCCCCAAAATAAGGAGAATTTCTGTCTTTTTGCCCCAAGATATAGGGAATTTCTGCCTTTTTGACCCACAATTAGGGGAATTTCTGCAATTTTGCTCCAAAATACGGTGAATTTCTGCCTTTTTGCCCGAAAATAAGAAGAATGCATATCTTTTTGCCATAAAAAAGGGAAATTTCTTCATTTTTGCTCCAAAATAAGGGGAATTTCTGATTTTTTGCCTCTAAATAAGTGGAATTTTTGCCTTTTTCCCCAAAACAAAGTAAATTTCTGTCTTTTTTGTCCCAAAAAAGGAAAAATTCTGACTTATTACCCTGAAGTAACTGAAATTTATGCAATTTTGTTCCAAAATAAGGGAAATTTCTGCCTTTTTGCCCCCAAATAAGGGTAATTTCAGCCTTTTTACCTCAAAATAAAAGGAATTTCTGCATTTTTGCCACAAAAGATTAGGAATTTCTAACTTTTTGCCCCAAAATAAGGAAAATTTCTGCCTTTTTTCTCTGAAATAAATGAAATTTCTGCAATTTTGCCACAAAATAAGTGAAATTTCTGCAATTTTGCCCCAAAATAAGTGAAATTTCTGCAATTTTGCCCCAAAATAAGTGAAATTTCTGGAATTTTGCCCGAAAATAAGTGGAATTTCTGAGTTTTGCCCCAAAATAAGGAGAATTTCTGTCTTTTTGCCCCAACATATAGGGAATTTCTGCCTTTTTGACCCACAATTAAGGGAATTTCTGAAATTTTGCTCCAAAATAAAAGGAATTTCTGCTTTTTTGCCTCTAAATAAGTGAAATTTCTGTCTTTTTCCCCCAAAACAAAGGGAATTTCTGTTTTTTTTACCCCAAAATAAAGAAAATTT
This sequence comes from Micromys minutus, assembly GCF_963924665.1. NCBI lineage: Eukaryota > Metazoa > Chordata > Mammalia > Rodentia > Muridae > Micromys > Micromys minutus. Next base: position 123,989 of record NW_027667804.1, on the reverse strand, counting down.
TTGTCTTATTACCATGAAATAAGTGAAATTTCTACAATTTTGCCCCAAAATAAGGGAAATTTCTGCTTTTTTGTCCCCAAATAATGGGAATTTCAGCCTTTTTACCTCAAAATAAGTGGAATTTCTGCATTTTTGCCCCAAAATAAGGGAAATTTCTGCCTTTTTGCCCCAAAATAAGAAAAATTTCTGCAATTTTGTACCAAAATAAAAGAAATTTCTGCCTTTTTGCCCCAAAATAAGAAAATTTCTGCTTTTTTTGAAATAAGTGAAATTTCTGCAATTTTGCCCGAAAATAAGTAAAATTTCTGCAATTTTTCCCCAATATAAGAGAAATTTCTGGAATTTTGCCCCAAAATAAGTGGAATTTCTGAGTTTTGCCCCAAAATAAGGAGAATTTCTGTCTTTTTGCCCCAACATATAGGGAATTTCTGCCTTTTTGACCCACAATTAGGGGAATTTCTGCAATTTTGCTCAAAAATACGGTGAATTTCTGCCTTTTTGCCCGAAAATAAGAAGAATGCATACCTTTTTGCCATAAAAATGGAAATTTCTTCATTTTTGCTCCATAATAAGGGGAATTTCTGCTTTTTTGCCTCTAAATAATTGGAATTTCTGTATTTTTCCCCCAAAACAAAGGGAATTTTTGTCTTTTTTGCCCCAAAATAAGGAAAATTTGTGACTTATTACCCTGAAATAAGTGAAATTTCTGCAATTTTGCCCGAAAATAAAGGAAATTTCTGCCTTTTTGCCCCCAAATAAAAGGAATTTCAGCCTTTTTACCTCAAAATAAGGGGAATTTCTGCCTTTTTTCTCCAAAATATGGGAAATTTCTGCGTTTTTGCCCCAAAATAAGAAAAATTTCTGCAATTATGTACCAAAATAAATGAAATTTCTGCCTTTTTGACCCTAAATAAGAAAGATTCTGCTTTTTTTTGAAATAAGTGAAATTTCTGCAATTTTGCCCCAAAATAAGGGAAATTCCTGGAATTTTGCCCCAAAATAAGTGGAATTTCTGAGTTTTGCCCCAAAATAAGGATAATTTCTGTCTTTTTGCCCCAACATATAGGGAATTTCTGCCTTTTTGCCCCACAATTAGGGGAATTTCTGCAATTTTGCTCCAAAATACGGGAAATTTCTGCCTTTTTGCCCCAAAATAAGGAAAATTTCTGACTTTTTTCTCTAAAATAAGTGAAATTTCTGCAATTTTACCACAACATAAGTGAAATTTCCTCAATTTTGCCCCAAAATAAGTGAAATTTCTGGAATTTTGCCCCAAAATAAGTGGAATTTCTGAGTTTTGCCCCAAAATAAGGAGAATTTCTGTCTTTTTGCCCCAACATATAGGGAATTTCTGCCTTTTTGACCCACAATTAGGGGAATTTCTGAAATTTTACTCCAAAATAAGAGGAATTTCTGCTTTTTTGCCTCTAAATAAGTAGAATTTCTGTCTTTTTCCCCCAAAACAAAGGGAATTTCTGGTTTTTTTTGCCCCAAAATAAAGAAAATTTCTGTCTTATTACCATGAAATAAGTGAAATTATTGCAATTTTGCCCAAAAATAAGGAAAATTTCTGCTTTTTTGTCCCCAAATAATGGGAATTTCAGCCTTTTTACCTCAAAATAAGTGGAATTTCTGCATTTTTGCCCCAAAATAAGGGAAATTTCTGCCTTTTTACCTCAAAATAAGTGGAATTTCTGCATTTTTGCCCCAAAATAAGGGAAATTTCTGCCTTTTTGCCCCAAAATAAGAAAATTTCTGCTTTTTTTTGGAATAAGTGAAATTTCGGCAATTATGCCCGAAAATAAGTAAAATTTCTGCAATTTTGCCCCAAAATAAGGGAAATTTCTGGAATTTTGCCCCAAAATAAGTGGAATTTCTGAGTTTTGCCCCAAAATAAGGAAAATTTCTGCTTTTTTGTCCCCAAATAATGGGAATTTCAGCCTTTTTTCCCTCAAAATGAGGGGAATTTCTGCATTTTTGCCTATAAATAAGTGGAATTTCTGTCTTTTTCCCCCAAAACAAAAAGAATTTCTGTCTTTTTTGCCCCAAAATAAGAAAAATTTCTGACTTATTACCCTGAAATAAGTGAAATTTCTGCAATTTTGCCCCAAAATAAGGGAAATTTCTGCCTTTTTGCCCCCAAATATGAAGAATTTCAGCCATTTTACCACAAAATAAGGGGAATTTCTGCATTTTTGCCCCAAAATAAGGGAAATTTTGGCCTCTTTGTCCCAAAATAAGGAAAATTTCTGCCTTTTTTTCCTGAAATAAGTGAAATTTTTCCAATTTTGCCCCAAAATAATGGAAATTTCTGGAATTTTGCCCCAAAATAAGTGGAATTTCTGAGTTTTGCCCCAAAAAAAGGAGAATTTCTGTCTTTTTGCCCGACAATTAGGGGAATTTCTGCAATTTTGCTCCAAAATACAGGGAATTTCTGCCTTTTTGCCCGAAAATAAGAAGAATGCATACCTTTTTGCCATAAAAAAGGGAAATTTCTTCATTTTTGCTCCAAAATAAGGGGAATTTCTGCTTTTTTGCCTCTAAATAAGTGGAATTTTTGCCTTTTTCCCCCAAACAAAGGGAATTTCTGCCTTTTTTGCCCCAAAAAAGGAAAAATTCTGATTATTACCCTGAAGTAAGTGAAATTTTTGCAATTTTGTTCCAAAATAAGGGAAATTTCTGCCTTTTTGCCCCCAAATAAGGGGAATTTCAGCCTTTTTACCTCAAAATAAAAGGAATTTCTGCATTTTTGCCACAAAATATTAGGAATTTCTAATTTTTGCCCCAAAATAAGGAAAATTTCTGCCTTTTTTCTCGGAAATAATTGAAATTTCTGCAATTTTGCCACAAAATAAGTGAAATTTCTGCAATTTTTCCCCAAAATAAGTGAAATTTCTGGAATTTTGCCCCAAAATAAGTGGAATTTCTGAGTTTTGCCCCAAAATAAACAGAATTTCTGTCTTTTTGCCCCAACATATAGGGAATTTCTGCCTTATTGACCCACAATTAGGGGAATTTCTGAAATTTTGCTCCAAAATAAGGGGAATTTCTGCATTTTTGCCACTAAATAAGTGGAATTTCTGTATTTTTCCCCCAAAACAAAGGGAATTTCTGGATTTTTTGCCCCAAAATAAAGAAAATTTCTGTCTTATTACCATGAAATAAGTGAAATTTCTGCAATTTTGCCCCAAAATAAGTGGAATTTCTGAGTTTTGCCCCAAAATAAAAAGAATTTCTGTCTTTTTGCCCCAACATATAGGGAATATCTGACTTTTTGCCCCACAATTAGGGGAATTTCTGCAATTTTGCTCCAAAATACAGGGAATTTCTGCCTTTTTGCCCGAAAATAAGAAGAATGCATACCTTTTTGTCATAAAAATGGGAATTTTCTTCATTTTTGCTACAAAATAAGGGGAATTTCTGTTTTTGCCTCTAAATAAGTGGAATTTTTGCCTTTTTCCCCAAAACAAAGGGAATTTCTGTCTTTTTTGCCCCAAAAAAAGAAAAATTCTGACTTATTACCCTGAAGTAAGTGAAATTTATGCAATTTTGTTCCAAAATAAGAAAAATTTCTGCCTTTTTGCCCCCAAATAAGGGGAATTTCAGCCTTTTTACCTCAAAATAAAAGGAATTTCTGCATTTTTGCCACAAAATATTAGGAATTTCTAACTTTTTGCCCCAAAATAAGAAAAATTTCTGCCTTTTTTCTCTGAAATAAGTTAAATTTCTGCAATTTTGCCACAAAATAATTGAAATTTATGCAATTTTGCCCCAAAATAAGTGAAATTTCTGGAATTTTGCCCCAAAATAAGTGGAATTTCTGAGATTTGCCCCAAAATAAGGAGAATTTCTGTCTTTTTGCCCCAAGATATAGGGAATTTCTGCCTTTTTGACCCACAATTAGGGGAATTTCTGCAATTTTGCTCCAAAATACGGTGAATTTCTGCCTTTTTGCCCGAAAATAAGAAGAATGCATATCTTTTTGCCATAAAAAAGGGAAATTTCTTCATTTTTGCTCCAAAATAAGGGGAATTTCTGATTTTTTGCCTCTAAATAAGTGGAATTTTTGCCTTTTTCCCCAAAACAAAGTAAATTTCTGTCTTTTTTGTCCCAAAAAAGGAAAAATTCTGACTTATTACCCTGAAGTAACTGAAATTTATGCAATTTTGTTCCAAAATAAGGGAAATTTCTGCCTTTTTGCCCCCAAATAAGGGTAATTTCAGCCTTTTTACCTCAAAATAAAAGGAATTTCTGCATTTTTGCCACAAAAGATTAGGAATTTCTAACTTTTTGCCCCAAAATAAGGAAAATTTCTGCCTTTTTTCTCTGAAATAAATGAAATTTCTGCAATTTTGCCACAAAATAAGTGAAATTTCTGCAATTTTGCCCCAAAATAAGTGAAATTTCTGCAATTTTGCCCCAAAATAAGTGAAATTTCTGGAATTTTGCCCGAAAATAAGTGGAATTTCTGAGTTTTGCCCCAAAATAAGGAGAATTTCTGTCTTTTTGCCCCAACATATAGGGAATTTCTGCCTTTTTGACCCACAATTAAGGGAATTTCTGAAATTTTGCTCCAAAATAAAAGGAATTTCTGCTTTTTTGCCTCTAAATAAGTGAAATTTCTGTCTTTTTCCCCCAAAACAAAGGGAATTTCTGTTTTTTTTACCCCAAAATAAAGAAAATTTTTGTCTTATTACCATGAAATAAGTGAAATTTCTACAATTTTGCCCCAAAATAAGGGAAATTTCTGCTTTTTTGTCCCCAAATAATGGGAATTTCAGCCTTTTTACCTCAAAATAAGTGGAATTTCTGCATTTTTGCCCCAAAATAAGGGAAATTTCTGCCTTTTTGCCCCAAAATAAGAAAAATTTCTGCAATTTTGTACCAAAATAAAAGAAATTTCTGCCTTTTTGCCCCAAAATAAGAAAATTTCTGCTTTTTTTGAAATAAGTGAAATTTCTGCAATTTTGCCCGAAAATAAGTAAAATTTCTGCAATTTTTCCCCAATATAAGAGAAATTTCTGGAATTTTGCCCCAAAATAAGTGGAATTTCTGAGTTTTGCCCCAAAATAAGGAGAATTTCTGTCTTTTTGCCCCAACATATAGGGAATTTCTGCCTTTTTGACCCACAATTAGGGGAATTTCTGCAATTTTGCTCAAAAATACGGTGAATTTCTGCCTTTTTGCCCGAAAATAAGAAGAATGCATACCTTTTTGCCATAAAAATGGAAATTTCTTCATTTTTGCTCCATAATAAGGGGAATTTCTGCTTTTTTGCCTCTAAATAATTGGAATTTCTGTATTTTTCCCCCAAAACAAAGGGAATTTTTGTCTTTTTTGCCCCAAAATAAGGAAAATTTGTGACTTATTACCCTGAAATAAGTGAAATTTCTGCAATTTTGCCCGAAAATAAAGGAAATTTCTGCCTTTTTGCCCCCAAATAAAAGGAATTTCAGCCTTTTTACCTCAAAATAAGGGGAATTTCTGCCTTTTTTCTCCAAAATATGGGAAATTTCTGCGTTTTTGCCCCAAAATAAGAAAAATTTCTGCAATTATGTACCAAAATAAATGAAATTTCTGCCTTTTTGACCCTAAATAAGAAAGATTCTGCTTTTTTTTGAAATAAGTGAAATTTCTGCAATTTTGCCCCAAAATAAGGGAAATTCCTGGAATTTTGCCCCAAAATAAGTGGAATTTCTGAGTTTTGCCCCAAAATAAGGATAATTTCTGTCTTTTTGCCCCAACATATAGGGAATTTCTGCCTTTTTGCCCCACAATTAGGGGAATTTCTGCAATTTTGCTCCAAAATACGGGAAATTTCTGCCTTTTTGCCCCAAAATAAGGAAAATTTCTGACTTTTTTCTCTAAAATAAGTGAAATTTCTGCAATTTTACCACAACATAAGTGAAATTTCCTCAATTTTGCCCCAAAATAAGTGAAATTTCTGGAATTTTGCCCCAAAATAAGTGGAATTTCTGAGTTTTGCCCCAAAATAAGGAGAATTTCTGTCTTTTTGCCCCAACATATAGGGAATTTCTGCCTTTTTGACCCACAATTAGGGGAATTTCTGAAATTTTACTCCAAAATAAGAGGAATTTCTGCTTTTTTGCCTCTAAATAAGTAGAATTTCTGTCTTTTTCCCCCAAAACAAAGGGAATTTCTGGTTTTTTTTGCCCCAAAATAAAGAAAATTTCTGTCTTATTACCATGAAATAAGTGAAATTATTGCAATTTTGCCCAAAAATAAGGAAAATTTCTGCTTTTTTGTCCCCAAATAATGGGAATTTCAGCCTTTTTACCTCAAAATAAGTGGAATTTCTGCATTTTTGCCCCAAAATAAGGGAAATTTCTGCCTTTTTACCTCAAAATAAGTGGAATTTCTGCATTTTTGCCCCAAAATAAGGGAAATTTCTGCCTTTTTGCCCCAAAATAAGAAAATTTCTGCTTTTTTTTGGAATAAGTGAAATTTCGGCAATTATGCCCGAAAATAAGTAAAATTTCTGCAATTTTGCCCCAAAATAAGGGAAATTTCTGGAATTTTGCCCCAAAATAAGTGGAATTTCTGAGTTTTGCCCCAAAATAAGGAAAATTTCTGCTTTTTTGTCCCCAAATAATGGGAATTTCAGCCTTTTTTCCCTCAAAATGAGGGGAATTTCTGCATTTTTGCCTATAAATAAGTGGAATTTCTGTCTTTTTCCCCCAAAACAAAAAGAATTTCTGTCTTTTTTGCCCCAAAATAAGAAAAATTTCTGACTTATTACCCTGAAATAAGTGAAATTTCTGCAATTTTGCCCCAAAATAAGGGAAATTTCTGCCTTTTTGCCCCCAAATATGAAGAATTTCAGCCATTTTACCACAAAATAAGGGGAATTTCTGCATTTTTGCCCCAAAATAAGGGAAATTTTGGCCTCTTTGTCCCAAAATAAGGAAAATTTCTGCCTTTTTTTCCTGAAATAAGTGAAATTTTTCCAATTTTGCCCCAAAATAATGGAAATTTCTGGAATTTTGCCCCAAAATAAGTGGAATTTCTGAGTTTTGCCCCAAAAAAAGGAGAATTTCTGTCTTTTTGCCCGACAATTAGGGGAATTTCTGCAATTTTGCTCCAAAATACAGGGAATTTCTGCCTTTTTGCCCGAAAATAAGAAGAATGCATACCTTTTTGCCATAAAAAAGGGAAATTTCTTCATTTTTGCTCCAAAATAAGGGGAATTTCTGCTTTTTTGCCTCTAAATAAGTGGAATTTTTGCCTTTTTCCCCCAAACAAAGGGAATTTCTGCCTTTTTTGCCCCAAAAAAGGAAAAATTCTGATTATTACCCTGAAGTAAGTGAAATTTTTGCAATTTTGTTCCAAAATAAGGGAAATTTCTGCCTTTTTGCCCCCAAATAAGGGGAATTTCAGCCTTTTTACCTCAAAATAAAAGGAATTTCTGCATTTTTGCCACAAAATATTAGGAATTTCTAATTTTTGCCCCAAAATAAGGAAAATTTCTGCCTTTTTTCTCGGAAATAATTGAAATTTCTGCAATTTTGCCACAAAATAAGTGAAATTTCTGCAATTTTTCCCCAAAATAAGTGAAATTTCTGGAATTTTGCCCCAAAATAAGTGGAATTTCTGAGTTTTGCCCCAAAATAAACAGAATTTCTGTCTTTTTGCCCCAACATATAGGGAATTTCTGCCTTATTGACCCACAATTAGGGGAATTTCTGAAATTTTGCTCCAAAATAAGGGGAATTTCTGCATTTTTGCCACTAAATAAGTGGAATTTCTGTATTTTTCCCCCAAAACAAAGGGAATTTCTGGATTTTTTGCCCCAAAATAAAGAAAATTTCTGTCTTATTACCATGAAATAAGTGAAATTTCTGCAATTTTGCCCCAAAATAAGTGGAATTTCTGAGTTTTGCCCCAAAATAAAAAGAATTTCTGTCTTTTTGCCCCAACATATAGGGAATATCTGACTTTTTGCCCCACAATTAGGGGAATTTCTGCAATTTTGCTCCAAAATACAGGGAATTTCTGCCTTTTTGCCCGAAAATAAGAAGAATGCATACCTTTTTGTCATAAAAATGGGAATTTTCTTCATTTTTGCTACAAAATAAGGGGAATTTCTGTTTTTGCCTCTAAATAAGTGGAATTTTTGCCTTTTTCCCCAAAACAAAGGGAATTTCTGTCTTTTTTGCCCCAAAAAAAGAAAAATTCTGACTTATTACCCTGAAGTAAGTGAAATTTATGCAATTTTGTTCCAAAATAAGAAAAATTTCTGCCTTTTTGCCCCCAAATAAGGGGAATTTCAGCCTTTTTACCTCAAAATAAAAGGAATTTCTGCATTTTTGCCACAAAATATTAGGAATTTCTAACTTTTTGCCCCAAAATAAGAAAAATTTCTGCCTTTTTTCTCTGAAATAAGTTAAATTTCTGCAATTTTGCCACAAAATAATTGAAATTTATGCAATTTTGCCCCAAAATAAGTGAAATTTCTGGAATTTTGCCCCAAAATAAGTGGAATTTCTGAGATTTGCCCCAAAATAAGGAGAATTTCTGTCTTTTTGCCCCAAGATATAGGGAATTTCTGCCTTTTTGACCCACAATTAGGGGAATTTCTGCAATTTTGCTCCAAAATACGGTGAATTTCTGCCTTTTTGCCCGAAAATAAGAAGAATGCATATCTTTTTGCCATAAAAAAGGGAAATTTCTTCATTTTTGCTCCAAAATAAGGGGAATTTCTGATTTTTTGCCTCTAAATAAGTGGAATTTTTGCCTTTTTCCCCAAAACAAAGTAAATTTCTGTCTTTTTTGTCCCAAAAAAGGAAAAATTCTGACTTATTACCCTGAAGTAACTGAAATTTATGCAATTTTGTTCCAAAATAAGGGAAATTTCTGCCTTTTTGCCCCCAAATAAGGGTAATTTCAGCCTTTTTACCTCAAAATAAAAGGAATTTCTGCATTTTTGCCACAAAAGATTAGGAATTTCTAACTTTTTGCCCCAAAATAAGGAAAATTTCTGCCTTTTTTCTCTGAAATAAATGAAATTTCTGCAATTTTGCCACAAAATAAGTGAAATTTCTGCAATTTTGCCCCAAAATAAGTGAAATTTCTGCAATTTTGCCCCAAAATAAGTGAAATTTCTGGAATTTTGCCCGAAAATAAGTGGAATTTCTGAGTTTTGCCCCAAAATAAGGAGAATTTCTGTCTTTTTGCCCCAACATATAGGGAATTTCTGCCTTTTTGACCCACAATTAGGGGAATTTCTGAAATTTTGCTCCAAAATAAAAGGAATTTCTGCTTTTTTGCCTCTAAATAAGTGAAATTTCTGTCTTTTTCCCCCAAAACAAAGGGAATTTCTGTTTTTTTTACCCCAAAATAAAGAAAATTTTTGTCTTATTACCATGAAATAAGTGAAATTTCTACAATTTTGCCCCATAATAAGGGAAATTTCTGCTTTTTTGTCCCCAAATAATGGGAATTTCAGCCTTTTTACCTCAAAATAAGTGGAATTTCTGCATTTTTGCCCCAAAATAAGGGAAATTTCTGCCTTTTTGCCCCAAAATAAGAAAAATTTCTGCAATTTTGTACCAAAATAAAAGAAATTTCTGCCTTTTTGCCCCAAAATAAGAAAATTTCTGCTTTTTTTTGAAATAAGTGAAATTTCTGCAATTTTGCCCGAAAATAAGTAAAATTTCTGCAATTTTTCCCCAAAATAAGAGAAATTTCTGGAATTTTGCCCAAAAATATATGGAATTTCTGAGTTTTGCCCCAAAATAAGGAGAATTTCTGTCTTTTTGCCCCAACATATAGGGAATTTCTGCCTTTTTGACCCACAATTAGGGGAATTTCTGCAATTTTGCTCCAAAATACGGTGAATTTCTGCCTTTTTGCCCGAAAATAAGAAGAATGCATACCTTTTTGCCATAAAAATGGAAATTTCTTCATTTTTGCTCCATAATAAGGGGAATTTCTGCTTTTTTGCCTCTAAATAATTGGAATTTCTGTATTTTTCCCCCAAAACAAAGGGAATTTTTGTCTTTTTTGCCCCAAAATAAGGAAAATTTCTGACTTATTACCCTGAAATAAGTGAAATTTCTGCAATTTTGCCCGAAAATAAAGGAAATTTCTGCCTTTTTGCCCCCAAATAAAAGGAATTTCAGCCTTTTTACCTCAAAATAAGGGGAATTTCTGCCTTTTTTCTCCAAAATATGGGAAATTTCTGCCTTTTTGCCCCAAAATAAGAAAAATTTCTGCAATTATGTACCAAAATAAATGAAATTTCTGCCTTTTTGACCCAAAATAAGAAAGATTCTGCTTTTTTTTGAAATAAGTGAAATTTCTGCTATTTTGCCCCAAAATAAGTGAAATTTCTGCAATTTTGCCCCAAAATAAGGGAAATTTCTGGAATTTTGCCCCAAAATAAGTGGAATTTCTGAGTTTTGCCCCAAAATAAGGATAATTTCTGTCTTTTTGCCCCAACATATAGGGAATTTCTGCCTTTTTGCCCCACAATTAGGGGAATTTCTGCAATTTTGCTCCAAAATACGGGAAATTTCTGCCTTTTTGCCCCAAAATAAGGAAAATTTCTGACTTTTTTCTCTAAAATAAGTGAAATTTCTGCAATTTTACCACAAAATAAGTGAAATTTCCTCAATTTTGTCCCAAAATAAGTGAAATTTCTGGAATTTATCCCCAAAATAAGTGGAATTTCTGAGTTTTGCCCCAAAATAAGGAGAATTTCTGTCTTTTTGCCCCAACATATAGGGAATTTCTGCCTTTTTGACCCACAATTAGGGGAATTTCTGAAATTTTGCTCCAAAATAAGAGGAATTTCTGCTTTTTTGCCTCTAAATAAGTAGAATTTCTGTCTTTTTCCCCCAAAACAAAGGGAATTTCTGTTTTTTTTTGCCCCAAAATAAAGAAAATTTCTGTCTTATTACCATGAAATAAGTGAAATTATTGCAATTTTGCCCAAAAATAAGGAAAATTTCTGCTTTTTTGTCCCCAAATAATGTGAATTTCAGCCTTTTTACCTCAAAATAAGTGGAATTTCTGCATTTTTGCCCCAAAATAAGGGAAATTTCTGCCTTTTTGCCCCAAAATAAGAAAAATTTCTGCAATTTTGTACCAAAATAGAAGAAATTGCTGCCTTTTTCCCCAAAATAAGAAAATTTCTGCTTTTTTTTGGAATAAGTGAAATTTCGGCAATTTTGCCCGAAAATAAGTAAAATTTCTGCAATTTTGCCCCAAAATAAGGGAAATTTCTGGAATTTTGCCCCAAAATAAGTGGAATTTCTGAGTTTTGCCCCAAAATAAGGAAAATTTCTGCTTTTTTGTCCCCAAATAATGGGAATTTCAGCCTTTTTTCCCTCAAAATGAGGGGAATTTCTGCATTTTTGCCACAAAATATTAAGAATTACTGCCTTTTTGCCCCAAAATAAGGAAAATTTCTGCCTTTTTTCCCTGAAATAAGTGAAATTTCTGCAATTTTGCCCCAAAATAATTGAAATTTATGCAATTTTGCCCCAAAATAAGTGAAATTTCTGGAATTTTGCCCCAAAATAAGTGGAATTTCTGAGATTTGCCCCAAAATAAGGAGAATTTCTGTCTTTTTGCCCCAAGATATAGGGAATTTCTGCCTTTTTGACCCACAATTAGGGGAATTTCTGCAATTTTGCTCCAAAATACGGTGAATTTCTGCCTTTTTGCCCGAAAATAAGAAGAATGCATATCTTTTTGCCATAAAAAAGGGAAATTTCTTCATTTTTGCTCCAAAATAAGGGGAATTTCTGATTTTTTGCCTCTAAATAAGTGGAATTTTTGCCTTTTTCCCCAAAACAAAGTAAATTTCTGTCTTTTTTGTCCCAAAAAAAGAAAAATTCTGACTTATTACCCTGAAGTAACTGAAATTTATGCAATTTTGTTCCAAAATAAGGGAAATTTCTGCCTTTTTGCCCCCAAATAAGGGTAATTTCAGCCTTTTTACCTCAAAATAAAATAAATTTCTGCATTTTTGCCACAAAAGATTAGGAATTTCTAACTTTTTGCCCCAAAATAAGGAAAATTTCTGCCTTTTTTCTCTGAAATAACTGAAATTTCTGCAATTTTGCCACAAAATAAGTGAAATTTCTGCAATTTTTCCCCAAAATAAGTGAAATTTTTGGAATTTTGCCCGAAAATAAGTGGAATTTCTGAGTTTTGCCCCAAAATAAGGAGAATTTCTGTCTTTTTGCCCCAACATATAGGGAATTTCTGCCTTTTTGACCCACAATTAGGGGAATTTCTGAAATTTTGCTCCAAAATAAGTGGAATTTCTGCTTTTTTGCCTCTAAATAAGTGGAATTTCTGTCATTTTCCCTAAAACAAAGGGAATTTCTGTTTTTTTTACCCCAAAATAAAGAAAATTTCTGTCTTATTACCATGAAATAAGTGAAATTTCTACAATTTTGCCCCAAAATAAGGGAAATTTCTGCTTTTTTGTCCCCAAATAATGAGAATTTCAGCCTTTTTACCTCAAAATAAGTGGAATTTCTGCATTTTGCCCCAAAATAAGGGAAATTTCTGCCTTTTTGCCCCATAATAAGAAAAATTTCTGCAATTTTGTACCAAAATAAAAGAAATTTCTGCCTTTTTGCCCCAAAATAAGAAAATTTCTGCTTTTTTTTGAAATAAGTGAAATTTTTGCAATTTTGCCGAAAATAAGTAAAATTTCTGCAATTTTGCCCCAAAATAAGAGAAATTTCTGGAATTTTGCCCCAAAATAAGTGGAATTTCTGAGTTTTGCCCCAAAATAAGGAGAATTTCTGTCTTTTTGCCCAAACATATAGGGAATTTCTGCCTTTTTGCCCCACAATGAGGGGAATTTCTGCAATTTTGCTCCAAAATACGGGGAATTTCTGTCTTTTTGCCCGACAATTAGAAGAATGCATACCTTTTTGCCATAAAAAAGGGAAATTTCTTCATTTTTGCTCCAAAATAAAGGGAATTTCTGCTTTTTTGCCTCTAAATAAGTGGAATTTCTGTATTTTTCCCACAAAACAAAAGGAAGTTCTGTCTTTTTTGCCCCAAAATAAAGAAAATTTCTGACTTATTACCCTGAAGTAAGTGAAATTTCTGCAATTTTGCCCGAAAATGAGAGAAACTTCTGCCTTTTTGCCCCCAAATAATGGGAATTTCAGCCTTTTTTCCCTCAAAATAAAAGGAATTTCTGCATTTTTGCCACAAAATATTAGGAATTTCTGCCTTTTTGCCCCAAAATAAGGAAAATTTCTGCCTTTTTTCCTGAAATAAGTGAAATTTCTGCAATTTTGCCCCAAAATAATTGAAATTTATGCAATTTTGCCCCAAAATAAGTGAAATTTCTGGAATTTTGCCCCAAAATAAGGAAAATTTCTGTCTTTTTGCCCCAAGATATAGGGAATTTCTGCCTTTTTGACCCACAATTAGGGGAATTTCTGCAATTTTGCTCCAAAATACGGTGAATTTCTGCCTTTTTGCCCGAAAATAAGAAGAATGCATACCTTTTTGCCATAAAAATGGAAATTTCTTCATTTTTGCTCCATAATAATGGGAATTTCTGCTTTTTTGCCTCTAAATAATTGGAATTTCTGTATTTTTCCCCCAAAACAAAGAGAATTTTTGTCTTTTTTGCCCCAAAATAAGGAAAATTTCTGACTTATTACCCTGAAATATGAAATTTCCTCAATTTTGCCCGAAAATAAAGGAAATTTCTGCCTTTTTGCCCCCAAATAAAAGGAATTTCAGCCTTTTTACCTCAAAATAAGGGGAATTACTGCCTTTTTGCTCCAAAATATGGGAAATTTCTGCCTTTTTGCCCCAAAATAAGAAAAATTTCTGCAATTTTGTACCAAAATAAGTGAAATTTCTGCCTTTTTGCAACAAAATAAAAAAGATTCTGCTTTTTTTTAAAATAAGTGAAATTTCTGCAATTTTGCCCCAAAATAAGTGAAATTTCTGCAATTTTGCCCCAAAATAAGAAAAATTTCTGCAATTTTGTACCAAAATAAAAGAAATTGCTGCCTTTTTGCCCCGAAATAAGAAAATTTCTGCTTTTTTTTGAAATAAGTGAAATTTCGGCAATTTTGCCCGAAAATAAGTAAAATTTCTGCAATTTTGCCCCAAAATAAGGGAAATTTCTGGAATTTTGCCCCAAAATAAGTGGAATTTCTGAGTTTTGCCCCAAAATAAGGAAAATTTCTGCTTTTTTGTCCCCAAATAATGGGAATTTCAGCCTTTTTTCCCTCAAAATAAGGGGAATTTCTGCATTTTTGCCACAAAATATTAGGAATTTCTGCCTTTTTGCCCCAAAATAAGGAAAATTTCTGCCTTTTTTCCCTGAAATAAGTGAAATTTCTGCAATTTTGCCCCAAAATAGTTAAAATTTATGCAATTTTGCCCCAAAATAAGTGAAATTTCTGGAATTTTGCCCCAAAATAAGTGGAATTTCTGAGATTTGCCCCAAAATAAGGAGAATTTCTGTCTTTTTGCCCCAAGATATAGGGAATTTCTGCCTTTTTGACCCACAATTAGGGGAATTTTTGCAATTTTGCTCCAAAATACGGTGAATTTCTGCCTTTTTGCCCGAAAATAAGAAGAATGCATATCTTTTTGCCATAAAAAAGGGAAATTTCTTCATTTTTGCTCTAAAATAAGGGGAATTTCTGATTTTTTGCCTCTAAATAAGTGGAATTTTTGCCTTTTTCCCCAAAACAAAGGGAATTTCTGTCTTTTTTGTTCCAAAAAAGGAAAAATTCTGACTTATTACCCTGAAGTAACTGAAATTTATACAATTTTGTTCCAAAATAAGGGAAATTTCTGCCTTTTTGCCCCCAAATAAGGGTAATTTCAGCCTTTTTACCTCAAAATAAAAGGAATTTCTGCATTTTTGCCACAAAAGATTAGGAATTTCTAACTTTTTGCCCCAAAATAAGGAAAATTTCTGCCTTTTTTCTCTGAAATAAGTGAAATTTCTGCAATTTTGCCACAAAATAAGTGAAATTTCTGCAATTTTGCCACAAAATAAGTGAAATTTCTGGAATTTTGCCCGAAAATAAGTGGAATTTCTGAGTTTTGTCCCAAAATAAGGAGAATTTCTGTCTTTTTGCCCCAACATATAGGGAATTTCTGCCTTTTTGACCCACAATTAGGGGAATTTCTGAAATTTTGCTCCAAAATAAAAGGAATTTCTGCTTTTTTGCCTCTAAATAAGTGAAATTACTGTCTTTTTCCCCCAAAACAAAGGGAATTTCTGTTTTTTTTACCCCAAAATAAAGAAAATTTTTGTCTTATTACCATGAAATAAGTGAAATTTCTACAATTTTGCCCCAAAATAAGGGAAATTTCTGCTTTTTGTCCCCAAATAATGGGAATTTCAGCCTTTTTACCTCAAAATAAGTGGAATTTCTGCATTTTTGCCCCAAAATAAGGGAAATTTCTGCCTTTTTGCCCCAAAATAAGAAAAATTTCTGCAATTTTGTACCAAAATAAAAGAAATTTCTGCCTTTTTGCCCCAAAATAAGAAAATTTCTGCTTTTTTTTGAAATAAGTGAAATTTCTGCAATTTTGCCCGAAAATAAGTAAAATTTCTGCAATTTTTCCCCAAAATAAGAGAAATTTCTGGAATTTTGCCCCAAAATAAGTGGAATTTCTGAGTTTTGCCCCAAAATAAGGAGAATTTCTGTCTTTTTGCCCCAACATATAGGGAATTTCTGCCTTTTTGACCCACAATTAGGGGAATTTCTGCAATTTTGCTCCAAAATACGGTGAATTTCTGCCTTTTTGCCCGAAAATAAGAAGAATGCATACCTTTTTGCCATAAAAATGGAAATTTCTTCATTTTTGCTCCATAATAAGGGGAATTTCTGCTTTTTTGCCTCTAAATAATTGGAATTTCTGTATTTTTCCCCCAAAACAAAGGGAATTTTTGTCTTTTTTGCCCCAAAATAAGGAAAATTTCTGACTTATTACCCTGAAATAAGTGAAATTTCTGCAATTTTGCCCGAAAATAAAGGAAATTTCTGCCTTTTTGCCCCCAAATAAAAGGAATTTCAGCCTTTTTACCTCAAAATAAGGGGAATTTCTGCCTTTTTTCTCCAAAATATGGGAAATTTCTGCCTTTTTGCCCCAAAATAAGAAAAATTTCTGCAATTATGTACCAAAATAAATGAAATTTCTGCCTTTTTGACCCAAAATAAGAAAGATTCTGCTTTTTTTTGAAATAAGTGAAATTTCTGCTATTTTGCCCCAAAATAAGTGAAATTTCTGCAATTTTGCCCCAAAATAAGGGAAATTTCTGGAATTTTGCCCCAAAATAAGTGGAATTTCTGAGTTTTGCCCCAAAATAAGGAGAATTTCTGTCTTTTTGCCCCAACATATAGGGAATTTCTGCCTTTTTGCCCCACAATTAGGGGAAATTCTGCAATTTTGCTCCAAAATACGGGGAATTTCTGTCTTTTTGCCCGACAATTAGAAGAATGCATACCTTTTTGCCATAAAAAAGGGAAATTTCTTCATTTTTGCTCCAAAATAAAGGGAATTTCTGCTTTTTTGCCTCTAAATAAGTGGAATTTCTGTCTTTTTCCCGCAAAACAAAAGGAAGTTCTGTCTTTTTTGCCCCAAAATAAAGAAATTTTCTGACTTATTACTCTGAAGAAAGTGAAATTTCTGCAATTTTGCCCGAAAATTAGAGAAATTTCTGCCTTTTTGCCCCCAAATAATGAGAATTTCAGCCTTTTTTCCCTCAAAATAAGTGAAATTTCTGCAATTTTGCCCCAAAATAAGAAAAATTTCTGCAATTTTGTACCAAAATAAAAGAAATTGCTGCCTTTTTGCCCCGAAATAAGAAAATTTCTGCTTTTTTTTGAAATAAGTGAAATTTCGGCAATTTTGCCCGAAAATAAGTAAAATTTCTGCAATTTTGCCCCAAAATAAGGGAAATTTCTGGAATTTTGCCCCAAAATAAGTGGAATTTCTGAGTTTTGCCCCAAAATAAGGAAAATTTCTGCTTTTTTGTCCCCAAATAATGGGAATTTCAGCCTTTTTTCCCTCAAAATAAGGGGAATTTCTGCATTTTTGCCACAAAATATTAGGAATTTCTGCCTTTTTGCCCCAAAATAAGGAAAATTTCTGCCTTTTTTCCCTGAAATAAGTGAAATTTCTGCAATTTTGCCCCAAAATAATTAAAATTTATGCAATTTTGCCCCAAAATAAGTGAAATTTCTGGAATTTTGCCCCAAAATAAGTGGAATTTCTGAGATTTGCCCCAAAATAAGGAGAATTTCTGTCTTTTTGCCCCAAGATATAGGGAATTTCTGCCTTTTTGACCCACAATTAGGGGAATTTTTGCAATTTTGCTCCAAAATACGGTGAATTTCTGCCTTTTTGCCCGAAAATAAGAAGAATGCATATCTTTTTGCCATAAAAAAGGGAAATTTCTTCATTTTTGCTCTAAAATAAGGGGAATTTCTGATTTTTTGCCTCTAAATAAGTGGAATTTTTGCCTTTTTCCCCAAAACAAAGGGAATTTCTGTCTTTTTTGTTCCAAAAAAGGAAAAATTCTGACTTATTACCCTGAAGTAACTGAAATTTATACAATTTTGTTCCAAAATAAGGGAAATTTCTGCCTTTTTGCCCCCAAATAAGGGTAATTTCAGCCTTTTTACCTCAAAATAAAAGGAATTTCTGCATTTTTGCCACAAAAGATTAGGAATTTCTAACTTTTTGCCCCAAAATAAGGAAAATTTCTGCCTTTTTTCTCTGAAATAAGTGAAATTTCTGCAATTTTGCCCCAAAATAAGTGAAATTTCTGCAATTTTGCCCCAAAATAAGTGAAATTTCTGGAATTTTGCCCGAAAATAAGTGGAATTTCTGAGTTTTGTCCCAAAATAAGGAGAATTTCTGTCTTTTTGCCCCAACATATAGGGAATTTCTGCCTTTTTGACCCACAATTAGGGGAATTTCTGAAATTTTGCTCCAAAATAAAAGGAATTTCTGCTTTTTTGCCTCTAAATAAGTGAAATTACTGTCTTTTTCCCCCAAAACAAAGGGAATTTCTGTTTTTTTTACCCCAAAATAAAGAAAATTTTTGTCTTATTACCATGAAATAAGTGAAATTTCTACAATTTTGCCCCAAAATAAGGGAAATTTCTGCTTTTTTGTCCCCAAATAATGGGAATTTCAGCCTTTTTACCTCAAAATAAGTGGAATTTCTGCATTTTTGCCCCAAAATAAGGGAAATTTCTGCCTTTTTGCCCCAAAATAAGAAAAATTTCTGCAATTTTGTACCAAAATAAAAGAAATTTCTGCCTTTTTGCCCCAAAATAAGAAAATTTCTGCTTTTTTTTGAAATAAGTGAAATTTCTGCAATTTTGCCCGAAAATAAGTAAAATTTCTGCAATTTTTCCCCAAAATAAGAGAAATTTCTGGAATTTTGCCCCAAAATAAGTGGAATTTCTGAGTTTTGCCCCAAAATAAGGAGAATTTCTGTCTTTTTGCCCCAACATATAGGGAATTTCTGCCTTTTTGACCCACAATTAGGGGAATTTCTGCAATTTTGCTCCAAAATACGGTGAATTTCTGCCTTTTTGCCCGAAAATAAGAAGAATGCATACCTTTTTGCCATAAAAATGGAAATTTCTTCATTTTTGCTCCATAATAAGGGGAATTTCTGCTTTTTTGCCTCTAAATAATTGGAATTTCTGTATTTTTCCCCCAAAACAAAGGGAATTTTTGTCTTTTTTGCCCCAAAATAAGGAAAATTTCTGACTTATTACCCTGAAATAAGTGAAATTTCTGCAATTTTGCCCGAAAATAAAGGAAATTTCTGACTTTTTGCCCCCAAATAAAAGGAATTTCAGCCTTTTTACCTCAAAATAAGGGGAATTTCTGCCTTTTTTCTCCAAAATATGGGAAATTTCTGCCTTTTTGCCCCAAAATAAGAAAAATTTCTGCAATTATGTACCAAAATAAATGAAATTTCTGCCTTTTTGACCCAAAATAAGAAAGATTCTGCTTTTTTTTGAAATAAGTGAAATTTCTGCTATTTTGCCCCAAAATAAGTGAAATTTCTGCAATTTTGCCCCAAAATAAGGGAAATTTCTGGAATTTTGCCCCAAAATAAGTGGAATTTCTGAGTTTTGCCCCAAAATAAGGAGAATTTCTGTCTTTTTGCCCCAACATATAGGGAATTTCTGCCTTTTTGCCCCACAATTAGGGGAAATTCTGCAATTTTGCTCCAAAATACGGGGAATTTCTGTCTTTTTGCCCGACAATTAGAAGAATGCATACCTTTTTGCCATAAAAAAGGGAAATTTCTTCATTTTTGCTCCAAAATAAAGGGAATTTCTGCTTTTTTGCCTCTAAATAAGTGGAATTTCTGTCTTTTTCCCGCAAAACAAAAGGAAGTTCTGTCTTTTTTGCCCCAAAATAAAG
Organism: Micromys minutus; assembly: GCF_963924665.1. Lineage (NCBI taxonomy): Eukaryota > Metazoa > Chordata > Mammalia > Rodentia > Muridae > Micromys > Micromys minutus. The sequence continues at coordinate 104,558 of NW_027667804.1, read as the reverse complement.
AAATTTTCTGACTTATTACTCTGAAGAAAGTGAAATTTCTGCAATTTTGCCCGAAAATTAGAGAAATTTCTGCCTTTTTGCCCCCAAATAATGAGAATTTCAGCCTTTTTTCCCTCAAAATAAGTGAAATTTCTGCAATTTTGCCCCAAAATAAGAAAAATTTCTGCAATTTTGTACCAAAATAAAAGAAATTGCTGCCTTTTTGCCCCGAAATAAGAAAATTTCTGCTTTTTTTTGAAATAAGTGAAATTTCGGCAATTTTGCCCGAAAATAAGTAAAATTTCTGCAATTTTGCCCCAAAATAAGGGAAATTTCTGGAATTTTGCCCCAAAATAAGTGGAATTTCTGAGTTTTGCCCCAAAATAAGGAAAATTTCTGCTTTTTTGTCCCCAAATAATGGGAATTTCAGCCTTTTTTCCCTCAAAATAAGGGGAATTTCTGCATTTTTGCCACAAAATATTAGGAATTTCTGCCTTTTTGCCCCAAAATAAGGAAAATTTCTGCCTTTTTTCCCTGAAATAAGTGAAATTTCTGCAATTTTGCCCCAAAATAATTGAAATTTATGCAATTTTGCCCCAAAATAAGTGAAATTTCTGGAATTTTGCCCCAAAATAAGTGGAATTTCTGAGATTTGCCCCAAAATAAGGAGAATTTCTGTCTTTTTGCCCCAAGATATAGGGAATTTCTGCCTTTTTGACCCACAATTAGGGGAATTTTTGCAATTTTGCTCCAAAATACGGTGAATTTCTGCCTTTTTGCCCGAAAATAAGAAGAATGCATATCTTTTTGCCATAAAAAAGGGAAATTTCTTCATTTTTGCTCTAAAATAAGGGGAATTTCTGATTTTTTGCCTTTAAATAAGTGGAATTTTTGCCTTTTTCCCCAAAACAAAGGGAATTTCTGTCTTTTTTGTCCCAAAAAAGGAAAAATTCTGACTTATTACCCTGAAGTAACTGAAATTTATGCAATTTTGTTCCAAAATAAGGGAAATTTCTGCCTTTTTGCCCCCAAATAAGGGTAATTTCAGCCTTTTTACCTCAAAATAAAAGGAATTTCTGCATTTTTGCCACAAAAGATTAGGAATTTCTAACTTTTTGCCCCAAAATAAGGAAAATTTCTGCCTTTTTTCTCTGAAATAAGTGAAATTTCTGCAATTTTGCCACAAAATAAGTGAAATTTCTGCAATTTTGCCCCAAAATAAGTGAAATTTCTGGAATTTTGCCCGAAAATAAGTGGAATTTCTGAGTTTTGCCCCAAAATAAGGAGAATTTCTGTCTTTTTGCCCCAACATATAGGGAATTTCTGCCTTTTTGACCCACAATTAGGGGAATTTCTGAAATTTTGCTCCAAAATAAAAGGAATTTCTGCTTTTTTGCCTCTAAATAAGTGAAATTACTGTCTTTTTCCCCCAAAACAAAGGGAATTTCTGTTTTTTTTACCCCAAAATAAAGAAAATTTTTGTCTTATTACCATGAAATAAGTGAAATTTCTACAATTTTGCCCCAAAATAAGGGAAATTTCTGCTTTTTTGTCCCCAAATAATGGGAATTTCAGCCTTTTTACCTCAAAATAAGTGGAATTTCTGCATTTTTGCCCCAAAATAAGGGAAATTTCTGCCTTTTTGCCCCAAAATAAGAAAATTTCTGCTTTTTTTTGAAATAAGTGAAATTTCTGCAATTTTGCCCGAAAATAAGTAAAATTTCTGCAATTTTTCCCCAAAATAAGAGAAATTTCTGGAATTTTGCCCAAAAATATATGGAATTTCTGAGTTTTGCCCCAAAATAAGGAGAATTTCTGTCTTTTTGCCCCAACATATAGGGAATTTCTGCCTTTTTGACCCACAATTAGGGGAATTTCTGCAATTTTGCTCCAAAATACGGTGAATTTCTGCCTTTTTGCCCGAAAATAAGAAGAATGCATACCTTTTTGCCATAAAAATGGAAATTTCTTCATTTTTGCTCCATAATAAGGGGAATTTCTGCTTTTTTGCCTCTAAATAATTGGAATTTCTGTATTTTTCCCCCAAAACAAAGGGAATTTTTGTCTTTTTTGCCCCAAAATAAGGAAAATTTCTGACTTATTACCCTGAAATAAGTGAAATTTCTGCAATTTTGCCCGAAAATAAAGGAAATTTCTGCCTTTTTGCCCCCAAATAAAAGGAATTTCAGCCTTTTTACCTCAAAATAAGGGGAATTTCTGCCTTTTTTCTCCAAAATATGGGAAATTTCTGCCTTTTTGCCCCAAAATAAGAAAAATTTCTGCAATTATGTACCAAAATAAATGAAATTTCTGCCTTTTTGACCCAAAATAAGAAAGATTCTGCTTTTTTTTGAAATAAGTGAAATTTCTGCTATTTTGCCCCAAAATAAGTGAAATTTCTGCAATTTTGCCCCAAAATAAGGGAAATTTCTGGAATTTTGCCCCAAAATAAGTGGAATTTCTGAGTTTTGCCCCAAAATAAGGAGAATTTCTGTCTTTTTGCCCCAACATATAGGGAATTTCTGCCTTTTTGACCCACAATTAGGGGAATTTCTGAAATTTTGCTCCAAAATAAAAGGAATTTCTGCTTTTTTGCCTCTAAATAAGTGAAATTTCTGTCTTTTTCCCCCAAAACAAAGGGAATTTCTGTTTTTTTTTACCCCAAAATAAAGAAAATTTTTGTCTTATTACCATGAAATAAGTGAAATTTCTACAATTTTGCCCCAAAATAAGGGAAATTTCTGCTTTTTTGTCCCCAAATAATGGGAATTTCAGCCTTTTTACCTCAAAATAAGTGGAATTTCTGCATTTTTGCCCCAAAATAAGGGAAATTTCTGCCTTTTTGCCCCAAAATAAGAAAAATTTCTGCAATTTTGTACCAAAATAAAAGAAATTTCTGCCTTTTTGCCCCAAAATAAGAAAATTTCTGCTTTTTTTTGAAATACGTGAAATTTCTGCAATTTTGCCCGAAAATAAGTAAAATTTCTGCAATTTTGCCTCAAAATAAGAGAAATTTCTGGAATTTTGCCCCAAAATAAGTGGAATTTCTGAGTTTTGCCCCAAAATAAGGAGAATTTCTGTCTTTTTGCCCCAACATATAGGGAATTTCTGCCTTTTTGACCCACAATTAGGGGAATTTCTGCAATTTTGCTCCAAAATACGGTGAATTTCTGCCTTTTTGCCCGAAAATAAGAAGAATGCATACCTTTTTGCCATAAAAATGGAAATTTCTTCATTTTTGCTCCATAATAAGGGGAATTTCTGATTTTTTGCCTCTAAATAATTGGAATTTCTGTATTTTTCCCCCAAAACAAAGAGAATTTTTGTCTTTTTTGCCCCAAAATAAGGAAAATTTCTGACTTATTACCCTGAAATAAGTGAAATTTCTGCAATTTTGCCCGAAAATAAAGGAAATTTCTGCCTTTTTGCCCCCAAATAAAAGGAATTTCAGCCTTTTTACCTCAAAATAAGGGGAATTTCTGCCTTTTTTCTCCAAAATATGGGAAATTTCTGCCTTTTTGCCCCAAAATAAGAAAAATTTCTGCAATTATGTACCAAAATAAATGAAATTTCTGCCTTTTTGACCCAAAATAAGAAAGATTCTGCTTTTTTTTGAAATAAGTGAAATTTCTGCTATTTTGCCCCAAAATAAGTGAAATTTCTGCAATTTTGCCCCAAAATAAGGGAAATTTCTGGAATTTTGCCCCAAAATAAGTGGAATTTCTGAGTTTTGCCCCAAAATAAGGAGAATTTCTGTCTTTTTGCCCCAACATATAGGGAATTTCTGCCTTTTTGCCCCACAATTAGGGGAAATTCTGCAATTTTGCTCCAAAATACGGGGAATTTCTGTCTTTTTGCCCGACAATTAGAAGAATGCATACCTTTTTGCCATAAAAAAGGGAAATTTCTTCATTTTTGCTCCAAAATAAAGGGAATTTCTGCTTTTTTGCCTCTAAATAAGTGGAATTTCTGTCTTTTTCCCGCAAAACAAAAGGAAGTTCTGTCTTTTTTGCCCCAAAATAAAGAAATTTTCTGATTTATTACTCTGAAGAAAGTGAAATTTCTGCAATTTTGCCCGAAAATTAGAGAAATTTCTGCCTTTTTGCCCCCAAATAATGAGAATTTCAGCCTTTTTTCCCTCAAAATAAGGGGAATTTCTGCATTTTTGCCACAAAATATTAGGAATTTCTGCCTTTTTCCCCTAAAATAAGGAAAATTTCTGCCTTTTTTCCCTGAAATAAGTGAAATTTCTGCAATTTTGCCCCAAAATAATTGAAATTTATGCAATTTAGCCCCAAAATAAGTGAAATTTCTGGAATTTTGCCCCAAAATAAGTGGAATTTCTGAGATTTGCCCCAAAATAAGGAGAATTTCTGACTTTTTGCCCCAAGATATAGGAAATTTCTGCCTTTTTGACCCACAATTAGGGGAATTTCTGCAATTTTGCTCCAAAATACGGGGAATTTCTGCCTTTTTGCCCGAAAATAAGAAGAATGCATACCTTTTTGCCATCAAAATGGAAATTTCTTCATTTTTGCTCCATAATAAGGGGAATTTCTGCTTTTTTGCCTCTAAATAATTGGAATTTCTGTATTTTTTTCCCAAAACAAAAGGAATTTTTGTCTTTTTTGCCCCAAAATAAAGGAAATTTCTGACTTATTACCCTGAAATAAGTGAAATTTCTGCAATTTTGCCCAAAAATAAAGGAAATTTCTGCCTTTTTCCCCCAAATAAAAGGAATTTCAGCCTTTTTACCTCAAAATAAGGGGAATTTCTGCTTTTTTGCTCCAAAATATGGGAAATTTCTGCCTTTTTGCCCCAAAATAAGAAAAATTTCTGCAATTATGTACCAAAATAAATGAAATTTCTGCCTTTTTGACCCAAAATAAGAAAGATTCTGCTTTTTTTTTGAAATAAGTGAAATTTCTGCTATTTTGCCCCAAAATAAGGGAAATTTCTGGAATTTTGCCCCAAAATAAGTGGAATTTCTGAGTTTTGCCCCAAAATAAGGAGAATTTCTGTCTTTTTGCCCCAACATATAGGGAATTTCTGCCTTTTTGCCCCACAATTAGGGGAATTTCTGCAATTTTGCTCCAAAATACAGGGAATTTCTGTTTTTTTGCCCGAAAATAAGAAGAATGCATACCTTTTTGCCATAAAAAAGGGAAATTTCTTCATTTTTGCCCCAAAATAAGGGAAATTTCTGCCTTTTTGCCCCAAAATAAGAAAAATTTCTGCAATTTTGTACCAAAATAAAAGAAATTTCTGCCTTTTTGCCCCAAAATAAGAAAATTTCTGCTTTTTTTGAAATAAGTGAAATTTCTGCAATTTTGCCCGAAAATAAGTAAAATTTCTGCAATTTTTCCCCAAAATAAGAGAAATTTCTGGAATTTTGCCCCAAAATAAGTGGAATTTCTGAGTTTTGCCCCAAAATAAGGAGAATTTCTATCTTTTTGCCCCAACATATAGGGAATTTCTGCCTTTTTGACCCACAATTAGGGGAATTTCTGCAATTTTGCTCAAAAATACGGTGAATTTCTGCCTTTTTGCCCGAAAATAAGAAGAATGCATACCTTTTTGCCATAAAAATGGAAATTTCTTCATTTTTGCTCCATAATAAGGGGAATTTCTGCTTTTTTGCCTCTAAATAATTGGAATTTCTGTATTTTTCCCCCAAAACAAAGGGAATTTTTGTCTTTTTTGCCCCAAAATAAGGAAAATTTCTGACTTATTACCCTGAAATAAGTGAAATTTCTGCAATTTTGCCCGAAAATAAAGGAAATTTCTGCCTTTTTGCCCCCAAATAAAAGGAATTTCAGCCTTTTTACCTCAAAATAAGGGGAATTTCTGCCTTTTTTCTCCAAAATATGGGAAATTTCTGCCTTATTGCCCCAAAATAAGAAAAATTTCTAAAATTATGTACCAAAATAAATGAAATTTCTGCCTTTTTGACCCAAAATAAGAAAGATTCTGCTTTTTTTGAAATAAGTGAAATTTCTAGTATTTTGCCCCAAAATAAGTGAAATTTCTGCAATTTTGCCCCAAAATAAGGGAAATTTCTGGAATTTTGCCCCAAAATAAGTGGAATTTCTGAGTTTTGCCCCAAAATAAGGAGAATTTCTGTCTTTTTGCCCCAACATATAGGGAATTTCTGCCTTTTTGACCCACAATTAGGGGAATTTCTGAAATTTTGCTCCAAAATAAAAGGAATTTCTGCTTTTTTGCCTCTAAATGAGTGAAATTTCTGTCTTTTTCCCCCAAAACAAAGGGAATTTCTGTTTTTTTTTACCCCAAATTAAAGAAAATTTTTGTCTTATTACCATGAAATAAGTGAAATTTCTACAATTTTGCCCCAAAATAAGGGAAATTTCTGCTTTTTTGTCCCCAAATAATGGGAATTTCAGCCTTTTTACCTCAAAATAAGTGGAATTTCTGCATTTTTGCCCCAAAATAAGGGAAATTTCTGCCTTTTTGCCCCAAAATAAGAAAAATTTCTGCAATTTTGTACCAAAATAAAAGAAATTTCTGCCTTTTTGCCCCAAAATAAGAAAATTTCTGCTTTTTTTTGAAATAAGTGAAATTTCTGCAATTTTGCCCGAAAATAAGTAAAATTTCTGCAATTTTGCCCCAAAATAAGAGAAATTTCTGGAATTTTGCCCCAAAATAAGTGGAATTTCTGAGTTTTGCCCCAAAATAAGGAGAATTTCTGTCTTTTTGCCCCAACATATAGGGAATTTCTGCCTTTTTGACCCACAATTAGGGGAATTTCTGCAATTTTGCTCCAAAATACGGTGAATTTCTGCCTTTTTGCCCGAAAATAAGAAGAATGCATACCTTTTTGCCATAAAAATGGAAATTTCTTCATTTTTGCTCCATAATAAGGGGAATTTCTGATTTTTTGCCTCTAAATAATTGGAATTTCTGTATTTTTCCCCCAAAACAAAGGGAATTTTTGTCTTTTTTGCCCCAAAATAAGGAAAATTTCTGACTTATTACCCTGAAATAAGTGAAATTTCTGCAATTTTGCCCGAAAATAAAGGAAATTTCTGCCTTTTTGCCCCCAAATAAAAGGAATTTCAGCCTTTTTACCTCAAAATAAGGGGAATTTCTGCCTTTTTTCTCCAAAATATGGGAAATTTCTGCGTTTTTGCCCCAAAATAAGAAAAATTTCTGCAATTATGTACCAAAATAAATGAAATTTCTGCCTTTTTGACCCAAAATAAGAAAGATTCTGCTTTTTTTTGAAATAAGTGAAATTTCTGCTATTTTGCCCCAAAATAAGTGAAATTTCTGCAATTTTGCCCCAAAATAAGGGAAATTTCTGGAATTTTGCCCCAAAATAAGTGGAATTTCTGAGTTTTGCCCCAAAATAAGGAGAATTTCTGTCTTTTTGCCCCAACATATAGGGAATTTCTGCCTTTTTGCCCCACAATTAGGGGAAATTCTGCAATTTTGCTCCAAAATATGGGGAATTTCTGTCTTTTTGCCCGACAATTAGAAGAATGCATATCTTTTTGCCATAAAAAAGGGAAATTTCTTCATTTTTGCTCCAAAATAAAGGGAATTTCTGCTTTTTGCCTCTAAATAAGTAGAATTTCTGTCTTTTTCCCGCAAAACAAAAGGAAGTTCTGTCTTTTTTGCCCCAAAATAAAGAAATTTTCTGACTTATTACTCTGAAGAAAGTGAAATTTCTGCAATTTTGCCCGAAAATTAGAGAAATTTCTGCCTTTTTGCCCCCAAATAATGAGAATTTCAGCCTTTTTTCCCTCAAAATAAGGGGAATTTCTGCATTTTTGCCACAAAATATTAGGAATTTCTGCCTTTTTCCCCTAAAATAAGGAAAATTTCTGCCTTTTTTCCCTGAAATAAGTGAAATTTCTGCAATTTTGCCCCAAAATAATTGAAATTTATGCAATTTAGCCCCAAAATAAGTGAAATTTCTGGAATTTTGCCCCAAAATAAGTGGAATTTCTGAGATTTGCCCCAAAATAAGGAGAATTTCTGACTTTTTGCCCCAAGATATAGGAAATTTCTGCCTTTTTGACCCACAATTAGGGGAATTTCTGCAATTTTGCTCCAAAATACGGGGAATTTCTGCCTTTTTGCCTGAAAATAAGAAGAATGCATACCTTTTTGCCATCAAAATGGAAATTTCTTCATTTTTGCTCCATAATAAGGGGAATTTCTGCTTTTTTGCCTCTAAATAATTGGAATTTCTGTATTTTTTTCCCAAAACAAAAGGAATTTTTGTGTTTTTTGCCCCAAAATAAAGGAAATTTCTGACTTATTACCCTGAAATAAGTGAAATTTCTGCAATTTTGCCCGAAAATAAAGGAAATTTCTGCCTTTTTGCCCCCAAATAAAAGGAATTTCAGCCTTTTTACCTCAAAATAAGGGGAATTTCTGCTTTTTTGCTCCAAAATATGGGAAATTTCTGCCTTTTTGCCCCAAAATAAGAAAAATTTCTGCAATTATGTACCAAAATAAATGAAATTTCTGCCTTTTTGACCCAAAATAAGAAAGATTCTGCTTTTTATTGAAATAAGTGAAATTTCTGCTATTTTGCCCCAAAATAAGTGAAATTTCTGGAATTTTGCCCCAAAATAAGTGGAATTTCTGAGTTTTGCCCCAAAATAAGGAGAATTTCTGTCTTTTTGCCCCAACATATAGGGAATTTCTGCCTTTTTGCCCCACAATTAGGGGAATTTCTGCAATTTTGCTCCAAAATACAGGGAATTTCTGTTTTTTTGCCCGAAAATAAGAAGAATGCATACCTTTTTGCCATAAAAAAGGGAAATTTCTTCATTTTTGCTCCAAAATAACGGGAATTTCTGCTTTTTTGCCTTTAAATAAGTGGAATTTTTGCCTTTTTCCCCAAAACAAAGGGAATTTCTGTCTTTTTTGCCCCAAAAAAAGAAAAATTCTGACTTATTACCCTGAAGTAACTGAAATTTATGCAATTTTGTTCCAAAATAAGGGAAATTTCTGCCTTTTTGCCCCCAAATAAGGGAAATTTCAGCCTTTTTACCTCAAAATAAAAGGAATTTCTGCATTTTTGCCACAAAATATTAGGAATTTCTAACTTTTTGCCCCAAAATATGGAAAATTTCTACCTTTTTTCTCTGAAATAAGTGAAATTTCTGCAATTTTGCCACAAAATAAGTGAAATTTCTGCAATTTTGCCCCAAAATAAATGAAATTTCTGGAATTTTGTCCCAAAATAAGTGGAATTTCTGAGATTTGCCCAAAATAATGAGAATTTCTGTCTTTTTGCCCCAACATATAGGGAATTTCTGCCTTTTTGACCCAAAATTAGGGGAATTTCTGAAATTTTGCTCCAAAATAAGAAAAATTTCTGCTTTTTTGCCTCTAAATAAGTGGAATTGCTGTCTTTTTCCCCCAAAACAAGGGGAATTTCTGGGTTTTTTTGCCCCAAAATAAAGAAAATTTCTGTCTTATTACCCTAAAATAAGTGAAATTTCTGCAATTTTGCCACAAAATAAGGGAAATTTCTGCTTTTTTCTCCCCAAATAATGGGAATTTCAGCCTTTTTACCTTAAAATAAGTGGAATTTCTGCATTTTTGTTCCAAAATAAGGGAAATTTCTGCATTTTTGCCCCCAAAAAAATGGAATTTCAGCATTTTTCCCTCAAAATAAGGGGAATTTCTGCATTTTTGCCCCAAAATATGGGAAATTTCTGCCTTTTTGCCCCAAAATAAGGAAAATTTCTGCAATTTTGTACCAAAATAAAAGAAATTTCTGCCTTTTTGCCCCAAAATAAGAAAATTTCTGCTTTTTTTTGAAATAAGTGAAATTTCTGCAATTTTGCCCGAAAATAAGTAAAATTTCTGCAATTTTGCCCTAAAATAAGGGAAATTTCTGGAATTTTGCCCCAAAATAAGTGGAATTTCTGAATTTTGCCCCAAAATAAGGAGAATTTCTGTCTTTTTGCCCAAACATATAGGGAATTTCTGTCTTTTTGCCCCACAATTAGGGAAATTTCTGCAATTTTGCTCCAAAATACGGGGAATTTCTGCTTTTTTGCCCGAAAATAAGAAGAATGCATACCTTTTTGCCATAAAAAAGGGAAATTTCTTAATTTTTGCTCCAAAATAAGGGGAATTTCTGCATTTTTGCCTCTATATAAGTGGAATTTCTGTCTTTTTCCCCCAAAACAAAGGGAATTTCTGTCTTATTTGCCCCAAAATAAAGAAAAAATTTTGACTTATTACCCTGAAATAAGTGAAATTTCTGCAATTTTGCCCCAATATAAGGGAAATTTCTGCATTTTTGCCCCCAAATAAGGGGAATTTCAGCCATTTTACCTCAAAATAAGGGGAATTTCTGAATTTTTGCCCCAAAATAAGGAAAATTTTGGCGTTTTTGCCCCAAATAAGGAAAATTTCTGCATTTTTACCCTGAAATAAGTGAAATTTCTGCATTTTGGCCCAAAAATAAGGGAAATTTCAAGAATTTTGACCTAAATAAGTGGGATTTCTGAGTTTTGCCCCAAAATAAGGAGAATTTCTGTCTTTTTGCCCTAAGATATAGGAAATTTCTGCCTTTTTGCCCCACAATTAAAGGAATTTCTGCAATTTTGCTCCAAAATACGAGGAATTTATGCCTTTTTGCCAAAAAATAGGAAGAATGCATACCTTTTTGCCATAAAAAAGGGAAATTTCTTCATTTTTGCTCCAAAATAAGGGGAATTTCTGCATTTTTGCCTCTAAATAAGTGGAATTTCTGTCTTTTTCCCCCAAAACAAAGGGAATTTCTGTCTTTTTTGTCCCAAAATAAGAAAAATTTCTGATTTATAACCCTGAAATAAGTGAAATTTCTGCAATTTTGCCCCAAAATAAGTGAAATTTCTGCCTTTTTGCCCCCAAATAAAAGGAATTTCAGCCTTTTTACCTCAAAATAACGGGAATTTCTGCCTTTTTGCTCCAAAATATGGGAAATTTCTGCCTTTTTGCCCCAAATAAGAAAAATTTCTGCAATTTTGTACCAAAATAAACGAAATTTCTGCCTTTTTGCCCCAAAATAAGAAAGATTCTGCTTTTTTTTGAAATAAGTGAAATTTCTGCAATTTTGCCCCAAAATAAGTGAAATTTCTGCAATTTTGCCCCAAAATATGGGAAATTTCTGGAATTTTGCCCCAAAATAAGTGGAATTTTTGAGTTTTGTCCCAAAATAAGGAGAATTTCTGTCTTTTTGCCCCAACATATAGGGAATTTCTGCCTTTTTGCCCCACAATTAGGGGAATTTCTGCAATTTTGCTCCAAAATACAGGGAATTTCTGCCTTTTTGCCCGAAAATAAGAAGAATGCATATCTTTTTGCCATGAAAAAGGGAAATTTCTTCATTTTTGCTCCAAAATAAGGGGAATTTCTGTTTTTGCCTCTAAATAAGTGGAATTTTTGCCTTTTTCCCCAAAACAAAGGGAATTTCTGTCTTTTTTGCCCCAAAAAAGGAAAAATTCTGACTTATTACCCTGAAGTAAGTGAAATTTATGCAATTTTGTTCCAAAATAAGGGAAATTTCTGCCTTTTTGCCCCCAAATAAGGGGAATTTCAGCCTTTTTACCTCAAAATAAAAGGAATTTCTGCATTTTTGCCACAAAATATTAGGAATTTCTAACATTTTGCCCCAAAATATGGAAAATTTCTACCTTTTTTCTCTGAAATAAGTGAAATTTCTGCAATTTTGCCACAAAATAAGTGAAATTTCTGCAATTTTGCCCCAAAATAAGTGAAATTTCTGGAATTTTGCCCCAAAATAAGTGGAATTTCTGAGATTTGCCCCAAAATAATGAGAATTTCTGTCTTTTTGCCCCAACATATAGGGAATTTCTGCCTTTTTGACCCACAATTAGGGGAATTTCTGAAATTTTGCTCCAAAATAAGGGGAATTTCTGCTTTTTTGCTTCTAAATAAGTGGAATTTCTGTCTTTTTCCCCCAAAACAATGGGAATTTCTGAGATTTTTGGCCCCAAAATAAAGAAAATTTTTGTCTTATTACCCTGAAATAAGTGAAATTTCTGCAATTTTGCCCCAAAATAAGGGAAATTTCTGCAATTTTGCCCCAAAATAAGGGAAATTTCTGGAATTTTACCCCAAAATAAGTGGAATTTCTGACTTATTACCCTGAAATAAGTGAAATTTCTGCAATTTTGCCCGAAAATAAAGGAAATTTCTGCCTTTTTGCCCCCAAATAAAAGGAATTTCAGCCTTTTTACCTCAAAATAACGGGAATTTCTGCCTTTTTGCTCCAAAATATGGGAAATTTCTGCCTTTTTGCCCCAAAATAAGAAAAATTTCTGCAATTATGTACCAAAATAAATGAAATTTCTGCCTTTTTGACCCAAAATAAGAAAGATTCTGCTTTTTTTTGAAATAAGTGAAATTTCTGCTATTTTGCCCCAAAATAAGTGAAATTTCTGCAATTTTGCCCCAAAATAAGGGAAATTTCTGGAATTTTGCCCCAAAATAAGTGGAATTTCTGAGTTTTGCCCCAAAATAAGGAGAATTTCTGTCTTTTTGCCCCAACATATAGGGAATTTCTGCCTTTTTGACCCACAATTAGGGGAATTTCTGAAATTTTGCTCCAAAATAAAAGGAATTTCTGCTTTTTTGCCTCTAAATAAGTGAAATTTCTGTCTTTTTCCCCCAAAACAAAGGGAATTTCTGTTTTTTTTACCCCAAAATAAAGAAAATTTTTGTCTTATTACCATGAAATAAGTGAAATTTCTACAATTTTGCCCCAAAATAAGGGAAATTTCTGCTTTTTTGTCCCCAAATAATGGGAATTTCAGCCTTTTTACCTCAAAATAAGTGGAATTTCTGCATTTTTGCCCCAAAATAAGGGAAATTTCTGCCTTTTTGCCCCAAAATAAGAAAAATTTCTGCAATTTTGTACCAAAATAAAAGAAATTTCTGCCTTTTTGCCCCAAAATAAGAAAATTTCTGCTTTTTTTTGAAATAAGTGAAATTTCTGCAATTTTGCCCGAAAATAAGTAAAATTTCTGCAATTTTTCCCCAAAATAAGAGAAATTTCTGGAATTTTGCCCCAAAATAAGTGGAATTTCTGAGTTTTGCCCCAAAATAAGGAGAATTTCTGTCTTTTTGCCCCAACATATAGGGAATTTCTGCCTTTTTGACCCACAATTAGGGGAATTTCTGCAATTTTGCTCCAAAATACGGTGAATTTCTGCCTTTTTGCCCGAAAATAAGAAGAATGCATACCTTTTTGCCATAAAAATGGAAATTTCTTCATTTTTGCTCCATAATAAGGGGAATTTCTGCTTTTTTGCCTCTAAATAAGTGGAATTTCTGTCTTTTTCCCGCAAAACAAAAGGAAGTTCTGTCTTTTTTGCCCCAAAATAAAGAAATTTTCTGACTTATTACTCTGAAGTAAGTGAAATTTCTGCAATTTTGCCCGAAAATTAGAGAAATTTCTGCCTTTTTGCCCCCAAATAATGGGAATTTCAGCCTTTTTTCCCTCAAAATAAGGGGAATTTCTGCATTTTTGCCACAAAATATTAGGAATTTCTGCCTTTTTCCCCTAAAATAAGGAAAATTTCTGCCTTTTTTCCCTGAAATAAGTAAAATTTCTGCAATTTTGCCCCAAAATAATTGAAATTTATGCAATTTAGCCCCAAAATAAGTGAAATTTCTGGAATTTTGCCCCAAAATAAGTGGAATTTCTGAGATTTGCCCAAAATAATGAGAATTTCTGTCTTTTTGCCCCAACATTTAGGGAATTTCTTCCTTTTTGACCCAAAATTAGGGGAATTTCTGAAATTTTGCTCCAAAATAAGGGAAATTTCTGCTTTTTTGCCTCTAAATAAGTGGAATTGCTGTCTTTTTCCCCCAAAACAAAGGGAATTTCTGGGTTTTTTTGCCCCAAAATAAAGAAAATTTCTGTCTTATTACCCTAAAATAAGTGAAATTTCTGCAATTTTGCCACAAAATAAGGGAAATTTCTGCTTTTTTCTCCCCAAATAATGGGAATTTCAGCCTTTTTACCTCAAAATAAGGGGAATTTCTGCATTTTTGCCCCAAAATAAGGGAAATTTCTGCCTTTTTGCCCCAAAATAAGAAAAATTTCTGCAATTTTGTACCAAAATAAAAGAAATTTCTGCCTTTTTGCCCCAAAATAAGAAAATTTCTGCTTTTTTTTGAAATAAGTGAAATTTCTGCAATTTTGCCCGAAAATAAGTAAAATTTCTGCAATTTTTCCCCAAAATAAGAGAAATTTCTGGAATTTTGCCCGAAAATAAGTGGAATTTCTGAGTTTTGCCCCAAAATAAGGAGAATTTCTGTCTTTTTGCCCCAAGATATAAAAAATTTCTGCCTTTTTGACCCACAATTAGGGGAATTTCTGCAATTTTGCTCCAAAATACGGGGAATTTCTGCCTTTTTACCCGAAAATAAGAAGAATGCATATCTTTTTGCCATCAAAATGGAAATTTCTTCATTTTTGCTCCATAATAAGGGGAATTTCTGCTTTTTTGCCTCTAAATAATTGGAATTTCTGTATTTTTTTCCGAAAACAAAAGGAATTTTTGTCTTTTTTGCCCAAAATAAGGAAAATTTCTGACTTATTACCCTGAAATAAGTGAAATTTCTGCAATTTTGCCCGAAAATAAAGGAAATTTCTGCCTTTTTGCCCCCAAATAAAAGGAATTTCAGCCTTTTTACCTCAAAATAAGGGTAATTTCTGCCTTTTTGCTCCAAAATATGGGAAATTTCTGCCTTTTTGCCCCAAAATAAGAAAAATTTCTGCAATTTTGTACCAAAATAAAAGAAATTTCTGCCTTTTTGCCCCAAAATAAGAAAATTTCTGCTTTTTTTTGAAATAAGTGAAATTTCTGCTATTTTGCCCCAAAATAAGGGAAATTTCTGGAATTTTGCCCCAAAATAAGTGGAATTTCTGAGTTTTGCCCCAAAATAAGGAGAATTTCTGTCTTTTTGCCCCTACATATAGGGAATTTCTGCCTTTTTGCCCCACAATTAGGGGAATTTCTGCAATTTTGCTCCAAAATACAGGGAATTTCTGCCTTTTTGCCCGAAAATAAGAAGAATGCATACCTTTTTGCCATAAAAAAGGGAAATTTCTTCATTTTTGCTCCAAAATAAGGGGAATTTCTGCTTTTTTGCCTTTAAATAAGTGGAATTTTTGCCTTTTTCCCCAAAACAAAGGGAATTTCTGTCTTTTTTGCCCCAAAAAAAGAAAAATTCTGACTTATTACCCTGAAGTAACTGAAATTTATGCAATTTTGTTCCAAAATAAGGGAAATTTCTGCCTTTTTGCCCCCAAATAAGGGAAATTTCAGCCTTTTTACCTCAAAATAAAAGGAATTTCTGCATTTTTGCCACAAAATATTAGGAATTTGTAACTTTTTGCCCCAAAATATGGAAAATTTCTACCTTTTTTCTCTGAAATAAGTGAAATTTCTGCAATTTTGCAACAAAATAAGTGAAATTTCTGCAATTTTGCCCCAAAATAAATGAAATTTCTGGAATTTTGCCCCAAAATAAGTGGAATTTCTGAGATTTGCCCAAAATAATGAGAATTTCTGTCTTTTTGCCCCAACATATAGGGAATTTCTGCCTTTTTGACCCACAATTAGGGGAATTTCTGAAATTTTGCTCCAAAATAAGGAAAATTTCTGCTTTTTTGCCTCTAAATAAGTGGAATTGCTGTCTTTTTCCCCCAAAACAAAGGGAATTTCTGGGGTTTTTTTGCTCCAAAATAAAGAAAATTTCTGTCTTATTACCCTAAAATAAGTGAAATTTCTGCAATTTTGCCACAAAATAAGGGAAATTTCTGCTTTTTTCTTCCCAAATAATGGGAATTTCAGCCTTTTTACCTCAAAATAGGTGGAATTTCTGCATTTTTGCCCCAAAATATGGGAAATTTCTGCATTTTTGCCCACAAAAAAATGGAATTTCAGCCTTTTTCCCTCAAAATAAGGGGAATTTCTGCATTTTTGCCCCAAAATATGGGAAATTTCTGCCTTTTTGCCCCAAAATAAGGAAAATTTCTGCAATTTTGTACCAAAATAAAAGAAATTTCTGCCTTTTTGCCCCAAAATAAGAAAATTTCTGCTTTTTTTTTGAAATAAGTGAAATTTCTGCAATTTTGCCCGAAAATAAGTAAAATTTCTGCAATTTTGCCCTAAAATAAGGGAAATTTCTGGAATTTTGCTCCAAAATAAGTGGAATTTCTGAATTTTGCCCCAAAATAAGGAGAATTTCTGTCTTTTTGCCCAAACATATAGGGAATTTCTGTCTTTTTGCCCCACAATTAGGGAAATTTCTGCAATTTTGCTCCAAAATACGGGGAATTTCTGCTTTTTTGCCCGAAAATAAGAAGAATGCATACCTTTTTGCCATAAAAAAGGGAAATTTCTTAATTTTTGCTCCAAAATAAGGGGAATTTCTGCATTTTTGCCTCTATATAAGTGGAATTTCTGTCTTTTTCCCCCAAAACAAAGGGAATTTCTGTCTTATTTGCCCCAAAATAAAGAAAAAATTTTGACTTATTACCCTGAAATAAGTGAAATTTCTGCAATTTTGCCCCAATATAAGGGAAATTTCTGCTTTTTTGTCCCCAAATAATGGGAATTTCAGCCTTTTTACCTCAAAATAAGTGGAATTTCTGCATTTTTGCCCCAAAATAAGGGAAATTTCTGCCTTTTTGCCCCAAAATAAGAAAAATTTCTGCAATTTTGTACCAAAATAAAAGAAATTTCTGCCTTTTTGCCCCAAAATAAGAAAATTTCTGCTTTTTTTTGAAATAAGTGAAATTTCTGCAATTTTGCCCGAAAATAAGTAAAATTTCTGCAATTTTGCCCCAAAATAAGAGAAATTTCTGGAATTTTGCCCCAAAATAAGTGGAATTTCTGAGTTTTGCCCCAAAATAAGGAGAATTTCTGTCTTTTTGCCCCAACATATAGGGAATTTCTGCCTTTTTGACCCACAATTAGGGGAATTTCTGCAATTTTGCTCCAAAATACGGTGAATTTCTGCCTTTTTGCCCGAAAATAAGAAGAATGCATACCTTTTTGCCATAAAAATGGAAATTTCTTCATTTTTGCTCCATAATAAGGGGAATTTCTGATTTTTTGCCTCTAAATAATTGGAATTTCTGTATTTTTCCCCCAAAACAAAGGGAATTTTTGTCTTTTTTGCCCCAAAATAAGGAAAATTTCTGACTTATTACCCTGAAATAAGTGAAATTTCTGCAATTTTGCCCGAAAATAAAGGAAATTTCTGCCTTTTTGCCTCCAAATAAAAGGAATTTCAGCCTTTTTACCTCAAAATAAGGGGAATTTCTGCCTTTTTTCTCCAAAATATGGGAAATTTCTGCCTTTTTGCCCCAAAATAAGAAAAATTTCTGCAACTATGTACCAAAATAAATGAAATTTCTGCCTTTTTGACCCAAAATAAGAAAGATTCTGCTTTTTTTTGAAATAAGTGAAATTTCTGCTATTTTGCCCCAAAATAAGTGAAATTTCTGCAATTTTGCCCCAAAATAAGGAAAATTTCTGGAATTTTGCCCCAAAATAAGTGGAATTTCTGAGTTTTGCCCCAAAATAAGGAGAATTTCTGTCTTTTTGCCCCAACATATAGGGAATTTCTGCATTTTTGCCCCACAATTAGGGGAAATTCTGCAATTTTGCTCCAAAATACGGGGAATTTCTGTCTTTTTGCCCGACAATTAGAAGAATGCATACCTTTTGCCATAAAAAAGGGAAATTTCTTCATTTTTGCTCCAAAATAAAGGAATTTCTGCTTTTTTGCCTCTAAATAAGTGGAATTTCTGTCTTTTTCCCGCAAAACAAAAGGAAGTTCTGTCTTTTTTGCCCCAAAATAAAGAAATTTTCTGACTTATTACTCTGAAGTAAGTGAAATTTCTGCAATTTTGCCCGAAAATTAGAGAAATTTCTGCCTTTTTGCCCCCAAATAATGAGAATTTCAGCCTTTTTTCCCTCAAAATAAGGGGAATTTCTGCATTTTTGCCACAAAATATTAGGAATTTCTGCCTTTTTCCCCTAAAATAAGGAAAATTTCTGCCTTTTTTTCCTGAAATAAGTGAAATTTCTGCAATTTTGCCCCAAAATAATTGAAATTTATGCAATTTAGCCCCAAAATAAGTGAAATTTCTGGAATTTTGCCCCAAAATAAGTGGAATTTCTGAGATTTGCCCCAAAATAAGGAGAATTTCTGACTTTTTGCCCCAAGATATAGGAAATTTCTGCCTTTTTGACCAACAATTAGAAGAATTTCTGCAATTTTGCTCCAAAATACGGGGAATTTCTGCCTTTTTGCCCGAAAATAAGAAGAATGCATACCTTTTTGCCATCAAAATGGAAATTTCTTCATTTTTGCTCCATAATAAGGGGAATTTCTGCTTTTTTGCCTCTAAATAATTGAAATTTCTGTATTTTTTCCCAAAACAAAAGGAATTTTTGTCTTTTTTGCCCCAAAATAAAGGAAATTTCTGACTTATTACCCTGAAATAAGTGAAATTTCTGCAATTTTGCCCGAAAATAAAGGAAATTTCTGCCTTTTTTCCCCCAAATAAAAGGAATTTCAGCCTTTTTACCTCAAAATAAGGGGAATTTCTGCTTTTTTGCTCCAAAATATGGGAAATTTCTGCCTTTTTGCCCCAAAATAAGAAAAATTTCTGCAATTATGTACCAAAATAAATGAAATTTCTGCCTTTTTGACCCAAAATAAGAAAGATTCTGCTTTTTTTTGAAATAAGTGAAATTTCTGCTATTTTGCCCCAAAATAAGGGAAATTTCTGGAATTTTGCCCCAAAATAAGTGGAATTTCTGAGTTTTGCCCCAAAATAAGGAGAATTTCTGTCTTTTTGCCCCAACATATAGGGAATTTCTGCCTTTTTGCCCCACAATTAGGGGAATTTCTGCAATTTTGCTCCAAAATACAGGGAATTTCTGTTTTTTTGCCCGAAAATAAGAAGAATGCATACCTTTTTGCCATAAAAAAGGGAAATTTCTTCATTTTTGCTCCAAAATAAGGGGAATTTCTGATTTTTGCCTTTAAATAAGTGGAATTTTTGCCTTTTTCCCCAAAACAAAGGGAATTTCTGTCTTTTTTGCCCCAAAAAAAGAAAAATTCTGACTTATTACCCTGAAGTAACTGAAATTTATGCAATTTTGTTCCAAAATAAGGGAAATTTCTGCCTTTTTGCCCCCAAATAAGGGAAATTTCAGCCTTTTTACCTCAAAATAAAAGGAATTTCTGCATTTTTGCCACAAAATATTAGGAATTTCTAACTTTTTGCCCCAAAATATAAAAAATTTCTACCTTTTTTCTCTGAAATAAGTGAAATTTCTGCAATTTTGCCACAAAATAAGTGAAATTTCTGCAATTTTGCCCCAAAATAAATGAAATTTCTGGAATTTTGCCCCAAAATAAGTGGAATTTCTGAGATTTGCCCAAAATAATGAGAATTTCTGTCTTTTTGCCCCAACATTTAGGGAATTTCTTCCTTTTTGACCCAAAATTAGGGGAATTTCTGAAATTTTGCTCCAAAATAAGGGAAATTTCTGCTTTTTTGCCTCTAAATAAGTGGAATTGCTGTCTTTTTCCCCCAAAACAAAGGGAATTTCTGGGTTTTTTTGCCCCAAAATAAAGAAAATTTCTGTCTTATTACCCTAAAATAAGTGAAATTTCTGCAATTTTGCCACAAAATAAGGGAAATTTCTGCTTTTTTCTCCCCAAATAATGGGAATTTCAGCCTTTTTACCTCAAAATAAGTGGAATTTCTGCATTTTTGTTCCAAAATAAGGGAAATTTCTGCATTTTTGCCCCCAAAAAAATGGAATTTCAGCATTTTTCCCTCAAAATAAGGGGAATTTCTGCATTTTTGCCCCAAAATATGGGAAATTTCTGCCTTTTTGCCCCAAAATAAGGAAAATTTCTGCAATTTTGTACCAAAATAAAAGAAATTTCTGCCTTTTTGCCCCAAAATAAGAAAATTTCTGCTTTTTTTTTGAAATAAGTGAAATTTCTGCAATTTTGACCTAAAATAAGGGAAATTTCTGGAATTTTGCCCCAAAATAAGTGGAATTTCTGAATTTTGCCCCAAAATAAGGAGAATTTCTGTCTTTTTGCCCAAACATATAGGGAATTTCTGTCTTTTTGCCCCACAATTAGGGAAATTTCTGCAATTTTGCTCCAAAATACGGGGAATTTCTGCTTTTTTGCCCGAAAATAAGAAGAATGCATACCTTTTTGCCATAAAAAAGGGAAATTTCTTAATTTTTGCTCCAAAATAAGGGGAATTTCTGCATTTTTGCCTCTATATAAGTGGAATTTCTGTCTTTTTCCCCCAAAACAAAGGGAATTTCTGTCTTATTTGCCCCAAAATAAAGAAAAAATTTTGACTTATTACCCTGAAATAAGTGAAATTTCTGCAATTTTGCCCCAATATAAGGGAAATTTCTGCATTTTTGCCCCCAAATAAGGGGAATTTCAGCCATTTTACCTCAAAATAAGGGGAATTTCTGAATTTTTGCCCCAAAATAAGGAAAATTTTGGCGTTTTTGCCCCAAATAAGGAAAATTTCTGCATTTTTACCCTGAAATAAGTGAAATTTCTGCATTTTGGCCCAAAAATAAGGGAAATTTCAAGAATTTTGACCTAAATAAGTGGGATTTCTGAGTTTTGCCCCAAAATAAGGAGAATTTCTGTCTTTTTGCCCTAAGATATAGGAAATTTCTGCCTTTTTGCCCCACAATTAAAGGAATTTCTGCAATTTTGCTCCAAAATACGAGGAATTTATGCCTTTTTGCCAAAAAATAGGAAGAATGCATACCTTTTTGCCATAAAAAAGGGAAATTTCTTCATTTTTGCTCCAAAATAAGGGGAATTTCTGCATTTTTGCCTCTAAATAAGTGGAATTTCTGTCTTTTTCCCCCAAAACAAAGGGAATTTCTGTCTTTTTTGTCCCAAAATAAGAAAAATTTCTGATTTATAACCCTGAAATAAGTGAAATTTCTGCAATTTTGCCCCAAAATAAGTGAAATTTCTGCCTTTTTGCCCCCAAATAAAAGGAATTTCAGCCTTTTTACCTCAAAATAACGGGAATTTCTGCCTTTTTGCTCCAAAATATGGGAAATTTCTGCCTTTTTGCCCCAAATAAGAAAAATTTCTGCAATTTTGTACCAAAATAAACGAAATTTCTGCCTTTTTGCCCCAAAATAAGAAAGATTCTGCTTTTTTTTGAAATAAGTGAAATTTCTGCAATTTTGCCCCAAAATAAGTGAAATTTCTGCAATTTTGCCCCAAAATATGGGAAATTTCTGGAATTTTGCCCCAAAATAAGTGGAATTTTTGAGTTTTGTCCCAAAATAAGGAGAATTTCTGTCTTTTTGCCCCAACATATAGGGAATTTCTGCCTTTTTGCCCCACAATTAGGGGAATTTCTGCAATTTTGCTCCAAAATACAGGGAATTTCTGCCTTTTTGCCCGAAAATAAGAAGAATGCATATGTTTTTGCCATAAAAAAGGGAAATTTCTTCATTTTTGCTCCAAAATAAGGGGAATTTCTGTTTTTGCCTCTAAATAAGTGGAATTTTTGCCTTTTTCCCCAAAACAAAGGGAATTTCTGTCTTTTTTGCCCCAAAAAAGGAAAAATTCTGACTTATTACCCTGAAGTAAGTGAAATTTATGCAATTTTGTTCCAAAATAAGGGAAATTTCTGCCTTTTTGCCCCCAAATGAGGGGAATTTCAGCCTTTTTACCTCAAAATAAAAGGAATTTCTGCATTTTTGCCACAAAATATTAGGAATTTCTAACTTTTTGCCCCAAAATATAGAAAATTTCTACCTTTTTTCTCTGAAATAAGTGAAATTTCTGCAATTTTGCCACAAAATAAGTGAAATTTCTGCAATTTTGCCCCAAAATAAGTGAAATTTCTGGAATTTTGCCCCAAAATAAGTGGAATTTCTGAGATTTGCCCCAAAATAATGAGAATTTCTGTCTTTTTGCCCCAACATATAGGGAATTTCTGCCTTTTTGACCCACAATTAGGGGAATTTCTGAAATTTTGCTCCAAAATAAGGGGAATTTCTGCTTTTTTGCTTCTAAATAAGTGGAATTTCTGTCTTTTTCCCCCAAAACAATGGGAATTTCTGGGATTTTTGGCCCCAAAATAAAGAAAATTTCTGTCTTATTACCCTGAAATAAGTGAAATTTCTGCAATTTTGCCCCAAAATAAGGGAAATTTCTGCAATTTTGCCCCAAAATAAGGGAAATTTCTGGAATTTTGCCCCAAAATAAGTGGAATTTCTGACTTATTACCCTGAAATAAGTGAAATTTCTGCAATTTTGCCCGAAAATAAAGGAAATTTCTGCCTTTTTGCCCCCAAATAAAAGGAATTTCAGCCTTTTTACCTCAAAATAAGGGGAATTTCTGCCTTTTTTCTCCAAAATATGGGAAATTTCTGCCTTTTTGCCCTAAAATAAGAAAAATTTCTGCAATTATGTACCAAAATAAATGAAATTTCTGCCTTTTTGACCCAAAATAAGAAAGATTCTGCTTTTTTTTGAAATAAGTGAAATTTCTGCTATTTTGCCCCAAAATAAGTGAAATTTCTGCAATTTTGCCCCAAAATAAGGGAAATTTCTGGAATTTTGCCCCAAAATAAGTGGAATTTCTGAGTTTTGCCCCAAAATAAGGAGAATTTCTGTCTTTTTGCCCCAACATATAGGGAATTTCTGCCTTTTTGACCCACAATTAGGGGAATTTCTGAAATTTTGCTCCAAAATAAAAGGAATTTCTGCTTTTTTGCCTCTAAATAAGTGAAATTTCTGTCTTTTTCCCCCAAAACAAAGGGAATTTCTGTTTTTTTTACCCCAAAATAAAGAAAATTTTTGTCTTATTACCATGAAATAAGTGAAATTTCTACAATTTTGCCCCAAAATAAGGGAAATTTCTGCTTTTTTGTCCCCAAATAATGGGAATTTCAGCCTTTTTACCTCAAAATAAGTGGAATTTCTGCATTTTTGCCCCAAAATAAGGGAAATTTCTGCCTTTTTGCCCCAAAATAAGAAAAATTTCTGCAATTTTGTACCAAAATAAAAGAAATTTCTGCCTTTTTGCCCCAAAATAAGAAAATTTCTGCTTTTTTTTGAAATAAGTGAAATTTCTGCAATTTTGCCCGAAAATAAGTAAAATTTCTGCAATTTTGCCCCAAAATAAGAGAAATTTCTGGAATTTTGCCCCAAAATAAGTGGAATTTATGAGTTTTGCCCCAAAATAAGGAGAATTTCTGTCTTTTTGCCCCAACATATAGGGAATTTCTGCCTTTTTGACCCACAATTAGGGGAATTTCTGCAATTTTGCTCCAAAATACGGTGAATTTCTGCCTTTTTGCCCGAAAATAAGAAGAATGCATACCTTTTTGCCATAAAAATGGAAATTTCTTCATTTTTGCTCCATAATAAGGGGAATTTCTGCTTTTTTGCCTCTAAATAATTGGAATTTCTGTATTTTTCCCCCAAAACAAAGGGAATTTTTGTCTTTTTTGCCCCAAAATAAGGAAAATTTCTGACTTATTACCCTGAAATAAGTGAAATTTCTGCAATTTTGCCCGAAAATAAAGGAAATTTCTGCCTTTTTGCCCCCAAATAAAAGGAATTTCAGCCTTTTTACCTCAAAATAAGGGGAATTTCTGCCTTTTTTCTCCAAAATATGGGAAATTTCTGCCTTTTTGCCCCAAAATAAGAAAAATTTCTTCAATTATGTACCAAAATAAATGAAATTTCTGCCCTTTTGACCCAAAATAAGAAAGATTCTGCTTTTTTTTTGAAATAAGTGAAATTTCTGCTATTTTGCCCCAAAATAAGTGAAATTTCTGCAATTTTGCTCCAAAATAAGGGAAATTTCTGGAATTTTTCCCCAAAATAAGTGGAATTTCTGAGTTTTGCCCCAAAATGAGGAGAATTTCTGTCTTTTTGCCCCAACATATAGGGAATTTCTGCATTTTTGCCCCACAATTAGGGGAAATTCTGCAATTTTGCTCCAAAATACGGGGAATTTCTGTCTTTTTGCCCGACAATTAGAAGAATGCATACCTTTTTGCCATAAAAAAGGGAAATTTCTTCATTTTTGCTCCAAAATAAAGGGAATTTCTGCTTTTTTGCCTCTAAATAAGTGGAATTTCTGTCTTTTTCCCGCAAAACAAAAGGAAGTTCTGTCTTTTTTGCCCCAAAATAAAGAAATTTTCTGACTTATTACTCTGAAGTAAGTGAAATTTCTGCAATTTTGCCCGAAAATTAGAGAAATTTCTGCCTTTTTGCCCCCAAATAATGGGAATTTCAGCCTTTTTTCCCTCAAAATAAGGGGAATTTCTGCATTTTTGCCACAAAATATTAGGAATTTCTGCCTTTTTCCCCTAAAATAAGGAAAATTTCTGCCTTTTTTCCCTGAAATAAGTGAAATTTCTGCAATTTTGCCCCAAAATAATTGAAATTTATGCAATTTAGCCCCCAAATAAGTGAAATTTCTGGAATTTTGCCCCAAAATATGTGGAATTTCTGAGATTTGCCCCAAAATAAGGAGAATTTCTGTCTTTTTGCCCCAAGATATAGGAAATTTCTGCCTTTTTGACCCACAATTAGGGGAATTTCTGCAATTTTGCTCCAAAATACGGGGAATTTCTGCCTTTTTGCCCGAAAATAAGAAGAATGCATATCTTTTTGCCATCAAAATGGAAATTTCTTCATTTTTGCTCCATAATAAGGGGAATTTCTGCTTTTTTGCCTCTAAATAATTGGAATTTCTGTATTTTTTTCCCAAAACAAAAGGAATTTTTGTCTTTTTTGCCCCAAAATAAGGAAAATTTCTGACTTATTACCCTGAAATAAGTGAAATTTCTGCAATTTTGCCCGAAAATAAAGGAAATTTCTGCCTTTTTGCCCCCAAATAAAAGGAATTTCAGCATTTTTACCTCAAAATAAGGGGAATTTCTGCCTTTTTTCTCCAAAATATGGGAAATTTCTGCCTTTTTGCCCCAAAATAAGAAAAATTTCTGCAATTATGTACCAAAATAAATGAAATTTCTGCCTTTTTGACCCAAAATAAGAAAGATTCTGCTTTTTTTTGAAATAAGTGAAATTTCTGCTATTTTGCCCCAAAATAAGGGAAATTTCTGGAATTTTGCCCCAAAATAAGTGGAATTTCTGAGTTTTGCCCCAAAATAAGGAGAATTTCTGTCTTTTTGCCCCTACATATAGGGAATTTCTGCCTTTTTGACCCACAATTAGGGGAATTTCTGCAATTTTGCTCCAAAATACAGGGAATTTCTGCCTTTTTGCCCGAAAATAAGAAGAATGCATACCTTTTTGCCATAAAAAAGGGAAATTTCTTCATTTTTGCTCCAAAATAAGGGGAATTTCTGCTTTTTTGCCTTTAAATAAGTGGAATTTTTGCCTTTTTCCCCAAAACAAAGGGAATTTCTGTCTTTTTTGCCCCAAAAAAAGAAAAATTCTGACTTACTACCCTGAAGTAACTGAAATTTATGCAATTTTGTTCCAAAATAAGGGAAATTTCTGCCTTTTTGCCCCCAAATAAGGGAAATTTCAGCCTTTTTACCTCAAAATAAAAGGAATTTCTGCATTTTTGCCACAAAATATTAGGAATTTGTAACTTTTTGCCCCAAAATATGGAAAATTTCTACCTTTTTTCTCTGAAATAAGTGAAATTTCTGCAATTTTGCCACAAAATAAGTGAAATTTCTGCAATTTTGCCCCAAAATAAATGAAATTTCTGGAATTTTGCCCCAAAATAAGTGGAATTTCTGAGATTTGCCCAAAATAATGAGAATTTCTGTCTTTTTGCCCCAACATATAGGGAATTTCTGCCTTTTTGACCCACAATTAGGGGAATTTCTGAAATTTTGCTCCAAAATAAGGAAAATTTCTGCTTTTTTGCCTCTAAATAAGTGGAATTGCTGTCTTTTTCCCCCAAATCAAAGGGAATTTCTGGGGTTTTTTTGCCCCAAAATAAAGAAAATTTCTGTCTTATTACCCTAAAATAAGTGAAATTTCTGCAATTTTGCCACAAAATAAGGGAAATTTCTGCTTTTTTCTTCCCAAATAATGGGAATTTCAGCCTTTTTACCTCAAAATAAGTGGAATTTCTGCATTTTTGCCCCAAAATATGGGAAATTTCTGCATTTTTGCGCACAAAAAAATGGAATTT
This sequence comes from Micromys minutus, assembly GCF_963924665.1. Classification (NCBI taxonomy): domain Eukaryota; kingdom Metazoa; phylum Chordata; class Mammalia; order Rodentia; family Muridae; genus Micromys; species Micromys minutus. The sequence continues at coordinate 78,334 of NW_027667804.1, read as the reverse complement.
CAGCCTTTTTCCCTCAAAATAAGGGGAATTTCTGCATTTTTGCCCCAAAATATGGGAAATTTCCTCCTTTTTGCCCCAAAATAAGGAAAATTTCTGCAATTTTGTACCAAAATAAAAGAAATTTCTGCCTTTTTGCCCCAAAATAAAAAAATTTCTGCTTTTTTTTGAAATAAGTGAAATTTCTGCAATTTTGCCCGAAAATAAGTAAAATTTCTGCAATTTTGCCCTAAAATAAGGGAAATTTCTGGAATTTTGCCCCAAAATAAGTGGAATTTCTGAATTTTGCCCCAAAATAAGGAGAATTTCTGTCTTTTTGCCCAAACATATAGGGAATTTCTGTCTTTTTGCCCCACAATTAGGGAAATTTCTGCAATTTTGCTCCAAAATACGGGGAATTTCTGCTTTTTTGCCCGAAAATAAGAAGAATGCAAACCTTTTTGCCATAAAAAAGGGAAATTTCTTCATTTTTGCTCCAAAATAAGGGGAATTTCTGCATTTTTGCCTCTATATAAGTGGAATTTCTGTCTTTTTCCCCCAAAACAAAGGGAATTTCTGTCTTATTTGCCCCAAAATAAAGAAAAAATTTTGACTTATTACCCTGAAATAAGTGAAATTTCTGCAATTTTGCCCCAATATAAGGGAAATTTCTGCATTTTTGCCCCCAAATAAGGGGAATTTCAGCCATTTTACCTCAAAATAAGGGGAATTTCTGAATTTTTGCCCCAAAATAAGGAAAATTTTGGCGTTTTTGCCCCAAATAAGGAAAATTTCTGCATTTTTACCCTGAAATAAGTGAAATTTCTGCATTTTGGCCCAAAAATAAGGGAAATTTCAAGAATTTTGACCTAAATAAGTGGGATTTCTGAGTTTTGCCCCAAAATAAGGAGAATTTCTGTCTTTTTGCCCTAAGATATAGGAAATTTCTGCCTTTTTGCCCCACAATTAAAGGAATTTCTGCAATTTTGCTCCAAAATATGAGGAATTTATGCCTTTTTGCCAAAAAATAGGAAAAATGCATACCTTTTTGCCATAAAAAAGGGAAATTTCTTCATTTTTGCTCCAAAATAAGGGGAATTTCTGCATTTTTGCCCCTAAATAAGTGGAATTTCTGTCTTTTTCCCCCAAAACAAAGGGAATTTCTGTCTTTTTTGTCCCAAAATAAGAAAAATTTCTGATTTATAACCCTGAAATAAGTGAAATTTCTGCAATTTTGCCCCAAAATAAGTGAAATTTCTGCCTTTTTGCCCCCAAATAAAAGGAATTTCAGCCTTTTTACCTCAAAATAACGGGAATTTCTGCCTTTTTGCTCCAAAATATGGGAAATTTCTGCCTTTTTGCCCCAAAAAGAAAAATTTCTGCAATTTTGTACCAAAATAAACGAAATTTCTGCCTTTTTGCCCCAAAATAAGAAAGATTCTGCTTTTTTTTGAAATAAGAGAAATTTCTGCAATTTTGCCCCAAAATAAGTGAAATTTCTGCAATTTTGCCCCAAAATAAGGGAAATTTCTGGAATTTTGCCCCAAAATAAGTGGAATTTTTGAGTTTTGTCCCAAAATAAGGAGAATTTCTGTCTTTTTGCCCCAACATATAGGGAATTTCTGCCTTTTTGCCCCACAATTAGGGGAATTTCTGCAATTTTGCTCCAAAATACAGGGAATTTCTGCCTTTTTGCCCGAAAATAAGAAGAATGCATATCTTTTTGCCATAAAAAAGGGAAATTTCTTCATTTTTGCTCCAAAATAAGGGGAATTTCTGTTTTTGCCTCTAAATAATTGGAATTTTTGCCTTTTTCCCCAAAACAAAGGGAATTTCTGTCTTTTTTGCCCCAAAAAAGGAAAAATTCTGACTTATTACCCTGAAGTAAGTGAAATTTATGCAATTTTGTTCCAAAATAAGGGAAATTTCTGCCTTTTTGCCCCCAAATAAGGGGAATTTCAGCCTTTTTACCTCAAAATAAAAGGAATTTCTGCATTTTTGCCACAAAATATTAGGAATTTCTAACTATTTGCCCCAAAATATAGAAAATTTCTACCTTTTTCGCTGAAATAAGTGAAATTTCTGCAATTTTGCCACAAAATAAGTGAAATTTCTGCAATTTTGCCCCAAAATAAGTGAAATTTCTGGAATTTTGCCCCAAAATAAGTGGAATTTCTGAGATTTGCCACAAAATAATGAGAATTTCTGTCTTTTTGCCCCAACATATAGGGAATTTCTGCCTTTTTGACCCACAATTAGGGGAATTTCTGAAATTTTGCTCCAAAATAAGGGGAATTTCTGCTTTTTTGCTTCTAAATAAGTGGAATTTCTGTCTTTTTCCCCCAAAACAATGGGAATTTCTGGGATTTTTGGCCCCAAAATAAAGAAAATTTCTGTCTTATTACCCTGAAATAAGTGAAATTTCTGCAATTTTGCCCCAAAATAAGGGAAATTTCTGCTTTTTTCCCCAAATAATGGGAATTTCAGCCTTTTTACCTAAAAATAAAAGGAATTTCTGCATTTTTGCCCCAAAATAAGGGAAATTTCTGCCTTTTTGCCCCAAAATAAGAAAAATTTCTGCAATTATGTACCAAAATAAATGAAATTTCTGCCTTTTTGACCCAAAATAAGAAAGATTCTGCTTTTTTTTGAAATAAGTGAAATTTCTGCTATTTTGCCCCAAAATAAGTGAAATTTCTGCAATTTTGCCCCAAAATAAGGGAAATTTCTGGAATTTTGCCCCAAAATAAGTGGAATTTCTGAGTTTTGCCCCAAAATAAGGAAAATTTCAGTCTTTTTGCCTCAACATATAGGGAATTTCTGCCTTTTTGACCCACAATTAGGGGAATTTCTGCAATTTTGCTCCAAAATACAGGGAATTTCTGCCTTTTTGCCCGAAAATAAGAAGAATGCATACCTTTTTGCCATAAAAAAGGGAAATTTCTTCATTTTTGCTCCAAAATAAGGGGAATTTCTGCTTTTTTGCCTTTAAATAAGTGGAATTTTTGTCTTTTTCCCCAAAACAAAGGGAATTTCTGTCTTTTTTGCCCCAAAAAAAGAAAAATTCTGACTTATTACCCTGAAGTAACTGAAATTTATGCAATTTTGTTCCAAAATAAGGGAAATTTCTGCCTTTTTGCCCCCAAATAAGGGAAATTTCAGCCTTTTTACCTCAAAATAAAAGGAATTTCTGCATTTTTGCCACAAAATATTAGGAATTTCTAACTTTTTGCCCCAAAATATGGAAAATTTCTACCTTTTTTCGCTGAAATAAGTGAAATTTCTGCAATTTTGCCACAAAATAAGTGAAATTTCTGCAATTTTGCCCCAAAATAAATGAAATTTCTGGAATTTTGCCCCAAAATAAGTGGAATTTCTGAGATTTGCCCAAAATAATGAGAATTTCTGTCTTTTTGCCCCAACATATAGGGAATTTCTGCCTTTTTGACCCACAATTAGGGGAATTTCTGAAATTTTGCTCCAAAATAAGGAAAATTTCTGCTTTTTTGCCTCTAAATAAGTGGAATTGCTGTCTTTTTCCCCCAAAACAAAGGGAATTTCTGGGTTTTTTTGCCCCAAAATAAAGAAAATTTCTGTCTTATTACCCTAAAATAAGTGAAATTTCTGCAATTTTGCCACAAAATAAGGGAAATTTCTGCTTTTTTCTCCCCAAATAATGGGAATTTCAGCCTTTTGACCTCAAAATAAGTGGAATTTCTGCATTTTTGCCCCAAAATAAGGGAAATTTCTGCATTTTTGCCCCCAAAAAGAAGGAATTTCAGCATTTTTCCCTCAAAATAAGGGGAATTTCTGCATTTTTGCCCCAAAATATGGGAAATTTCTGCCTTTTTGCCCCAAAATAAGGAAAATTTCTGCAATTTTGTACCAAAATAAAAGAAATTTCTGCCGTTTTGCCCCAAAATAAGAAAATTTCTGCTTTTTTTTTGAAATAAGTGAAATTTCTGCAATTTTGCCCTAAAATAAGGGAAATTTCTGGAATTTTGCCCCAAAATAAGTGGAATTTCTGAATTTTGCCCCAAAATAAGGAGAATTTCTATCTTTTTGCCCCAACATATAGGGAATTTCTGTCTTTTTGCCCCACAATTAGGGAAATTTCTGCAATTTTGCTCCAAAATACGGGGAATTTCTGCTTTTTTGCCCGAAAATAAGAAGAATGCATACCTTTTTGCCATAAAAAAGGGAAATTTCTTCATTTTTGCTCCAAAATAAGGGGAATTTCTGCATTTTTGCCTCTAAATAAGTGGAATTTCTGTCTTTTTCCCCCAAAACAAAGGGAATTTCTGTCTTTTTTGCCCCAAAATAAGAAAAATTTTTGACTTATTACCCTGAAATAAGTGAAATTTCTGCAATTTTGCCCCAAAATAAGGGAAATTTCTGCCTTTTTGCCCCCAAATATGGGGAATTTCAGCCATTTTACCACAAAATAAGGGGAATTTCTGCATTTTTGCCCCCAAATAAGGGAAATTTCGGCCTTTTTGCCCCAAAATAAGAAAAATTTCTGCCTTTTTTCCCTTAAATAAGTGAAATTTTTCCAATTTTGCCACAAAATAATGAAAATTTCTGGAATTTTGCCCCAAAACACGTGGAATTTCTGCCTTTTTGCCCAACAATTAGGGGAATTTCGGCAATTTTGCTCCAAAATACGGGGAATTTTAGCCTTTTTGCCCGAAAATAAAAAGAATGCATACCTTTTTGCCATAAAAAAGGGAAATTTCTTCATTTTTTCTCCAAAATAAGGGAAATTTTTGCTTTTTTGCCTCTAAATAAGTGGAATTTCTCTCTTTTTCCCCCAAGACAAAGGGAATTCCTGTCTTTTTTGCCTCAAAATAAGGAAAATTTCTGACTTATTACCCTAAAATAAGTGAAATTTCTGCAATTTTGCCCCAAAATAAGGGAAATTTTTGACTTTTTGCCCCCAAATAAGGTGAATTTCAGATTTTTTACCTCAAAATAAAGGGAATTTCTGCACTTTTGCCACAAAATATTAGGAATTTCTGCCTTTTTGCCCCAAAATAAGAAAATTTCTGTTTTTTTTCCCTGAAATAAGTGAAATTTCTGAAATTTTGCCCCAAAATAAGTGAAATTTCTACAATTTTGCCCCAAAATAAGGGAAATTTCTGGAATTTTGCCCCAAAATAAGTGGAATTTCTGAGTTTTGCCCCAAAATAAAGAGAATTTCTGTCTTTTTGCCCCAACATATAGGGAATTTCTGAATTTTGGCCCCACAATTAGGGGAATTTCTGAAATTTTGCTCCAAAATACAGGGAATTTCTGTCTTTTTGCCCGATAATTAGAATAATGCATACCTTTTTGCCATAAAAAAGAAAAATTTCTTCCTTTTTGCTCCAAAATAAAGGGAATTTCTGCATTTTTGCCTCTAAATAAGTGGAATTTCTGTCTTTTTCCCGCAAAACAAAAGGAAGTTCTGTCTTTTTTGCCCCAAAATAAGGAAAATTTCTGACTTATTACCCTGAAGTAAGTGAAATTTCTGCAATTATGCACGAAAATTAGGGAAATTTCTGCCTTTTTGCCCCCAATAATGGGAATTTCAGCCTTTTTACCTCAAAATAAGGGGAATTTCTGCATTTTTGCCACAAAATATTAGGAATTTCTGCCTTTTTGCCCCAAAATAAGGAAAATTTCTGCCTTTTTTCCCTGAAATAAGTGAAATTTCTGCAATTTTGCCCCAAAATAATTGAAATTTATGCAATTTTGCCCCAAAAAAGTGAAATTTCTGGAATTTTTCCCCAAAATAAGTGGAATTTCTGAGATTTGTCCCAAAATAAGGAGAATTTCTGTCTTTTTGCCCCAAGATATAGGGAATTTCTGTTTTTTTGACTGACAATTACGGGGATTTCTCCAATTTTGCTCCAAAATACGGTGAATTTCTGCCTTTTTGCCCGAAAATAAGAAGAATGCATACCTTTTTGCCATAAAAATGGAAATTTCTTCATTTTTGCTCCAAAATAAGGGGAATTTCTGCTTTTTTGCCTCTAAATAATTGGAATTTCTGTATTTTTCCTTCAAAACAAAGGGAATTTCTGTCTCTTTTGCCCCAAAATAAGGAAAATTTCTGACTTATTACCCTGAAATAAGTGAAATTTTAGCAATTTTGCCCGAAAATAAGGGAAATTTCTGCCTTTTAGCCCCCAAAAAAAAGGAATTTCAGCCTTTTTACCTGAAAATAAGGGGAATTTCTGCCTTTTTGCTCCAAAATATGGGAAATTTCTGCCTTTTTGCCCCAAAATAAGAAAAATTTCTGCAATTTTGTACCAAAATAAAAGAAATTTCTGCCTTTTTGCCCCAAAATAAGAAAATTTCTGTTTTTTTTCCCTGAAATAAGTGAAATTTCTGAAATTTTGCCCCAAAATAAGTGAAATTTCTGCAATTTTGCCCCAAAATTAGGGAAATTTCTGGAATTTTGCCCCAAAATAAGTGGAATTTCTGAGTTTTGCCCCAAACTAAGGAGAATTTCTATCTTTTTGCCCCAACATATAGGGAATTTCTGCCTTTTTGCCCCACAATTAGGGGAATTTCTGCAATTTTGCTCCAAAATACGGGGAATTTCTGCCTTTTTGCCCGAAAATAAGAAGAATGCATACCTTTTTGCCATAAAAAAGAGAAATTACTTCATTTTTGCTCCAAATTAAAGGGAATTTCTGCATTTTTGCCTCTAAATAAGTGGAATTTCTGTCTTTTTTCACTCAAAACATAGAAAATTTCTGTCTTTTTTGCCCCAAAATAAAGAAAAAATTCTGACTTATTACCCTGAAATAAGTGAAATTTCTGCAATTTTGCCCCAAAATAAGAGAAATTTCTGCATTTTTGCCCCCAAATAAGGGGAATTTCAGAATTTTTACCACAAAATAAGGAGAATTTCTGCATTTTTTCCACAAAATATTAGGAATTTCATCCTTTTTGCCCCAAAATAAAAAAATTTCTGCCTTTTTTCCCTGAAATAAGTGAAATTTCTGAAATTTTGCCCCAAAATAAGTGAAATTTCTGCAATTTTGCCCCAAAATAAGGGAAATTTCTGGAATTTTGCCCCAAAATAAGTGGAATTTCTGAGTTTTGCCCCAAAATAAGGAGAATTTCTGTCTTTTTGCCCTAACATATAGGGAATTTCTGCCTTTTTGCCCCACAATTAGGGAAATTTCTGCAATTTTGCTCCAAAATACGGGTAATTTCTGCTTTTTTGCCCGAAAATAAGAAGAATGCATAGCTTTTTGCCATAAAAAAGGGAAATTTCTTCATTTTTGCTCCAAAATAAGGGGAATTTCTGCTTTTTTGCCCTTAAATAAGTGGAATTTCTGTCTTTTTCCCCCAAAACAAATAGAATTTCTGTCTTTTTTGCCCCAAAATAAGGAAAATTTCTGAATTATTACCCTGAAATTACTGAAATTTCTGCAATTTTTCCCCAAAATAATGGAAATTTCTGCCTTTTTGCACCCAAAAAAGGGGAATTTCAGCCTTTTTACCTCAAAATAACGGGAATTTCTGCATTTTTGCCCCATAATATGGGAAATTTCTGCCTTTTTGCCCCAAAATAAGAAAAATATCTGCAATTTTGTACCAAAATAAACGAAATTTCTGCCTTTTGGCCCCAAAATAAGAGAATTTCTGCTTTTTTTCAGAAATAAGTGAAATTTCTGCAATTTTGCTCTAAAATAAGTCAAATTTCTGCAATTTTGCCCCAAAATAAGTGGAATTTCTGAGTTTTGCCCCAAAATAAGGAGAATTTCTGTCTTTTTGCCCCAACATATAGGGAATTTCCGCCTTTTTGCCCCACAATTAGGGGAATTTCTGCAATTTTGCTCCAAAATACGGGGAATTTCTTTTTTTGCCTGAAAATGAGAAGAATGCATACCTTTTGCCATAAAAAAGGGAAATTTCTTCATTTTTGCTCCAAAATAAAAGGAATTTCTGCTTTTTTGCCTCTAAATAAGTGGAATTTATGTCTTTTTCCCCCAAAGGGAATTTCTGTCTCTTTTGCCCCAAAATAAGAAAAATTTCTGACTTATTACCCTGAAGTAAGTGAAATTTCTGCAATTTTGCCCCAAAATAAGGGAAATTTCTGCCTTTTTGCCCCCAAATAAGGGGAATTTCAGCCTTTTTACCTCAAAATAAGGGGAATTTCTGCATTTTTGCCCCAAACTATGGGAAATTTCTGCCTTTTTGTCCCAAAATAAGAAAAATTTTTGCAATTTTGTACCAAAATAAAAAATAATTTCTGCCTTTTTGCCCTAAAATAAGAAAATTTCTGCTTTTTTTCTGAAATAAGTGAATAATCTGCAATTTTGCCCAAGAATAAGTGAAATTTCTGAGTTTTGCCCCAAA